>NC_067118.1:28345277-28994127 GCF_021347895.1 Acanthochromis polyacanthus
CTGTAAACAATGAGTTTCTTAAGTGCAAAGGCTCATTTTTTACGCTATCATGCTCCTACACAAACACAGTACAGACCACCTCCAACCATTTTTATGCCCACTGACATTAAATGTGCCTCTGTATCCGTCATATGTATGCCTTTTTATGTCCACCCAACACCCTAAATTAATATATTTGTGTCTGTTTCTTACAGAAATACTCCCCATAAACAGCAATACTAAGCACAGTTAGGACGTTGGAAGTGTTTTAGTAATCACTGCAGTGTAAAATGTTGGATTCTTGGGCAGAAATGGTAACCTGAACTCATCCCTCTGTTAATGGATGGAGCTTTGGCTCTGCAGGGGGAAGATCATCTACAGATATCTGTGGACTTGGCACTCCTAAAATTAGGGATCATCTGCTTTAATCCATTTCTGTTCCCACATTAGCTTCTCACAAATGGTGTCTAACCCTGCCAACCGCCAGACCTTCATCAACTCAGTCATTTCCCTCCTGAGGAAGCATGAGTTTGATGGGCTTGACAGTGACTGGGAACACTCAGCCAACAGAGGAAGCCCTCCTGGGGATAAGCAGTAATTCTCTGTTTTCCCGGAGCTTTGCTTGCAAAGTCTGGTTATCTGTTCCACTTTGACTTTTTCTCAGTAAAGTTTAAATAATTCCATACCTGATAGCAAATATGACACAAAGCCACAATAAATACCGGTGGGATGTCCATCTGACAAGCTGGCCATATTACAAATCTGAAGTTCAGTATTAAATATTTTATATCTGCTGACATTCAACGGGAGATGAGAGCTGCCTTTGAGAATGAGGCCAAGAAGAGCAACAAGGCTCGTCTTCTGATGTCTGCTGCTGTGTCGGCTGGAAAGGACACCATTGATTCTGCTTATCAGATTTCCAAGCCTGGTCAGTGAGCATTTGAAGCAACATCTGTGGTGTGTGTCCAAACTTATAAACAGCTAAACGACTCTGAACTTCACTCCTACGCCCTAAACTATTTCATGTAAGCTTGTCAAGGTTGCCATAGTGACCTGTTCTTGTTTACCTCACCCGAGTAGTGATATGTCATGACACTGATCAGGATATGATCAATGTCATGAGTAATGACTTCCATGTCTCACGGGACACAGTGACTGGTGAGTGCAATCCCCTGTCCAGAGATTCTGAAACCAAGGCAGCTTTATCTATTTTTAGTGCAGAATCTGTGAAAATCTGGCAGCAAGGGTGAAAGAAAAAATATACTATACTATAATAATACTATAATATTCATAAACTCTAAAAAAAACAAAGCATAATATTTCTTGCAGATTTAAATGTCATGAAATTGTCACTTTACAGACAAAGAAGTCATTCAACAAAAAATTAATTGTTTGTAAAAATGGTAATTAAAATGTAAAAAGGACCATTTTCTAATACTTAATAAACACAATTTCTTCTTGCGCATAGCAAGAAATATGTCAAATAATGTTTTTTTTTTTGGCTGATTCAATAGAAATTAAGTAATTTTGTGGTCAAATGCTGTAAAAGAATGCATTACCGTTTGTAGAATTAGATTTTTTTTTTCATGTGGACATCATTCAGAGTTTCGACCTGTTTGTTTGTCTTTTTTTATCCTGGATAAAATGTAAATTAATATGGTTTTCTGTAATTTCACTAGTTAGCTGTAATTTATCAAAACAGGGAAAATACGAAAAAACAGTTTGTATTCATTTGCGATCGATGGCTATGTGTAAAGCTCATGGAAAGAGTTTCTCTGCAAACTTCAGTTACAACATCCACGGAAGCTACAATATATTATCTTTTTTCCAGGACTATGCAATGAACTAGTGGAAGAACCAGGGAGCCCCAGTTGGGAGGCTGATTGTTGGTTTCCCCACATATTGTAACACGTTTACTTGTAGGAACCCTGCTGACCTGAGTACGGGAGCTATTACTGCTGGTGCTGGGACTCTAGGAAAGTACACACTGAAGTCTGGGGAGCTCTCTTACCTTGAGGTGTGCTTTCTGTTCCCACAATAGAGTAAAATAAGTCTGAATGTTGATGGTGGATTAGTGTTAATGTTAATACTCCCCTGTACGCACAATAACAGAGCAGCGGGGTTTATCATAGCAATACAGACTCCAGATTAAGTAATTAATGCAACTGGAGGCTGTCATTAATGCACTGCTTTGTGAAATATACAGATCTGTGGCTTTTTGAAAGATGGAGCAACTACGGTTTGGAGCCAGGCGCAGGATGTGCCATATGCCTACAAGGGAAACCAGTGGGTGGGATGTGACAACATCAAGAGCTTCAGATCAAGGTAGTCGACGTACGCAAAATACTTGTTTTACCATTTGACAGGACAGTCTGTTTGGCTGTGTTGGATTTCCTCTGAGCTAAAAATGTTTTCAATCTCCATAACCTGAAAAAGATGTATTCTGTATATATTAAGTGGTAAAAGTTTCCCCTCTGTGCAACAGCAGATTATGTGACAGGAACTAATGCATTAAACACTCTGTCAAAGTCTTGTGAAGAAGCCAAGTTAGGAATTGAAATTCAAATGCTCTTCTACATCGCTCCCTGCTGGTGATCTTTAGGCTGACTGGCTGATGAAGAGCAACGTGGTGTGGGCTGTTGATATGTACGACTACTTGGGCACTTTCTGTGCAAATAACTACTGATTCATGTTCTCAAAAAAGGCCTTAAACTGGAACTAGCATGCAAAACTCTTAAAAACATTTACCATTAATGATCACTGTGAAATACGTGCTCAAAATAGATAAATATAACATGGATTTCTAGTATTATTGAGTCCTCCTGCCACATCCCAATTTCCAATCACCAGAGTGAGCACATTTACTGGAGGTGCTAATGGTGGCAGCTCCTCTAGTGGAGACTCAGGTTCTGTGCTGGAGAGGCTAACAGTTTGTACCACAATTGAACAAATAAGAACCAAATCTAAAACTGCAGTTTTAGATTTGGTGCACTGCTGGCAAAAACTGCTGGTTTTTGACAGCTTCTTTTTTTGCCTCAACTTGGCTTCAAGCTCAAGTTATAGATTAACTGCTTAACAGTTCAATTCGCCAGACGAACCCATTTTGAATTTGTTCTTAGTTCTCACAGACTACCTCTCTGAGTACAAAGTCCTAACTTCCGGCTTGTTGCATGGTTATTGAACAATGTAAAACCCGAAGCTCTGGAATAGTTAATTTTGAAAGCAAAGAGAAAAGAATTTGAATGGTTGAAGGTGTTTTGTTTGTATCCACATTTCTTTCTTTGGAAACCATCTGTAAAATGTGATTTCAGAACTGCTTGACATTCCTCTACACTGTGTCCTCTGTAACTCCTGTATTACACATATTAAATGTACAAATGCCAAAAGATGAGAAGAAAACATAAAAGAAATGATAATTAAAAGGTGCTAGCATTCTATAGATATAATCATAATTCTTGTATTAAAGTATTAAACCCTGATACTCATCAGAATTTGAATCCAGAATTTGCTGAATGCTGTCTGTGATTTACAAAAAAGAAAAACAATCTAAGAGGTTGAACTATCATCTGGAACCTTAGCACACTATCTGCTTCACTAATACCATGCCAATAATAGTACACTGGCACAATGCTCATTTGAGAGGTTTTGGTAGTCTTTGGTGACTCTTGTAAAACTTCATCTCCTACAGGATTCGGTAAAGAACATATCATCACTGCTGCTACTGCTCTCAGCTGATCTCTTTGTCCTCTTTCTGTTCTGGCACGGCCGACCCGTTCTGCTGCTCTGCTGCCGGTTCTTCCACCATGGCGGATTTTTTCGATGTTCCTGTTTGGATGCAGGGGGAATTGAAGAGGAGGTTAGTGAGAGATAAAACCCTCAGCACACCGACAGTGACTGATGCCTAAGCAGTGTGCGAGGATGCCGGCGGCTGCTGTACCTGTGAGGTAATTTCTGTGCATTCGATGGAACAGCAGGAGGCCAATGAAGACGATGAAGCCAATGCAGGCGACTATCATCCCACACAGCAGGAAGCTGTAACTGCCTTTAGACTGAATAATCTGAGGATGAGACACACACATTAAACTGCTGAACATGAATCAAAATCTCCATCGGTCCTTTTTTTCCATTTTCTCCACTTGTGCACACACTCTTTTTCTGTCATCATGAAGATACTCAATCAAACTTACTGAGCCAACCAGAACCTGCATCACCATCTCTCCCATCCCTGCACTTGTCACCAGGACTGAGGTTGCGCATCCTGCAAAAAGACATGCATGGTTTATTTCCTCTCCACTCGCATTTATTCCACTACTGTGTCATTATAATTGTGCAATAAACCCTTCATCATACCCTGGTAATCAAGAATGTCTTCAGTATAGGCGAGCATGCAGGGGAATATGCTGCTGAGGAACAGCCCGCATAAACAGGTCCCGACAAACAGAAAGATGCTGCTGGTGTAGAAAATGAGCAGCATCAGCACAGTGACAATAGCTCCTGCCTGCAAAAACAAAGAAAAGAGAGTTTGCTCAGTTTCGAGTTGATGCTCATTATGTGATGATGGCACTCTAATGTTTTCTTTTTGGCCTCACCAGGTTGACCATGAGCAGTCTCACAGGCTGGAAACGGTATGAGAGAGGGATGGATAACAGACGTCCAGCAGTGATGGCCGCCCAAAAGATACTGGCCAGGTAACCCGCTGTCTTATGAGGCAACGAGATCGGTGATGCCACAGCGTAGGTGTACACAAAGCCGGCGTAGGCCCCCTGAGAAGAAAAAGCCAGATTCTTTCACATTCATGGCTTTCTGTGCTTTATGTAAAAGCAGATTTTACATCCCTACTAAAATTTGATGTTGAAAACAGTAAGCGAAACGAGCATAATGTGTTTTATCTGCACCCCTCACTCACCACAATACCATCGGTCATAAAGAGCACCAGCCCACCGAGGATATGAATCATAAAGAAGGATACCGGCAGCCCGCGCAGGTTATCATTCTGACAGCAGCTAAAGATACTCCCATGACCTGCAACAGAGCGAAAAGTCACCAATGACAGATTGGACCGTTGTTTTGTTTTCATCCAATCTCCCTGAAAATGTGTTCATACATTATTCATTTTAAAATATAAGTCTTCTATGTCTTTACCTCCAGCTTCCTGTTCCCTCTGCTCCACATCTGGACCCTCGGCCCCCTGCTGGTGCTCCATCGCTAGTTCATCCTTGTCCAAAAGACGTGGCGTGCCGCTGGGACAGCATGGGATCAGCTGCTCACGGTACATCAGAAACAGGACCGCTATGGGCACAGGCAGCTGAAAGACCACAAATATTCAGCTTTTTTGCTTTTGATGTGTTAGCTGAAAAGAGGGACTCTATAAAAAGAATGAACCTCTGTCCTTATCTAATGTGCAGGGTCTTACATTAATAAGTGCCATGATCCAGAAGGCGTAGTGCACACTGGACTCCTCTTCCCCTCCCTCATGGGACGAGTGGCTCTGAGTTATATTGTGCTCTGCAATCGGACTGTTTCTCAGCATGTTCCTGAAATGATGTATGATCTCAGTCTCGTTCCCTGTGTGATTCCCACAGCCTGTCTCTGAGAGGAAAGGATCTGCAATCAGTGGGCTCACCAGGGCGCCGAACCCAATGAAGAAATGAAGAGCCTGCAAAAACATAGAAAGGTCAGGGACATAACTTACTACAGTGTTTCAAGAGCTACAGTATATTATTACAGCCTAACTTGACAATGCACTCTACTGATCTGCATGTTTTGTAAAAAGTACTACTCAATTTGTCTTTCCACAATCTGCATACCTCAATCTGTCAATAACATTTATTGAGCATAAATATGTATGATGACAATATATTTTACAGATAAGTTAAAGGTACTATAGAAGTTTTTTTTTTTTTTTTTACCTGTAAGAACACAGCAGAGTCCTTCTGATAGATGGTCACCAGCTGGATGTTAGCAATGGTGTCAATAATGCCCATTGCCAAACCAGACACAGCCATGGCAATCGCCAGCACGAGGACATTGTTGCACGCAGGGATGATGGCAAATATCACAGAGATGATAAGAGCAGAAACAAACAAGGCAGCTAAAGCGCTGAACAACCTTCAAGAAAGAAAAGAGATGAATGCAGTTATAGTGAAGGAGAGACACTAGACTACAGTACAGCAGCAACAACATTCCAGTTGTGAGTTTGTGATACTTACGTTCTCTTGAAAACGCCACCGACAGAGCTGCCAATCAACAAGCAGAACTGCTGGGCGAAGAACACCCAGGTGATCTGACTAAGGGTCGAGTTTGTTTGACACTGCAAGTCCAAAATTGTAGGTCCAAGAAAAGCAATGCAGAGACCGAAGCTGAAGAAAACGCTCCAGTAAGTCAGCGTGTGATGGGCATTCCTTTTGAACAAAGTCACAATCCGCTCATCCACAAACATCTTGGGCACAATATAAATAGATGTACCTCAGTGAAACAGGCTGCCAAGTTTTATTTTGTTTTGTCCACTACTAAGTATTATGATCACACAATGTGAAAGCAGCACTGGGAGGTTCTGTGGATGCTTGCTGATCTCTTTTAAAGCTTTTCGCTCTCTCCTCTTTGTATTGCTTAACTGCAAAGGATGTCCTCTTGAGTTAATGGGTGAAGTGGAGATTCTTCCAACAATAATATCCTCATTTGAATGGTGTCAATGATTAGCAATGAAAAAGTCTCTGTGTTGAAATGCAACAAGCAAACGAAGTGCGTGTACATGTCATGACACACTGAATCATTTCAATGGAAAATGTATCACTCAGGAAGCAATGACACATAAGTGTCTCATGGACAGGTGTGTGTGTTCTTTCACACCACTGAGTTCTCAAGCACTCACTATGAAAGGAGCTTGAATGCTAAAAATAGCATATCTGACACAAAATGTTTATAAATGACATGCAAAATTTGACTTTATTTTCTATTTACAATGTAAGAAATACAGTTTTATGCTGTGACCATAGCTGGAACATCATTAAGTATTTTAATTGCTATGAAATGCATTCTATAATCTGTAAGACACCACTCCCTATTTCTTCTTATTCAGTCAAATATAATTCGGTCTGTATTAGATTTATTTAAATCTTGAACAAATGGGCCTATTTTTTGTCAGCAAAGATTTCCACATCATTCTTTGAATAGAACTTTATACAGTAAATCAATATATCCAATGCGCAGTATAATATATGTGCATATTTATTTCTGAGTGACTCCTGCAAAGCGTCTTTGCTGCTGGCAGCGTTAGTCTGTTGTCCAAAACTTTGTCCACACTGAAAAATCTCAACAAGTATGAGATAAAGTACTGTGTATGTGTACAGACATTCATTATCCCCAGAGGATGAGGTCAACATTTTTTTTTTTGCTTTAATTATCACCTTTAGTTTGAACAAGAATTTGATGGATTGCCATTACTTTGGTACAGACATCCCCAGAGGATGGATCCTATTGATTGCTGTCAATTCTCCACTTTTCATCTAACAACACCAGTTTTCACTTATCCTGTGAAACATCTCAACATTTCCTCGAGGTTTAGAAAGTGTACAGACGTTCATGGCTCCCAGAGGATGAAGTGCAGTAAATTTGGTGATGCTTGACTTCTAATCTAGTGCCAACATTGCGGTAAATCTTTTGGCCTTCTTTTTTATCTTTCACTTTAAATTAAAACACTAGCAATTACTTCATTACCAACTTTATGATGCTAACACTGAACTAAGACACAAATAATCTGTGGTGACAGTGCAATTTCTCTCCGGCCTCTTTATTTATTAAATTCACAGTATATGTGAAATCAAGATGAGTTTGACTTGAAAGTTATTTTAGAATTTCTCTGGATTTTCTTCTTGCCAGCATGAGTGGGTGTATCAGTCTAAAGTTCAAGTTCGCCACTGACAATGGTGAGTTTGCGTGATTTAACGATGCAATCTTTAACTTGACCCCATTTCAGAATGAATGTCAGCCTGCCAAGAAATGAACAGATGTTGCACGTCTCAAACCTGCTGCATGATTTGGACATTTATTACACTCAACTGTTCCGTGGACTCAAAAATGTAATTTCTGTAGTGAACAGTGATGAGTAATGTGTTGAATTGCTTGACCCTCAGCATTATGAATAAGAGAAAGGACTTAATACCTAATCCCTTTAATGATTGCAGAAAAGCAGCGGAGCTCTGCTGGTTGTGGTTAAATATGGGCTTCCGGCAAGGTCGTAAAGGATGGAACCAGAAAAAATGTAAAAAAAAATCACTAGACATTAAGATTGGGAATTTAGTCTTTTTAAATATAGATTTTTATGAGCGACACAGGCACAGTAAAGCCACTAGGAGTTATTTTTGTGTGGTTTTATGCTGTTCATAATCAATAAATGATCTTGTATGTTATTTGCTCGCTTCTTATCTCGCTTCTGCAGTGAATTCATTTGCCCCCAATACAAAAACATGCCTATCTACATATGTCAGATGTCTTATTAAAAAACACAAATCTCTTTTCTTTCCCATGCTTCTCTGTCTGCTCTGATTTCAGCGTGCATTGTGTTTGCAGCTGCTACAAAATATGTTGCATTTTCCTGTATCTGTCTACACAGTTCCATATTTGAGACAGCCAAAGCCCTGAGCTGTGTAACTGATTTGCCAACATCTCTATGCTAGGTGAAGATGCTGGTCAGGTACTGAACCCTGAGAAATATCCGTGTTTAGACAATAGGCATTCATTAACATACACTTCCTGTTCTGGAGATATGGCAACGTGAGATGAACGCTTCAGGTAATTGTCAACCAACATAAGCCTAGAGGTGTGCAAGAGGTTGTTAAAAATAAACAGCAAGTTCTAGTTACTGAAGTAGGACATCTGTTTTGGAATAATCTTACTTACAAAAGTTTGATTAGGAAGAGCTACAGTACGTGCTTACTGATTAAGGAACAAACTTAGAAATCTGTGACCTTGGGTAAGTTCAGCATGCTGACTTAGTTTCATAACAAGAATAGCTATTCCCCCTACAAAAGTTCAATTAAGGCGTTAACATATCCTAAAAATGATTTTTACATCCTGCTCAATTCTTATCTGAAGTTAGACTGCTGAACATAAGTGCTCTCCGACTTCACAGAAATGTTCACTGTCACTGTCTTTTGGTGTTATCTTTCGCATGTAGTAAAAGAAGCAGAACTGCTTAAGTAAAAGTAAAGATACCCCAATGTAAAGAAAACTCTTTTCCTGCATTTAAAATATTACTACATCAAGTTTCAGAATTATTAGCAGTAGAATATATTATTCTATTCTATATGTCAAAATAGTGTCACATATTGTTGGATTCTAATTATTGATGGGATATAATAACACATACAATAACTTCACTATTAAAACAACTTACAAATTCCTTTACAGAAACATAAACACTTTAAAGTACCACATAAATTATAATATTAACTTAAATAACCAGCCAGAGACTATCTGGACTCTGCAGATTGAGCCTACTCTGTTTTTTAACAGAGGAATTACTAACACAGACTAACACAGAATCAGAGGCTGCAGTCAGATTGACACAAGATGAACACGTTGGAGATGCAACCTTTGTACTCCTTTAAAATAATCATTTAAATTGATTGCTATTCTTCTTTGAAAGTTGTTTTGGTACAGCATTCTGGACGAGTTTGGAAATGTTGATTAAGACAGAAAGATTAGGGGAAAAAAGGATCCTAACCTTTGGAACATGCAAATGAGCAGGAAGGAAGTGTAACATAATGATAACAAATATGAATTACTTTGTTGATTGTATTTTGTATTTGTCATCTTAATCCACAAAGTAGTTCATAATTACATCTGTCAAATCAATGTAATGTAAGTGTAATATCCTAAATGTTGTGCAGTAGAAGACAACAGCTGTGTAAAATATGAATTTCAGTTGTACATAAATCCAAATCTGGAGTAAAGGGACTTTTTTTTTTTTTTTTACCAAACCACTGCATGTCACACTTGCATAAGTTGTGCATCAAACCATGATTAGTTTCTGATCTAATATGGAGGTTTAAGTGGTGATTTAAGTTAAGTGCAGCTCAACTTTATGCCTCAAACAGATAAACTGTCTAAAAAATGTGGCTTTCTTCTGCACAGTAAAGGTGACACATCCAAGTAAAAAACAAATAACACAGCAATACATTTATATATGCTGAAGGACTAATTGAGATAATTTGGATGTGTTTTCTTTCTACATTTCAACACTAGATGGTGTAACAGCATTGCCTTTATCCACATTCAGGGCAAACTCAATCAGGGCCGTCTCTATAGAAAATATGAACACGTAGCAGCTCAGCAGAGAGACGCATATCACTGGAGGAAACAGTAAATTTACAGACTATTAACTGTCATACAAAATCATCACTGCTGTTGAATATTTCACAAGCAAACACACTCTGAGCATCTCTTTTTTCGGTCTGATATGTGGTTGCATAAAGGTGCAGAACAGTGTTGCTTCGCTCCTGTCTCATCTCCATAGGCTGACATTTATCCAACCCTCAATCAGAGAGGCCTGAGACAGTGCCAGGACAATGTGACAAGAATCATAAGATGATTGCTCTATTTTTTCCTCTCTGCTCTCCCCATACCTCTAGCATTTGTCTTCATATATTATATACTGTGTTTCTGTAACAATCAGTGAGACTGCAGAGCAAACCACACGATGGCATGTATGATAAAAGAAGAGAAAATGTCTTGAATTAGACGCCACTACCTCCAAATATATCTTCATACGTCTGTATGTATATTTCACAATACGCAATGAGCAAGATAAATACACGAATGTCCATGAGGAGGAGGAAGTCACAATAAGTTTGTGTACCATTACTGTCAACTGAGGCCGGCGTACATGAGTCAGTGTATGCATTAACATGAGTGAAGGGATTAGCTAAAGTAGACATGACACAGGCTCCTTGTGGAGTAATAAGAAATGTATCAGTCACCTATCCACATTTCTCTAGTCAGTCCCTGTAGCCAGGGATGGAAAAGCCCTGTAGTGCACCCCCTTCACAACTCCTCAGGCCCAAAATAGAACTGGGGATATGTGGTATGCAAACAGACATGTCTGCAGGGCAAAACAGTGCCATTCTATGAGGCTCTGTGCTTTTGAACTAGCTGCTGGTGAAGCAGTTAAGATGTGAGGCACCTGGGGAAGTTAGCGCAGGAATATATCTAAAAATCTTGTAGAAATATTAGATCTATTGTATAAAAATGTCACTTTGCTGACAAATCCTGACTATAAAACTGATAACAGGATGCTTTAGACTAACAAATTCAGTTTAGAAGTAACAACAAACCAAAGCAAACACTACAAACAGGGGAGAAAGTGATTTGAAATTTAGCACAAACCACTGAATCAGTGTTGCAACTAAAACTAAATTGTTTTATAGAGCAGGATGAGAATATAAAACTTCTGCTTATGCTTCTGTTAATATGTTTTGCATGTTACATTTTAATTAGAAACAATTCCTGCTTTAATGCTGTTCACTGCCAACATTACTTTCTCTCTACACTGTGGCCACTTTCTGGATTCAAATTCTGAGCGACACTTCTGATTTCGGGTGAGGAGAGCATTATATTTCTTTTCTAGTAAAATACTCCACTTAGGTTGTATTTTATTCTAATTTATTCCTTCATTTAACAGGGATCATGCTGAACACAACTGTTGGGCCAGTTATCTATGCAGCTAATATAACATAATATAACATAAAAGGAAAAGCTTTGGTTCTATACAAAGGTGTAGATCAGTGATTGGTTGGTCTTTAGCCATGTTTGTATACTGATACAAGTTTTTTTTCCAACAATAGTGGGAACTCAGTCCATTTATCTTGTCTTTGTCTCTAACTGACGCCTTGGTCTCCTTTACTTTGTCCTTGCAGAATAATAGACCTTGTTTAAGTGGTGGTAGAGCAAGATCATGAAATAATTTATAGATCAGTCTTGTTTTGATGAAGTTTCACAGACTGTGAGGAGTGTACAGTGGTTTTAGTGGAACTGCAGCTGCCTGAGATCAGTTTGTTGTAAGAGCAGACACATATTCAGTATTAAAGGAGCATCATGATCTTCCCTAAATCTGACAGGACAGGATACATTTTAAAATCTGTCTCAAAACAACAGTCAGGTTTCCAAATTTGAGTTAGTTTTTCTTAGTATAATCATTCTCTGTGTTCATTCCGGCAACAAAGAAATCCCTTATTAACTTGCTTCCAGTGTATTGGCGCGATTGGGACCAAAATCCAATCTTTGAGTCAATTTTGTGGACTAACTTTGAAAGATAATACTCAGTCTGTCTTCTGGTGTCTTCTGTTAGCTCCAGCTAAACTTTGGAATCTACTTTTGCACAGAATGAGGTCCATGGATTCAGTCTCAAATATCTTAAACTGGAAGCTCTTTGGGAATCGATTGTATTAGCATCTCTGAACAGGATGAATGATTACACAAGCCAAACTTTTTTCAGCATTTATATGGTGTCATGACTACTTTTTGTTTTCAGGTATCTTGTAAAAAAAAAAAAAAAAAAAAAGATTCAACAGATATTGCAAGAAAATTTTATGAAATAATCTTTCAGCTAACATTTAGCAGGTACACTGAACAGCAAAGTTCTCTAATTATGTTGACAAAAAACATTTCAAAGAAAACACAGTGAATACTAGTGGCATAAAAAAACGTATTAAAAAGAATTAAAGCAAAAGATGAAGCCCTTGCTTTGCATGAGATTCCATTTAAAAACTTCCTCCAGTAAAAATCTACTTTTTAACCTTTTTAGCAGCATCCATGTTGTGCTTTTATAGTAGAAGACACATCAAGGGTTAAATAAGCAGTCACTTCCACTTTTTTGACAGTTTTGAAAACATTAATTAAGACTTCTGGGATTCCCAATGAATGAATTCTGTCAACGTACAGGGTGGGGCTTTACATATCATTATTACTTCCTCAGAATTGGCTTCCTGTGTGAGCATGTGTGGCTTAATTATGACGATATTCCCATTTGCCACTGCGTAGCATAGAGGAGTTTTACAGTGTTTGAGAAGGTGAGCAGGTATGCTCAAACTGCAGCGCACACACTGAATGGATGTGCATATTCTAAAGGAAGCAATGACATAATTACATTAAGTAATTTCAAGGCAATAAGGGATTATTTTCATGCAAAAAAATTCCAACAATGTAACTGTGATAGAGATTAGCTTTAGGGGTTTAATCAATCACCAGAGGGTGCTTTAATACGACTCTGTTTATCCTGAATACTAAAAGAAGGCTTTTCTTGTTTTCTAAATGGCCACTTTCAAACTATCCAAAGACTTGAGTCAGATCCAATCACATCTGAAGCCGTCTGAAGATAACAGCTTCTATTAGGCAGTCCTCCATCTGACTGATGCTGTATCTGTTGATGCCTGTTTTTTTGGCTAACTATTTGTTGATGCTTAATGCTATTAGTGATAGTTATTATTGGTCTTATAATTGTTTATTAGTGCCAATAAACTTTCTGTTGCTGTAGCAGTGCTTTATCTTTCCTTGTCTTCAACAAAACATACAAAAACATTTGTTTTTCTAAAGGCTCAGTATTTAACACCTGATCGCATGCATCTTCAGGGTTCTGGGATGAAAATGGTTTCTAATTTGTTCTTGTTATGCTTTAAAGCTGACATTAAGTCCGCTCAGTGTGATTTTAATGTCTCAGGTGGGCTCTGCTTTGAAAACAAATCCCAGAATATATTACTCATCAGATGCCACTCACAGAGATTATGGTGGGGCTGCAATAATAAATAACGATTTGTTTGGTGAAAACAAATGTGAAAAGTGTGTTTTTCCTGCATAGAGGAAGGTATTAGTGAGTGCCAAAGAAAAATCACCTTTTCTAACATTCAAAGAAATTACAACAAAAACAGCAATTCAACTTTTTTGTTAATTGGGGTTTCGTTCAGTCAAGCATAATAGGCATTTTTGTTTCTCGAATGGTAGGCAAATGCATTTATTTCTGTCCAATATTTGAACACACTGCCTTAATTTTACATAAATTACTGAAGCTTACTGTTGCGAGTACTCACCCTTCAAAGGCCTGTTGTGAGCCAGGACAAAACCCTAGAAAACAGAGAACAAATTACCCATGCTTGTACCACTTTCTTCATCTGAACAACAGATAAATAAAGATATTTGGTAAATTAGCAAAAACTATAAATACCATATATTTACATTTGATAAGCTGGAAACAGTGTATTTTGATGGACTTAAATGCATCATATGATTAAATAGTTGCAGGTTCATTTTTTGTGGATTTACCAATTGTAACGGCTTCAGTTTAAAGTAAATCTACTTCGTTAGCACTGTGGTGTAGTTTCTCCTTCCACCTGGTTAATTCTAAATATAACTGTAATCTACTAAGAACGGCTGACTAAAGAGCAAAATTAAAAGCAGCACAACAAAGGATTAGCTTCACAGTGAAGTGGTTTTCCTGAACTGACTGTCACAGAGTGTTCTAGCCTATAGAAGGCCTAGACTGAGCCAACACAGGGAAAGAAATCAAGCATTGTGCCCACTTTCATGGATGAAATGCTTTGTCAGTACATCAGCACAGATAATAATTTGAATGCTGTGATAGAGCGTACGACCTCAGTGGATTTAATGAAAGGCAAGTGATGAATTCAAAACCCCCACAAAGGATAACAGATTTCTGCATTGAAGACTGGACCAGCTTTGTTCCCCTGAAGATTTTTCTGTCAGAGCCAGAAGAGAGAACAACTCATGCATGCAGCTGTCTGGTAATATATGTTTGTACACACATCCGGACACAGAAAACACAATGGTGATTTATTCTTTTCTATCATAAGATGTCTCTTGCTTTTTCCCTTCTTTTCCTTCTCCCTGTCCTCCTCCTCTTCCCCCTCGCCTCTCCCGACACAGTTGTAGAGAGCAGAGCAATGATGCGTGTCTTAGTGAAACCTGGTGAATAGTAATGAACCAAGCCTGTGTGTCTATTTGAGGGAAAGCGAGAGGAAGACAGGGAGAGGGAAGGGACGGGTTTGTGGGGAAGGAGGAGGAGGGGAGCAGACTGAGAGTGAAAACAGGGCTCCTCTTGCGGCACTGATGCAGCAGGGAGAAGCACAGTGGTGACTGACTAGAGATATACAGTTGCATTAATCCTTTATGCCCTAAACACGATCGCCTTCGCTCCCAGTCGCCCAGCTCATCGGCCATTCTGACCACACCGACATGACGTCACTCATTAAAACCTTCGGCTAAAACTGTATCTTTCCTCTGGGTGTGCTTCATTATACAGTAGCTCATTCTCCCCATCTAACCCCCTCCTCCCCACACAGACAGGGGGAGGAGGGTGCATTAGTAGAGGAAATGGATGGAGAGGGGGAGAAAGCAGCGAGTGAATGTGGCTCAGAGAGGGGCAACAACACCTGCTGTCTTCAGCTCAGATTCACCAGGCAAAACAGCAGTCTGCCTCTCCGAGTGATGGACTCCAAGGAGGACAAAGAAGCCAGAAAAACAGGCCCAAACAAAGGCCAAGAAACTCCAGGATCTCCACGTTGCAGAGGAAATCTCACAAAGCAAAACTGTCAATATTGTATGTGCGGGATGACAAACACAAAGTTTGTGTCGTGAGTGGGAGAAAACAAGAGCGTCGTGGTAAAAAATGTGAGCTTCTGTGTAGAACCGAGGGATAAATGACTGGAATATTCAGCAAACTGGCTGCAAAGATCAACTAGAGTGCCAAGACTGAAAGGAAGGGAACAAACACAATAGACGCCCCCCCCTACCTCAACCCCTCTTTTATCCTTTTCCATCCAGGACCCATGGGCACTCTGCCAACTTGGAATCTTAAGAACTCATTCAAAGAAAGCCAAAGAAAGGGACTTGTTTAAAACCAGGAGCCATTCTCTAACAGTCTCTTGTTTTTCCTTACATTTCCCACGTGAAGAGGGATTTCTGGTTGCCGTTTTCTCTGACACCGCATCTGAGGAGGGGAGAAAGAGAGGGGGGTGAAGGTGGTGGTGGTGGTGGGGCTAGAATTGCCATTCATGTAACGTTTCGTCAGATTGGTGTTTTGAGAGTATTGTGAGCGAGCGATCTCTCTCCTGAGCCCCTTTTCTCCCTCTCACGCTCTCTCTCTCTCTCTCTCTCAGTTTTCATTCTGCTTTTACTCCCTCTGTCTTCTCACTCTCGCTCCCGCTCACATAGTAACTCCTCCCCCCCCCCACTACCCATTGTCTCTCCGTACAGTATTAGGCTGAGGAGATGCCATACTTGGTCCAGCGAGGGACGCAGGAGAGGGAGATGGAGGTAAGAGTCAGATTTATAGCACAGGAATGTGTCCGGCACTATAAATGCACGTGACTGTTACTCTCAGAAGTGTAAGCCGCTCCGGTCAAAATAGCTGTTTGTTTTCGTCAAGAGTGACAGTGAGGATAAGAAGCAGCTTCAGTGATGCTCTCAGGTTTTCCTGTGTTGTATGCAGTATTTTACTGGGCTCTGGTTGTCTAGTTTACCGGTTGTTGTGTTTCTAGTAAATGAAAACTGAGAACTGTATGGGATGAGAAATCAGGTGCTGATCTTTTGTGTTTTAGTCAATATCGGTGTCCAAATGTCAGTTTGTTGGACATTAGTCATGTGCTGTGTTTTTGTACCTTTGTATTTTCTTCACAGAGGATTTCCACACTGCTCATACCTGTCTGCCAAAAGAACACAGGAATTTACTGGAATATATTAAAACATGGCCATAATCTGAAGCCTTTAAAACATCTGGCCACTTGTGATTGCCTTTATTGGCTCCCAGCTGAGAGGGACTGTGAATGATGTTTAGGGATTAAAGCTAATCCTCCCTGTGGCTGAGATTCACCTTCTTGTCTGGACAGACTCTGACACAGGGGCTTCACTAATTTATGCTGAGACATGCATGGGCAAAGGCTCCCTGAAGCTCAGTGGCAGTGGTCTTTTTTTGAACTTGGAAAAGGCAGCTTGAGTAAACACTTTCCTTCCATAAGTAGTTAATGCTCTCTGCCACAGGTCATGTGAATACCCCGCATATATAAGACCAATGAGATAGTGATCTAAATGTGGAAAAGGTCTGATGTCTGGAAAGGCTGGCAAATTCCACTGTGCTTCACTGTGATCTCTTTAGAATGAAGTAAAAATGTCTTGTGCTGCAAGTTAGGAACTACATAGCTAAATAAAAAGCTATGTTAAATGCGGAAAAGTTAGAAGACAATACGATAAACTATCTAACAAAGTGTTTTATACTCTTGTGTTGCTTGTAAAACTTGAAACAGGTGCATAAAAAACACAACTAGAAGTGGTTCTCTCAATAATGGACAGTTGCAGTCTAGTACAGGAAGCTTTGTGTGCTTGTTCAGGGGGAAAAAGGGAGGCTGTCTCAATGGGGCTTTTGTTGTTTGAGTTGGAGACAGCAAAAGCACAAGAAACACTGACTGACAAATACCTGGCCTCTCTGTGCCTCAAATACCTCAGCATTGCACTTGATACAATGTCAACAAATGCCTCCTCTGTCCTCCATAGTAGCCCGTTTCCTCTCTGTCCACAAGATTTTTTTCATGTTTTCATAAAGGCTACTGTTTTCTGAGCAGACATCTGGGTGAGCAGATTTGGCCTGCATAGCTCAAGTGCTGAGTCTCCGCACACTGAGGGGTTGAAAATGGCCCAAAGCGCTCCCAACAGTTAGCAGTGCTTAAGTTGTGATACTCAGTCTGCTCTTTCAGTTCAGAGAAAAAGATTCTGAGTAAATTAAAGTTACATTTTTTGGACTTCTTTAAAGTTAAAGAGTCGTGGGAGTATGATCAATCAAATAATGAAATCTAACAAATATATTTGTACTGTTTCTGTGCAGTAATGACGCTTAACTCACCAGCATGGTGTCATTTCTTTAAGAGGCACAACTCTAACGCATGCATTCTATATCTGTGAAAATATTTTTGTCATTAATATTAAAAAAAAAAAGAAACTGCTTAGCTTTCTGTGCATAGTGTTTGAATTAAAATGCTGGAGTAATGATCTCCTTTGTGTTTGAGGAAGTCAAGCAGGGGGCTGCTACAGAATATAGAGAGAGTTTACGTAATGTGTTTTGAATTCACAAACAAAATCCTTTTGATTAACATTGCACCTTCTCCCTGTAGACATCGATTTAAAACTGCATATTTAATCAAAAGATTATTCTATAAACCCGCTTCAGGAATTGAATAGCTTGCAGGATCGTGCTGTAGGATTCAAACACTGGGTCAATTTATTTGAGTCTGTGCGGAGAAAAATACAATTTCTACTGTCTTACGACTCACTAGACAGTTTCATTTTACTCCCCTGGGCCTCAGATGAATACTTTCAGTTTCTTTGGTTAATTATTCATGCGGATGTGAGTTTTAAATCCTGAATGCTCTCTGCAACCTGCCCCTGTTTTCCCTTTTTATGTTTTCAAGCTTTCAACCCTAAATGCATGATTTCTCTAACTGCATCCGAGTCACTGATTTTGTATCATTGTCTTCTAAATCAAACCACACATGCGTCTTATGGCTTTCTATTCCTATGTGAGTTCTTTCTAACATGTCATGTAGGGTTTAAAGCCATTGGATACACAGTGGACTATCAACTGAGGAGCTCTTATTGTATTTATAAGGTGTCTTTAACATGATTTTTTATTGTTTGCAAATATTATTGAAGCCAGCGCAAAATACTTGATGAATGACAGCTTCCAAACATAAAGGAATAACCACTATTTATTTAGACCTGCCATTTGTAACATCTCAAAATGTGTGAAACAAATGCTGTAGTTTATAGCACCTATATATTGAAGCCTTGTTTGTATCAAACTGCGTGGAGTTGTGGGGCAAATATAGTTGTTGTTTTTGAGTAGGGGATTACATTAGCAATTTTCCTGGAGATGTTTAAGAGTTGTGACTTAGCAGACGGTTAAAGAAATCTTTCTTTTCCTACTGCTGTCAGCCATTCTACAGCTTCTACAAGGAGCCTGGAGCTCTCATTTCCACTGCGAAGTTTACTGTGGAAGTCACGACTCTTTGCATTCAAGAATGTGTTTCGTTTAATGACTGTGGGACATTCTACGCCACCTGCCTTTTTAAAGTGGAAGTTCAGGACTTTTTTGAGCCGATTTTGTTGATCACTCTTCAGTCCACTGTGACAACATGAGAATGTTCTCTCTGCCATAGGAAATGACACCTGTCGAATTCTCCTAGTGTTAGTTGAAGTTTTTGCTGTAATACATCACTGTTAAATCTCAAATCTAACAACAGCAGTTGTGTTCTGGTATTGTGCATGTGACTGCCATCAGTATACAAGAGATGATCAGTGAAGTATGATATGCACCAACTGCACAACTTCATCTTTCTTGTTGCCACGGAGCAATGAAGGAACATGAAAAGCATGTTTTGTCATAATTATCGCAAGCAGTGAGTTAGAAAAATATACTTAAATGTGAAAAAGATGATGTATCATCACCTTAGTGGGAACATGAACATTTTTGGAGACAAGAAGCAGTATTTTCACTGTTAAGTATATTTTGTTCAATCATCTAAATTCAAGTAACCAAAAATTCAAAACTGTATCATCTGAGGTAAATACTTTGCACATCACACGACTGAGCCATCACAGCACTTGTATTAGGCGCTTCAAAAGCGGGTTCTCATGGTTTGCACTTCATCTCCGTGGAGTAGATTTTTCAAAAGGATTCAAAGAGCATTTAGCCTTCTGACCGCAATAACTCCCTGCTGAATATCTCTTGACTTTGAAGTTGTGAATATCCATATCAGACTTCTTGAATTCTCAGTGAAAAGCAAGTATGATGCTTTTGGTATATTTTTTTGCTTTGATATGTGTAAATCTGCAACAGTAAACCATTTCTGTAAACAAACAGACGGGATCACTTTCATAATATTGCATTTATTGTAGCAGAGATGGCCTGGCTGGGTGAGTTTAACGTACCAAGCAACAGTTCCAGATGTGCCTGCTCTGAGTCGGTTGAAAAAGCTGTTGACAAGTAAACACTGTGGATCGATATGAAATCCAAGCGGGCCAACACTATTCTTCAACAGTAATAAAACAGTCTACATGTTCACAGCAGATCAACTCCAGCAAGTATATTTAAACCCCACTGAAAACAAATGGTACTTTTCTCACATCACAGTGTGTTGATCCAATTTAAAAATGGTACAAGTTCATAACAGGAGACGCCTCAGCAGGTGATCAAGTCTGCTCAAGTGAAACTCAAATATCGCAATGCGATGTAAACACCCGCTGTCTTGTAATTTCATATTTGCATTCACAGAACAGCATGATAGTGAGGATGTTATCTAATTAAATATGTTTGTGCAGTTTTGTCTGATTTGCTAAGACACATAAAACAACCCATCTGTTGTTTGGGGGGAATCAATTTTGCTTCATCTGTGGATGTTTTGACTGGCATAAAGTGGCATTCAAGTGATCGAATCCTGTGGGGAAACGTCCTGTTGCTCTGTCAATTAGCTCAGTTCAGTTCAGTCTTGTGTGGGCAATTTAGTCGCAGCCAAAAAGATACATGTGCAAGAAAAAGTGAAAACAACACATGCGATGATCCAATTCCTGAGTGCATAAAAGAATAAATGTACACAATAAATGCTTTAAAGCATAGATGATGGAAATACAATTCTATAATATCACTGCATTGGGAATGAATGATGATTTGCAACAATAACGGGTAATCTTTGGCAATCTATAGCATACCATTTATAGCAGAATAGTGCACTCTTTCACACAGAGGGTGAGCACAGTTGGAGCTTGATTTCTGCATCTGAATAGCTGAGCAGCAGTGGAGCTAAACCAGGTTATAACTAGTGATCTTGTTACTAAGAAAACTGACAATGTCTCTGAAAATGATTTTTTTAGGAAAAGGTTTGATCAGTATATCCTTAGAAGCTGCAATTTAAGTTACAACATCAAATAAATATACATCACTCGGGGGTGCTTGTTTCTGCCATCAAAAATGTAGTCAGGAAAATGCGATGTCTTTAATAGTCACTCAACAATTATAGAACTTTATATTGCATTGGATTTTCAATAACATACATGGTATAAAGATATAAAATTTTAGAATACAATAAAATAACCTGACCTGTATAACTCTGTCAGGCAAAATAAATCATGACTGTAGCAGGTTAAAGTTAAATTTCAGAAACAGTAACCTGGTGGTTTACTGGTTTAACATGACGGGTCAGCAGTGTTCAGACCAAACTACAGATTTAGAGGTCACAGCAATGGTGTTTAGGTCACTTTGACCCAGAGAAAATGGAGAACAGAGCTAGGCTGATAACAGAGCAACCACTCCCTTATGCTGCCTTATTTTTATAAGTTTGTTTTGTTTTTGCAACACCCAAAGCAAAACAGGAAGAGACCAATTGTTATAAAAATGCTTCCATTGTAATTATCATTATTATTATTATATGTGGCATTGACTGCTTCCCCTTAAAATTTTCTTGTGTACAGAGGGGAGGGGGTAGACTGTGACTTTATAGACATCCACTTTGGTTCAGTAACAGTCACTCCGATTTTCATTCTAACTAAAGCCTGCCAGGTGATTTCCCACTGTTAAAGTTTCTGAAAGCACCAGTTCCCTGTTTCAAAAATGCAGGTTGGATCTTGCAATATTCACAGCAATTTATTTATTTTTCAAATTGTTTTGTTTATTGAAAATAATGAACATGTTTGTTTTGTACAGATGTCTACTGTTGGTGTTAGGTTGGATTAAAAGGTCCTCAGTGGCACATTTGACACCCCCTTGCTTTACAGGCAATTACTTCAACAGGTGTTTTGTTCTTCATCTGTTCACAGGTGTTTAAAAAAATGCATCACTCCAGTACAAATGGAGCAGCAGCAACAGCAAACACAACACCTGCAGCTACCAAAGCCTGGGTGACACTTGAAGGTCTGAGGTATGTAGATATTTTACTAGCAATGGCTTGGCCTGTGTTTTAAAGTGGAGTTCTCAACATTTCAACATGACACAATAGGAAAGGCCCAGGTGTTAATTCTACAAACAGTAGCTGAATTCCACCATACTGCGATAACTGACGAGAAAGGAGACATTGTCAGTTTTATTAGTAACATCTGTAAAAACACCTGTAAAGTTAATCGACTTTTAAGACGCGTTTAAATGTGAATAAACTACGTCGTACGTACTCAAATTTTAATCGTAACAGTACAGTTAACAAACATGCTAGCCAAGTGGAAAGTTAGCTAGCTAGCTGACGTTACCTAACCTCACATTAACTTTACCACAAATTGTCTAATTAGCTTAAGAGCAAACCAAAGCTAAACTAACCTTTTAGTTTTTCACTTACAAGTGTATCAGACTTTAATAAAAACGGGCTAAAGTTAATTTAAATGCAAATACATTGAAAACTTAGCTTGCGGTGTTTACTGAGTGGTAAGTAAAGCTAGCTTATTTGCTGTCAATCAAGTATTCGGCTGCAGCTGTTCTCAATCCAGTCTGTGACTCTGAGACCAGGCAGAAGGGTTTCTCCTAGCAGCTCCTCTCCGGTACATCTAACTTCACACGGAAATTAACAGAGCGTAGTTTTATACTCCTGGCCGTCACATGCGACATGTCATTTGTGGAGGACCCTGCTCATCTCTCTAAATCTCGACTGAAGGAAGATTTAGTTGCGCACAATGTCGAGCTGCCACCTGCTGCGAGCAAAAAGGAGGTATACGTGGAGCTGCACTTGAAACACATTGATCAGAAAAACGCTGCGGACTTTTCCAGTGACGAGGAGGATCTAATGCTAGATGTGCCAGTGAGTTGATCAGTCCTTTGCTGGTTTTCTCCACCTGAATACTTTTATGATGAACTTTTGTCATATGGGTGACAGTGATTCAATAGTCTAAGACTCCCGGAAATTAGTTGTCACCTCTGCATGTTGTGTTTCCTGGTAAAATGCATAGATCAGTGTTGATCATTAGATGGCTGTGCATAATAATATTAATGACTTTTAAATAGTTTGAACCGCTGCGGACCTGCAGCAGCTGTGTAGGGGAGAAGGAGGAGATCTGGGTCACTGCTACCAAACAGTCCTGTTGCAGAAGCACATTGAGCCACCAGCTGTGTAGTTGGTATAGATTTCCATGAGTCCTCGCTGTAGCTGGCAGCTGTCATTAGAGTCGTGTGCACACCTGTCGCACACAGTTATTAGTGCCAGGAAAGGGCAGCTTCACTAACACTTGAAGCCTGGAAGTTGTTTCTGTCATGGAGAGACTGTCTCTTTGGGTAGATTGTGTTTTGTTTGTTTGGGAATGTAGCCTCGACTAGAAAATCAATAGTACTGTCATAGTGGAATTTCACATTCACAAACTGATGCAATATGCCACCCAATATTGATATTTTGAGCTGAGTGTGGTTCAGTGTTTTGTGGCCTTCTGCACATTTGAGCTGTCATTGATTTAGTAAGTTATTCAGAAAAGTGGCTCATGCATTCTGTTTATTTTTTCCTCCTAATATTTGCCCATATTATCATAGTAATAAAAATTATTTGAAATGTGCCAGTTACAACCCTGTTCATACTCGAGTGTTTTTATGGGAAGGGTTCTGTGACAATGATCTTCTGAGTGCTTTGCAGTTAATGATGGAATTAGTACTAGTGCCTGCACCTATGCTAGTGTCACTGAAATATGCAACTCTGTCCTTTTGGTGTGATGTGGAAAACAAATCATCTGATCTGGTGGAAAAATGTAACATTGACATGTTTTGTTAGTATACCATATTCTAATTTAAAATGTGACTCTGTGAAGCCAGGGACTGATGTGGTACTAAAAACTAACTTGCTAACAAAACTAACAGTTCACAGTGTAACTGAAAACTGTATTCTGTGAAGCTGTTAAAGAAATAGTATTTAATGTGGATCAGTGGCATTGTTGCTAATCCATCTGTTTTACTGGTTAATTGACTTGACTGATACTGAATTTTTGAGGCTCATACAGATTCTTTATGCTTCTTTTTTTGGGAGTAAAATGATTTCAATATCAACATATTGGCCCATTCTCTATGTTAAGAACAGTGATGGGATGGTTGTTTTATTCACTTATTAGCAGTGTATTTTCCTAACTAGCCTTGACTTACCGTGAAGACACCTTGACCCCACACAACTATCTACTCAGCTGTGATGCATGCTCTGCTACATGGGTTGCAGATAGTGCTGTAAACAATGGAACCTGAGCCAATCAGCTAATTTTTTAAAATTGTATATCATTTCTGGATAATACCAAGTGTCTTTTTCTGCGTTACTTTATTTCTTTTCTTTTTTCTTTAAATGTCATATTGGCACGTATTAGACAACATATATGCCAACTGGCCAATAAATCCGTGGGGCTTTAATTACCAACCAGCTTATTGGATTCATTTCAACATGTATAACCTTTACCACAGGTACATGCTAAAGTAAATGTCTGATAACCCAGTATCTGTTTGATTGGACTCAGCCACAGACTTAACTTTTGTTCTGTTGTTGTTACTTTATCACAGTAGCTAAATATGAAAGCAGAGGATTTATACCATTAGATTGCACAAATGTTAGCTGCGGCCTCCAGCTGTGTTTTAACATGCTCTATATCACACATCTGGAAACTACTGGCATTCAAGCTACAGCTGTGTGAGATCTTTAACAACATTCAGTAAATTCCCCTTATCTTGTTTTGTGAGGAGGATCCAGAAGATACCGAGATGCCTGACCCGAGCAGCTTGACTGATGATGACCTCATGGCCATGCTACTCAAATATGGGGTTAAAGCTGGGCCTATTGTTGGTAAGGTTGCATTTAATCCTGTCTTTCATTTGGTTATTAATAGTAGAAATAGGATTCCTGTCATCATTAATGCAGTTTTATTGATTAAACTAAGTCATTTAGGTTGCTCTATTTGAAGTCCACTTGGACATTAAGAACATATTGCTATAATGTTATTTGTCTGTGTCAGGCTCTACCAGGACCTTGTATGAGAGGAAGCTCAAGAAACTGCTTCAGTCTGATGGACATGACCGATTAAATGGAGCAGAGAAAGCTGCGCTTTACTCAGACGGTGAAGAGGAAGAGTCGGGTATAATCTGAAAAGTTATCATTCTTCTTTTGTCAAGATTTGTTTTTGTAGTTGTCATCGGATAATCATAGTTTTGTGTTATTTTCTCTGGTATGCACAGGCTCAGAAAAACAAGAAGCAGTTGAACAGTCAGCCCAACAAGAGAACAGCCAGGTAAGAAATATTCTTGACATCTTTGGTTAAAGATTGGGAGCTTCATGTTATTAGAATGTCCATCAAATTCTGTCAATAGCGCTGCTCGTGTTCTATGAAATTAGAGTTTGCACTATCTCTGAACTTATTTTAGTTGAAATGTGTCCTACTGTCATTACTGAAGGTAGGAAACAATTTTCCCTACAGTGCCACCTAATGGTTACAGTACTATAATGTAGGATTTGAGTCTTTCTAATGAGCAAATGCATTTTGTGTGGTAGTCTGTGTGTTTTTCCTTAATTTTTCACAGGCTGACTTGTATTTTCAGAATTGCAGTTATGCATATCCACAGTGTTTTTTGCCCTCATCACACTTGGTAAATATGACAGATATTCATTTTCATTCACACAGCTTTCTGTCAAACAATATTCTCTGGTGACACTGCAGTGTTTTCTGTGTTTTACGGGGTTGGCTTTTATTAGCGTGCTTATCCTAGTAACAGGAAACCTAGTTCCAAGTGGGATTCAAGGAATGCGTTAAAAGCAACAGAGCGAAGTTGGTATGACTGCACACAGAATCCTGTATTAATTAGTAGAGCATCCCCTGTACATCAACGCTCAGGAATAGGATCACAGGTATGCTGGTCTTATTTCACTTCTGCAGATTTTAAATTGTCTGTATTTGTTGTTTCGACTTTGTAACCTGATTTTTGCATCTTTCTCAAACCAGGAGTGTTGCAGGTTTTATTTTACCACGACGGGCACCAATATCTTGCTGGTGTACATTTTGAGTGCTAGGTGTTTGTATTGGGGTTAACTTGTCAGTGCTAATCCTTTCAGGCCCCTCCTGGATCACACTCTGTTATGTCCAGTGGTTTCCCCTCACCTCACGGCTTCAGCATCACTCAAATGGTTGAGCAGGAAAGTAGATTTTTAGGTGTTTTTAAACTCTCATGCCACACATTTAAAAAAAAAAAAAAGGCAACTGTAATTGCAATTTATTTTTCGTTGACTAATCTCAGCCAGAGTGGTTACTCAATGTACACCCTCACTGTAAACAACAGATGGAGAGTCGGCACTCATGCTCTACTAATGCAGACGCTGAGAGTGAATTGAATGGGAGCAATGTGCAGGAACATTGGTCACGGTCCAGCAGGGTCAGCAGTATTCACATTGTTGAGTCACACTTTGGTGCTGGTTAAAGTGTTGGAGAGTTTCACTGGAGGTGGGAGTAAATCTGTACTACAAAAATCCAGTGAATAATAACCTATTTATCTACTTTTCTTAGCTGGACGTGTCTGTTGTGGCCAAAGACAATAAAAAGAACAAGTCCATGTATTACACTCCTGAAGCTTCCCTTCATAAGAGAAAAATGAAGGCATGCACACCTTTTGCTGGCTTTTTTTTTTTTTAACACCTGATGGGGGCATGTGCACTGTCTTCAAGAAAGCACTACATTTGGTGTCACTTCTTTCAAACTGTCAGTGTCACGATACATAATCAAAGCTAGAAAGTTAAACCCCTTAACAGGTTGTCGGTATGTCAGATCTCCGGTTATTACATTATCAGTGAGGAAGAACACATTTTTAAAACTGTATACAAGCTATGAATGAAGACCAGCAGCAGAGGGAGTGTTCACTTTTCACCCAAGTCACTTCAGTTAAAAACTGCTACAACACTGTAAAAATACTGTTACAAATTGAAGTCCTGCAATTATTTTTACTTGAGTGAATATAAATGTATTGTCATGAAAATATACCTAAAGTATTGTAGAAAAATGGTTCCTGTGACAGTATATATTATAGCAATAGCTTGTCACTGTTAATGCATTGTTGTAAAAGCAGGAAGGGTTTGTGTCAAACAAACTCCTAATCGTCATTTTGGTGATTATCTCTCCCCCCCCCCCCCTCCCCCCCCCCCCCCCCCCCGCTTTTTTTTTTTTTTTTTAAAAACTGATTACTTAGTTTGGGATAACTCATAAGTGTTAATATGTTTTGTAATCAAACATATTTATTACTAGTAAATAAAGCCATCTGAAAAAAAATGCAGTTAAGTTAAAAATAAAAGTACATAATTTCTCTCTGAGATGTAGTTAGATAGATTATAACTTTATTAATCCCTTTGGAAAGTTCTTCAGGGAAATTGTGGTTCCAGTAACAGCATAGCACAAAACAGTACAAGATAAAATACAGAAAGAAAGGAACACCTGAAATAGATTAAAATTTAGTGCAAAGATAAGTACAATCAAGTCAGTATACTCTGGACTGGACTCTGTGATGGATGTGGGTGAGAGGAGGATGTTGACCAAGCTCTCATCCATCATGGACAACAGCTCCCACCCACTGCACCGGACTGTAGTGGAGCTGAGCAGATCCTTTAGCACGAGACTCAGACACCCTCAGTGCAAGAAGGAGCGCTACCGCAGGTCCTTCATCCCCACTGCCATCAGACTGTATAACACTACTGTGTAGTTATTATTATGTGCAATATTTATTATCTTGTTCTTGCACTTTCGTGACTTTTGCACTCTGTTTTTGTTTCTAAGAGCCCTGTAACGGTAAATTTCTCCTTTGTGAGATTAATAAAGTCTATCTTATCTTATATAAATAGTAAAAACGAAATTGAAAAGTACAAATTAAAAATTAACGGTATGTGTTATTGCAACTCTCCCTTGCCATTCCACATATCCTGCTGGGCATTAAAATGCACTATACCAACAGTGTCAACATCCCCCATCACCTCTTCTCCCTGTACCACTGCCCCTCCCACTGAGTGCAGAGTGTACAGTTTGATGGCTTGGGGGATAAAGGAGTCCTTAAAACGGTTGGTCCTGCAACTGGGGAGGAGCAGCCTGTCACTGATCAGTTAAGTCAAAGGTGACATTTAAAAAATACTCAAAATAGTATTACCTCACATTTGTATTTAGGTACAGTTCTTGAGTGAATATACTTGGTTTTATTCCACCATTGCAGACAATGCATTCTTTGTTATAGTGTTGCTAGTCTAATCAAATCCACATGTGACAAGCTAAACAAGTAATGTCTGGAGACGGTCTATCAGATACCAGAATCCTAACAATCACCCCATTGCAGCAAACTCGGGACTCGGTGATTTCTTCATCCCCACTCACCCCCTTTTTTTTTTTTTTTTAATTTATTTGCACATGACTTCCCAGGCTTTCTGTCTCTGTGGGACTTTGTTGTCTGGGACATGTTCTGTTTTTTTCTAGTCTGCTTTGTCATTTTTGCTTTTCTTTCCTAGTTTCCTCAGGAACCTGTGAAAGATATACTGAAGGACCTCTTTCCAGACACCAATACCACACCCACAGGAATCTAGTAAGTGCAATAACACTATTACAGTGCACTAATAAAGTCTTCATAGCTGTTTGACTGAGAGGTTGAAATATATGGATGACACAGTAACAACTGGCACAGTATCACAAAACTTTTGTTTTGTTATTGGACTGTACCGCGGCTGACCCTGCGCTCTGACACCCCCCAGATGGGGGATATGCGAAAATCTGAATTTCCCCTCGTGGGATTAATAAGGGATATAAAACGCATCATTTATTGTATTTCAGCGCCACTTGTCGGAGACCTATCAAGGGTGCAGCACAGAGACCTATCCAGTATGCATATCCAGACACTCCTATCAGTCCCATGACCCTGCAGAGACAGGAGGTGGAGCGCCGTCTTGTACCCATCCAGATACAAATTTTTGTATTCCTCATTGTGGCATGCATCGTATATGTTCTTTTTGTTAATGTTGAGGATGCCGCTTTGTTTTGAGCTTGCTGGACAGCCTAAGCCAGGGGTCAGACAGTAAGGAAGGGTTTTTGCTTCAGGCAGAGACACTTGACACACAAGCAGGCTCTGAATAAGATCAACTTTGCAGTTTCTTATCCCTCTGCAATATTTTATAGATCTAAGGATTGCTTGTTTGACAATGTAGGTCACGATGACATAATTTAAGCAATTTTTATGTGTTGGACGCATTTGTTTGTCTGAATGAGAGCAAACGTCAAAGTCCAGTTTTACATTTTTCTATGTTTTCCTTGTGGATGTGTTGACGTGCTATAGTCCCTTTAGAAACAAGTGCTAAAGCACAGTTTGTGAGGGACAGATTTTTAAAGAATTTTTATTTTTTTCTATTACCTAAACAAAACTGTATAATGCAAATGGTGCCTTTTTGAATGGGTTTGTGTAATTTCTATGTGTGTTTTAAATAGTTAATATTTCAATAAAGACTCTTTTGCTTAATGGCCTACTTTTTGGTGTCATTGATACTTGTTGAAGTGGTAGCTTTTATAGGTCTATCAAGATTACGAAGACATGCCTATCAGACTGCCATCAACTGAACATCACCTACCTAATAACGCTCTTCTAAACACTACCCTAACCATACTTTACTGGACTTTGCATCCAAGCCAAAGGTATGCAAAAAAACAAACTGAAAACTTCACTCCAACTGTTAGTTGATCTTGTTGCTGTTGTTTTGAGGGGCATTTTGCTAGGAGAGTTGGTTGCCTTGTTCCGATCGAGGAACGGGTCACTGCAAGAAGTCAATTTAAAAAAAAAAAAAAAAAAAAAAAAAAACTGCCATGAATGTTTACCCTGTAATGAAACCTTTTTTATCCTGATGCCAACAGTGTCTGCCAGGATGTTTGATTGCTTCCACGAAGATGGAAAATAATGTGAATCATGCCCTGTGGTCTTCATAGTCACCATTTCTTAACCAAATGGAATATCTGTGGGAGATTCCAACATTAAAAACACAGGATGAGGGAATATATATTTGTAGTTGTGGCTCTCCGAGGTTGAAAGACTTGGAGCATTAATGCCAAGGTGTTCTGGTGGTGCTTTACTAAGACACTCAAAACAATTCTTTATCGCTCATCTGCATATAGTTGCATCATGTATAACTACATTCCTGTCATTTCATGACAGAAATCCAACATTTAGATCTAAATATTGCATTGCTATTGCTTAATGCACAACCACATTCACCATCATTCATGCTTTGGAATTCAGTGCAATACTCAACTGGAACATGTCAAATTTTGTATTTGATATTTGACATAAGGATTTGTGAAAAATATTTTCTTATAGCACCACTGATGACTACACCTAAAATTTGGCTATAACTTACCATTTGCAATGTCAGTACTTTCCAAGACAAAGCGATCAGTTAACGTTTAATAGATGTTTTTCACAGAACTGTGGCACTGATAATGAATCACTGACGAGTTTAACAGGAGTGTAAACAAGACACACAGATTAGCTATTTGGGAGGTCAAGCGACTGCTCTTTTCATGCCTGAAAACTAATTCAGTCTTCACGCAGCTGAATTCTGCAGCAATACATTTACAATGCCAGATGCAGGTTTAAAATCCAAAATATTTAAGTTTTTAAAGATCATTTTCTGTAGCTTCCTTATTACAGTCCTGTTGCTATTTACTGTAGCATCTATCAGGACACTGTCACTAGACGTAAATGTGGGACTTCAACTTGCACGCTGGGAGAAGACGAACAACATCTCGCTTGTCATCGACCACCATCAGAGAGAGGAGCTTCTAACTAATTTCAAAGGTAACTTTAGCGGCACTTGCTAGTTTAACGAGTTGTGAACAGACCTTCAGTAAAACACTGTGTTCATCTAGAGGCTATCCGGATCCCCACAGTGTCTTTCTCAAAGACGGAGGTAAACACCACCGCGCTGCTGGAGTTTGACAGGTTCCTCCGAAAAGGTAAATGTGGCACCAAACCCTTCAGTATTTTTTTTATTTAGTATTTATACCGTGTAAAGGTGTTCGCACGAGACTCCCATCCAAACCAGTCCTGTTTAGTCTCACACAAGCCGTTGTGTGAAAACAGTGTTTTGTTTTTGTTTTGTTTTTTAAATTTCAGCTCCACTGACCAGTGGAAGTTGGCAGCAGTGGTCCAGTAATCGAAGCTGTTCTGTCTTTCCGTGCAAATCTCCCTCTTTGTCCTGGAACTGTGGCTGCAAACAAAACAAAACCAATATGGTGGTTTGAAAATGTACAAATGCCTTTCAAACATTCACATCACACAGGTGTGATTGACAAGTTAGTAATTGGTCTTTGACAATTACTAACTAGCTCCTTGAAGGAGCAGTTGGACAAGGACAAGGCTGCCCTCCATAAAAACAGTGCCTTAATCTCAGAAAAGGACCAGCAGGTGGAAAACCTGAAGCGTCAGCCAACTGTGCTGCGTGGGGAAAGTGCCTCAGTTAAGACACTGCAGGATACAATTAAGTCCTTGGAGCAGGACAAAGCTAATCTTGCAAATACAACCAAATTTCTCTTTTGAAGTTGGCAACGCTTAGCCTAGCCGCGCTAGACAACCCACGGCAACGAATTTAATTCTCTGCCAGGGTGGTTCTAGTTACCCTCGGTAAGCCTCGAGGTTGGATGCTCCTAAAACTGGCTGACGAATCACCATGAAGTGTAAAGTCAGAAGGCGGGCGTAACTAAGTGATGACAGAGGCGCGACGATTCTGACGGAAACAACCGGAAACAACTAGCCTAGCCGCGCTAGACAATCCACGGCAACGAATTTAATTCTCTGCCAGGGTCAACAACAAAAACGACAACAGTCGTTGAGTTCCATTAGCACCAACTCTGAATAATCTTTCTGTTAACATGTCTGTAATATACTTGAGCTTCACCCATTGACTGTATAAATAAGGCTTCACCGAACTACCACATCCTCTGATTTCCGGCGCTCTAGGAACTACGTCAGCCTATTCGTTGCGCTGATTGGTTGTATACCTACCCAATTGCTGCAGAGTGATTTGAAAGACAACCTTTTAGCCCGCCTCCCTTCGAGAGCCGAGAGTTCCTAGACCCTTGTGTCTTCAGACATGGGTCTAGCGTGGCTAGGCTAGGCAACACTGAGAAAGAAAACAAAATATTGAAAAAGTGGACTGGAGTTGAGGAAAACATGGATCGGATCGCTCCAAAAAAGTGGACTGGAGTTGAGGAAAATGTGGACCGAATCGAACCAAAAAGTGGACCGGACTGGAGTTGAGGAAAACGTGGACCGGATGGCTCCAAAAAGTGGACCGGACTGGAGTTGAGGAAAACGTGGACCAGATCAAACCAAAAAGTGGACCAGACTGGAGTTGAGGAAAACGTGGACCGGATGTCTCCAAAAAGTGGACCGGACTGGAGTTGAGGAAAACGAGGACCGGATTGCTCCAAAAAGTGGACTGGAGTTGAGGAAAAAGTGGACCAGACTGGAGTTGAGGAAAACGAGGACTGGATCGCTCCAAAAAGTGGACCGGACTGGAGTTGAGGAAAACGTGGACCGGAGTTGAGGAAAACATGGACCGGATCACTCCAAAAAGTGGACCGGACTGGAGTCGAGGAAAACGTGGACCGGATCGCTCCAAAAAGTGGACCGGACTGGAGTCGAGGAAAACGTGGACCGGAGTGGAGTCGAGGAAAACGTGGACCGGATCGCTCCAAAAAGTGGACCGGACTGGAGTCGAGGAAAACGTGGACCGGATCGCTCCAAAAAGTGGACCGGACTGGAGTCGAGGAAAACGTGGACCGGATCGCTCCAAAAAGTGGACCGGACTGGAGTCATGAAAAACGTGGACCGGATCTCTCCAAAAAGTGGACCGGACTGGAGTCGAAGAAAATGTGGACCGGATCTCTCCAAAAAGTGGACCGGACTGGAGTCGAGGAAAACGTGGACCGGATCGCTCCAAAAAGTGGCCCGGAGTGGAGTTGAGGAAAAAGTGGACCAGACTGGAGTTGAGGAAAATGAGGACTGGATCACTCCAAAAGTGGACCAGACTGGAGTTGAGGAAAATGTGGACCGGATCACTCCGTAAAGTGGACCGGAGTGGAGTTGAGGTAGTTCAAACTAGTCCAAACTAGCTGTTTACGCGCTAATGTTCACTGTGAAACTAGTTTACAACGACTAGAGACTCTTGTCACCGACGGACCTGGTTACCTGTCGCACACTCTAACTGTTAGATGAATTTAACAGTTAACCTGTGAACTAGTTTAGCTGCTAACTTTGTATTCAAAGAGCTCCATGTTAGCAACAAACTTAAGCTAACATTAGCTACGTAGCTGTCAATAACTGACATTGCCCTGCTGCTTTACTGCTGAAAATGTTTTAAAATTATGTTTTCTAAGTCACCTTTATACAATTTACAGTCAAAATCTCAATCTCTGTCGGCAGACTGTGTGTACTAAGTCCAACACATAACTTAGTCTTTTATGTGGCATTTTAATTCTTGTAAACTGCAAAAGTATCTTTCTGTGGTTTATTTATAAATCAAAGACATCTGTATTTATTGACAAGCAAGTTTATTTGCGCAGCACAGAGGTCGAAATATTGTGAAAATTGGTTTACAGGCAAAGGAAAAATATATGTAATTGTAATTAAATTAAGAAAGTAAATTACTCAACAACAGTGCAGACAAGTAGGATAAAGTCCACGCAGATTTATAAAACTGATAAACAGCTAAAAAATCAAGTCAAGAGATGACAAAGTAAAAGCATCTATGCATAAAAGTATACAATAAAATAGAAGATAAATTAATTCAAATGAAGTAGTCAAGGACAAGTTTATTTATAAAACTAAGAAAATATCAGCTGGTCCTTATTTAGTAAGGTATTAATCAGATTAGGTTTTATTGCCAGTTATGTTTTTGCATACAAGTAATTTGACTGGGTGTTTTGGTGCTTCACAGTACACACTGATAAACAGAAAAACTTTTAAAAAAGGAATAAAGATTAAGAAAAACAAGTGTGCAAGTCAGTTTTAGTTTGCAATAATTAAAGCTGCAGGAAAGTTTTTTATTGATTCTGAGCTGATCATTTTCCCAATTTATTACCTATCTATTTTGTCCATATCTTGCCAGGTGAAAAATGGAAAATGTGAATCACAAGTGCCAAATAGCTTAAAATCCAAGTACAATATATTCATTTTTAAGTCACTGTTGTGTGTGTGTGTGTGTGTGTGTGTGTGTGTGTGTGTGTGTGTGTGTGTGTGTGTGTATACATACATACATACATACATACATACACACATATATACAGTAAATTTTATTGTTCATGGAGATTAACGTGAGTAATTTAGAGCTTATGCTATGACCCAACAAAAATGTTCATGTTATTTATGGTGTGAGTACTGGAGTAATTTATATATTAAAGATTAAAACCCTTATTTATATTAATGATGGTGGAGTGGACTGACTCCCTCGTGACAGGAAGAAACTTGCAGCAGAACCAGGCGCAGTGAGGATGGCCATCTGGTTCACTGTATAAGAAAATTGCTTTCGAGGGTGGTTTATTTTCTGTTCATCGTTTGAGTCAAGCAGTCATTCATTTTATCGGTAATGAGATAATACTTAAGCTCTATTTTTAGTGCAGCAAACTAAAATTGTCATATCCATGATTCTCCTTTAAGAAGAATGAAAAGGTAAAAAGTTTGGGGGACTCAAGGAAAGGGAAGTTTTACCGTTAGTGCTCCAGTTTTGTCGTGTTGAAATCACTCTGTAGCTATTATCCAGCTTTTTTCACACAACCATGGAAAAGTTTCCCTATTATGTTTGTCCCCTTTTCTCTTTATCAGCCTTTCCTACAGTTTTCTCTTCAAGCTTGGTTCATCATGAATTGGTGGGCAACTACAGCCACCTGTTTCAGGTACAAGGATCACAGCCTGACCTGGTGCCATACCTGCTGCTGGCCCACATCGATGTAGTACCTGCCACAGAGTCAGATGGCTGGGAGGCACCACCATTTTCTGCCAAGGAGATGGATGGCTTCATCTACGGCAGAGGGACCATAGATGACAAGGGCTCTCTAATGGTGAGAAAATAAGTAGCATTTTGTGTGAGATTCCTCTTGAACAGAGTTGAGTTGTATATGTGTGGGTCAGGCTAATACTAATGCTTTCTTTTGTCTAGGGAATACTTCAAGCACTGGAGTACTTGCTGATAAAAGGCTATGCACCACGCAGGGGATTTTACATTGGTCTTGGTCATGATGAAGAAGTATGCTGTCTATTCATAAACCTCTCATTTTGGCGCCGTGAACTCTTGTGTATTAATGTCTGAGGTGTTGATTTTTTCTTTTCGTGAAGGTCAGTGGTCTCAACGGGGCAAAGAACATCGTGCGTATACTGAAGCAAAATGGTGTTCAGCTGGCGTTTGTCCTTGATGAGGGTCTGGTTGTACTTGATGGAATCATCAGTGGTCTTGACGGACCTGCGGCTCTGTGAGAACCTGCCATAGTCAAAAGTCACAACTGAGCATGATATTTAGCTTACAGCTGTTGTTTGACAAAAAAGTAAACAAACAGACTAAGCTGGATTTTGTGATATCTCCATAGTGTGATTCATTTATTTATCTACACAATGAAAAGACCCCTTTAACACCTAATTTAAGGGGTGTCTTCAGGACTGATATGACTTGCATCATTACCATAACATAAAGGTGTCATCATGAGTGTTGTCATGAAATGTCATTTGGTCACTTGTGTCATTTTTAAGGCATATTTGACAATATATGAAATGTCTTTGTTAGAACAACTTGACTTTAATCAAGACAGCATAACCTGTTGTGAACATGACATAATTAGCAAACTTAAAAAAATGCATTAAATTGAACTGTTACATGTCATTAGTTTTGAGTAGTCATTAAACCCTTGTCATAAATCCCTAAACCTTGGTTGAAGTCAAATTATCGTAACATGGACAGTTGCAGGTTATGTTAATTTCATGTTTTACAGAGTTGGCGTAAGTGAAAAGGGCTCATCCATCGTAAAGCTTAGCGTGTCTGTGCTCCCTGGTCACTCCTCAATACCTCCCACGGAGACCTGCATTGGGATCTTAGCTACAGCAGTCAAAAGGTGACAGGAACATATTCTTTAAACTAGTTTAGATAAATCAATTTTTCCTATGATTGCTTTTTGCTTAATTGCTTTGACCATGTCACACTGTTTCCTCAGACTAGAGGAGAACCCCATGCCCAGGTTATTTGGTCTTGGTCCTGAGCGTGACACCTTTGAGCATCTGGCCCATAAGGTAGGTGGAACCAAGCATTTGTTCCCTAGTAGCATGTTAGCTCTCCCTGTTCTTATATGCATTCTTTGACTTCAGTTCAAGCTCCCAATGAAGTTTGTAATGTCGAATTTGTGGCTGTTCTCCCCACTCCTAGGCAGGTAATTACACCCCAAAATTTATTCAGCATGTTTTCTTCTAATTATGTCCATTGGAATACAACAGTTGGTATGTTTTATGTTGCAGGCTACTTGAAAGAAAACTGAGCACTAATGCATTTGTCAGGACAACCACAGCAGTCACCATGTTTAATGCAGGAGTTAAAGTAAGGAATTCATTTACGATGGGATGCATTCATAAGAAGTACAAGCAATTTGCTTTTCCTGTAATATTTTCTCCCTTCTTGTAGGTGAATGTCATCCCTTCCCTCGCTGAAGCTTATGTGAATCTACGAATCCACTCAGCACAGTCATTACAGGAGGTACACTCAGAAATTTGATTGTCCTTTTTGACCATTTCTGATGTCTCACTGCCAACACTGAGTTGAATAAAATGTCCTGTCCAGGTCATGGACCTCATTCATGCTACAGTGGCAGACCAGAGGGTGAAGATAGAGCTGGTTGAAGGATTCGACCCTCTGCCTGTCAGCTCTGCTGATGAGAAGTCCTTTGGCTATCAGATCATTAAGAAGACGGTGTTGGACATGTTTCCAACAGTTACAGTTGCTCCAGGTAGAATTCAGACAGACTTAATTGTATACAGTTGAGTGTTGTATGTCAAAGTACTTGATAAAGGGATTTGATATGTTTAAATGTGCAGGTATTTTTCCTGCAAACACCGACAGTCGGCACTTCAAAGACCTGACCAGTAATATTTATCGCTTCTTCCCTGTCTGGTTTAAACCTGGTGATCCTCAGAGGTAAGAATTTATTATCACTATTATTTTATTATAGTTATAAATAATTAGAATTGTTTATACATTAACACTGAATCAAATAGTGTCAACAAAGCCGTCTGCAGTCATCATAAACTGCTAGTGCAGAATAGCAATGAGGTGTGACGAGAACTTCTTAAACAAAGAAGAGCTTGCTGCCGTTGGTCCCATGGTTAAGAAACTTGTGTTGTAACAGTTTGACCTACTTATACTGTTCAGCCTTAAAGTTCTTATGGAGCAAATACAGTAGGAAGAATTCCATCTGTGTTTTTTACTTCTTAGCTCTGGTAGTACAAAATTATTACTCGTAAAGATAGCAAGAAGAAATCAAACGAAGGAAACTGTATTTTTTTCCCCTGCACACCATGAAAGGAACTTTCTTTTTTTTTTTTTTAGAGTCCATGGCATCAATGAAAGGATTTCAAAGAAGAATTATGAGGAACTTGTGTTATTTTATTTTAATCTGATTCAAAACTGTGACATTCAGAAACTTCCAGAGCCACACAGCTCTGTCCATGACCTCTAAGGACCTGACAATGTTAATAACCAGCTAGGCAAATGCAAATTATATAAAGAGCTCTGATGTGACAGATGTTATGAATACACATAAAGAATAAAATCAGTTTACATTAAAAGCCTGTTATTGTTTATCAGATTAATTTTAAAAAGTAAGACTATGGTTTGGCACCTTTATGACTAAATTTCACAAACAAATTCTATTGATCTGATACAGAACTGGCCTTTGCTGTAATGAAATAATTGTCGATCTATTATGTAAAAACCTAACAAGTTGAGATTAAGATCATGTGGTAGATTACTGACAGGTACAATTTAATACAATTGAAGGAAATGACATTTAATGAAATATTTGTTGGACTGATGATAATTCTGTTATTTACTGTACAATGATCATGGTGCACCCTAATTTTAAATAAATGCCTGCAGAAATTTCTTGTTGAATAGTAATTCATCTTTTACAGAATGTCGTGCATCATGGATTGTCTCATTTAAATGAATCCAGATTTTAAAATTTGGTTTGAATTGGCACACAGTGTTTGACAGGTATTGTTTAAAAATATGTGAGCATGCTTGTTGTGTGATGAATATTAGAAAAAAAATTTAATTCTCAATGAAATAAAAACACAAGATTTTGAAGCTGTTTTGCCAAGACCCTACTGAAACACTATTTTTTTCTTGTCCTTGGACCTACTGCAAAATGCTACATATAATGATATTTATAGATAAATATATTTATCTATAAATATATTGTCATTTTATTACTCCTACATGTACAGCCAAACTCACAATAATCCATGCTTTGGGATTCAGTGCAGTGCAAATTTTTACATTTAAATTTGACATTTATTTTTACATATTATATGCTTACTTGTTTTTTGTTTTTTTTATATAGCACCACTGATGTCTGCCCCTAAAACTTGTTTGTACTATGCTGTGTGTAATGCCAATAAAATCAATCTATTTTAAAGAACACATGCTGATTAAAAAAAAATCTGAATGGATCTTTGATATTATAAAATCCACTTTTACTGCATGTCATGAAGAGGGTTAAAAGTTTTATTGATGCTTCATACCAAAATGATGGCACTGATAACGAAGTGGGTGACAGGGCATTAAAACCTGCAGCACAGATGAACTATCTGGTGCTGCAGATTGTGCGGGTTCCCTGTAGGCCAGCAGGTGGCCCTTGTTCAACACATGAGCCAAACAATTCAGTCTGCACACTGTGTCAGTCAACGAGTTCTGCTGCCGCAACAAATACATTTACGATGACAGATTCAGGTTCAAAATTCAAAATATGGAAATTTTGAAGATTATTCTCAGTAGCTTCCTTATTACAGTCCTGCTGTTATTTACTGTAGCATCTATCAGGACTCTGTCACTGGACGTAAATGTGGGACTTCAACTCGCACGCTGGGAGAAGACGAACAACATCTCGCTTGTCATCGACCACCATCAGAGAGAGGAGCTTCTGGCTAATTTCAAAAGTAACTTTAGCTGCGGTTTAGCTAAACCGCTAACCTAGCTATGCAACCGTGTGTGGATAGAAAGCTCGTTCCTGGTTTAAAGAGATGTGAACAGACCTGCAGTAATAGACAGTGTGTGTGTGTGTGTGTGTTCATTCATATAGAGGCTATCCGGATCCCCACAGTGTCTTTCTCAGAGACGGAGATAAACACCACCGCGCTACTGGAGTTTGACAGGTTCCTCCGAAGAGGTACATGTGGCACCAAAATCCCTCAAACTAGCTGTTTACATGCTAATGTTTCACCTTGCAGCTAGTTTATGACGACTAGAGACTGTAACACGACAGACCTGGTTACCTGTAGCACATGCTAACCGTCAGATAAATTTAGGAGTTAACCTGTGAACTAGTTTAGCTGCTAACTGTGTATTCAGAGTTACATGTTAGCTACAAACTTAAGCTAACATTAGCTACGTAGCTGTCAATAACTGACATTGCCCTACTGCCCCCAGCCTCGTCTGAGTTATCCACATTGCTGAAAATGTAATATAATTATGTTCATATGCTAATTATATTATAAGTCCCGTTAGTCAGAATCTCAATCTCTGTCAGCAGACTGTACTAAGGTCATGTGACGTTTTAATTCTTGTTGCACCACAAGTATCCACTTGTGGTTTATTTGAAATCAAATATTGGGACTGTGTTTATTTACATAGCACCTTATTGTTCAGAGAGACTATTCGAAGTGCTGTACAGACAATAAAATAAAATTGAACTTGTAATCAAAATTAAATTAACAAATTAGTCAACAGCAGTACAGACAATGGATAAAATGCACAGATTTATGTAATAATTGCAACTGATTAACTAAAATGGCTAAATAAAACTAGATGAGAAAATAAAAGCATCGAAGTAACAAAGTATATAATAAAATAGAAGAAAAATTAATTAAAATGAGATGAATAAAGGTGCCGACAACCATACTTTTGGGGGGGGGGGGGGGTATGGAAAAAAAGATGGTCATTATTTAGGAAGCTATTAATCAATTTTGGTTTTATTGCCGGATAGATTCTCACATGCAAAGAATTTGATTTGGGGTTTTGGTGCCTAACAGTGCACACTGACATGAAGAAAACTTTAAAGAAGAATAAAACATTTGAAAAAAGCATGTGTGCAAATCAGTAACTGTAAGTATTAATTATAGCTGCAACAAACTTTTCCTTATTATGTGCAAAGTATTTTCTCAATTGATTACTTATTTACTTTTATTGTTTACATATACTGCCAGAAAACAAACGGAAAAGACAAAGCACAGTTGACCAACAGTTCAAAAGTCAAATATAGTCTATCTGCTGTTGTTTATATAGCACCTTTGAAGCTACAGCAGTTGTGCAAGAGGGCTTTCAAATATAAAATAGGAGTGGCATTATGCATTTGTTTCACAAGTTTAACTCCTGACTTTACTGTTGACTACATTATGAGGAATTAATTGGATTAATCTCACTAATTTAGAACTTATGACCTGCTAGTAATTTAAATATTAAAGAATTAAAACCTACACAAAATTGTGGAAAATGAAACCTGACTATATATGATATTAATGCGAAGGGCCTAGAATATTAGTGGTGATGGAGATTAAATTGACAAATTTAAATATTAAGGTAAAGATCATGCAGGATTAATAATTAATTTGTTTCTAGTTAATCAAGTAATAGTTCAGCTTCAGTTCAGTATCACAAAGTTAGTCTGAAATTATTATATTTGTGATTCTCCTTTAAGAAGAGTGAAAAAAGGTAAAAAGTATGTGGGATTCAAAGGAAAGGAAAGTTTTAGCTTTAATGCTCCAGTTTCTAGCGCAGCTTTTGTGTTAAAATCACTCTGTAGCTATTATCCAGCTTTTTTCACACAACCATGGAAAAGTTTCCCTATTATGTTTGTCCCCTTTTCTCTTTATCAGCCTTTCCTACAGTTTTCTCTTCAAGCTTGGTTCATCATGAATTGGTGGGCAACTACAGCCACCTGTTTCAGGTACAAGGATCACAGCCTGACCTGGTGCCATACCTGCTGCTGGCCCACATCGATGTAGTACCTGCCACAGAGTCAGATGGCTGGGAGGCACCACCATTTTCTGCCAAGGAGATGGATGGCTTCATCTACGGCAGAGGGACCATAGATGACAAGGGCTCTCTAATGGTGAGAAAACAAGTAGCATTTTGTGTGAGATTCCTCTTGAACAGAGTTGAGTTGTATACGTGTGGGTCAGGCTAATACTAATGCTTTCTTTTGTCTAGGGAATACTTCAAGCACTGGAGTACTTGCTGATAAAAGGCTATGCACCACGCAGGGGATTTTACATTGGTCTTGGTCATGATGAAGAAGTATGCTGTCTATTCATAAACCTCTCATTTTGGCGCCGTGAACTCTTGTGTATTAATGTCTGAGGTGTTGATTTTTCTTTTCGTGAAGGTCAGTGGTCTCAACGGGGCAAAGAACATCGTGCGTATACTGAAGCAAAATGGTGTTCAGCTGGCGTTTGTCCTTGATGAGGGTCTGGCTGTACTTGATGGGATCGTCAGTGGTCTCGACGGACCTGCGGCTCTGTGAGAACCTGCCATAGTCTGATGTTGCAACTCATAACATTGCAGCTGCTCATTTTGTTTCCTTCATTTAGCTAATTTATTCTCACTCAAAGCAAAAGGACAAAACATTTCTAGTTGCAATGTGAGGTCTGAGGCATTACTGATGCCTTATTCTACAGGTTTTGCTTCATCTGTGAAGAAAAAGAGGCTCAGTCCCACTCCCAGCCCTTTCTTTCTAGCAAAGATGTACATCACTGCAATAAATTAGCAAACTGAAAAATATAATAATCAATAGAAAATGTGGCCCTATGACAGATGCCGTGATGTAAGCTGTGTGAAGATGTGATTGTTAGACATTCCGTGTGCATGTGTTGCAGAATTGGAGTGAGTGAAAAGGGCTCAGCCACTGTAAAACTTACTGTGTCTATGCTGCCTGGTCACGCCTCAATGCCTCCCAGGGAGACCAGCATTGGGATCTTGGCTGCAGCAGTCAAAAGGTGACACGAACATCTATTACCTTCTAATTTCTGCGACTGCTTGTGTTTCATGTCTGTGTGCATGTTATACTTATATAACATGCACACAGACATTACTTTCTACATTTTTGCTACTCTATGTGCTATAACACTTTGACCATGTCACACTGTTTCCTCAGACTAGAGGAGAACCCCATGCCCAGGTTATTTGGTCTTGGTCCTGAGCGTGACACCTTTGAGCATCTGGCCCATAAGGTAGGTGGAACCAAGCATTTGTTCCCTAGTAGCATGTTAGCTCTCCCTGTTCTTATATGCATTCTTTGACTTCAGTTCAAGCTCCCAATGAAGTTTGTAATGTCGAATTTGTGGCTGTTCTCCCCACTCCTAGGCAGGTAATTACACCCCAAAATTTATTCAGCATGTTTTCTTCTAATTGTGTCCATTGGAATACAACAGTTGGTATGTTTTATGTTGCAGACTACTCGAAAGACAACAGAACACTAATGCATTTGTCAGGACAACCACAGCAGTCACCATGTTTAATGCAGGAGTTAAAGTAAGGAATTCATTTACGATGGGATGCATTCATAAGAAGTACAAGCAATTTGCTTCTCCTGTAATATTTTCTCCCTTCTTGTAGGTGAATGTCATCCCTTCCCTCGCTGAAGCTTATGTGAATCTACGAATCCACTCAGCACAGTCATTACAGGAGGTACACTCAGAAATTTGATTGTGCTTTTTGACAATTTCTGATGTGTCACTGCCAACACTGTGAGTTGAATAAAATGTCCTGTCCAGGTCATGGACCTCATTCATGCTACAGTGGCAGACCAGAGGGTGAAGATAGAGCTGGTTGAAGGATTCGACCCTCTGCCTGTCAGCTCTGCTGATGAGAAGTCCTTTGGCTATCAGATCATTAAGAAGACGGTGTTGGACATGTTTCCAACAGTTACAGTTGCTCCAGGTAGAATTCAGACAGACTTAATTGTATTCATTTGAGTTATTTTGTCAAAGTTTTTCAAAGTACTTGATAAACAGGCACGATATAATGTTTAAATGTGCAGGTATCTGTGTTGGGAACACAGACAGTCGACACTTCAAAGACCTGACCAGTAATATTTATCGCTTCGCCCCCTCCTGGTTTAAACCTGGTGATCCTCAGAGGTAAGAATTTATTATCTTGAACACTGAATCAAATCGTGTCAACAAAGTCGTCTGCAGTCATCATAAACTGCTAGTGCAGAATAGCAATGAGGTGTGACAAGAACTTCTTAAACAAAGAAGAGCTTGCTGCCGTTGGTCCCACGGCTAAGAAACTTGTGCTGTAACAGTTTGACCTACTTTTACTGTTCTGTTTCCAGCACACCATGAAGGAAATGCATTTTTTTGTCTTTTTTAGATTCCATGGCATCAATGAAAGAATTTCCAAGAAGAATTATGAGGAATTTGTTGTATTTTTTTTCAATCTGATTCAGAACTGTGACATTCAGAAACTCCCAGAGCCACACAGCTCTGTCCATGAACTCTAAAGAATTGAAAGCGTTGATTGTAGAGTGCTCTGAGGTGACAGATGTTATTATTTGGCACTATATGAATAGAATAAAACTGACTTGAATTAAACAAAAAGAAAACATTAATTTCTAATTACTTTCAACATCACCTTTATTGGTAAAATTCAAAAACAACATATTGAGCAGATACAATAAGGACTTAGCTGTAATGAAATAATTGTGGATCTACTATGTAGAACACCTACGAGCTGAGATTAAGATTATATGGTAGACTGCTGTCAGGATTTTTTTGTAAAAATTTATGATGGTATATATGAAGAAATTAGTCAATATTTTTTGAGCTGCTAAAAATATTGTATTAATTACAGTACAATGATTGCTGTACATGTAATATTAAACAGATGACTGCATAAATATATGTTTTTAAATGTGTTTTATTTCTTGTTGAATAATAATTTGTCTTTTAGAGAATGCTGTGCATCACTGATTGATTAAAATGAATCCAGATTTGCGAATGTGTTTTCAATTACCACACTGTCTTTAAACACCCATTTAAAAAAATAAATCTACATTGTGCTTTGAATAATACACCTGTTGCCATATGATGAATTATACAATATGTAATTCTGGACCAAATAAAAGACACTGATGAAACCACAGTTTCCTCAAATTCTTGTTTGTATTTTAAAAAAAAGTAACAAAAGACAGTTTATTGCCTAACTTAAATTATAGGAGGCATTTAAATATGTTTTATAACAGTAACATTTAATTCATTTTTAATTTGAGTGTTTTATAATAATGGCTTTCTCTTTGTCACTCTCCATAAAGCTTTGGCTGATGAAGAAACAGCAAAAATTGTTGTATGCAGTTTCTCTCATCTCAGCAGCTGAAATTTATCCTTCAGAGGAGTCTCAGTCTTGGTGTCGTTATTGGTTTCTTTACTAACGACTAACTCACTCGTGCCATATTCGTTTCATTTCTTAATGATGAATTTAACCGTACTCCAATGAATATTCAGTGACTTGGATATTTCCTTACATCTGTCTGCTGATGTGCTTTTCAACAATACTGATCACAGAGTTGCTTGGTTTAGTTTTCATGATATACGTAGTCATAGCCAGTAGTACAGATTCACCAGTGACTGGACCTTCCAGATACAGGTGTCATTGTACTACAATCATATGAGACACATTCATTGCACTCAGATGATCTCCATTTCATTAATTGTGAGATTTCTAGCACCAACTGGCTGAACCTGGGTTGAATTAGGCAAGTTGCTTTACAAAGGGAGAGAGGTGTACTTATGTCATAACTTATTTTACATTTAAAAATGTTCATGAATTGACATTAGTTTGGAAAACATTTCACTTTGATATGAAATAGTCTTCTTTTTTAAGTTAAGTCATAAAAGCCAAATTGTATTGGTTATAATTACGTGTTAAAAGCAAAAAAGGGGGAAGACTTTCTAAAGCCAAGACAAACAGAATGTACACACGTGGACAAAATTGTTGGTACCCCTCAGTTAAAGAAGGAAAAACCCACAATTCTCACTGAAATCACTTGAAACTCACAAAAGTAACAATAAATAAAAATTTATTGAAAATTAAATAATCAAAAACAGCCATTACTTTTGAATTGTTGATTAACATAATTATTTAAAAAAAACAAACTAATGAAACAGGCCTGGACAAAAATGATGGTACCTCTATAAAAGATTGAAAACTATTTGACCAGAGTGACATGATTAACTCAGGTGTGTCATTTCATTGACATCACAGGTGTTTCCAAACTCATAATCAGTCAGTCTGCCTATTTAAAGGGAGACAAGTAGTCACCCTGCTGTTTGGTGAAAAGGTGTGTACCACACTGAACATGGACAACAGAAAGCGAAGGAGAGAATTGTCCCAGGACATCCGAAAAAAAATTATAGACAAACATCTTAAAGGTAAAGGCTATAAGACCATCTCTAAACAGCTTGAAGTTCCTGTGACAACAGTGGCTCATATTATTCAGAAGTTCAAGACCCACGGGACAGTAGCCAACCTCCCTGGACGTGGCCGCAAGAGGAAAATTGATGACAAATTGAAGAGACGGATCGTTGGAATTGTATCCAAAGAGCCCAGAGCAACCTCCAAAGAAATTAAAGGTGAACTCCAAGGCCAAGGTACATCAGTGTCAGATCGCACCATTCGTCGTTGTTTGAGCCAAAGTGGACTTCATGGGAGACGACCAAGGAGGACACCACTGCTGAAAAAAACTCATAAAAAAGCCAGACTGGAATTTGCAAAAATGCATGTTGACAAGCCACAAAGCTTCTGGGAGAATGTCCTTTGGACAGATGAGACCAAACTGGAGCTTTTTGGTAAGGCACATCAACTCTATGTTCATAGACTCAAAAACCAAGCATACGAAGAAAAGAACACTGTCCCTACGGTGAAACATGGAGGAGGCTCAGTAATGTTTTGGGGCTGCTTTGCTGCATCTGGCACAGTGTGTCTTGAAAGTGTGCAAGGTACGATGAAATCTGAAGACTATCAAGGCATTCTGGAGAGAAATGTGCTGCCTTGTGTCAGAAAGCTTGGTCTCAGTCGCAGGTCATGGGTCTTCCAACAGGACAATGATCCAAAACACACAGTCAAAAACACCCAAGAATGGCTGAGAGAAAAGCGTTGGACTATTCTAAAGTGGCCTTCTATGAGCCCAGATCTGAATCCCATTGAACATATGTGGAAGGAGCTGAAACATGCCATTTGGAGAAGACACCCATCAAACCTGAGACAACTGGAGCTGTTTGCTCATGAGGAGTGGGCCAAAATACCTGTTGACAGCTGCAGAACGCTCATTGACAAATACAGAAATCGTTTAATTGCAGTGATTGCCTCAAAAGATTGTGCAACAAAATATTAAGTTATGGGTACCATCATTTTTGTCCAGCCCTATTTCATTAGTTTGTTTTTTTTAATAATTATGTTAATCAACAATTCAAAAGTGATGGCTGATTTTGATTATTTAATTTTCAATAAATTTTTATTTATTGTTACTTTTGTGAGTTTCAAGTGATTTCAGTGAGAATTGTGGGTTTTTCCTTCTTTAACTGAGGGGTACCAACAATTTTGTCCACGTGTGTAGCTAGACCTGTCACTGCCAGATTCTGCTGTTGCTGCACCTAAGAGGGTGTTTAGTGTTTTGAATGAGTGTGGCTTGCAGGGGTAATGCAAAGAAAAACGTACAGTCTGCACAATGAAAGCTGATTAATCACTAAGTTGTCATCTCCTGAATTAATCGGCAACTATTTTGATCAATCAATCAATCAATCAATCAATCAATTTCAGCAATTATGAGTAATTCTTAAGGAAAAAAGTAAAAATTCTCAGATTCCAATTTCTTACATTTGAATGTTTTCTGCTTTCTTTACACCTATATGACAGTAAATAAAATGTCTTTGGGCTGTGGATAAAATAATTTGAGAACAGAGAATAATTTAAGGTGTGGTTTGTTGGATTTAGTATCATCTAGTGGTGAGGTTGCAGACTGCAACCATCTGAATACTCATCACCGTCCCCTCCAAACACTTGGGAGAAACTGTGTTAGCTGCTAAAACATAAAATAGCCTCTCTAGATCTGGTGTTACGTTTGTCTGTTCTCGGCTACTGTAGAAACACGGTGGACTCCATGGAAGCGCACCTGCTCCCTCTGTAGATGAAAAGGGTTCATTCTAAGTAAACAAAAACACAACAATTATTCAGGTGATTACACACAAGTGTACACCACTTGAAGAAGCTTTGAAGACGGGTGGTCGATCTTAAATTAAATCAATACTGAATTTTAAATAAATCGTTAAAGTTGGCCGAGCCAGGGGGTGTGGCTATACTTGATAGACAGTCTTGTCTGGAATGATTGACAGATCCTTTAGGGCGAGGCTTTCAGCAGTATGGCTTCATTCTGGGCCGCCCATAGACTGGTCCTGCCCCGAGTTGCTCTCCGGTCCAGCCTGTTTGATGACGCTTTTTACGTCACTGGCTCCAAAAAATCCAAAATGGAAGTAGCAAAATCCGGGCTTCATTTTCTTGGCGTTGAAACAAACGGGTGACGTCACGGTCAGTTCACGCCTGTTCCTGAGGCTTTTTCAGTTTTTTCCACTTAGATGCAGTTCTGACACAGGACCAGCAGATGTCACTCTTCTGGTTGTGTCAAATACTTCGAAGCAATGTGTCAAAGTGGTTCATTGCTTCATGAAGCTTCGATTTCATCATCACTAGGTTCAGTGAAGTGAAGCAGAGGAAATGTTTGACTGCAGCCACATAAGGCAGGAAGACACTGAGCTGCTCAGGTGTTCCTGATAACACCAAACAGCCACCTGGACAGCCAATAAGAACACAGCTTACTGGAAGTCCAGAGGGCTGGGTTAGTGAAGTAAACTTAGTTCAAAGTTGAAGCAGAAAGTTAACAGAGAAAGTTGAAAACCACCTTCTGATCCCTGAAATCTCTGAGTTTTCACACAAAGAACGCCTGAACATGTCAAACTGGTTTCACAGTAGAACAATAATTGTAAAAACATCATAGTATGGTGCGTTGCTCAAAAAAACATAACGACCTGCTGTCTAGGGTCATCAAGGAGCGACACAAAAACAGGACAAACACTGGTTTCCAGGGGGTCAGGCAGATATTTATTTGAAAGAGTAAGCTTACAACAACACAACATGTGAGCAGAAAAATCACAAAGTCTGTCTTTAGTTCAGCTGAAAATATTAGTTTTTGTCTTTTTTATTGACTAAACTTTTCAGGAAGTAGATGAAGAATAATTAAAGCTCTCATGTAGAAGTTGAACTTATTGTGGCTCCTTGTGGAGAGTTTAATCTTAGAGTTTGTAAAGCTGTTGAGTTTTTAGAGTCACTTGGATTGTTTTGACATTTAATAAGCAAGTCTTGAAATAAAATTACAGTTGTGGATTTCTGTCTTTTAGTCTGGACTAAACAAATAACAGCAGCATAAATCTCAAACATCATTATGAGGAGTCTGGATTGAGGTTTCTCACTTGATAATGATCAAAACATGAAATTTAGGTTGGTTTAAAGGAATATTCCACCTTAAATCTTTGAATGTTGACCTAAAAGGTTGGTTTTCTGGAAGTATTCCACCAACAAGGTCCTCACACATCCACCTTAAGGGAACATTCCACCAAAAACCCCTGAACATGCATCTAAAATGTTGGTTTAACCAAGTATTCCATCCAAAATCCTCAAAAAGACCTGAGGGGCTGGTTAAAAGGAATATTCCACCTAAAACCTCAACAAGGGCAGTATGTGTAGCAGCTGTAATGTATTGTTATACTGTTTTATTTAATGTGCAACCAAACATTACAGCAGCGACAGCAGAAAGAGGTCCTCTCTGGGTGGAAGAACTGCATCCGAGTGGCAGCTCCCTTTCTGCTCTTACCTTACTCACTAAACTCAGGTGCCATGGAGGACTCGAATAGTTGACATTTCCTGCTGCAACCTTCTCTTTTTCAGCTTTCTTCCACATCCGATTACTCCCGACCCGGTTTTTGTTGACGTTTTTGACCCTTTTCCCGAGCTTTGACCAATCCAAAAACATCATCGGCATCGACGGTGTAACCAATGGAGGGAAAACCACCCTCACCAACCGCCTGATCAAGAACCTGCCCAACTGCTGCTGGTCCATCAGGATGACTTCTTCAAGCCCCAAGATCAAACTGAAGTTGGTGAAGATGGTTTTAAGCAGTATGATGTCATCACTGCTCTAGACATGGATGCCGTGATGAGTAGGATCTACGTGTGGCTGGAGAACCCGGTGAAGTTTGAGAAGTCTGATGGCGTTAATAACACCCTGAACACAGAGATGGTCCCGAAGTCTGACCACAAGGAGGAGGAGGAGACTCACATCCTCATTGTGGAGGGCTTCCTGCTGTAAGCCTACAGGCCTTTGATCGACGTGTTAAACCAACGTTACTTTATTTCCATCCTGTATGAAGAATGCAAAAAGAGGAGGTGCTCTAGGAAGTCCACGGTGCCAGTTTTACCTAACAGGCAGATGCTGCAGCTGATGATGCTGTAATTCACATCAACAAGGAAACAAGTCCATCATAATTTGAATGTTACCAGTCCAAAATGAAAAGGTCATATACAGCTTTCCTATTGGGTTAAAGAGCCCAAAAAACCCCATGAAAAATACTTTGTAAAAGCGAGAGGTTGGTGGCAGCTTTCATTTTTTCTTACAACTTTTCAGTGGCCCCCCAAAATATCTGTTGTATCCCCCCCCCCCCCCCCCCCCAAAAAAAAAAAAAAAAAATCTGGATCCGCCCCTGTGGAGTGCATTCATATTTTGAAAGTAACTTAACACAAATTGAATGAAGAATGATTCTTGTGATTTTAGCCCAGTGCTTGTGGTATTTATGATGAGAGTCTTTAGGGCCAGTCACAGCATTTGCAGCTGTTTTTAAAGACCAAATTACTTTGGCAGTTTTGGACCCAGGTGATGCCATTGGCACAATTGTAAAAAGAATTTGGTGCATCAGGTTTGGCATAGACGCCACCAATCCTTGTAGCGCAGAAGTTATCAGTGGTTGTGGATGGATGAATGATTGTAGGTCTAGAAGGAGGTGTGGTCTGAGGTTGATCCTTGTTTGAAGATGGAGTCACTGGGTTTGGGGTGCTTTTTGAAGTGGGAAGAGGAGGAAGACCTAGGATGTAAATAATACTAGGTTATTGTAATTTATTTAGTTGAATTATAATGAAAAATAGTCAAAGAAGAAAATAAACTCGAAATAAGCGCTTCAACATATATATTTTTCTTACTTAAACCTAAAAGGGAACGAAGATACTTGATGAGGGTATAAGTCCCCTCCCCACAGAACTGTCCGTTAAAGTCATCCATGTCTACAGACCAGACAAAGGCTCCTCCGAATCTGTTGTCTTGGAGGTAACGGACCTGAATGAATAATGATAGAACAATGTCAACAACAGCATTTGCACTTCACCATTATATTTAACTTGTCTTAGTACATTTGGTATGTCAGTAGAATTATTGAGCAACATGGTTTTGCAAACATGCCGCTACCTTGGTGTTAAAACTGTCTTTGTTGTCATATCCAGCCCATTCGTTTTGTTTGGTGGCATAAGGAACTTTCTGATCCTCAATCATGTGAACAGTGGCCCCTTTAAGAAACGTACAAATCTGAAAAGAGAGTTAAATTTTACATTTTATACCATCGTCTTCTGTGGGATGACTTCACAATAAAGTCACTTTTAATTTTCTCAGTCACTGATAAAACACAGACTGAGCATTAAATTCATCAAAGAGTTGCTGATTTCACCTCGTAATAGGACAAGAAGCCGGCCTCCCTTGTAAAAGCACCGGCAGCAGCAGGACCACTGGCCGGTGCTCCAACCTCACTGGACTGAGTAGAGAGTCGAAATGCCCGTCCATATGTAGCAAAGCCCATATTTAACTTATCTACTGGTGTTCCCTGGTCGCGCCAATAGCTCATAGCAAAATCCTGAAATGTTAATAGAAATAAATTAACTTTGAAATTTTGAGGACAAACGGGTAATTTTTTTTAAAATCATATCCGCAAATAAAACTGGAAGCGGATCCATGTTTGAGCAATTACTGTTGTGAGAGTCGACTTGAACAACAGGTGATGCTATTTGAGCAGTCGAGTGCGATTAAAGTTTTCCAGAGTCCAAGGGTTAAACAGGGTGATACAATGACATAGATTTTAAAAAATGCCAGTCGTACCTTGATTTATTGAGATTTATTGAGAACAGTGCGAAAAACCTGATGACATCTATGTTTCATTCAGGTATCCAAATAAATATTATGCTTTTCTAGGCACAATTTTTTAATCTCTTCAATAGAAAATTGAGCAGTCATTTAAGTTCCATGCTTTATGTATGTAGGGATTAATTTGCTATATCTGTTTCCATTGCACTTTGTATTTAGCTTTTTTGATGCACCAAGTTTTCCACCTCAGTCAAGCTTTGAAACGTTCATTGGGATATTTCAAACTTTTTGTTCGTTTTTTTATTTGCAAATTGATAAAGTGCTTAAAAACAGATTGATAGAAATATACTTGATAAGAAAGAGATTGACATAGAGTCAGAGGCGAGTCTTTGTATTCAGAAAAATTAATTTCTGTACTCACAGTATTTAAGTAAACATGGTCCCCAATGTCATGGGACCCATTGTATAAAGGACTGTGATGTCCAGTGACGCTCTCCCAGGTGCCATGAAAGTCATATGTCATCACATTAATAAAATCCAAGTACCTGATGAAATAAATGTGAGATAAAGTTCAGAAACGCAGCTGAACTAAAATGTTGGGAATAAAGCATCAGCATACTTTGCAATCTCTGCGACTTCATAACCAGCATCAATGGTTCCTTTCCCAGCTGCCACAGCAGCTGAGATCATTAATCTGGGACGCCCAGTTGATGTTCCTTCAGCTGTGTAGGCCTCCAGCAGCTCCTGTAAACCACAGAATCAAGTTTAAAAAAAAATCTTCATGGCTCATGTTGACCATCAGCTGAACATCAGAGCAATAATTCTGGATCTGACCTTGCATAACAATGTGAATCTCTGCTTGTCCTCCAGAGGGCTTCCTCTTGCTGCAGGGTATTCCCAGTCCAGGTCTAGTCCATCAAAACCATGTTTTCTCAGCAGCTTGATAGAAGACTGGATAAATGTATTCCTGTTGGCTTGTGTTGACACCATTGTAGTGAACCTGGTAGCAGTTTGGAGAAGGAATGTTCTATCAAGAAGACATGTATACACTATATTCATCTTTACGGAATGTTTTATGCTAAATATCACACTTTTGACTTCCAAAGTTCCAGCCTCCAACTGCCAGCAGTGTTTTAAGATTTGGATTCCTGTGGGAATACACAGATTTAGTTGGAAGCACAAATTGTTTTTGCACAACATATTACGAGTGGTATTGCCAGAGACAAACAAACTGACCTCTGTTTGAGTCCGTTAAAGGATTTGTAGAGTACCTCATCATTCCACTCTGTGGTGACCAACTCATTTGCTTCGTTAATACCAGAGAAGGCGTAGATCAGGTGGGTGCAAAGGTTTGGATCAATATTGGAAGGCATAAACTTTCCATTACCAGGTCTGTATTGGGACCAATTAGTGAAATAACACACAAGTCTGGAGGAAGAGGCTACACGTGAAAGAATAGAAATTGTTTTCAGCAAGTTTTAAAGAACAATGAGCATATGTCTATGACTGCTCAGTGTTAACAGTGACTGAATCATTTATTAACTCACCCATACTACCCAGGGACAGACAAAGACCTTTAAAGTTGCAGATACAGTCAGTGAATATCAGATAAAAATAGTTTTAACAGAAACGGTTTCATGTTTTTGTTTGTGCCTTACCTGCAAATAGAATTAGCTTGATCATTGCGGTTGTGCTGGTACGGCTCTTGCAAAGTGAAAAAATAGAGGATTGTCTCTTGCTGATGAAAAAATGCACAAACCGTGACAATCATTAACCCTGAGCAAACTGTACATCCCAGAGTTTAGGACATGAAGCAGTTGCTTCATCTAAGAAAGTCAAATAGCAGTAGGTGATAAAAGACCTTTGAGCTCACCAGGAAACCCACACAGTGGAACATATGTTTTTTTTTTAAATGAAAATATTGTGGACACAGAAAACATGGCAGGGTCACTCATTAGGTGGCTATCAGCTTCCCTTCTCATATACAGTATGGGGCTTCAGTGATGGCTTCAAATAGCAGCCGATTCAGTGTAGTTTAGTGTGATATGTTACTGTTATCTTTTCATATGTAATATGTGGAAATGAATGAAGGTTGTATTGCCAGATATAGAGACAGGAACTGCACCAATCTTGTAACATTGTTCAGTAGAGTCTCAAGATAGCCTACATGTACTTAAAACCATAAAAACAAAGTTGATTTGTACTGAAATATAATTGCCAACCAGACCGAGAGAAACAAGTAAGGAAAATGAACACAGCTGAAAATAAAAATCATGGTGCCGGAAGGGAAACTTGCCAACAGACGGCTAGTGTTGAGAGTAAAAAGGTACCAACCATACAGGGTGATTTTAAAAAAAATTCAAGAGCAGTGGGCAGATGACTTTTTAACTGCCCACAGCCAATCATTTGTTCTTCATGTGGAACCAAAACTGGATCAACCCCGAAAATTCCAAAGAAGAATATTTTGTACAGGAGGCTACATATTAATAAACAGACTTGCTTTATTGTTACAGTGAAGTGACTCTCCTGAATGTGTCATATCAATGTGGAAAAAAATCAAAGGAAAAACACAGGATTGTTTCATAAAGAAGGCATTTATTTAAGCCCAGTTACAGCATTTGCATTTGTCATCATAAACAAGGGAATTTGAACATGTCTTGATGTATGTGATACCGTTGGAGCAATGGTAATAACTCCTGGGGTCCTTGTCATTTGCATAGAGACCGTCGGGCTTTCCGGCGCAGAAACCACTTCCAGAAACAGCAGTTGTGGTAGTTCTGGTGGTTGTAGTTGTGGCAGTACCGGCAGTATGGTTGGTAGAAGCACTGGAAGTAACAATAGGACCTACCGTCGTGTAGTCCTCTGTGATGGGATGTGATGTCGTTTCGTTGAATACTGGGAGTGTAGTTGTAGGTAATGGAAAATCTGTCAAGTATATTGAATACATTTAGGTACAAGAGATTATGGATTCAAGATTTGACTTAAGTGAAAATGATGACACTGAGGTCATATTGTGAGGTCTGTTTTCTGCTTACCTGAATTCAGAAGAGAGCGCAAATAGCTAATGAGGGGATATCTTCCTTGTCCACAGAACTGTCCGGCAAAATCATCCAGATCCAGAGACCAGACGACCGCTCCTCCAAATTTGTTTTCTTTCAGATACTTTGCCTGTGGAATATCAGAATGCTGATTTTTAAAATGCAAGTTTTATGGTTTCATTGCATACAAACAAATATATAAGAGTGAACATGGGTGATACATTGCTTTATGCGCATTCCAGTCATTTTCAGGAATAGCAGCTGAACTGCCTGCTTGCATCCAAGAACACCAAAAACACTAATATGAAAATACAGGGGCTATTAGTCAGGACCAAGTCCATACATCTAAAACATCCAATAATCTCCAGCCACTACATGTTGCTGCCCTTCTGTCAGAATCCAAACATTATTCAACAAGGCAAGCTGTAGATCAACACACTGAATGGTTTCACATAGACTAGACATTCATCTTTCTGCCTTTTATGCATTTTTAAATGTATTATTATCCTTCATATCTCACATTGCAAACCACTATGAGGATTAGGATTTTGCCATGCAGCAGTGCTTATAAAGACAAGTAGCTCTAAACCTCTTTGACTTGTGAGAAGTTACAGATATGTAGAGTACTTTGAACCATTCAACCAGGACAAAGATTTCTCAGATAGTTTCATTTGAGGTATTTTTGACAAGTTAAGTCAATTGTGTAACATATTTTACAATAAATTGGAATAATTTGAGAAAAGAGAAAACATTTAGCTCTTGGAAGGTCCAGATGCTCAGTTTGGGATCACGTTTTGTGTCTATGAGATCATGTTGATTTATCTTTAGCTGGACTTACTTCCAACAGTCTGGGTGACAGCTGTGATCTTGGAGGTCTACTACTACTAATACCCAATATATGACTAGAACTACAGTCGCTGTCAGAAATTCAGTGTCTGTATGGACAAACGGGCCATGCAAAAATTTCAGATTTGAGTTAATATTTGGGAAAAAAAAGTTTCAATCAAGAGTGTCATCTTCTGCTCAGCTGTATGTCCTGACTCAGCTCCATTGTTATCAGCACTACACAGAGTCTGTCCTAGTTTAACAAATGATGAGACCTAATTGGCAAGCACTAATGGTGATGTGCTATTTTTATCTTGGTTGCAATATCTCTCTAAATGTAAGTGGGAAAGGTTTTGTGTTACGTTTTACCTTGATTTCATAGCTCTGCTCATTATCAAAACCGACCCACTCATTGCCTTTAATGGCATAGGGAACTTTTTGCTCATCAATCCAGTGTATGCTGCCTCCTTGGAGAAAATTGCAAATCTGTAGAAATGGAAGAAAATTATAGTTAAACATATCCTATCTTAGTTTGAAATATATCATTATCTATATTTGCCTTAGTAATAAAACGTCTCGGGCTGACTTTGTGGTAAAATGAATCGACTGACCTCGTAGTAGGACCAATACCCAGGTTCACGGGTGTATGGCCCAGCAGAGGCTGGTCCATTGGCTGGAGCTCCAACACCATTAGCTCCTGTTGTTGTCCGAAATGTGCGTCCATATGTGGGAAAACCAACTAAGAGTTTTTCAAGAGGAGCTCCTTGATCTCTCCAGTATTTCATAGCAAAGTCCTGTGGGCGAAAACCCCCCAAAAATGTCCAAAAAATTAAAACAAACACAGCTACTCAGCTTACTGTACATCCAGGATGAACTTTGTTGAGATTTTCACTCACCACATTGTAGTAGACGTGCTCACCCACATCAGCAGAGCTGCCGTACAAAGGGCTGTTGTGGCCGGTGAATGGATCCCAAGATCCATGTAAGTCATAGGTCATGACATTTGCAAAGTCGAGCAACCTGTGACACAAAGACAGCGTGGTGCAAACTTGACGTGACAAAATAATCCAACTTTTCCATCCTTAAAGTTATATTTAAAATTTTCGGTAACACTTTATAATAACTATACACTATTAAGCATTAGTTAAGCATTGGTTCAGCATAATTTAAGCATTAGTTAATCCTTAAATCCTCATGAACTCAGCATGAATTCACCATTAGTAATGCATTACAAAGCATTAGTAAAGACAGTTTTAAATGTTCAACTAACACATTATTAAGCATTAGTTAAACATTAGTAAAGTGCTTAATTCATCGTTAACTCATCATTTGTAACTAATTAGTTATACGTGCTTAATTAATCATGAATTCATGATCTGTATGGCATTTATTATGCATTACTAAGCACTTAATAAATCCGGTTAAAAATGTTTTGTTGCTCATTGATAATCTCAGTTGTTAATACTTTATAAAGGGTTAGCAACTGTGTTAGTATATGATTTACAAACACATATCCATACTCAATGAATAACTTATTAATGCGGTTACTACTCATTAGTTAAGTATATTCCGTGAGCCCATCTCAAGTGAGGACAATCTATGCTTTATAAAGCATTTATAAATGACACAGAAGCAAAGATATACAAAGTGTCAGTTTTATTGGTCCCAAACAATACAAGCTCTTTTAAATACACACTTTAAACAAATACAATCTATAAGAATTCAATTAAACTTGACAAACATCTTCAAATAACAACAGTCTGTGATCGTATAAAATAGAAAAATAAAATACAAGCTCTTTTAAATCCATATTTTGCAATCCTTAACATTTCAAGTAAACTGGTGAACTATCTCTTTAGGGCACACACACACCAGAGGTAAGTGGGTGCCCTTGAAGTGCACAAAGTGCTTTACAGTAAAACAAATATACCGTTTTCAAATATTGCAAGATAACACTAGATCATTTCTGCAACCTGTTTGCCTCTACGATCAGCTGTCATCTCTCCAGCGTGACTTCTGCATTTTGGAGCATGCGCACTAGCGTTTTGGACGGTAAGAGCATGCGCAGTAGCGTCTTACACGTCCCAGAGTCCTACAAGTCCCAGTCTCCTCCGCGGTTCTGGAGAGCGAGACCGCGCGGGTTTTTTTTTATTTTTCTCAAATGCGGAAGTCGGAGAGAGAACCCGCAGGAGAGATGACAGCTGATCGTAGAGGCAAACAGGTTGCAGAAATTATCTAGTGTTATCTTGCAATATTTGAAAACGGTATATTTGTTTTACTGTAAAGCACTTTGTGCAATTCAAGGGCACACACACACCAGAAGTAGGTGGCTGCCTGATTCTGGGATTCCGCCAATGTAATTCAATGGGAAACGAGCGAATTCCTCCTCCTGCAACTTTTACCTTTGGCAGGAGGAGGAATGTACTCATTTCCCATTGAAATGCACTGGCGGAATCCCAGAATCAGGCAGCCACTTACCTCTGGTGTGTGTGACCTAAAGAGATAGTTCACCAGTTTACTTGAAATGTTAAGGATTGTAAAGTGTGTATTTAAAAGAGCTTGTATTTTATTTTTCTATTTTATATGATCACAGACTGTTGTTATTTGAAGATGTTTCTCAAGTTTACTTGAAATTTTATAGATTGTATTTGTTTAAAGTGTGTATTTAAAAGAGCTTGTATTGTTTGGGACCAATAAAACTGACACTTTGTATATCTTTGCTTCTGTGTCATTTATAAATGCTTTATAAAGCATAGATTGTCCTCACTTTAGATGGGCTCACGGAATATACTTAACTAATGAGTAGTAACCGCATTAATAAGTTATTCATTGAGTATGAATATGTGTTTGTAAATCATATACTAACACAGTTGCTAACCCTTTATAAAGTATTAACAACTGAGATTATCAATGAGCAACAAAACATTTTTAACCGGATTTATTAAGTGCTTAGTAATGCATAATAAATGTCATACAGATCATGAATTCATGATTAATTAAGCAAGTATAACTAATTAGTTACAAATGATGAGTTAACAATGAATTAAGCACTTTACTAATGTTTAACTAATGCTTAATAATGTGTTAGTTGAACATTTAAAACTGTCTTTACTAATGCTTTGTAATGCATTACTAATGGTGAATTCATGCTGAGTTCATGAGGATTTAAGGATTAACTAATGCTTAAATTATGCTGAACCAATGCTTAACTAATGCTTAATAGTGTATAGTTATTATAAAGTGTTACCAAATTTTCTATTAAGTTAAACCCCAGTTCTACTGTTGTACAGTTTATAGTTGCATTTTTTTCTGCAGAAGTCATTTATTGTATTTTTATGTTGTCATCATGTTTTGCCATCCATACTGAATTCATATAGCCTTCACAGGAAGCAATGTAATCCAGTGTTACCGTTTGTAATTTTAATCCACAAACTCACTCAGACCTGTAATAAACTGTTAGATGAGGAGCTGCTGGCAAAAAGCCCCACTGCTCCAACTTGTATGCAAGCTAACAAACTTCACTGTGCCCATCTTGTTCTGTATGCAGCATGAAATTACTGTGTGGTTGTTCATGGCAGTATAGGAGAAGTAAAATACTGACTAACTTAAAAAACAAACAAAAAAACAGTAAGTGTTTCTTTGGCTGTTCTGTAAATAGATACAGTTTTTGCCCTCTCTTCTGCTACTCTAGAAGTGTTTACTGCCCCAGGAAATCTGGGAGCTGTGGTATTAGATTGCAGCCTCAAACAGTATTTGCTGTTCAGTGTCTCTCTGTCACAAACTCACTTTGTCACAGCAGCGACCTCATAACCGTTGTCAATGTTTCCCTTCCCAGCAGCAACTGCAGCTGCGAGCAGCAGCCGCGGTCTTCTGGTCGCAGCAGCTTCCTTTTCAAAGGCATCAAGCAGTTCCTAAGTGCAAGAGGGAAACAGTCAACAATAATGTTGTATATTCAACGCATCCTCCCTCACACATATCTCAATTGAAGCATATAGAATGAAATGATAAATAGTTAAAATGGTATAATATATGATGTATTGGTACAATAAAACGGCCGGTGGGACTTCCAGACTGACCTGGCAGAGCACTGTGAACCTACTCTTGTCCTCTGGTGGGCTTCCTCGTGCTCCAGGATACTCCCAGTGCAGACCCAGCCCATCGAAGCCGTACAGCCTCAAGAACTCGATAGCAGACTGGATGAACCTCTGACGGTTGGCAGGAGATGAAGCCATGATGGTGAACCTGTGCACACATACAACAGTTCACAGTTGCACAAAGTGGTTTTATAGTTCTCAATCATTATGTGATATGATGTGATCCAGCAGCTTTAGAATGCTGTTCACTCACTGTGTAGTTCCAAAGTGCCAGCCACCAACAGCCAGCAGAGTCTTCAGCCCAGGGTTTCTGTGGAGGAGATGGAAAATGTACATCTGTCACTGATGGTAAACTTTTACAAGTGTGTGTTAAAATATTATAATCAAGTCAAAGCTAATCAATAATCAAATACAAATCAAAGCTAGTTATGTTCAATCAAGCTGTGCGGCAAGCAAGAGAGAGCTATTTTTCTAAATTAATTTCAAATTGTAACAACAATTCTCGAGTCTTATTTGCAACTGTGGCCAAATTAATAAACCCCCAAACTACATCAACCCATGACCTAATGACCACAGAAAAATGTAATGATTTTGCATTATTTTTTAAAAATAAAGTCCAATCTATAAAAAATTCAATAACCCCTACGTCCCGAACAATAACTTTCCAACCAGTTGGACTCTTACAACTTACACATTTTTCAATGGTAAATGAAAAAAGAATTGAAGATGTTGTTTTTAGTTTGAGCTCAAGTAGTTGTTCTCTTGATGAGCTGCCCACAAGCTTTTTAAAGTCCGTGTTGGGCAGTTTGTTACCACAGCTCACTCATCTAGTCAACACCTCATTGCAGACAGGAGTATTTCCAGACGTTTTAAAAACTGCTGTGATAAAGCCTCTTTTGAAGAAAACTGGGCTCGACCCTTCAGTATTAAATAATTATCGGCCCATATCGAACATACCTTTTATAGCCAAGGTCCTGGAAAAAGTTGTCTACAAACAACTTACGGACTTCATCTTACTTAATAAAAGCTTTGATGTTTTCCAATCAGGCTTTAGACCCTGCCACAGCACCGAAACAGCTTTAATTAAGGTAACAAATGACATCAGGGCAAATTGGGATGCAGGCAAGGTCTTTATATTGGTGTTGCTGGACTTGAGTGCCGCATTTGATACGGTGGACCACAAGATCTTATTACAGAGATTGAAATATTCTGTGGGAATCCATGGTAAGGTCTTTGAGTGGTTTGCATCGTATTTTGAGAACAGAAAATACTTTGTTGAGATTGGAAACTGTGTCTCAGATCACATGACTATGGCCTGTGGGGTCCCCCAAGGGTCAATTCTGGGACTGCTCTTGTTTAACTTGTACATGTTGCCATTATGGCAACTAATACGGGAAAACAATGTTACTTATCATAATTATGCAGATGACACACAGATTTATGTGTCACTAACAGCAGATGAACTCAGTCCAGTGAACTCCCTTTATCATTGTATTGAGCAAATTACCACGTGGATGCAGAATAACTTTCTCCAGCTAAATGTGGACAAAACTGAGGTTATAGTTTTTGGCCCACGAATTCAAAGAGAAAGGATTATTAGTCACCTAGAAGCTCGCTCATTACAACCTAAAGATCAGGTTAGAAATCTAGGTGTGATCCTGGACTCAGATTTGAAATTCAGCTCTCAAATTAAATCCATGATATCTTCAGCTTTCTACCACCTAAAAAACTTAGCAAAGATTAAATCAATAGTCTCAAAACATGATTTGGAGATATTGATTCATGCGTTTGTTTCAAGTCGATTGGATTATTGCAATGGCCTGTTCACTGGTCTTACAAAAGAAGCCATACAACAATTGCAAAGCATCCAAAATGCAGCTGCAAGGGTTCTGACTGGAACCAGGAAATATGACCACATTAGTCCAGTGCTTAGATCACTGCACTGGCTTCCTGTTGCCCAGAGAATAGACTTCAAGGCAGCTCTATTAGCCTATAAATCTCTTCATGGTCTTGCCCCACAGTACATTTCTGACATGTTAGTACCCTATGAACCATCCCGCACTCTGAGATCCTCAGGAAAGGGTCTTTTGGAGATTCCCAAAATAAATTCAGAACGTGGTAAGGGTACGTTTCAGTATCACGCGGTCTATATCTGGAATAGTCTTCCCATTGCAATTAAACAAGCCTCAACTTTGGCAATTTTTAAGTCCAAGCTGAAAACTTTTTTATTCTCTTGTGTTTATGGAAATTGAATTATTTAACTGTATTTTAATCTGTTTTAATGTAACTTTTATCAATTTGTTTTTATTTTGTTTTTGAATGTATATATGCCTTTACTGTAATGCACATTGGGCTGTCACTGTTACATGAAATGTGCAATACAAATAAAATTGCCTTGCCTTGCCTTGCCAAGTCTTTGTTTTCTGGACTCTTTTTATTTCCACCTGACCCCATTCTTACCTGTTACTAGGAAAAATTGAAAATTTGATGCAACAGAAATAAAGCACAACAATTCTGCATCAGTATTTTTTACTACATTTTTACTTAAACAGATAATTATTGTATAACCTCTTAAGCCCGGTCGGCCCACAAGTGGGCCGAAGAAATCCCGGAAGTAATACACACAGTAAAAAAAGTAGTAAAACAGGACAACTGTGTTTACTTTCAATTGTTGATCAAAGTTTATACTCTAATGGTCACAAAATAAGCTCGGATGTGCATTTTAGTGCAAACATTAGTATTTACAGATGATTTTAAACCTTGATGGTGTGAAATCCACGGATTTCACACCATCTATGCCAACTATGCCAGCAATCGTTGGCATAGTGTTATCCTCTGTCAAATGGGGGGAAATCAGGCGAGGATAGAAATTTCACATTTCTCCTCTGGTTTATTCCAATTTACTCAGGCATAGTGACAGACACAACATTTTTTTTACACCAGGAATACATTCTCTGAAGTCCCTAGATGTCCAAGGACACCAAGAACATGCATATGAACTTTTTTATAGTGGAGTAATTCTTCATTTACTTTGGGTATGTCTTTTTAGGCGTTTTTTCTGAAAATATGGCCATGGCTTAAGAGGATAATTGATTTAAGTACTCTACAGTAATGCACGAGATTAACTGTTACTGTAATTAGACTTCCTAATGAAATACTATATTTAAATAGTGTTGCCTGTTATATTAACTGTAGAATTAACTGTAGTTGCCTGTTAAATTCTGCATTTTCTTTTATGAATATATATTAACACTGCTGTGAATTTCAGACATACATCACAAATAAATGCGTCTTTAATCTTTATGGTTAACAATTGATATCTACCAACTCTGTTTAAACTCAAAAATGCATAAAGCACTAAAACACCTGAAACAATAAAGGCTCATAATAAGGCCAGTTACATTTTCATAATTTGGCAATATTCATTCAAAGGCAGCAATATGTAAAAGAGATATGTTCACATTTTTTTGTTTTTCTCATTATTTACATATTCAAAGAGTAGCTGCACTGATCAAATATCAGTTGTTTGATCTGTGAACTGCTTCTTAGCAAAACTGATTTATAGCACTTAACCAATTCTACTAAAGCACCCCAAGCATTGTCCCTGGTCTTTCTCATTAGATGCGTATCAAGCCACAGTTAAAGGGATATTTCGGGGAGGAACAACTCACGCATGCTTGAGTTCATTGAAGGCTTTATAAAGAACCTCGTCATTCCACTCATACGTTGACAGCTCATTGGAGGGGCTGACTGCTGAGAAGGCGTAGATCAAGTGTGTGCACAGGTTGGGGTCTACGTTGGCAGGCAGAAATTTGCCAGCACCAGGTCTATACTGGGACCAGTTGGTGAAGTAGCACGCTAGTTTGGTAGAAGACACTGTTGGAAAGCAAAGAAGAAATTAGAGCTAGGTAGGTAATTGAGATGAAGAAGCAAGTGTTAGCAGTGTGCAAATAATAATTCATACCAATTTGAAGGCACATCAAAAGGGACAATCCTGAAAAATAATTTAAATATTGTTATTTTCACAATTTCTGCACAAGATTGCTACCGTTAAGTGAAATAACACCTGAAATAAAGTAACTTACCTGCCAAGATTATTAGTCGAGCCATGTTTGAGACTTTTCTTCAAAGTGACCTGCAACAGAAAAAGTTATTCTTTTATGAGTTATTATAAGTTTACATTCTAGATTTTGGAAAAATGTAATTGATTCTACATGCTCTAGTACAGCACATATGGATGCTGCACATAGTCAGACTTGTATTCCTGTAAAAATGCAGCTAATATCTCTGTGTGGATGGCTACCTGTTCCCAGGTAAGCAGCAGGATGGGCTACTGATCCACTGGAGAGTCCTTCTTATAGGCTTGACAAAACAGGGACAAAGGCTGCATGCCAATGACGTAAAGCAGATCCTTCAGAAGATTATCATTGCTCCGGTGCACTCGGCCACTTCAGACTGCAATGAACTGTCAGAAAATGACCGTCAATATCCCTTCTTTATTGCCTAATAAATCTAGATCAGAGCACAGAAGGTTATGCAACAGTACTGCCTGGTTTCTCCCTGCAATAGATATCTTATTTTCAGGAAGTTATAATCTCTCCTTACCTGTAAAGACCCTACATCCTTGTTCCTGCTGCTGGCCTCTGATCATCTCCTCCCTCACTCTGCTCTTTCTGTTATGGCAATAAACATAAAAAATGTGGTAAGAAAAATTCTGAAATAGCATTAGGAAGAGGAAAAATTGCAGTAGAATTTAACCTCAAAATCACTTTAACCCATAGATACATATTTTTTTCTCAGCCACTTGTATATATATTTTTTTCACCTCTGCAGACCCTGCATGGTCAACATTACTGCTGGCCACCGCCTCTGGTCCATCTCCTGCCTGACTCTGCTCTTTGTTATGGAAATAATCATTAAAAAATCTGAAAATCAAAATTCTGAGATAGAATTAGAAAGAGAAGGAGTAAAAAATAGTTGTAAATTTATACCATAGATAGCCTATTCTTTTTTCTCCTCCCTGACTCTCCTCTTTTGGGACCAAAAGACTTAAATACATGGAGAACAATTGTGAGCACATCTTCTGCCCAGAAATGAAAGACGAATGGGTTTATTCCAAGAATAAACTAATTAGCAAGTAATGTAACAGAGGCAACCACATTTAAATTATTGTTAACTAGCTTAACATATTGATATATTGCCACATTTTACCTTGTCATCATTTAGCTAACAAGTCTAACATTGTTTGCACCCAACAAGGTCACACAACTTACACGGTTTGTTTGGAAAAAACTGTGTAAAGTTTTTTGCTTCTTGCTGGCTCTGGCTGGTTTGCTAAACATTACTCCAGACGCACGTTCAGCACGGCTCAGCACGGCTCCTGTGGAACACCCATAGACTGTATATATAGTGGACGTAGCATCTGGCTCCAGAATTGAAGCCAACCCAGAAGTGTCAAAAACTTGCAATATCTCGCCGTCCGCTAGGGTTGGCTCCAAAAAGCTTTTGCTCCATAGACCCCAATTCATTTTTGGAAAAAATAAAATTTGATAGACTGATTTTCTACAGCTCAGGATTTTTTTCCCGTTAGTTTTCATGGTCAAAATGAGAGATCAGGTGGCCGATCTTAAAATAAATCAATACTGAATTTTAAATAAATCGTTAAAGTTGGTGGAGCCAGGGGGTGTGGCTATATTTGACAGACAGCAACAGAAGCCTCTGCGGTAAAATGTGGGCGGGATAAGAGAGTCCTCAGCCAATCCTGCCCCTAGTTGCTCTCCGGTCCAGTCTGTTTGATGACGCTTTTTACGTCACTGGCTCCAAAAAATCCAAAACGGCGACCAGGAAGTAGCAAAATCCGGGCTTCATTTTCTCGGCGTTGAAACCAACGGGTGACGTCACGGTTAGTTTACGCCTGGGAACACCTGCGTTAGCATGCGCTCATGGTGCATTCAAAGACGGATCGGGAAAACATGTTACTGGATGCTAATAACGGGTTTAGCTGTTGTAACGGCTGAAAAAAGTGCGGGGGACAGAGGGGACAGATGTGGAAAGTGCGGGGGACATGTCCCACGCGTACCCCGCGTACGTTACGCCCATGCTTGCCTCTTTCAAGTGCTTTGTATCAGGACAAGTGATCAGTCGATGCATATAAGACACCTGATAAAGTTGTAATCATATATGCATTGTGTTTTACATAACATCAGATCTGGAATAGTTTCCATAGTAATCTTATCATACACAACTAATAACATATTTCTGAAGTGGACTCTGGTTCACACACTGATCACTTGTCTCAAACTTCAAATTCAGAAGAGTGTGATGGCCCCAGTCATCTTGGGGTTAACTGGTGGGTCGGGCCTGGCAATCAGGGGCACCTGGGCCCGGTGCTCCTCCTCGCCCTTTAAAATCTGCTCGACTTATATCTTTGTCTCGCTCCTCTCCTCAGGATGCCACGCTGGACCATCTCTCCCCGTTGTGCGGTGAACCAATAGATATACAGTGAACCCTTGTTTATTGCGGGGGTTACGTTCCAAAAACAACCCGCGATAGGCGAAATCCGTGAAGTAGTCAGCTTTATTTTTTACAGATATTATACAATAATAAGAATGATATTGAATATTATGGTGCTGGATAATGGACCCAAGTGGTAACATATACAAATTGAAAAGCAGAGGACCAAGAATTGATCCTTGTGGGACTCCGTATTGAATGCTGACATTATCAGATTCATAGCTGCCGACCAAAACAGAGAAAGATCTACCACTTAGATATGATGAAAGCCAGTTAAGGACTGTGCCTCTGAGGCCCAAACACTGTTCAAGGCGCTGGAGTAAAATGACATGATCCACAGTATCAAAAGCTGCACTAAGGTCAAGAAGTAACAGAATAGAAACTTTATGGTTGTCTGTGTTAATTTTCAGATCACTGATAACTCTGACTAGGGCAGTTTCTGTACTATGGTTATTTCTAAAAACCAGACTGGTAAACATCAAACAGGCTATTATACAACAGATACCCAAGTAATTGTTGGTAAACAACCTTCTCCAGAATTTTCCCCAGGAATGGAAGGTTTGAAATTGGTCTGTAGTTCTCAACAGCAAATGGATCAAGGTTATTCTTTTTCAACAGAGGTGTTATAATAGCATGTTTGAGACATGAGGGGAAGATTCCAGACTCTAAGGAGGTATTTACAATTTTGAGTACATCATCAACAATACAGTTAAAAACATCTTTAAACAACCTAGTGGGCATGAGATCAAGAGAGCAAGTTGCAGAGCTTAGCTGTTGCACAACTTCCTGTAGTTCACTGCACTAAATAGGAGTGAAGTTGGAAAGAGTGCTGGCACCATGGTACTGAGCGGAGGGAGAGTGGTCAGGTCCACCAACAGAGAAAACTCCAATATTGTTCCTAATATTCAAGATTTTAGATTTGAAATGCAATGCAAATTCATTACATTTATCAGTACAGTGGAACTCAGTGGGTATTGGTCTCGGAGGATTAATGAGTTTGTCAATTGTGCTAAAAAGAAACTTAGAGTTATTAGAGTTGTCAGTAATGATTTGAGAAAAATAATGCTGTCTAGATAGTTTTATTTCTTTATTATAAGTACTGAGCGTATCCTTATAGATCTTACAGTCAACCTGCAGTTTGGTCTTGCGCCACTTGCGCTCAGATTTGCGGCAGTCTCTTTTTAGAGCCCTCACTCTTTCCACATTCCTCCACGGTGCTTTGGTCTTGCCAGAAAATAATTTAGTTTTTATAGGTGCTATGTCATCCATAATTTCTGTTACTAATTGACTAAATTTATTGATCAAGTTGTCACATGAAGACAAGGAAGACAGAGTAAAATCCAGGTTAAAATCAGTATATGGCCCAGATAACCTAGCACAGTTGGTATATTTAGCAATAAAACTATCAGGTGTGTTAGCAACAATGGTGCGTCTTTTGACTAGTTTTACACCAGGTATAATTTTGGTTTTCCAGGCCACATTAAAGAAGATACAAAAGTGATCTGAGATCCCAACATCAAGGGCACACTCCAGGGCTATATCAAGACCTTTAGAAATAACCAGGTCAAGAGTGTGCCCCCGGTTATGAGTAGCCCCAGTGGTATGTTGTATGAGTTCAAATGAAGATAACAGCTCAATAAAATGGTTGGCAAAGCGATCAGTGTTACAATCAACATGAATGTTAAAATCCCCAAGAATAAGAATGGAGTCATATTCAACAGTAATTTGAGATAAAAGTTCACTAAATTCGGTTAGAGAGCCTTTGTCTTTTTGATTTCTGTGATCCGAAGAGAAGGTACACACGTGGACGAAATTGTTGGTACCCCTCAGTTAAAGAAGGAAAAACCCACAATTCTCACTGAAATCACTTGAAACTCACAAAAGTAACAATAAATAAAAATTTATTGAAAATTAAATCATCAAAAACAGCCATTACTTTTGAATTGTTGATTAACATAATTATTTAAAAAAACAAACTAATGAAACAGGCCTGGACAAAAATGATGGTACCTCTATAAAAGATTGAAAACTATTTGACCAGAGTGACATGATTAACTCAGGTGTGTCATTTAATTGACATCACAGGTGTTTCCAAACTCATAATCAGTCAGTCTGCCTATTTAAAGGGAGACAAGTAGTCACCCTGCTGTTTGGTGAAAAGGTGTGTACCACACTGAACATGGACAACAGAAAGCGAAGGAGAGAATTGTCCCAGGACATCCGAAAAAAAATGATAGACAAACATCTTAAAGGTAAAGGCTATAAGACCATCTCTAAACAGCTTGAAGTTCCTGTGACAACAGTGGCTCATATTATTCAGAAGTTCAAGACCCACGGGACAGTAGCCAACCTCCCTGGACGTGGCCGCAAGAGGAAAATTGATGACAAATTGAAGAGACGGATCGTTCGAATTGTATCCAAAGAGCCCAGAGCAACCTCCAAAGAAATTAAAGGTGAACTCCAAGGCCAAGGTACATCAGTGTCAGATCGCACCATTCGTCGTTGTTTTAGCCAAAGTGGACTTCACGGGAGACGACCAAGGAGGACACCACTGCTGAAAAAAACTCATAAAAAAGCGAGACTGGAATTTGCAAAAATGCATGTTGACAAGCCACAAAGCTTCTGGGAGAATGTCCTTTGGACAGATGAGACCAAACTGGAGCTTTTTGGTAAGGCACATCAACTCTATGTTCATAGACTCAAAAACCAAGCATACGAAGAAAAGAACACTGTCCCTACGGTGAAACATGGAGGAGGCTCAGTAATGTTTTGGGGCTGCTTTGCTGCATCTGGCACAGGGTGTCTTGAAAGTGTGCAAGGTACGATGAAATCTGAAGACTATCAAGGCATTCTGGAGAGAAATGTGCTGCCTAGTGTCAGAAAGCTTGGTCTCAGTCGCAGGTCATGAGTCTTCCAACAGGACAACGATCCAAAACACACAGCCAAAAACACCCAAGAATGGCTGAGAGAAAAGCGTTGGACTATTCTAAAGTGGCCTTCTATGAGCCCAGATCTGAATCCCATTGAACATATGTGGAAGGAGCTGAAACATGCCATTTGGAGAAGACACCCATCAAACCTGAGACAACTGGAGCTGTTTGCTCATGAGGAGTGGGCCAAAATACCTGTTGACAGCTGCAGAACGCTCATTGACAAATACAGAAATCGTTTAATTGCAGTGATTGCCTCAAAAGGTTGTGCAACAAAATATTAAGTTATGGGTACCATCATTTTTGTCCAGCCCTATTTCATTAGTTTGTTTTTTTAAATAATTATGTTAATCAACAATTCAAAAGTGATGGCTGATTTTGATTATTTAATTTTCAATAAATTTTTATTTATTGTTACTTTTGTGAGTTTCAAGTGATTTCAGTGAGAATTGTGGGTTTTTCCTTCTTTAACTGAGGGGTACCAACAATTTTGTCCACGTGTGTAAGTACTGCCCCACTTTATGGCATGTTAGGGGTCCTTCCTTAGCCTGTAGTGGTGTTTCCCACAAGGGGATCCACCTATATTTTTTGTTCGATCAGGGCGGTGGTGAACGTGGTTGAAGCTATATGCTTGGGAGCGCGCCGTGGGATTGGGGGTGTTCATTCACCTTCTGCCCATCGGTATCAGGCGCATAAGAACCCGCCGCATGTGACAGCCAAGAAGAACAGGCGAGTGAGCTAGATCTTGGTTAGGTAGTGAGGGCGAGGGACTCCTGAGAGTCACGTTGGCTCTCCGCCACTTTACCTTCTGTGGGGTGTGTGCTTGAATTCTGTTCGGTTCACATTTATTTGGTTTAAATTTTATAGGTTTTTTAACCTTATAATGGCTTCACTTTCAGAGTTTTATTCGGCGCCGTCAATAGAGTTTTTGCAATCCTGTCAAAAGAAACTATTGTTGCAAATAGCTAAACACTATGGCATCGAAGTTTCTGGTAAAGGTTCTAAATTGGAAATTTTAAATTCTATTATCGCCGCACTGACTGAAAAAGGTTTCCTGGGAGAGGAAGAGCTCCAGTCGGGTTTTCCCGTAAATTCAAAACCCGAGCTGACTCCTACACCCTTTAATGGGTTGACGTTTGAGCAGCGTAAAGAATTAATGAATTTACAATTTGAGCAAGAACAGATGAGAATAAAAGCTGAAGCAGAAAAAGAAATACAATTGGAACGTGTTAAACAAGAAACTGAAAAAATGAAATTGGAGTTACAACAATATAAATTAAATTTGATTCGTGATGGGAAAATTCAAAATGATGCATCTTTGGGTGATCAGTCATTTTCCACTTGTTCTAGTAGTCTTCTAGATATGAGTTCGTGTTTGCGTTTAATGCCAAACTTTAACGAAAAAGATCCGGATACTTTTTTTGTCCTATTTGAACACGTTGCAGACGCAAAAGATTGGCCTGGCACTGACAGGGCCCTCTTGTTTCAGTCCGTCTTGACAGGCCGCGCTCAAGAGGCCTATTCTGCTCTCAGTGCAGTCGATTGCCAGGATTATTCAAAGGTGAAGGCCGCAGTGTTGAAAGCCTATGAACTCGTCCCAGAGGCGTACCGTCAAAAGTTCAGAAATTGGGTGAAAAACGAATGTCAAACACACTTTGAGTTTGCTCGGGATTTATTGTCCCATTTTAGTCGTTGGTGTTCTGCTTTGGACGTAGACACCTTTGACGCTTTGTCTGAGCTAATTGTTCTTGAGCAATTTAAAAAGTGTCTGCCTCAGCGTGTTGCAACCTATGTAACTGAGCAAAAACCAAATACTGTCCTAAAAGCAGCTGAAATTGCTGATGACTTTGTTTTGACACACAAAGGAGCGCTTGGGGATATTTTTTCTCCTCGCTTTAAACCACTGAGTAATGAAAGTCGCCCTCCATACATTGCTCAAAATAGGTTAAATGCATCTAAAAGTGAAACAAGTAGGTGCAATTACTGTCAAGCTTCTGGCCATTGGAAAAGTCAATGCCCTGTGTTAAAAACAAGGAACAGATGTAGACCTTTACCTGGTACTCCTGCTCTGCCGTGTTCAAGTAATAAATCCATTGAGGTTGTTGATAAAGATTTTGCTCCGTTCATCCATGACGCCCGTGTGTCCGTGCAGGGTAGCGAGCAGAGCGTGCCCATAAAACTTCTCAGAGACACAGGTGCAAAACATTCCTTCATAGTTTCCTCAGTGTTGCCTTTCTCTGCAGCTACAGAAACAGGAGACTTCGTGTTGATGCATGGCATGGAGCTTGGGGTAGTTTCTGTGCCCAGACACACCATCATACTGGATTGTGAGTTTGTGCGTGGTCCAGTCATTGTCAGTGTGCGGCCCGCTTTGCCAATTCCCGGGGTCTCGTTGATCCTGGGCAATGATTTAGTCGGGAGTATGGTTTGGCCAGTCTCGCTTTTTCCTGTGGTCACGATAGATCCGCGTGTACCTCCTCGGTTTGATGGGGAGCTGTCAGATGAAGTTTTCCCTGTGTGCGTAATGGCGCGTGTTCAGCTTCAGCGCGCTGCGGTGTGCTCTGACGAGGCGAAGGAACATTCTGTCCTGTTACCAAAGCTTCCCGCGTCAATTTCAGTGGAGGAGTGGGTCCAAGCTCAAAAAGCTGACCCTTCCCTTTCTGACTTGTTTGAGAATGTTTTCCCAGGTGAGGATGTCCAAAGCGCAGCGCATGGGTACTTCATCCAAAATGAACTGCTGGTGAGAAAGTGGGTGTCGTGTAACAGTGACATCATTGGTGAGCCCACGTTCCAAGTAGTTGTTCCAGACAAATTTCGTAACGAAGTGTTAAAGATTGCTCATGATGACAGTGGTCATTTAGGAGTGAAAAAGACCTATGACAGAGTGCTGCGACATTTCTTTTGGCCAAAGCTTAAACGTGATGTTTCACAGTACATAAAGTCTTGCCATGTGTGCCAACTAACTGCAAAACCTAATCAGTTAATTAAGCCTGCACCTCTTTGTCCAATCCCTGCAATAAGCAAGCCCTTTGAACATCTGATCATAGACTGTGTTGGTCCATTGCCGCCATCAAAATTGGGTTGTACTTATCTGCTCACTGTGATGTGTCAAACGACCCAGTACAGTGCCTTAACCACTGCGCACTATAACGGCTCGGTCAGTGGTTAAGGCACTGACTCAGTTTATTTCCATCTTTGGCATCCCGCGCATTTTACAGACAGACCAAGGCTCAAATTTCACATCTCGTGTATTTGCACAAGTGTTAAAAGAGCTTAAAGTGAAACATAGTTTGTCATCTGCGTACCATGCGCAAAGCCAAGGTGGGCTTGAAAGGTTTCATCAGACATTAAAATCATTGTTCAGAGCTTACTGTACTGAAATGCGTGGGGACTGGGAGGAGGGATTACCATGGCTTTTGCTGTCAGCTCGAGAAGTTGTGCAGGAAAGCACGGGTTTTAGCCCTAATGACCTAGTGTTTGGCCACACTGTGCGCGGGCCTTTGGCAGTTTTGAAAGATGGCTTGGTAGAATCTGACCCCCCGAAAAATATCATTGATTATGTCAACGGGTTCCGTCACCGTCTGTATACTGCTGTAGAAAAAGCACGGGAAAATCTGGAATGTGCTCAGTTAAAGATGAAAAAATGTTATGACCTCAAAGCAGAGCGTCGTGAGTTTAGTCCCGGGGATTTGGTCCTGGCACTAACTCCTTTGGTTAATTCACCTTTTCAGGCAACATTTTCTGGCCCTTATGTCGTGGAAAAGAAAAATTCTGAACTAAATTATGTAATTTTGACACCAAACCATCGTAAATCTTCTCGAATGTGTCATGTCAACCTGCTTAAGCCATACTATTCTCGTGGTGGGTCGGCCCAGGAGAATAGCGTCGCTGGTGTTGCTTTCACTGTCCACTCTTTGTCCTCAGGTCTGCAGTCTTCTATTTGTGGGGGAGGGGAAGCTGATGTCATGTGGCCTGATGAACTAATGTTGAGTGGCAGGCTCAAAAACTCCGAAACACTGGGTAATCTGCAGTCTCTTTTCAATCATCTGTCTCCAAACCAGGGCGCGGAGTTATCTGGTGTAATTGGTTCGTATCCTGAATTGTTTAACGACACTCCGTCGCGCACTCATCTCATTGAGCACGACATTGATGTCAGCGATAATCCTCCAATTAAACAAAGATTCTACAGATGTGCATCCCAAAAACTCGAAATTATGAAATCCGAAGTTCAGTATATGTTGGACAATCAAATTGCAGTTCCTTCATCCTCAAGCTGGGCTTCTCCCAGTCTGTTAGTTGAGAAATCGGATAAATCCCCACGTTTTGTACTGATTACAGAAAAGTAAATAAAGTGACAAAGCCAGATTCATACCCTTTGCCTCAAATGGAAGACTGCATAGATCAAGTTGGGTCTGCAAAATTTGTCAGTAAATTTGATCTCCTTAAAGGTTACTGGCAAGTCCCTCTGTCGGCGAGAGCACGGGAGATTTCAGCCTTTGTTACTCCATTTGGCTTATTTGAATACACTGTTATGAGTTTTGGTCTCCGTAACGCTCCTTCGACCTTTCAAAGGTTAATGAATATTGTGGTAGCTGGTCTCGATGGCTGCGCCGTCTATCTGGACGACGTAGTGGTATTCAGTGACACCTGGGACTCCCATGTTGCGCGGATTCGTGCGTTGTTTGACCGCTTGTCCTCTGCGCGTTTGACCGTGAATCTGGTGAAGTGTGTGTTCGCCCGTGCCACTGTCACCTATCTCGGTCGCGTTGTTGGCCAGGGGCAAGTGCATCCAGTTGATGTCTAAGTCCAAGCAATTCTTCAATATCCACCTCCGACAACTAAAAAAGAGCTAATGCGATTCTTGGGTTTAGTAGGCTACTACCGCAGTTTCCATTTTTAGTTTGTTTTAAGCATTTTAACTCGCATTGTGCATTTTCGGCCCACTTGTTTTTATTGAATTTTAATGGACTTTTAGGATAAACCTATTTTTATTCATGGGCATTCCGTTTTAAATAACTTAAATTACATTCTGCATTAAAGCCTAATAATTACACCTACCTGTCTAGTCCTCCTTGGCAAATTCCAAGTGTGCTCCACCCGGTCATTACTCAAGGTTTGCAATATTTGCTTCTCTGGTCATTTACTCATTTATTCCACAATTCAACTTTTCCCATAGCCCCCATCCCGTTACAGATGTACGGCTCTGACATTAACCATACTCCATATATAGCTAGCAGTAAAATTCAAACAGTATGTAAGTTAGCATAACAAGTATAGTGAAGGCGATGCAGAGTTGACTAGTGGAAAAGGGGAGTTTGAAGCGGAGGGCTGGAGGAAGGTCAGCAGCAGCATCCCACAGTGGACATGGTGGACACTAGACCAGTTGGTGGAACATCGACCGCAGATCTGAAGCATCCAGCTCTGGGACCAGGGATACTCGGAGAAATAGCACAGGGGGAAACAGAGTGAATGTACTGCAATAACGGTATACATATTAAATGTAAAGGTAGACAGAGAAGGGCTCAGTGCATCAAGAGAAGTCCCCCAGCAGCCTATAGGCCTATACAGCCCGATCTCACGAGGATTTGTGAAACTGTCACGTAAATTTTTGTTTCGGTTTCGTGCGCACCAACACGATTTCGTCATGTTTATCGTGCCGCTCACCACGAAATGCACACCAATGTATTTTAAACGGCGGACTTTTCGTGCCACTCAGAACGTATTTCAAAAGAATGGCTATATTATATTTTTAATGTAAAACCGTGGCGAATCCAACGCTATATTTTGCATGACATCGTCCCTAAACATAACCCTAACCATAAGCCAGTGCTACACTTACCAATTTGCATAGGAATTTCAAGCGCGATCACACAAGCAGTATACGCCGATGGACAGCTTAGATCGTCATGAATCCGCCGGTATAAACCACTTTCAGATGTGATTACCACAGCGAAAAACATTTCGTGGTGAGCGGCACGAAAAACATGACGAAATCGTGTTGGTGCGCACGAAAACGAAACTAAAACTTACGTGACAGTTTCACGAATCCCCGTGAGACCGGGTTGGCCTATAGCAGCATGACTAGGGGCAGAACGAAGGGACGTCCAAGAGGGAGTCAGCTGTGCAAATGAAGACACAAGCCGAACCCCTGTGGGTCACCCAGTCAGCCCTAACTATAAGATTTGTCAAAAAGGAACATTTTAAGCCTGGTCTTAAAAAGTAGAGAGGGTATCTGCCTCCTGAACCCAAACTGGGAGCAGGTTCCACAAGAGAGGCGCCTGATAACTGAAAGCTCTGCCTCCCATTCTACTTTTAGAAATTCTAGGAACAACAAGTAAGCCTGCAGTTTGAGAGCGAAGAGTTCTACTAGGACAGTGATGGGCAACTTAAATGATGGAGAGGGCCACATTTTTTTTGTCAACACTACCAGAGGGCCGCATAAGACTGCACACTTAAACAGATATGATAAAACTGCCATTTTACACCATTGTATAATATATGTTTATTGGCCCAACATAAAGTACAATAACTTCACATTTTCATGCTCAAATGCATGTATAAAAGTTGTAATCTTCTTTGAAAATGAGAATACAAAAGGTTTGAAGCCAACAAAAAATAAAAAAATTTTTTTTTCCAAGTGCAAAGTTCTCTTACGAATAAAACATACAAATCAACCCATCTCAAAGATGGCAGGGAGCTACACAAAAACATAACATTAATTGCAATTACAGAACTTATTTTGTGCATTTTTAAACTACACTTTTTTTTTTTTTTTTTACATTTTAACATTCTCCATGAATACATGAAAAATACAAATCAACCCATCTCAAAGATGGCAGGGAGCTATAGAAAAACATTAATTGCAATTACAGAACTTATTTTGTGCATTTTAAACTACACTTATTTGTTTTTACATTTTAACATTCTCCATGAATAACCTCACCATGACCACCAACACCACCACCATCATCATCATCATCATCATCATCAGTAGGCCAGTCCTCTTTTAATGAGAAACTTGTGGCTGTGCCTGCTGTTGCACAATGGCGTGGATGTCAATGTCAATCTTTGTGCATCCAATCTGCATGAGGTGAAAAATTGTGTCATCTGTGAGCCTGTTTCTCTCTTTTGACTTGATGTGCTTCATTGTGGAAAAACTGCTTTCACAAATATATGTACTCCCAAACATACTGGTCACTGACAGTGCAAACTCTCGGAGGTGTGGAAAACGGGACTGTGGCAGCAAACTCCAAAAGGAAACTCCCTTCTCATTAAGCCTCGCTAGAAAGAACGGATCTGACTGCAGGTCACAAAGTTCCAGCTGCAATTCTGGAGGTTGCTCACTGACAGCTGCGCAGAGGGGATCTACGAAAAGCATTATCTGTGGCTGCATCACGTGAAAATCTTGGAAACGGTGCTTGAACTGCTCCTGCAGTCTCTCGATATCAGCTGCGTATTTGTGAAGTAGCTTTTCGCACCGAGGGGCATTTTTTTGAATCTCTTCACAAGCAGGAAAGTGTGTCAAGCGCAGCGGATGGGATGATAATCCCTCTTTGAATAGGTCGAGTTTGCGTTGAAATGCGGCCATGTGTGCATACAGGTCACAGATAGTTTGGTCTCCCCCCTGCAATTTTGTGTTCAGGTTGTTCAGATGTGAACTGATGTCAGTAAGGAAGGCTAGGTCACATAGAAACGCAGTGTCTTTGAGTTTCTTGCAGTAAGTACTCACATCACCACGAACGCTGTCCTCCAAAAACACTGGGATTTCCGACCGCAGTGCAAAAAAACGCTCCAAGCATTTTCCTCGACTCATCCATCGGATGTCCGTGTGCATTTGTAAATCCCCATACGCGGCGTCCACTTCATCCAAAAATGATGTGAATCTCCTGTGACTGAGGGATCTGTTCCCGCCTCGGATGAGATTTGTGACTTTAGTCACCAAATCCATAACGTGGCTAAAGTTGAGTGTCTTGGCGCAGAGGGCCTCCTGCCGATAAATTGAATATGCATTAAAATTAACCTATAATTTGTCTTGCATCATGTCACTTAAAATCCCAACTCTTGTAATCACTCACCTGATGGATGATGCAGTGCAGGATAGGGCAGTTCACTCCGCTCTGTTGGAGGAGCCCTGCGAACCCCGTGCGTCTTCCCTGCATCGCAGGCGCACCATCCGTAACAACAGCTGACAGCTTGTTGTAGAAGCCACCATATTCATCCACCACGTTGTGGACGGCGTTGAATATGTCCGCGCCCTTGGTGGTATCATGCAAAGACACCATTTTCAATAGCTCTTCGTGGACTTCAAACGAGCTGTTGACAGTTCTTGCAAAAATCAGCAGCTGGCTCACATCCGTAACATCTGTACTTTCATCCAAGGCCAGGGAGAAGTATTTGCAGTCCTGCATTACATGTTTCAGCTTCCCCTCAGCATGGTCGTGAATGTCAAAAATTCTGCGAGTCACTGTTCGACGAGACAAGGAGACTGCATCAAAGTTATAAATGCTCGTGCCATTTCCATTGCAGCCCTCTTCACAATTTCGCCATCTGACAGTGGCTTCTTTGCTTTGGCGAGCTCGAGGGCAACGGCATAAGATGCCTTGAGTGCGGATTGCTGAGCGGTTGCGGCTCCGGCAAAAAGTCGCTGTTGTTTATGTACTTTAGCTTTGAGGTCGGCTACTATAGCAGCCCTTGCAGCTTCAGTATACTTCTCGTATTTTGTTTTGTGCAGCGTATTATAGTGGCGACTTAAATTAAAATCTTTCATTGCAGATAGGGTCTCTAAGCAGACCAAGCACATAGGTTTGCCTTTAAATTCTGTAAACAGATATTCTGCTTCCTATTTAACCTGAAAGACACGGTTTTCCCGGTCGAGTTTTCTTTTTCCCTCGCTCTTCGCCATGGCTCATGTCTCTCTCTTCCTCACTGGTGGAGAACGCCGCTGAACACACGAAGGGCGTCTCCATTCATGGTGCCACCTTGTGGCCAAAGTATGTCATTACAACTGATCCAGTGCAACAAAAGACACATTTTTATAATTTTCAAAAATTAATTTAAGGGCTGTATGGAGTGAGGGTGCGGGCCGTGTGCGGCCCGCGGGCCGCCAGTTGCCCATCCCTGTACTAGGATAATATGGTACTAACAGATCTTTAAGATATGATGGAGATTGGTTATTAAGAGCTTTATATGTCAGAAGAAGGATTTTAAATTCTATTCTGGATTTAACAGGAAGCCAGTGAAGTGAAGCAAGTATAGGGGAAATATGATCTCTTTTGCTAACTCCTGTCAGTACTCTCGCAGCAGCGTTTTGGATCAACTGTAGATGTTTAAGAGAGCTATTTGGACAACCCGATAAGGAATTGCAATAGTCAAGCCTGGAAGTAACAAAAGCATGAACTAATTTTTCTGCATCACTCTGAGACAGAATGTTCCTGATTTTTACAATATTTTGCAGGTGAAAAAAGGAAGTCCTACAGACTTGCTTTATGTGTGAGTTAAAGGACATGTTCTGGTCAAAAATAACTCCAAGATTCCTCACAGTAGTACTGGAGGCCAACGTGATGCCATCCAGAGTAACTATTTGCTTTGAAAGCGGGTTTCTAAGATGTTTGGGGCCAAATACAATGACTTCATTGCTAACTAACAGTCAGATCAGGTTTTCCCCAAAAAGAGCTCCAATTATCTATAAAGCCCACGTCGTTTGATGGACACCACAGTAAACAATTTTTTTAAAAAAAGTTTTCTGAAAATTTATCAAAACGGAGTTATCTGTTTTTGCAAATGAACTCTTCAAATGTACAAAGCTCCAGAACACTTATTTTTATCTGAGTTGATCCATGTCTTATGTAACCACATAATGTTTCTAAATATTTTCTGACATTTTGGATTAAGTACGAACAGGATGTGTTTAGTTTTCATGGGAGTGTGGACCTCTTTGAAAATAGCAAGTCATCCAGGAAAAATAGGTCATGTTTGCTAATCTCTATTTTATGATTTTGTGAGTCATGGGTGCAAAAGCAATAACTCACTGTTAACTGAAATAACATCAGAGGCTACAGAGCCATATCGGGATCTTGATAAACTAGAAGGGCTTATTAGATAAAGATGTCCGTTTTACTGTAAGTGGTGCTAGCCTTGATGACATAACTACCCAATGTATTTTATGGGGATGATATGCTGCTGACTCAGCCAGAGGGTCAGTGGAATAGAAATCTTTACAGCTTTACTGTAAATGTACGCCCGTTAAAGAAATAGTTTCACACTGGGAGAAACTCTTGATTTCTTGTTGGCTGAGGTGATTGAATGATTGAGGGAGAATGCAATGGAAAGCTACAACCAGCAGCCAAATAGCTTCATTTAGCATAAAGACTGGAGACAGTTAGCTGGCTTTTACCAAAGGTAGCAACATCTGCCTTTGAACACCTCTAAACTCAGTAATTAACATGTTTTGTTGATTTAATTCACACAAAAATTACAAGTTGCTAAGCAGCCAGCAAAACCTCAAAGAAATAAATAGTCCAAACCAAGATTGGTGTCCAAATACGGAATTTTTGGACACCAATCTTTATGCTAAGCTAAGATAGCTAGATGCTCTCTGGAAATTTTGTTTTTCTAGCCCTCAACAAGAAAGCAAAGAAGTGTAATTCCCCAAATACAAAACTTTTACCACTATGCTTTTAAAGTAAATTAAATGCAAAATTGTGTAATTCAAATTTACTTTACATTGTTTAAACTCTTGGCAGCTTAATTATACACTAATGTAAATAGCTCCAAGCTAACCTGTTCTTTTTTCTTCATTCTACTTAACTGTGTTTTGCTTTCTTTTTTATTTTTCTTATTACTTCATTCTTGATGTTTTGCCAGTATTACTATAGGTAGTTGCAAGAGGTACGGACTGTACTTTCCATTTGCCAATCAGATACGCGAGATCTGGTCACGTGACTCCCGGTAGACGCTGGAGGTATGGACCCGTAGCATCGGTACTACAGGTACGGATACTAAACCTGACCCTAATGTTACACCACTTCAGAACCACTTGGTGTAGAAAAAAACGAGTCTATTCTTGATTTCCTCAAAAGGTTTATTGCAGCATATTTCTCCTGTTGCATTTTTTACAGCGCGGCTAAAGCCCGAGCACATTTTTTCAAACAGGAACAGCCTTGACCAATCACTGGTCTTCAGAGAAAACAACCTGTTGGGTGTGGCTGCCACCTAGTGGTGCAGATGTATAATTACATCATAAAATAAACAGTTGAACTTTTAGCATTAAACAATTAATTATAAACGTTTTAGCAATATTTGGACATTGTTTAGCATATCACTTATTCAAGTGCTACACTAACACTAACCCTAACCTTAACCTTTGCTTACCTTTCAACAGTTTGCAGTGGTTAGCAGCTTCTTGACTCGCGAGACTCGCGTACGGGTCCGTATCTGTCTGGCAAATGGAAAGTGCCGTATCCGTAGCCTGTGGGCTACGGGTACGGGTCCGTATCTGCAGACACTACCATTACTATAATCCAGTCAATAAAGCACATTAAACTGTGGGAAATTGTAATTTTATTCAAAGAATAGTAAACCTGGTTCCCTAAATGGTTTGAGGTCTCTCCGTTAGACCAAAGTGCAAATTGATGAATGAATGAATTATCCCCGGCGATCATATTTTCCTTCAGCTATCACTTTCTCACTCTCACATTATACGTTCAGCTCTGGTGTATGAATCATGGTGGAGAATGTCTGCATTCTGGGATTACACCAAAGCTCCTCTGATGGTGAAAGTTTGGTGTGCCGTCCTTATTTTAAATCGCAAGTACACAAAAATAACACAAATCTTGTTCTTGAAATTAGTCGAAAGAAAAAGATGCAACAACAGTAGTTAATTTGGTCCTTGCAACTGCTTTTATCAACATGATAAACTGATCCACTTCTGTCCCGTGTGATGCACAGCCAGAGTCTCTCCATCGAAAGGATAATTGAAGGCATGTGCACAAATACACGGTATCTTCAATCTCAAAAGAAAAGGTAAAGCTTGCTTTTCTTTCTAGAAAGATGGTTCCAACTTTTCCATCTTTTCTTCCTCAAATGCATGAAAGTTTTGTTGTCTCCAAGAAAAAGGAGGACTGAACAGCTTCTCAGTCTCTTGCCGTTTCCTCCTATAGATCCTCCCACAAGTTCCTTCAGGTTCTTCACTCAAAATGAACGGTACAAGCACAGCGGCAAATGGCTGAGATGAAGTGCGGAGGGCAGTCTGAAGTTACGCCAGGGAGCGTACCATCTCTTTTCAGCTTTCTTCCTCATCCGATTACTCCCGTTTTTGTTGACGTTTTTGACCCTTTTTCCGAGCTTTGACCAATCCGAGAACATGAAGTACATCATCGGCATCGACGGTGTAACCAATGGAGGGAAAACCACCCTCACCAACCGCCTGATCAAGAACCTGCCCAACTGCTGCTGGTCGATCAGGATGACTTCTTCAAACCCCAAAATCAGACTGAAGTTGGTGAAGATGGTTTTAAGCAGTACGATGTCATCACTGCTCTGGACATGGATGTCATTTTGAGTAGGATCAACATGTGGCTGGAGAACCCGGTGAAGTTTGAGAAGTCTGATGGCGTTAATAACACCCTGAACACAGAGATGGTCCCGAAGTCTGACCACAAGGAGGAGGAGGAGACTCACATCCTCATTGTGGAGGGCTTGCTGCTGTACGCCTACAGGCCTTTGATTGACGTGTTAAACCAACGTTACTTTATTTCCATCCTGTATGAAGAATGCAAAAAGAGGAGGTGCTCTCGGAAGTACACGGTGCCAGACCCCCCCAGCCTGTTCGATAGCCACGTCTGGACCATTCTATGCAGAACACTATGATGTTTGCTGAGCTGTGCACTATTAAATGAGTTAAGAATATGGAGTATTGTTACTGTTTATTATTTTTCTCAGGTTTACTGTTAAATGTATAGAGAGTTGCTTATTGTATTTTAAAATTTACATTACTGCACAGAACATTTCGTATTATTTTACCACAGATCAAGGGTACAGATTGTTGTTGTTCACTGTGTATTGGGTGGCACTCATTTTGATTTAGACTGATTAGTACACAGAACCCTATGATGTTTCTGGTATACAGCTGAGATCTAGTTGCTAAAAGTACAGAATATGTTTTCTTGTTTTAGGTGTGATAATTGTCAGTAAACATTCTAAGAAGTGGAAATTGACAGGGTTGTATATAGTGCTGTTCTTGCACAATATTTGTCACTTAATTGCTCTCAGGATACTGTCGTTGAGCTTACCAGTTTTACCTAACAGGCAGATGCTGCAGCTGATGATGCTGTAATTCACATCAGCAAGGAAACAAGTCCATCATAATTTGAATGTTACCAGTCCAAAATGAAAAGGTCATATACAGCTTTCCTATTGGGTTAAAGAGCCCCAAAACCCCCATGAAAATACTTTGTAAAAGCGAGAGGTTGGTGGCAGCTTTCATTTTTTCTTACAACTTTTCAGTGGCCCCCCAAAATATCTGTTGTATCCCCCCCCCCCCCCCCCCCAAAAAAAAAAAAAAAAAAAAAATCTGGATCCGCCCCTGTGGAGTGCATTCATATTTTGAAAGTAACTTAACACAAATTGAATGAAGAATGATTCTTGTGATTTTAGCCCAGTGCTTGTGGTATTTATGATGAGAGTCTTTAGGGCCAGTCACAGCATTTGCAGCTGTTTTTAAAGACCAAATTACTTGGGCAGTTTTGGACCCAGGTGATGCCATTGGCACAATTGTAAAAAGAATTTGGTGCATCAGGTTTGGCATAGACGCCACCAATCCTTGTAGCGCAGAAGTTATCAGTGGTTGTGGATGGATGAATGATTGTAGGTCTAGAAGGAGGTGTGGTCTGAGGTTGATCCTTGTTTGAAGATGGAGTCACTGGGTTTGGGGTGCTTTTTGAAGTGGGAAGAGGAGGAAGACCTAGGATGTAAATAATACTAGGTTATTGTAATTTATTTAGTTGAATTATAATGAAAAATAGTCAAAGAAGAAAATAAACTCGAAATAAGCGCTTCAACATATATATTTTTCTTACTTAAACCTAAAAGGGAACGAAGATACTTGATGAGGGTATAAGTCCCCTCCCCACAGAACTGTCCGTTAAAGTCATCCATGTCTACAGACCAGACAAAGGCTCCTCCGAATCTGTTGTCTTGGAGGTAACGGACCTGAATGAATAATGATAGAACAATGTCAACAACAGCATTTGCACTTCACCATTATATTTAACTTGTCTTAGTACATTTGGTATGTCAGTAGAATTATTGAGCAACATGGTTTTGCAAACATGCCGCTACCTTGGTGTTAAAACTGTCTTTGTTGTCATATCCAGCCCATTCGTTTTGTTTGGTGGCATAAGGAACTTTCTGATCCTCAATCATGTGAACAGTGGCCCCTTTAAGAAACGTACAAATCTGAAAAGAGAGTTAAATTTTACATTTTATACCATCGTCTTATGTGGGATGACTTCACAATAAAGTCACTTTTAATTTTCTCGGTCACTGATAAAACACAGACTGAGCATTAAATTCATCAAAGAGTTGCTGATTTCACCTCGTAATAGGACAAGAAGCCGGCCTCCCTTGTAAAAGCACCGGCAGCAGCAGGACCACTGGCCGGTGCTCCAACCTCACTGGACTGAGTAGAGAGTCGAAATGCCCGTCCATATGTAGCAAAGCCCATATTTAACTTATCTACTGGTGTTCCCTGGTCGCGCCAATAGCTCATAGCAAAATCCTGAAATGTTAATAGAAATAAATTAACTTTGAAATTTTGAGGACAAACGGGTAATTTTTTTTTAATCATATCCGCAAATAAAACTGGAAGCGGATCCATGTTTGAGCAATTACTGTTGTGAGAGTCGACTTGAACAACAGGTGATGCTATTTGAGCAGTCGAGTGCGATTAAAGTTTTCCAGAGTCCAAGGGTTAAACAGGGTGGTACAATGACATAGATTTTAAAAAATGCCAGTCGTACCTTGATTTATTGAGAACAGTGCGAAAAACCTGATGACATCTATGTTTCATTCAGGTATCCAAATAAATATTATGCTTTTCTAGGCACAATTTTTTAATCTCTTCAATAGAAAATTGAGCAGTCATTTAAGTTCCATGCTTTATGTATGTAGGGATTAATTTGCTATATCTGTTTCCATTGCACTTTGTATTTAGCTTTTTTGATGCACCAAGTTTTCCACCTCAGTCAAGCTTTGAAACGTTCATTGGGATATTTCAAACTTTTTGTTCGTTTTTTTATTTGCAAATTGATAAAGTGCTTAAAAACAGATTGATAGAAATATACTTGATAAGAAAGAGATTGACATAGAGTCAGAGGCGAGTCTTTGTATTCAGAAAAATTAATTTCTGTACTCACAGTATTTAAGTAAACATGGTCCCCAATGTCATGGGACCCATTGTATAAAGGACTGTGATGTCCAGTGACGCTCTCCCAGGTGCCATGAAAGTCATATGTCATCACATTAATAAAATCCAAGTACCTGATGAAATAAATGTGAGATAAAGTTCAGAAACGCAGCTGAACTAAAATGTTGGGAATAAAGCATCAGCATACTTTGCAATCTCTGCGACTTCATAACCAGCATCAATGGTTCCTTTCCCAGCTGCCACAGCAGCTGAGATCATTAATCTGGGACGCCCAGTTGATGTTCCTTCAGCTGTGTAGGCCTCCAGCAGCTCCTGTAAACCACAGAATCAAGTTTAAAAAAAAATCTTCATGGTTCATGTTGACCATCAGCTGAACATCAGAGCAATAATTCTGGATCTGACCTTGCATAACAATGTGAATCTCTGCTTGTCCTCCAGAGGGCTTCCTCTTGCTGCAGGGTATTCCCAGTCCAGGTCTAGTCCATCAAAACCATGTTTTCTCAGCAGCTTGATAGAAGACTGGATAAATGTATTCCTGTTGGCTTGTGTTGACACCATTGTAGTGAACCTGGTAGCAGTTTGGAGAAGGAATGTTCTATCAAGAAGACATGTATACACTATATTCATCTTTACTGAATGTTTTATGCTAAATATCACACTTTTGACTTCCAAAGTTCCAGCCTCCAACTGCCAGCAGTGTTTTAAGATTTGGATTCCTGTGGGAATACACAGATTTAGTTGGAAGCACAAATTGTTTTTGCACAACATATTACGAGTGGTATTGCCAGAGACAAACAAACTGACCTCTGTTTGAGTCCGTTAAAGGATTTGTAGAGTACCTCATCATTCCACTCTGTGGTGACCAACTCATTTGCTTCGTTCATACCAGAGAAGGCGTAGATCAGGTGGGTGCAAAGGTTTGGATCAATATTGGAAGGCATAAACTTTCCATTACCAGGTCTGTATTGGGACCAATTAGTGAAATAACACACAAGTCTGGAGGAAGAGGCTACACGTGAAAGAATAGAAATTGTTTTCAGCAAGTTTTAAAGAACAATGAGCATATGTCTATGACTGCTCAGTGTTAACAGTGACTGAATCATTTATTAACTCACCCATACTACCCAGGGACAGACAAAGACCTTTAAAGTTGCAGATACAGTCAGTGAATATCAGATAAAAATAGTTTTAACAGAAACGGTTTCATGTTTTTGTTTGTGCCTTACCTGCAAATAGAATTAGCTTGATCATTGCGGTTGTGCTGGTACGGCTCTTGCAAAGTGAAAAAATAGAGGATTGTCTCTTGCTGATGAAAAAATGCACAAACCGTGACAATCATTAACCCTGAGCAAACTGTACATCCCAGAGTTTAGGACATGAAGCAGTTGCTTCATCTAAGAAAGTCAAATAGCAGTAGGTGATAAAAGACCTTTGAGCTCACCAGGAAACCCACACAGTGGAACATACGTTTTTTTTAAAATGAAAATACTGTGGACACAGAAAACATGGCAGGGTCACTCATTAGGTGGCTATCAGCTTCCCTTCTCATATACAGTACGGGGCTTCAGTGATGGCTTCAAATAGCAGCCGATTCAGTGTAGTTTAGTGTGATATGTTACTGTTATCTTTTCATATGTAATATGTGGAAATGAATGAAGGTTGTATTGCCAGATATAGAGACAGGAACTGCACCAATCTTGTAACATTGTTCAGTAGAGTCTCAAGATAGCCTACATGTACTTAAAACCATAAAAAACAAAGTTGATTTGTACTGAAATATAATCGCCAACCAGACCGAGAGAAACAAGTAAGGAAAATGAACACAGCTGAAAATAAAAATCATGGTGCCGGAAGGGAAACTTTCCAACAGACGGCTAGTGTTGAGAGTAAAAAGGTACCAACCATACAGGGTGATTTTAAAAAATTTCAAGAGCAGTGGGCAGATGACTTTTTAACTGCCCACAGCCAATCATTTGTTCTTCATGTGGAACCAAAACTGGATCAACCCCAAAAACTCACCTGAGCGTAAATTCCAAAGAGGAATATTTTGTACAGGAGGCTACATATTAATAAACAGACTTGCTTTATTGTTACAGTGAAGTGACTCTCCTGAATGTGTCATATCAATGTGGAAAAAAATCAAAGGAAAAACACAGGATTGTTTCATAAAGAAGGCATTTATTTAAGCCCAGTTACAGCATTTGCATTTGTCATCAAAAACAAGGGAATTTGAACATGTCTTGATGTATGTGATACCGTTGGAGCAATGGTAATAACTCCTGGGGTCCTTGTCATTTGCATAGAGACCGTTGGGCTTTCCGGCGCAGAAACCACTTCCAGAAACAGCAGTTGTGGTAGTTCTGGTGGTTGGAGTTGTGGCAGTACCGGCAGTATGGTTGGTAGAAGCACTGGAAGTAACAATAGGACCTACCGTCGTGTAGTCCTCTGTGATGGGATGTGATGTCGTTTCGTTGAATACTGGGAGTGTAGTTGTAGGTAATGGAAAATCTGTCAAGTATATTGAATACATTTAGGCACAAGAGATTATGGATTCAAGATTTGAAAAGTGAAAATGATGACACTGAGGTCATATTGTGAGGTCTGATTCTGCTTACCTGAATTCAGAAGAGAGCGCAAATAGCTAATGAGGGGATATCTTCCTTGTCCACAGAACTGTCCGGCAAAATCATCCAGATCCAGACACCAGACGACCGCTCCTCCAAATTTGTTTTCTTTCAGATACTTTGCCTGTGGAATATCAGAATGCTGATTTTTAAAATGCAAGTTTTATGGTTTCATTGCATACAAACAAATATATAAGAGTGAACATGGGTGATACATTGCTTTATGCGCATTCCAGTCATTTTCAGGAATAGCAGCTGAACTGCCTGCTTGCATCCAAGAACACCAAAAACACTAATATGAAAATACAGGGGCTATTAGTCAGGACCAAGTCCATACATCTAAAACATCCAATAATCTCCAGCCACTACATGTTGCTGCCCTTCTGTCAGAATCCAAACATTATTCAACAAGGCAAGCTGTAGATCAACACACTGAATGGTTTGACATAGACTAGACATTCATCTTTCTGCCTTTTATGCATTTTTAAATGTATTATTATCCTTCATATCTCACATTGCAAACCACAATGAGGATTAGGATTTTGCCATGCAGCAGTGCTTATAAAGAGAAGTAGCTCTAAACCTCTTTGGCTTGTGAGAGGTTACAGACATGTAGAGTACTTTGAACCATTCAACCAGGAAAAGGATTTCTCAGATAGTTTCATTTGAGGTATTTTTGACAAGTTAAGTCAATTGTGTAACATATTTTACAATAAATTGGAATAATTTGAGAAAAGAGAAAACATTTAGCTCTTGGAAGGTCCAGATGCTCAGTTTGGGATCACGTTTTGTGTCTATGAGATCATGTTGATTTATCTTTAGCTGGACTTACTTCCAACAGTCTGGGTGACAGCTGTGATCTTGGAGGTCTACTACTACTAATACCCAATATATGACTAGAACTACAGTCGCTGTCAGAAATTCAGTGTCTGTATGGACAAACGGGCCATGCAAAAATTTCAGATTTGAGTTAATATTTGGGGGGAAAAAAAGTTTCAATCAAGAGTGCCATCTTCTGCTCAGCTGTATGTCCTGACTCAGCTCCATTGTTATCAGCACTACACAGAGTCTGTCCTAGTTTAACAAATAATGAGACCTAATTGGCAAGCACTAATGGTGATGTGCTATTTTTATCTTGGTTGCAATATCTCTCTAAATGTAAGTGGGAAAGGTTTTGTGTTACGTTTCACCTTGATTTCATAGCTCTGCTTGTTATCAAAACCGACCCACTCATTGCCTTTAATGGCATAGGGAACTTTTTGCTCATCAATCCAGTGTACGCTGCCTCCTTGGAGAAAATTGCAAATCTGTAGAAATGGAAGAAAATTATAGTTAAACACATCCTATCTTAGTTTGAAATATATCATTATCTATATTTGCATTAGTAATAAACTGTCTCGGGCTGACTTTGTGGTAAACTGAATCGACTGACCTCGTAGTAGGACCAAAAGCCAGATTCACGGGTGTATGGCCCAGCAGAGGCTGGTCCATTGGCTGGAGCTCCAACACCATTAGCTCCTGTTGTTGTGCGAAATGTGCGTCCATATGTGGGAAAACCAACTAGGAGTTTTTCAAGAGGAGCTCCTTGATCTCTCCAGTATTTCATAGCAAAGTCCTGTGGGCAAAAAAACCCAAAAAATGTCCAAAAATTTAAAACAAACACAGCTACTCAGCTTACTGTACATCCAGGATGAACTTTGTTGAGATTTTCACTCACCACATTGTAGTAGACGTGCTCACCCACATCAGCAGAGCTGCCGTACAAAGGGCTGTTGTGGCCGGTGAATGGATCCCAAGATCCATGTAAGTCATAGGTCATGACATTTGCAAAGTCTAGCAACCTGTGACACAAAGACAGCGTGGTGCAAACTTGACGTGACAAAATAATCCAACTTTTCCATCCTTAAAGTTATAATATTTAAAATTTTCTATTAAGTTAAACCCCAGTTCTACTGTTGTACTGTTTATAGTTGCTTTCTGCAGAAGTCATTTATTGTATTTTTATGTTGTCATCATGTTTTGCCATCCATACTGAATTCATATAGCCTTCACAGGAAGCAATGTAATCCAGTGTTACGTTTGTAATTTTAATCCACAAACTCACTCAGACCTGTAATAAACTGTTAGATGAGGAGCTGCTGGCAAAAAGCCCCACTGCTCCAACTTGTATGCAAGCTAACAAACTTCACTGTGCCCATCTTGTTCTGTATGCAGCATGAAATCACTGTGTGGTTGCTCATGGCAGTATAGGAGAAGTAAAATACTGACTAACTTAAAAAACAAACAAAAAAACAGTAAGTGTTTCTTTGGCTGTTCTGTAAATAGATACAGTTTTTGCCCTCTCTTCTGCTACTCTGGAAGTGTTTACTGCCCCAGGAAATCTGGGAGCTGTGGTACTAGATTGCAGCCTCAAACAGTATTTGCTGTTCAGTGTCTCTCTGTCACAAACTCACTTTGTCACAGCAGCGACCTCATAACCGTTGTCAATGTTTCCCTTCCCAGCAGCAACTGCAGCTGCGAGCAGCAGCCGCGGTCTTCTGGTCGCAGCAGCTTCCTTTTCAAAGGCGTCAAGCAGTTCCTAAGTGCAAGAGGGAAACAGTCAACAATAATGTTGTATATTCAACGCATCCTCCCTCACACATATCTCAATTGAAGCATATAGAATGAAATGATAAATAGTTAAAATGGTATAATATATGATGTATTGGTACAATAAAACGGCCGGTGGGACTTCCAGACTGACCTGGCAGAGCACTGTGAACCTACTCTTGTCCTCTGGTGGGCTTCCTCGTGCTCCAGGATACTCCCAGTCCAGATCCAGCCCATCGAAGCCGTACAGTCTCAAGAACTCGATAGCAGACTGGATGAACCTCTGACGGTTGGCAGGAGATGAAGCCATGATGGTGAACCTGTGCACACATACAACAGTTCACAGTTGCACAAAGTGGTTTTATAGTTCTCAATCATTATGTGATATGATGTGATCCAGCAGCTTTAGAATGCTGTTCACTCACTGTGTAGTTCCAAAGTTCCATCCACCAACAGCCAGCAGAGTCTTCAGCCCAGGGTTTCTGTGTAGGAGATGGAAAATGTACATCTGTCACTGATGGTAAACTTTTACAAGTGTGTGTTAAAATATTATAATCAAGTCTTTGTTTTCTGGACTCTTTTTATTTCCACCTGACCTCATTCTTATCGGTTACTAGGAAAAAATAGAAAATTTGATGCAACAGAAATGAAGCACAACAATTCCGCATCAGTATTTTTACTACATTTTTACTTAAACAGACAATTATTGTATAACTGATTTAAGTACTCTACAGTAATGCACGAGATTAACTGTTACTGTAATTAGACTTCCTAATGAAATACTATATTTAAATAGTGTTGCCTGTTATATTAACTGTAGAATTAACTGTAGTTGCCTGTTAAATTCTGCATTTTCTTTTATGAATATATATTAACACTGCTGTGAATTTCAGACATACATCACAAATAAATGCGTCTTTAATCTTTATGGCTAACAATTGATATCTACCAACTCTGTTTAAACTCAAAAATGCATAAAGCACTAAAACACCTGAAACAATAAAGGCTAATAATAAGGCCAGTTACATTTTCATAATTTGGCAATATTCATTCAAAGGCAGCAATATGTAAAAGAGATATGTTCACATTTTTTTGTTTTTCTCATTATTTACATATTCAAAGAGTAGCTGCACTGATCAAATATCAGTTGTTTGATCTATGAACTGCTTCTTAGCAAAACTGATTTATAGCACTTAACCAATTCTACTAAAGCACCCCAAGCATTGTCCCTGGTCTTTCTCATTAGATGCGTATCAAGCCACAGTTAAAGGGATATTTCGGGGAGGAACAACTCACACATGCTTGAGTTCATTGAAGGCTTTATAAAGAACCTCGTCATTCCACTCATACGTTGACAGCTCATTGGAGGGGCTGACTACTGAGAAGGCGTAGATCAAGTGTGTGCACAGGTTGGGGTCCACGTTGGCAGGCAGAAATTTGCCAGCACCAGGTCTATACTGGGACCAGTTGGTGAAGTAGCACGCTAGTTTGGTAGAAGACACTGTTGGAAAGCAAAGAAGAAATTAGAGCTAGGTAGGTAATTGAGATGAAGAAGCAAGTGTTAGTAGTGTGCAAATAATAATTCATACCAATTTGAAGGCACATCAAAAGGGACAATCCTGAAAAATAATTTAAATATTGTTATTTTCACAATTTTTGCACAAGATTGCTACCGTTAAGTGAAATAACACCTGAAATAAAGTAACTTACCTGCCAAGATTATTAGTCGAGCCATGTTTGAGACTTTTCTTCAAAGTGACCTGCAACAGAAAAAGTTATTCTTTTATGAGTTATTATAAGTTTACATTCTAGATTTTGGAAAAATGTAATTGATTCTACATGCTCTAGTACAGCACATATGGATGCTGCACACAGTCAGACTTGTATCCCTGTAAAAATGCAGCTAATATCTCTGTGTGGATGGCTACCTGTTCCCAGGTAAGCAGCAGGCTGGGCTACTGATCCACTGGAGAGTCCTTCTTATAGGCTTGACAAAACAGGGACAAAGGCTGCATGCCAATGACGTAAAGCAGAGCCTTCAGAAGATTATCATTGCTCTGGTGCACTCGGCTACTTCAGACTGCAATGAACTGTCAGAAAATGACCGTCAATATCCCTTCTTTATTGCCTAATAAATCTAGATCAGAGCACAGAAGGTTATGTAAACTTGCCTCTTTCAAGTGCTTTGTATCAGGACAAGTGATCAGTCTAAGCATATAAGACACCTGATAAAGTTGTAATCATATATGCATTGTGTTTTACGTAACATCAGATTTGGAATAGTTTCCATAGTAATCTTATCATACACAACTAATAACATATTTCTGAAGTGGACACTGGTTCACACACTGATCACTTGTCTGAAACTTCAAATTCAGAAGAGCAGCAATGACTATTTTCACTGCTGATTAATTTATTTTCTTTCTAATTGATCAATTGGTCTGTCTCTGTAATTGTGAACCTAAAACTAACATGTTTGACATGTTTTTTTTTTTTAAAAACATTCAAATTAATTTAAGCATCAGAATAGTTGTTAGGTATTTTTTGCAAAACTATTTATTTTTTTTATTATTATTATTTGTCTGCATTTATTTTCATTGTTTAACTCCATGGAAGGGGTGTCAACACTTTATGAGATTAATGCATATTTTATTCTTGCAGCCAAATATCTTATTATTTAGTGCATGCGTGTGACCATCACCAGCCCTCCCTGAAAGCTAAGCTGACACTCTTTATTACATTTCCCTGTTAAGAGCCAGGGAGGGCAGTGCTACACCTCAGTGGTGATGTGAGGGGAAACAAAGGGTGGACAGGACGAGAAGGGACGGACAGGGACAGGGACTAGCAAGCGGTGCTATTACATCTGAAGAATATCAGGTGTTGTGTTATTCCCAACTAATAATTACCCATCAATAAGACAAACAAGCAAACACATACACAAGAGAACAGAAAACCAAACAAACAATAAATAAATAAATGAATAATTAGCCAGACAGTACTGAACACCATAGTTGTGGGTGTCATGTTAGTATAGAGTGGAATAGGCCAGAAGATACTAGAAGAAGATACTAGAGAAAAGGAGAGAGGGTTTAGTGTGAGATTAGACTCTGGAGAGAGTCTCAGCACATTCCGGCGGGTCCCATCACTGCTCAACAGCGGAACTCGACAGGAGCTGGTGGGACCTGAGCAAACATGCACATGCAAATGTGAAAGACCCCGAAGCCCAGAACAGCCATCACAGCAATGCAGGGTCAAGCCGACAGGACGCCCCCCCCCCCCCACAGGACGCAGGAGCCACGGGGCAGCGCCCCCAGAGAGCAACCGGGGCCACCGTGTACCACACAGACCCCGAAGACAAGAGGGAGCAGCTACCTACACCCCCAGCACACCAGAACCGACCCAGGCAGCCCGGGGCAAGAGGACCCACCCGCCACCCAAACCCCAACCCCGCCCGCCCCAGCCCCCACCAGACCGCACCCCACCCCGAAGGGGGGACCAGGCCGCGCCACAAGGAAGCGAGGGCCACAAGCCACCATGCCCACCCAGGAGCCAGTACGCCAAGGACGCAGGGCACCCACCTCGCAGCGCCCCCGAGACCCCACCCACCCCACCACACCCCAGGACAGCACCAGGCCCGGATGGAGGCCCCCAGCCAGCAGAAACTGGACTCCAGTGGTGGCATGCAGGCCAGGATCAAGGCCTGTGCCCAGGTGGGCCAGAGCCACCCCCCCAGAGAGAACACCCAGCCCCCACGCCAGACCGCCCGCCCGCAGAGGGCCACCGGCCCCCCACAGGAGAGGGAGAGGGGCGAGGAACTACTAACCCTTTTTTGTAAAATATAGTTTACCGTTTCTCAATCCGGCCGTTTTTTTCCATTTGCATTTCATTTTACAATCAATGAACAAGTGTAAACAAACAAATGAAGAGTTCATCTGCAAAAACAGGTAACTCCATTTTCAGAAAACTCATTTCTTTATTGTTTACTTGAGATAATAACAATAACAATAATTTATTTTATCTCTATTTTGTCATGTATTTTCCGACTGAGTCAAATCCACCCAACTTCAGTTTGATTGATATTATCTCAAGTAAACAATAAAAAAAAGGTTTTCTGAAAATTTATCAAAACGGAGGTATCTGTTTTTGCAAATGAACTCTTCAATGTACAAAGCTTCAGAACACTGATTTTTTATCTCAGTTGATCCATGTCTTATTAATGTAACCACATAATCTTTCTAAATATTTTCTGACATTTTGGATTAAGTAAGAACAGGATGTGTTTAGTTTTCATGGGAGTGTGGAACTCTTTGAAAATAGCAAGTCATCCAGGAAAAAAAAAAGTCATGTTTGCTAATCTCTATTTTATCATTTTGTGAGTCATGGGTGCAAAAGCAATAACTCACTGTTAACTGAAATAACATCAGAGGCTACAGAGCCATATCGGGGTCCTGATAAACTAGAAGGGCTTATTAGATAAGATGTCCTTTTTACTGTACGTGGTGCTAGCCTTGATGACATAACTACCCATTGTATTTTATGGGGATGATATGCTGCTGACTCAGCCAGAGGGTCAGTGGAATAGAAATCTTTACAGCTTTACTGTAAATGTACGCCCGTTAAAGAAATAGCTTCACACTGGGAGAAACTCTTGATTTCTTGTTAGCTGAGATGATTGAATGATTGAGGGAGAATGCAATGGAAAGCTACAACCAGCTACAACACCTCTAAACTCAGTAATTAACATGTTTTGTTGATTTAATTCACACAAAAATTACAAGTTGCTAAGCAGCCAGCAAAACCTCAAAGAAATAAATAGTCCAAACCAAAATTGGTGTCCAAACACGGAATTTTTGGACACCAATCTTTATGCTAAGCTAAGATAGCTAGATGCTCTCTGTACATTTTGTTTTCTAGCCCTCAACAAGAAAGCAAAGAAGTGTAATTCCCCAAATACAAAACTTTTACCACTATGCTTTTAAAGTAAATTAAATACAAAATTGTGTAATTCAAATTTACTTTACATTGTTTAAACTCTTGGCAGCTTAATTATACACTAATGTAAATAGCTCCAAGCTAACCTGTTCTTTTTTCTTCATTCTACTTAATTTTGTTTTGCTTTCTTTTTTATTTTTCTTATTACTTCATTCTTGATGTTTTGCCAGTATTACTATAATCCAGTCAATAAAGCACATTAAACTGTGGGAAATTGTAATTTTATTCAAAGAATAGTAAACCTGGTTATCCCTTTAAGATTTAAACAGAGCAGCAGAATCCACATTCATATAAGACATGCTAGAAATAAATACCCTCACTTTATTTAAATTAAGGCAGAACTGGCTTAATACACAGACAATGTTAGGAGTCAAATAAACGCTGTTACATAATGATTAATAATCATTATAAATTAAGGTGGCCAGTTCAAGAGCAACATGTGATTTTACAGCTGGTTCATGGCTGCTTGCTGATTCCCTAAATGGTTTGAGGTCTCTCCGTTAGACCAAAGTGCAAATTGACGAATGAATGAATTATCCCCGGCAATCATATTTTCCTTCATCTATCACTTTCTCACTCTCACATTATACGTTCAGCTCTGGTGTATGAATCATGGTGGAGAATGTCTGCATTCTGAGATTACACCAAAGCTCCTCTGATGGTGAAAGTTTGGTGTGCCGTCCTTATTTTAAATCGCAAGTACACAAAAATAACACAAATCTCGTTCTTGAAATTAGTAGAAAGAAAAAGATGCAACAACAGTAGTTAATTTGGTCCTTGCAACTGCTTTTATCAACATGATAAACTGATCCACTTCTGTCCCGTGTGATGCACAGCCAGAGTCTCTCCATCGAAAGGATAATTGAAGGCATGTGCACAAACACACGGTATCTTTAATCTCAAAAGAAAAGGTAAAGCTTCCTTTTCTTTCTAGAAAGATGGTTCCAACTTTTCCATCTTTTCTTCCTCAAATGCATGAAAGTTTTGTTGTCTCCAAGAAAAAGGAGGACTGAACAGCTTCTCAGTCTCTTGCCGTTTCCTCCTATAGATCCTCCTACAAGTTCCTTCAGGTTCTTCACTCGAAATGAACGGTACAAGCACAGCGGCAAATGGCTGAGATGAAGTGCGGAGGGCAGTCTGAAGTTACGCCAGGGAGTAGATGGTGTTCATCGGTGAGTGGAGCTCCAGATTTCCACCAAAGTCCAACTCCCTGACATCTCTCCTGGTTCCTGTGTACTGGCCAATGAATGAGCCATCCTCATTAAATGGTATCTCGCCCCCTTCTCCATATTCCACCAGACTGTCATCGCTGTCCGATCGCTTCATCATAGCCTCAATAGATGGCTGGCCTCTTTGAAGCCCTCTTTCCTCCTCTCTACAAAAAAAAAAAAACCCAAAACAATAAGTATGTTTTGTGAATGCAAAAAGACAGAAAATATGTAAAATATGACTGAATCCCTTTGTATTAATTATTGGCAGCAGTAGATTAAACAGTATACGTCTACAAACCTCCGAGGGTAGGGCAGAGTGGAGACACGTGTGATCCTAAAATAAATAACAGTTTGTTTTAGATGAACATGTGAGAGGATTAATCACAGTTTGCATAATCCAGTTACAACAGGTTTATGAAAGAACTAATGAACCAATAAATATGCTGTTTACAGTTTGAAAATCAGTGGCATCTCCTCAGGATTGTACAGTTGAAATGTCAATAGTGTCAATGTGTCAATGTTTAGTTTTTTCATACCTTTCAAGGGACCTTGAGTGGTTCAGTGCAAAAACAACAGTGTTTTGGAAAGAAAAGGAAGGGTTTAGATATAAAAAGTAGAGTTAAAAAAAATCTGAGATGAACATAAATACGATCAAAGAGTTATCATAAATAAAACTAAAAATCTGATTTGATTTGTAGCTGTGCAGCATCATGCTCAAAGTTTATTAACATTAGAGGCACCCTGTGGAATATGAAGCAACTGTTGCACTATGGAGCAATGGTTTTAAATGAACTGCTTCAATTTTTGTGTGTTTTATGCACATGTGGGCATCCAGCATGAGAAACATGGTTGTCTCTGGTCTACTGTTCCAGTAGCGCTGAACACATATTGCAATGTGCCAGGAAAGACCAACATGAATTTTAACAGAGGGCGATTGGAATCCAGTTGGCTCAGCAGTTCCACAGAACAACTTTCATTCACCAAACTTCTAATTCTGATGCACAGCTACAGAGCAAATGGAAGAAAAAATTACTTTAAAAAACATTTAACAATGACAGTGATTCAGTGTTATATTATAGAAATATAATCACTCATTTGGTGATGAATAATATCATGTGCCCTCACATAATTTATAGTACAGGAGTAGTAAATGCTTTTTTAAGGTGCCCTAGAACCTTTTGGTGCTTACCGATAATCAAATGAACCCTCTTGATCTTTGTCATCCACCGGCTCCAGTGAAATGTCCTTTTTTTCACGTACTGAAATGACAGCAAGCCGCCCTGTTATATCATAGATACTTGTCATGGATTAAGTGTCATAACAAATGGTTGCAGCAACTTTTACTCTAGATTAGTGCGACTTAATAATTTAATTATTAATTATTAATTATTAATCCAGTGAGCAGGCAGTCTAAAATCCAACGTCTGACTGACGTCACTGACCACCTGTCAGAGTGGCTGTACCTGGGTATTTCCCCCCTCTGCTCCTCTTGATGAAGCACACGATGAGGAGGATGAGCACGATGAGAGCCACGGCACACATTATCCCAATGAACCACCCCTGGGTGGTGATGTCCACCTGGTCCTGAGCGTATACTGAGACCCACAAGAGAACACACCATCAAAGCCAACATCCACTCAACACTGTTTATTTGATACTAAACCAATTGTGTTGATGCATGGAGACAGTAGTAAATTACTTTCTGTGGTGTAGTGGGGCGACTCCTCTGTGTGCCACTCCCCTAACCCCAGCCGAGTTCGTGCTGCCACTGAGAATCTGTATCGAGTGTAGCGGTCGAATCTCCGGATTGAGAAGCTGGTTGTGTTAGGAGGGAACTCCTCGACTCTCAGCTCCTCTCCTCTGGTGGCATTCACTGTGGAAAGAGTGGACATTTCTGTGCAGTAGAACTCTTGATGCCAGTACAATACACACAACTGAGCTATTAGGCACCTCACCTGCTCAGTCAGTGGCTATACAAGTATTCATTACCCTCTTGAGAACACACTTCAGTGGTAGTCTGGTGTGTGAGTGCATATAGAAGTGCGCTATTATCTGCTGCAGGGATGTGGACCTAAACCGATTCCTCTTCTGGTTTTAGAGCTTGACTGTCCACCTACTTCATACTCAGAGTGTGCTTGAGAGTGTTTGGAATGGTGGATTGGCGTACCTGTCTGATACTTGAGGGAATACCCCGTAATGATACCGTTGGGCTCTGCTGGCAGGTCCCAGTCAACATAAATACTATCCAGATGTCGCTGTTGGATCCTGAAGGATGTGGGAGCAGATGGTACTATACAGGCAAAAACACAGCAGGAGATGACAGATATTAGCCTGCTTGAGCTTTCTAGAGGATGATCTGTATTACTCCTGCGTCTTTGCCTTAGATTAGATACTGTTTTTACCTCCTTCAGGTGTTGAAAAGTGTATGTTATTACTTGGCGGCCCTTCGTATCGATTATTTGCCACCACTATGTACATCTTGTAGTTGCTATAGGGAATAAGGTTGGTGACAATCCCAGAAGGCTCTGGCACATCGTCTGGAAACGATTTGGATTTCATCGCTCTGTTGACCCAGTGCCACCTCAGCTGGCTGCTGTCCCTCCAGTAGTACACCTGAGAGACGACACACATTTTAAATCTGTTGCTCTTCCAGAAAATGCTGCAGTGTTATTTTTATCAAACACACTGAGCGTTTTGGTCAAGGAACTTTGTCAAGGATTAAATTCACAGCAGAATCTGTGCACTAAATCCACCTGAAACAACCAATCAATAAACAAATCTCAGCCTTGAGCCAATTATAGCTTAAAAAAGTAATAAGAAAATACATCCTACCACAATGGAAGCAACTGAAAATATGAAAAAATGAAGTTTTGCAAGAGATAAAATGTACAAACATGACTGAGGAGAAGTAGATCAGACAATGATCATTCAGAATGAGAATATCTTCCTAACACTAAATTATGCAAACCTACCCGTTTCATAAGTCTGATATAAAGAAACTAACAATAGAATAAATTCTGAATAGGAGCAAGCAATGTCAATATATATTCCACAAAAATCAAATCAAAATTTTCAATATAATTTCCAGATAAATAGTCAAATGATGCACAAAATATGGCCATAATAGAAAGAATAGAATGAAAGGAACTAATATTTTTTAATGTCAAAATATGTAATTCAAAATAAACTGTTTTTATTGACAATAGTTTTCTTATCTGCCTCCTCGATCCCTGTCACTGATTGACTCTCCTAGGGAAGTATAGTGTGTCCTCAGTTTCTACAGTCCATCAATATAAATGTAAGCTATATTTAAAGTGCATTATGCTGTACTGAATTCACAGTAGACTCACCTTGTATTCTTTCAATTCTCCCATAATAGAACCTCGTGTCACGGTGTCCCAGTGTACAGTCACCTGTGTGCTCTCGATGTCAGACACTCTGAGGTTCAGGGGTGCAGCTATAGGACCTTGGGGGAAACAGAAATGGCACAGTGCTTTGTCTTTGCTATCAGTGAACACACAGCACATGATAAGAGGAACAACTTGTCCCAGACGTATAAAAAAGAGGAGGACCATAAAACAGCGAGGGATTACATTTAGAACACAATGAGAGGTTTCCTCCTCTGAAATAAGTTATGGTTCTCTGCGAGTTCAGGTTCAGAAGGACTGTACACAGGACAGTGCACTTCCCTTTCTTTTTATATCTGCTGACAACTGACTTAACTAGAAAAAATAACCTTTTGAAGAAAAATAACCTACAAAAGGTGACAGAACTGCTTCCAACATTTAGGTGGTGAGATGTGTAGAGAAACATCATGAGCTGTTTCCACGTAGGTCATTAATAATTTGATGATAAATATGAAAATGATGTAAGTTTCTACAATTTAATGAACCATTGATCTCCCCATGCCAAGTTCGGGGGTGCTAATCATGGAGCTATCCAGCTGAAATTACTACTACAGTCATAATAAGAGTGGTGATTTTAGATGATGTTGCAATGCTGACATTTAAATTCATTATTTGGGCCAATTATGGACAGAAATTCAGAATAATAAAAGAAAAATATGTAACCTCTGATGGTTTAAAAGAATAAGACAATACAATCTGTCTGTCACCACATTTTATAACAGATCTTTGACAGCAGTCAGGAGGGAAATCTGGCTGTGGAGCAGGTCAAACTGTGAGACAGCCGAACAAAATTAATGGCACGCCAGAAACCCAACTGATTGTTGGACAGACAGATAGTTGATCATTCCTGCAATTAATCAGTAGCTGTCGCCTCTGTCAAATCGAATGTCAGCTGCAACCCATCTGGCAGAAACTGGGGTTGTAAATTTAGTCTGGGGAGAGCGATTTGGGGTTAAAACTGAGGTTAATCTGCCCAGTGTTATGCTGGGCCTTAGACTGCTCTATATACCATCATCAAAACACCAAAAAAGGTGATATATCTCTACAGAATGCTGTGGTACCTGTAGTGGAGACCAAATCAATCTATGTGAAACTGCACTCAAGTTGCTCTGGTGGCTCACTAACACTCTTGGATGTTTTCTGTATTACAATGCAGTGAATTTAAGAACTTACGGTCTTCACCAGAATACCCGATAACAACAGGAGACTCTGGTCCCAACCCAAAGTCGTTGACAGCCTGGACTTTGAGCTCATAAGGTGTGAAGGTGTCGGCATCATAGATGTAGTATTTCAGCCACTTTGTGGTTGCGTTCTTCCACTCCTCTCGAGAATCTCTCCTTCTCCACCACACCAAATACTTAAGTTTGGGTCCATTCCACTCTCTGTAGGTCAGAGGCTGAAAGCACAGATCACAGCAACCAACAGGGTTTTTATTGTGATAGAAACTGAAGATAGTGAATATGAAGGTTTCATTTGGGTTCAGTCCTTATTACCTCCCAGCTGATCTCCATGTTGTTTCTCCATGTACCCACACCTTTTAAATTCTTTGGGATGACATCTGGAGCTGTGCAGAAAAAAAAAACGTTGTGTGACGGTCAGCATACGTGAATCTGTCTGTGTGAAACATTACAGAAAAACAGACCAACGGATTTGGATGGAATTTTCAGGAAAGGTCAGAAATGACACAAGGACCAAGTGATTAAATTTTGGCATTGATGCAGCTTATACTGTGGATTCACGGCTTTGTTAAAGATTGCCCATTGGCAGATATAGCAGCCTGCACGACGTCACTGTAACCATGACGTGAACACTGTCTGCTACCCGCTGACGATCACATGATTGCAATCCTACGACAAATTGACCATGATTTAGCAGTTGGAAATCATACAAGGAACAAATGATTAAACTGTGGGGTGTTTCTAAGTCCCATCAATTCCTGCCGCAACATATTTTGGTCACGCGATGTAGCAAACCCTAGCCAGACACGTTAAGTTCAGCCGTCATCCTTATCTGAACACAAATTCACCTTTCTGTCCCTCATTTCTGCACCATAATGTGCGAGAATGGCTGAATTCCTCACAATGATGGGAAGACTCCAGGAAGACACTAATCTATCACTTTGTGTCCTGAATAAGCAAACATATATCTTAAAGCTAGAGTACAGGAATTGTGCATATAAATAAAGAAATATCAGTCACATTTAAGCCCTTGCCAAATAGTTTGTGCAATGCTGACTAAACCTATAAGCATCTGGAAAATCTGTTGTCTCAGAAATTTGAAATCTGGTGTCTGTGGTGGCATTTCTATGCTTGGGAGTAATGATTGTGATAGTGTTGATTTTATGTCAGTCTTAGATGGCTGGTTTGCCAGAGCTGAAGAGGGAAGTGATTGTAGGAATCGAAACAGAGTTGACTCTTGAATTTCCCTTGGGATTAATAAAGTATCTATCACATTTCAGCAAAAAAACTTAGGAAGCATCCAAAAAAGGTTTCTGGTGCTTCAGATGAAAAAGAAATTCTGCATTCAGGGGAAGGATTAGAGTCTAAATAAGAAAACAAGCATGTGTCAACAGTGTTTGTGTAATCATTGTTTCTGCCAGAATGGAGAAACAAAAGTTTTGTACTGCAGGTTTAATTAATGAGGTTTAGGCATGTTGGGAAGTGGATTTTTGTACTTTAACACGGAGCCAGACCAGCTGCTTCTCTCTACATCCAGTCCTCAAGGTAAGATCACTTACTCTGGCATCAGCCAATCAATAATCATCATTATTACAATTATCATATATCCCAAATTACATTTTCAAATGATGTAAGATGTGATCACGCATACTTTCTCTGAATTTGTTGCCTCATACAACCAACATGGATTACATTAACTTAGACCTACGTGCACCGCTGGTCTGGAAGCGCGTAGAAGGACGACTGGGGCGACTCGCTCCGATTTCATTAATGGCGATGACCCTGAATTCGTAGTAGGAGAAAGGTGCGAGGTGCAAAATGACAGAGTTGAGGGTCCCGGGATACGTTGAAAGGTTTCTCCACTTCCCAGGCAGCCAGTCGTCATCGTCAAACTGCACCAAGTACTCTGTAGGAAAGAAAAGAATGTAGAAATGTGGGAAAAATCGCTGGTGTGTCTACCACAAAAATGACTCCAAAAAAGTAATACTAAAAAAATGGGATTATTTCTCTTAATTTATTTGACTTCATGGCTTTTACCTGTGATGGGGCTGTGGTTGCTGTCTCCAGGAACCCAGCTGAGTCTTACAGTCCGCTCATATGGATCTGACAACTCCAAGTTAGTCGGAGGATTTGGACGATCTGCAAACAAAAACAATAAGTCAAAAAAGCCCCAACACATTGCATGGTTGATGAAATACTGTTAAAATGAAATGCATCATACCCATCACCATTAGGTGTGCTGAAGCAGACTTCTGGTCCAGCTCATTCTTGATCACACATGTATAATTGCCTTCATCTCCTCTGTTTACATTAGTGATGACCAGATTTGATTCATCCAGAGAGATCCTGAGAAAGTAAGGAAAGCCAATGTGCAATAAAGACTTTATCTGCAGTTGTACTAACAGTTCTTATATTAACATCCCTCTTGGAAGCTGTCCCTTTTATTCCTTTTCAACATCGAATCAAGGTCAGTTTAGCTTGGCTTTAATGACAAGAATTTCCTCAAAAAAAACTGACAGATTCGTGTCAAAATGAAAACCGATTTTGCTAAAGTCAAAATCATGCTAATTAAAAATCTAAAATTCTATGATTGCATAAGTATTCACCCCTTTAAAGTCACTCACCTAATTCAACACAGATGCAGCCAACTGCCGCTAAAAGTCACTCATTTAGTGAAATAACCATCAGGGCCACCAAGACACCTATGACTTCTGAAAAAGGTACAAGTTTCACCAGAAGAGATGGGAAGTCAACTGGAAAAAGGTTCTTTGATCTGACAAGACCAAAATTGATCTCGTTGGCCTGCATGCCATGTTAGAAGAAATTAAATTTATCCACACGGGCTCAATGTTGTAGCTGCAGCAAAAGGCGCATCTATTAATTACTGACTTGGATGGGGGGAATGCTTTAGCAACCATTTATTTTATGCTCTATATTGATCTGCAATCTTTAATTAATTGACATTACTTTTTAGAAAACTGGTTGAAATTTTTCATTTTGTCCTTTAAAAAAAAAAAAAAAAATTCTTGTTGAAAAAGCCAGACTAAATTGGCCATGATTCAATGCTGTAAAGCAATAAAAAAGGGAAAACATCCAAGGTAGGAGAATACTTTATTAAAGGCATTGTACTTTTTAGAGTGTATATTTTTTACTTACCTCCAGCCAAGAGTGACATGCTTTTTGTTTTTTAACCAGTTGGTTGTGACAGGAGTCGTGATATCTGCTTTAACTCCGCACTCTAACCGCACATCAGTTCCACGCATGACTTTCATACTCTGTGGTTTTGTAACAATTATTATGGGTTCTGAGAAAGGTGGATGACAAAAGAACAATAATATTACACATTTGAAAATTGTTTCAAGTCAAAGGTTTTCTATATTAATGACTGAAACCCTCACCTTTGACCTCTATTCGGACCTGATTCTCATCTCTTCCTGCGATGTTGCTGATTATACACAGGTAAGTTCCCTGGTCTTCTATCTGTATGCGTTTGATCTCCAGCGTCCCATTACTGTGGGTCTTGAAGCGATTTCCTTCAAGATTTCCTTGTCCATATCTGGACCTGTGTGAGTAAACCCACAAACATATACAGTCAGGTCCATTAATATTTGGACATGGCACAATTTTCAGCATTTCAGCTCTGTACACCATCACAGTGGATTTCAAATGCAACAATCAAGATGTGCTTTAAGTGCAGACTTTCAGCTTTAATTTGACAATATTCACATCCAAATAAGGTGAACGGTGTAGCAATTACAACACATTTTATATATGTGCCCTCCACCTTTTGTGTAAGTTATTTTTTGGGCCTTAATTATAGAGAAGAATGGAGAGAGTGAAAATGTGGAGAAAAGAGTGGACGAAAGAAAATCTATTGTGGTGCTGAAATGGTGAAAATTGTGTTAATGTCCAAATATTTATGGACCTCACTGTACATATGCACACTGTGAGCTCATTTCTGAACTCACACTTTACATTTAAGCATCAAACATTGGATTCTTACCATCTCAACTCCGGTACTGGAGACCCAAAGTAGCGGCAGTCTAATAAAGCATGACTACCTTCTATCACCTTTATGTGTTCATTTCTTGGTCCAAGAATACGAGGGGTTGCATCTAGAGGAAAAAAAAAAACAACTGTAACATCAGCCATGAATAATTAATTCCAACATACTTTTGCTGTACACTCTACAGAAGCAAAACTTAAACAGTGGCTGAAGTGCATTATGGTAAAGCTACACACGTGGACAAAATTGTTGGTACCCCTCAGTTAAAGAAGGAAAAACCCACAATTCTCACTGAAATCACTTGAAACTCACAAAAGTAACAATAAATAAAAATTTATTGAAAATTAAATAATCAAAATCAGCCATCACTTTTGAATTGTTGATTAACATAATTATTAAAAAAAACAAACTAATGAAATAGGGCTGGACAAAAATGATGGTACCCATAACTTAATATTTTGTTGCACAACCTTTTGAGGCAATCACTGCAATTAAACGATTTCTGTATTTGTCAATGAGCGTTCTGCAGCTGTCAACAGGTATTTTGGCCCACTCCTCATGAGCAAACAGCTCCAGTTGTCTCAGGTTTGATGGGTGTCTTCTCCAAATGGCATGTTTCAGCTCCTTCCACATATGTTCAATGGGATTCAGATCTGGGCTCATAGAAGGCCACTTTAGAATAGTCCAACGCTTTTCTCTCAGCCATTCTTGGGTGTTTTTGGCTGTGTGTTTTGGATCGTTGTCCTGTTGGAAGACCCATGACCTGCGACTGAGACCAAGCTTTCTGACACGAGGCAGCACATTTCTCTCCAGAATGCCTTGATAGTCTTCAGATTTCATCGTACCTTGCACACTTTCAAGACACCCTGTGCCAGATGCAGCAAAGCAGCCCCAAAACATTACTGAGCCTCCTCCATGTTTCACCGTAGGGACAGTGTTCTTTTCTTCGTACGCTTGGTTTTTGAGTCTATGAACATAGAGTTGATGTGCCTTACCAAAAAGCTCCAGTTTGGTCTCATCTGTCCAAAGGACATTCTCCCAGAAGCTTTGTGGCTTGTCAACATGCATTTTTGCAAATTCCAGTCTCGCTTTTTTATGAGTTTTTTTCAGCAGTGGTGTCCTCCTTGGTCGTCTCCCATGAAGTCCACTTTGGCTCAAACAACGACGAATGGTGCGATCTGACACTGATGTACCTTGGCCTTGGAGTTCACCTTTAATTTCTTTGGAGGTTGCTCTGGGCTCTTTGGATACAATTCCAACGATCCGTCTCTTCAATTTGTCATCAATTTTCCTCTTGCGGCCACGTCCAGGGAGGTTGGCTACTGTCCCGTGGGTCTTGAACTTCTGAATAATATGAGCCACTGTTGTCACAGGAACTTCAAGCTGTTTAGAGATGGTCTTATAGCCTTTACCTTTAAGATGTTTGTCTATAATTTTTTTTCGGATGTCCTGGGACAATTCACTCCTTCGCTTTCTGTTGTCCATGTTCAGTGTGGTACACACCTTTTCACCAAACAGCAGGGTGACTACTTGTCTCCCTTTAAATAGGCAGACTGACTGATTATGAGTTTGGAAACACCTGTGATGTCAATTAAATGACACACCTGAGTTAATCATGTCACTCTGGTCAAATAGTTTTCAATCTTTTATAGAGGTACCATCATTTTTGTCCAGGCCTGTTTCATTAGTTTGTTTTTTTTAAATAATTATGTTAATCAACAATTCAAAAGTGATGGCTGTTTTTGATTATTTAATTTTCAATAAATTTTTATTTATTGTTACTTTTGTGAGTTTCAAGTGATTTCAGTGAGAATTGTGGGTTTTTCCTTCTTTAACTGAGGGGTACCAACAATTTTGTCCACGTGTGTACAAGCAGCAGAGACATCTATTTTTCCTCTTCCATGAAGGAATCCTTTCTGCTTCTTTGTCACATTTTAGTGCACAATGATCAAAACCAGTAATTTAAAAGGTTAAAAATGTGATTATTTATTTACACTTTCAGCTTTAATTTAAATGTGTGAAGTAATATAGTGTATTTTTAACAGGTCAGGGTTCAGTAAGAGTTTTATGGATATTTTTTTTCTTAATTCCTTAATCAAACAGTGACTGAGCTGAAAGATGCAATAAAGCCTTGAAGGGCTCCAGATTTATTGAGATGCTACACAGTAATTTGATCCAGTGTTACAAACATATTCAGTATTGACACTTTAAAGAGTGAATTTGCTATTGTTTTAAATATGGATTTCACATGCTATTTAAAAGTTTTACATCCAGTAACCTAAATCTTAATAGATCTGTTATTTATATATACAGTGTATGTGAGCACTTTCATTCATCAAATGTAAGTACACTGATTAGCCACAACATAAAAAGCTGCCTCCTTCTTTGAGTTGTTTGTTTTTAACTTCTATAGATTAACTTCAAGAACATATTTTAAAATGTGTGCAGAGTTATGCAGCAATGAAGCAACTTTCATGTGCTCTGTGAACAGAAACTTTTTATGTTTTTACCATCGACAACCATTTCAAGGGTGCATAAATTGTGCATGATAGCGGGTTTTCTTTGTTTTACTATTAAATGGTGACCCTCTTGACAAACTATTTAAAAATCTTCAAAAAGTTACTGCTTACATTAAAAAACAGCACTGTAAATGTCATGAAAGAAAGAGTAGTAACTTACGTATCACGTTGACAAATGCATTAGCCAATAAGTAACCAAACTGATTTGAAGCATTGCACTGGTAGACAGCAGTGTTTGAAGCGCTCACAGAACGGAAGATTAGCGTGTCTCCTGACACCTGTCTGTTAGGCTGTGGATCAGCAGCTGGAAACAACACACGAGGAAGGAAAAATATAGTTAAAATGACTATTATTTAGATATATTTTACAGTTCATAGATATCTTAAAAAAAACAAAACATACTTTCAATTGGTTCCCCATTGATGGACCAGCTGATTGTGGGACGAGGAGCCCCATCAGAACGACACACCAACCGCCCGTTTTCCTCCGGGGCCAAAATCAAATCAGTGGGCTTCTCTAACCAAAACGGAGCCGCTGTCAAATGCAGAGTATGTTGGCTGTTTGAAAAAGAATCAGGAAAACTGCACACTGTATGTTTCAGAAGACCTCACCTTTGACCCTGACAGTTATCGTGTGCTGGATGTAGCCCAGCCTGTTGGTAGCAGTGCAGGTGTATTCACCCACATCATCAAAGGACGCCTTTGGGATTTGAATCATCTTGTTGAAGTTCTTTACTTTCATGCGTGACGTCACTGCAAGGTCCTCTCCATCCTTGGTCCAGGTAATGTGGGGAGTTGGCCTTGATGATGATAAACGAGACTTTATGCAGGATGACTTTCAGGAAAGCAAAGTGAAAATACTCACACTGAACAGAAAACAGACACACAACTACGTGTGGTAAAAGGCTAACAAGACACAATATATACAATACATACAATACAATACAAACACTTTGTTTTGTTTCAACACTCACATTCCTGCAGCAATGCACTCCAGGAGCAGCTCCTCTCCTTGCAAGACCAGTATGGAGCTTGATGAACCTGTGGGGGACAACCAGGTGGGGGCAGCCTCTGACACCGTACGAGCTGCAGGGGAACGAAACCAGACACCACCAGTTAGGAACACATCAACATTTATTGACCAGTTATCTGACCATGAAGCAACATCTGACAAGTGTGCTAGCTAAGTCAGAAAATAGTGGAGGACAGCTGAAGCAGAGGAGAAAATCTCCACAGTTTGCAAGTTTACTTGGAGCAAAACAATGAGACAGAATTCAGCCGGATATAAAATAAACTGGTGCTACTGATAAGTGGGACATTCATAAAGCCTCAGAATTTAAGGAAAAAGAAGTTTTTTTTAGTTCTAAAAAGTCAAATTAGTGAGAACAAACAGAGCAGAAAGTGTACATAAATGCACACACCCTTTCCAAAAAATTAGAATACGATGGAAAAGTTAATTTATTTTCATAATTCCATTCAAAAAGTTAAACTTTCATAGATTCATTTAACTACTGAATCTACATTCTGCTCACAATTCAAACAATTTCAAGTATTTTTGTTTATTTGTACAAAATTTGTGCTTCCAGCTCATAAAACCCACAAAAACAGGAATTCAAAAAAATGGAATATTGAGAAGAAATCCCCATTTACAGAAAAAAAAGAAAAGAAATTAGGATCACATCAAATCAGTCAAAACGACATGTCAGTCTTCAATACTTGGTTGGGAATCCCTTTGCCTAAATCACTGCCTCCCTCGATGCACCGTGGCATTGAGGCAATCAGCCTGTGGCATTGCCTGGGAGTTATGGAAACCCAGACTTCCTTGATGCTTGCCGTCAGCTCTTCTGTGTCTTTGGGTCTGATGCCCCTCATTTTCCTCTTGATCATACCCCATATATTCTCAGTGGGGTTTAGGTCTGGCAAGTTGGCTGGTCAGTCAAGCACTGCGATTGGCTTCAAACCAGGTTTTGGTGCTTCTGACGGTGTGGACAGGGGCCAGGTCCTGCTGGAAGATGAAATCTGCATCTCCATACAGATCCTCAGCAGAAGGAATAATGAAGTCCTCTAAAACATTCTGGTAGACTGTTGCAGTGACCTTGGATTTAAGAAAGCAGAGTTTACCAACACTGGCACTGGACATTGCAGCCCAAATCATGACTGACTGTGGATATTTCACACTTGACCTCAAGCAGCTTGGGTTCTGTTCCTCACCCGTCTTCCTCCAAACCCTTGATTCCCGAATGAAAGGCACACTTTACTTTCATCAGAAAAGAGGACCTTGCATCACTGGCCAACAGTCCAGTCCTTCTTCTCCTTGGCCCAGTTGAGACGCTTCCTATGTTGGCTCAAGCTCAGAAGTGGCTTGACCCGAGGAACCTGACAGTTGTAGCCCATCTCCTGCCTCATTCCACTCTTTCTGGATCTCTGCCAGAGTCTTGAATCTTCTCTGTTTGATAATCCGCTGACGCCCACAGTCATCTCTTTTGCTGGTGCATCTTCTCCTGCCACATTTTGCCCTTCCACTAGATTTTCCATTGATATGCTTGGACACAGCACTCTGTGAACAGCCAGCTTCCTTAGCTATGAACTTTCATGGCTTACCCATCTTATGGAGGGTATCAATTACGGTGTTCTGGCCAGTTGTCAGATCTGCAGTCTTCCCCATATTGAACCAAACTGAAGCAATTTAATGACACCTGGGGAAACCTGCGCAGGTGCTCTGAGCTTAGTAGATGATTAGTGTGTGACAGTCAGTTTAAAACTTTCTTGCCCTGCAAAATTTGAGCTGATTTCTTCATAGTATTCTAATTTTTTTGAATCTATAATCTATGAAAGTTTAACTTTTTGAATGGAATTGTGGAAATAAATAAACTTTTCCACCATATTCTAATTTTTTGGAAAGGGTCTGTATGTGTGCAGTTATGCCAAGTTTAGCCAGTTCAGTTTCCAACATATTTACATATAAAACAGGATTTGGAAGAACTGAATGCCACTTTGTCCCTTGGTTGTGGTTTTGCTTTGTTACTCTCAGCTGCCTGCAGTCACTTCTGAGTAAGAATAGAAATGTTTCCACCAGAAGTCAAAGACCCCTGCTATGTCTCAGCTAACACTCCAGCTTGAATTATTTGCTTCCTTTGCCCCAATTACACTTTGTTGTGCTTCTACATGAGCCAAACGTCTCATGGAGCTTACAGGTTCTATCTGTAAACACTCTGACATGTATCTAGAAAGCCAAAAATGTGAAGTAATAGCAAAAAAAAAAAAAAGGATGCCAGGAACTGTGAGGACACTAATACTCACTTGTAAGCACCTTCACTACCACAGGCATCTTCTGTTGAATGACATTCTTGTAGGGGAAGCGGGCATTACAGCAGTAATCAGCAACAGAGTCATTAATCAGCACATTAGAGAAATACAGATCTCCATTGACTCCCATGGAAACCCTGCGGTCCGGCCACACAGCCTGCATGGTGGGGAAAGCTGTCTGGATTGGCCAGTTGAAAGGTCTCGCATATGAGCCTGAAATAAAACATGGTGTCCAAAGCATCATTATTTAAAGTAAGTTTACAGGAGATAGCTGTTGTCAAATCCATCTACGTTACTCTGTTTATGATTTTCTGTGTTTAACCCTGAACTTCAGTGCTCCAAACTGTGTATCAGACACTTACAGCTGGACATCCAATAGGTTTCAGGTTTCGGTGGGCCAGGCGGAGGGTCACAGGACAGGACCAGAGGCAAACCAGCGCTGACCACCACGGGCTCCAGAATCTCCCTTGGCCACACAGGAGCTCCTGCACAAACAACAACACAGTCAAGTTCTGCTGTTTTATGGCAGGGCTTGTTACAAATCTGAACAGAAAAATAATGGTTAATGTTGAGCCCCAAAAATCTAACCAAGACCAAAAAAAACATTGAATCCATCTGGCAAACAAATATGGTCTGTGTAGCTAAAATGTTTGTGGCATAGACAATGTTGTGAAAAAAAACAAAACCACATGTGCACAGAGCAACACATGCTGTGAGTTTTCCTGATGAGGGATCATAAAGTTTGTCTTATCTGTTATTTCACTATGACAAGCATGGGCACTGTAATCAAGTATAACAAAGGTTCATGCAGTCTTAAAACTAAATTAAGCCCGCAATCCTCAGCTGAATGCAGCTCATCTCAAAGTCAGCCCACATCAGCTCATTCTGTTGTGCACACGAAACTGACAGACCTCATACAGTATGTCTTATTTATCAGCCTGTTCACCCTGGTCAGTCCATGTCAGTTCAGAGAAAATTCAGGAAATATGTTGTTGCACCATCTTGGAATTTGTTCAGAGTTGTCTTATTTTGTAATTTTGGACCCAAAACTTAGTTTTGTAAAAAATAAATTGGCTAAATTTTAAAAATTTCATATGTTTTCAGATCTGGTACATCCTCCTACTGCACTATTACTGCTGTTATAACTCAGTAGCATCAAATCTGGTCCCACTTAACACACAATTTACTCCTGCTTGATTAACTTCCACAAAAAAAATCTGTGCGTTTCTGTTTTTAGCAGGAAGAATTTGAACAATAACTACATTTCTTTTTCTGTATGAGTCTACCTGCATTTAAGATAACATTCAGGAGAAGTGCAAATGAATTCCCAGAGAGAGTGACAATTAAAGCCACATCACATGTGGTGACATTTTTGCATTAGAGATCTTTCTGGGTTATTTCAAATTCCTTTTTAGTATTTTTTGTTCTTTTAGTCAATTAGAGCCTAAATGTTGTAAACATGGAGGTCACAATTTGTGACATTTTGCCCACACTGTGAGGTCACTGTACATCTGCTTTCACTGGTGGACACAAACAAACAGTTTATTCTTCTATGGTGCCAACCCTGAACTTACTGTACAGCTGTAGTCTGATCTTATTGGAGTACGCTGATCCATACTCATTGGAGGCGATGCACTGATACTCTGCCTCATACTGTTCTGGATTGTTCTTGGTGTAGATGTCCAGAGTCCCTGAGCGCCTGCGCATCGATGCCTGGGAGTCACGTGCCACGTTGAAATACTTCCCGTTACGCCTCCATGAGAAACTTAAAAACCAGAAAAACCAGTGAATTTTTATGCCTAAAGTGATCCATCTGTTCACTGTGCTGCTGCAGGTCTTACATAGGATGCGGGTTCCCTTTGGCTTCACACTCGATGACCATGGTATCTTTGGGGTCAACAATATGCTCCTTCATTGACTGCTTTATGATGGTTGGGGGTTGTCTGACTGCAAGGAGGAAAATGAAACCCAAATGTATGTGATGAGACAGACATATATTTACAACCAGCTGAAAGACACATCTTCTTTGACTCACCCTCCAGAGGAATGTCCAAAGCCCAAACACTCTGCCATAGAAGTAGCAGCAGCGCTGGTTCGACCAGTGTCCCCATCTTTACAGTTCATTTAGTCCAGTACTAACGTTGGTCACCAATTCTCCTGCTTGTAAATTGAATGAAGAAAAGCAGAATACATCTACAAAACACTTACTTCAGTCATTCATTCATAAACTGTTGAATGAGGAACATTGAAGTGTTTTAGTGAAGGTTCACAGTCATCCGCTTTGACATCATTGGACGTAGCACAGCGGTGGCACTCAGATTTCTTCATTTAAATAAGTGTACTACGGTATAAAAACACTGAATTACAAATAAAACTCCTTAATTGCATTTAAGCAAATGTATTATCAGTTTATGTATCAAATTAAAAGCATTTATTCTGTGGGAAAATAGGCTTGTGACTATTAATTTTTAATTCTAATATTGCTGAAGCAACTGTGTCTCCTGTATAGCATTTTTGCTGTTGTGGCTAAGTTGATAGTTTAGTATATTTCCAAGATTTAAAAAAAGGGGGCTGTGAGATCTGAATGGGGTAGTAAAGAAGAAAAAACAATTCATGCTACAAAAATGTATATTTTTTTCTATTATTTTTTGCAATATATTGCTTTATTTATTTGATATGTTTGGGTGTAAATCCAGTGCTAAATTAACTATCTGAGACATTCAGCAGTAGAATCACCTGCTTTCAACTTCTGACAAGTAGCTCCAACTATAAGGCAGAAAAGTTGGAAATAATTTATTTAATAAAGAACAAGGTATTGAATTTGATCAACTTTTCCAGTGTGCTTTTTTAAATGAAACAAGTGCTTTTCAATGAAAAATTATAATATGAAAATAAGGCTCACTGAAATGTATAATGGGAGCGTAGTGACATCATATTAAACTACATGTAACTCACTGAAGTATTTTCTCTTGAGTACCATAACTTAGTAACTTATCAAGATCCCACTGGTGTATCAGATTCTCTACCACTTTCACACAGCACAAACAACAGCAGAACAGGCTATTAAACCCATTAAACTGTCTCAAACTGACATGAAAATGAAGCCTCTGAAGTTCTGACAGGAGTAAATAGTGGTTAAGCATATCTGCATGATCTGATACAATTTATTTGTCAGATTTAACAAAGAGCGCCTCTCTAGATGTCTCTCCTCAAAATATTTCGCACTAAATATTCACTGAACAGTGCATCATGTTATTGTGATGAAAACAAAAAGTTACAAGGACCTACCACGCTCATGTAAAGTCAAATCAGGGCTCTCTCCTCCCCATCTCTGTGGCTTCCCTGATGCATCAATAATCCAGTGACTTTTCTCCAGGAAATTATTCTTGTTTATGTAGTATAGCAATTAATGCCTCAGCCCCTCAAATATCAGGTCAAGAACCCTTGAGGAGTTGATACCCATCAGAAATTGAGTTTCTGTGTGTCACTGCCACTTACACTCTGCCCACCCAGCTCATGAATAATGAATGAGCCCCATACAACACCTACACTTCACCCACTTCACTGTTCGGGCCAGGCTCGCATAAATCTGAACAGTTTGTCCTCATCAACCACAAAGTTTGTCCGCACAATGCATAAACTGGAGTTCTGAGAAATAAATGAATTTATTACACCAGTGGTTGGGGGAGGATTTTATATGGAATGACATATTTTCCTGGAGCCTGATTTTTCGTCATTATAGTGGAAGACTGTTTGCTTTCAGCTGGTTCAGTGTGAGGAAAAAATTGCTTTGCCCACAAGATTAGGCAAAAATGAAAGCACATAACAGCCCAGATAAGACAGATTGCATTGATGTTGGTTTTGATGACATCAAAATGTGGGTTTTATTGTTGACTGGAGGGAACTGGGCAGTGGAGAATGAAAGCAATTGTTTCTGTCATATGAATTTTACATGTTTTGCAAATTTCAAATCACATGACTTTCTGACAAGGGCTGGAAATATCCAACTTCTGGTCTCACATAGCCAGACCTATTGGCACAACTAACTTCCAGATATAAGAAAAACATTTTAAACCTCTTCCACACAGCTCTGCATTTTTAATTCCCCCCAGTTTTCCAAAATACCAATTAGAACCTATCCTCGTTTTGTGAAACGGATTTGTTTGCATACTGTCATTCAAATGCAAAAAAGAGGGGCAAAAGGTTGCTACCATTCATCTGACAAAATCCTACGGGGGGAAGAAGCAATTTTCTTTTCCTGGAAAAAGTGCCAAAGATACAGGAGAAGCTGTATTTGTGTAAAACAAAAGCTATCTCAAGGCTGTCAACAGAGTCCTGACCTGTGTAGGCTTTCAGGCATTCACATGGGGCTGCATATACAGACCAGCACTGACTGGACTAAACAATGGCTTGGTGGGGAGGTGGGGTAAAATGAGGTGGCCCTTCAACTTACAAATAAAATAAAACCTGTACTTACAAGTCAAAAATCAAAATGTGTACATGCATCATTCATATTTTCAGTTAGTGCACTTGTGATGTAACCTGCTGCGATCCATACCTCATGCTTTTTTATCCTCTTGCCCTGATCTCCTTCTCTATGTTGACATCTAAAATGCAACTGAACTTGCTTCACACAGAGCACAAAAGCTGGAGGGGTATGCTGAGCTTCTTGGCTATCAGAACGGGCTTTTCTCCCCATACATTGGACTGAGGCAGGCCTGGAAGTGAGCAGTGATCAGTGCCATGCACCAGATTGCACAGTGAAGAGGCACAGAGGCGGATAAAGCCAGCTGAGTGACGACAAAAAGGTCTCTATGCTCGCGGGTCTCCTTTGGCACGAGCGTCCAGAGCTCGTGTAAGAGCAGATGGCATGTGAGAACGAGTGTTCAACCACACAAGCTGCCCGTTCAGACCCGGAGCACCTACCATTTGCACTTTGACGTCACTGCATCGGGGAAAGCACAAGAGGAGGATGGAGAGAAACTCCTGTCGAAGAGGACTCAGGGCTAAATTACATCATCCCTACTGTGCAATTAAAACAATATTGTCTCTCAAAACTGAACACAGACTTTCTGGTTCGGGTGAGCTGTGGCAAGAAAATTCCATGCATGGGGCTCTGAATGGTTTGATGAACAAGAAAATGATGTGAAACAACACTATGGCCTTCGCAGGAACCTGATTTCAGCTCAAGTGAACACCTTTGTGAGAGTGTGGACTGACATGCTGGACACCAAAAGCACCAATTGAGAGAATTTCTTATGGATGAAGAGGAGTTTCATCCCTTGTGGAATCACTGCTAAGGTGCGCTAAGGTGCACTAATGTTGCACGTGAAGGGCCAACACCTCACTTTATGTTGATATTGCCTTTAATTTTTCACTCCTCTGGAAGTGCTCCTAACATTATGTCCATCCACACGTGAGAGAATATAAATGCTTAATGCTAATGTCAGCTCACGAGATGCTGATGAGCAGGTGTCATGTTGCCATGCCAACCACTGGAGTTTCCCTTATTGGTATGCTATTATTTTGCACAAAGCACAGGAATGTTGATAGTTTTGAAAAAAAAAGGTAAGAAATGGAGAAATGGCAAGTACTCAAAGAAAAGTCAACAGATTCACCATTAACTATATATATCTGCACAAAAATGTGCACCAATCTATCATATCGATACAAGATATATTTAACAAACTGACAGGCTGATGGCACTCGAGGACAAATCAGGGGAACACCAAAAACCATATGGATTAATTTTCTATTCCAGATTTCATGACAATCCATTCAACATTTGTTGAGCCATTTCAATACAGGTAAAAGTATTGAGCTTTCACACATCTGTGCTACTACTGTGGCTAAAAACACAAAGAACCATGAATATTCGGTGCCATGATCTTCTTCACAGTTCACATAAAGTTTAAATTTATTCTAATTTGTTTCTGTAACTTCTTTGCCACGTCACAAAAAGTGATGTTCATTCATGTCGAGAGCTGCACAATATTGCGTTCACTCCCCCCACTTCTCAACTCAGACTATGACATCATTAAAACCTTGACTTCCATTGACGCCTGTCTTGAACAACAGCTGCAAGGAGTAAAGCTCTCCTTCACATGGCAGCACACACTCACTCTGAAGTGTCTTCATGTGCTCTAATTCTGCACACTTAATTTCCAGAAACTAGCATTTAGACTTTGCTAAAGAAGATTCACCTGGTGAAAGTTAGGGGTCTTACCTTTATTTGTTTTTTCTGCTTCTCGGTCCCTTTTTTCCATACGTTGCACTGAAAGCTTCTACCCTCTTCTCACCTTCAGTCACGGTTGGTTCACAGCAGCATCTCCACACTGAGCTTCAGCTTTGCAGCATCATTTGGTTTTGGTGTTATTTTTCACTCCATCGTCCTTAAACAGGTGACAGAGTGAGCAAACAGAGGCTCATGTGGCTGCTTCTAGCCTGGGTCACACGCCTGGCAAACGGGGCCCCGAGAGCCAGTTATAATAAATCCATTGTGAAATCCACACATAAATATAACGTCATCTCCACTGTGATGGGAGAGGGAAGTGAAACAGAACTGCCATGTCATGCACTAACTGGCAGATTAGGTTTTAGTGTCATCCAGGGACTATCCAACAAAAGTATATTTTTTAAGAGGTCAAACAATATTTAGTTTTTCTTCATGTGTGCTGTTTCTGATGTTCAGTGTGCTCAATAGGGGGTGGGTCTCTGACCTTGTATCTTCACTCTGGCTGGCACGAATACACGCTCCGTCACACAAAGCGTTTCTGTCTGCAACAAAGTCAGTCTATTGTGGACAGGGAGGGCACAGCTTCCAGACACATGGGGGGGATTTAACCCATCGCATTCAAGTAACTGGATGACTTCTCCCTCAATGATAAACTTCTTAAACTACTTATGTTTTCAATTAATGAAAAACCTGAGATTGGCAATTAATGTGCTCAGCATAAGAAAAAAAACTCTCAAGATGACAAGGAAGAGTGTTATAGATATGAAATTATTGAGAACAAATGCTCCCAAACACCAACTGTAACGTCACAGGAAAGCAAAATTTATGGCTTATATTGCAATCTATGATCCTGAAAAGCAGTTACAAATAAAGTAATAACCATATACATATGAAGAGTTCATTTGCAAAAACAGGTAACTCCGTTTTGATAAATTTTCTGATTTTTTTTATTGTTTACTTGAGATAATATCAATCAAACTGAAGTTGAGTGGATTTGACTCAGTAGAAAAATACATGACAAAATAGAGAATAAATAAATTATTAGTGTTAGTATTATTATTATCTCAAATAAACAATAACCAATGAGTTTTCTGAAAATGGAGTTACCTGATTTTGCAAATGAACTCTTCATATATTGAATTATTCTCATGTGTGCATCAAACAAAATGTATTGATAAAGTGCATCTGAGTGCTTATTTCATAAATAAGTGTTCTAAATTAAAAACAAAAGATATGAGGGTGACATAAACTTCTTATAATACAACAACACAATACTGTTGACCTGTGAGGTGACGCTCAGATTACGCAGCTTGTTTGTTCCTGTAAAAATGGCCTCACAATGACTCAACCCAAATACGTTATTAGAATAGCGGTACTTTCTCTCCTCTAAAGGTGATGTATATTACTCATCAGTATCCATTGATCAACCACACAATTAAAACCACAAACACATGAAGTGATTCACTATCCCATTACAATATCACCTGTCAAGGAGTCCGATGTATTAGGCAGCAAATATACATTCCCTGAAGTTGATGTGATGGAAGCAGGAAAAATGTGCAAGTTCAAGGATCTAAATGACTCTGACAAACTGTGATGGCCTCATGATTTGGTCAAAGGATCTTCAAAACAGCAGATGTTGTGGGTTGTTCCCAGCATAAAGTGGTTAGAACCTACCAAAAGTGGCTCAAAGAAGGACAACCAGTGAATTGGTATCAGGGTCAGGTGTGTATGAGGCTCACTGCTGTGCACAGTCTGATCCTAAAGAAGAGCGACTGCACAAAATACTGAAAATATTAATACCGGTTATGATAGAAGAGTTTCAGAATGCATCACAGCTTGTTGGCTGAGTGGTAAATGTTCAGAAACGGGCAATGAGTTCAAAGTGTTAACTTGTCATCCACATTCCCTGGATTTCAATCTGATCAAACATTTGTGGGATGTGTTGGAAAAACAAGTCTGATCCAAGGATGTCACACTTGGTAACTTCAAGGTTTTAAATGATCTCCTGCTAATGTTGTGATGCTGGATACTTGAGGACGTGTCAGTGTTGTATGTGCAGATGTTTTTGTGTCATGAATGAGACACATCGGTGTATAAACAGACTCTCCTATTTAGCAGCTTTTATGATTTCAGCAGCAAACACTGTAAAATCATGTATTATGAAAAGAAGAAAACTTTTTGTTAAACTGTGTGTGTTTTACGGCAGTGTTGTTGCACTTTAAAGTGTTATTTTTCTCCATCATCTGTGCACAGGCTAATCATCTCTGTGTCGACATGCCTCCTCTCACCTCCTCACATCAATCTCTGCTTCATCTCCCAGGCCCTCTCACTCATCCAGTCCTTAGTTCTGCTAACAGACGAGCGCTCTGCCCCGAGCACCAAACACAGTCTGGCTAGCTTGTTCCGATTCCTCTCCAGGTAGTTCTGGGTGTCTCTCTGCAGGAGGTCCAGGGCTCCTGGTCGGTTCTCATCCAGGGACACCTGAGCGCTCAGCATGGGGTTGAAGCGGAAGTAGACGTTTGGGGCCAGCAGGTCATCTAACAGGGTGTGGACCCCCTCGGTGTCGGTGGCACTGCAGATCAGATTGCTGATTTTGGCCCTCAGACTCGTAGAGGTAGCAGGTCCCCTCTTAACGTTGTCATAGCGACCGGTGCCAAGTGATAGCACACATTGAAAGTGCTGTTTGGGCCACAGCAAACGGCTCTCATGGACAGCCAAGGCACAGGGATTGTTCAGGAGAATTCCTCCGTCCTACAGAGACACGGGACAGGATAAGCATTTCCGCTGATCCTCACCCACACATGGACCACATGTGAGAGCCAAAACAAAAAGCCCTTTTATCCTCCTTCATTCATTCTGTAGTTTGCTTATTGATATTAAAACTCCGCAGTTTTATTACTAAAAACATTATAAAAAACCCCATGTCATGATTTCATGTGAAGGTTGTACAGCGAGAAAGAAATTCCTGCATTCTGTCTAGCATATTGCTGTAAATGTTCACTGGTTTCAGCTGAATTCAGTTTTATTTCTACAGAGACAAATCATACCATGTCAAGTCAGGACACTTCACATGGCCAAGACCTTACTATATAAAACCTTATAAACCCAACACTTGTCCCCTGCGGAAACGCTTACTTGGCACTGTTTTGGTCAGGTCATCCTCAGTCATTCTTTGTAAGGTTGGACAGAACAACATGCTATAAATAATAAATATTCCAGCAGTAAGCAAGACAGTTTGCAGGAGTGTTTTTCCAGCTGTTTTCAAGTCATACTTTTCTCCAACACACCTGCTGCTGGTGTAATTTGCTGGCTGCAGGTGGTCAGAAAAGTGGGAGGATTGTGTACTTTTACATACTGCTGAAGGAGGGAGATGTATTGTATTTCAGTTGAATCAAAAATAGGCTTTTATGTGCACCATAAGGAGAGTTTGGCCACATGCAGAGGACAACAACTCTGTAATAGTTGATTAATTGCTGCCTGTGAGAAATGTAATTAAACTCTTTGAGAGCAGCTACAGTGAACCAAGGCAGCAACAGTGAGCTGTAACTCAAAATAAAGCTCAGCGGAGCTGGTGAAAGCTGCAGATTCAGGTGGTACTGGTTCTGCTTTGAGACATTGCTATTCTCAAAAACATTGATTATTCCTGCTTTAAATAACAAAATAAAACCTTAAAATAAGTCTGTAATGACTGTGCTTCACAACCTGGTGAATGTCACTTTGCAAAGTAAACTCCTGGAAGTATCCTGGTGCAGCAGATGATGCCCGAACCGCCTGCCACATCTGGCAGCCTGAAGCTCCTGCATAGCGACTCAGGGAACCCGGTTTATGGTTATAGTTGCGGAAGACAAAAGCCTTTGGACTGGTACCCCAATTTACCACCGCACTGACTGCTGAAACCTGAAGAGATCACATAAGCCTTTGTTAAAACTGTGCAAACTCCAATTTCTGTGCTTGTTATTTAAAAAAATCATTGCTGCTAATTGCAATCCGACCACAGCGGGGTGCTCTACTACAGCTGCTGTGGCCTCATTAATCCATCTGCACTGGACTATCAGTGCTGTGAGCCTAACATGCAATGATCCTACCTTGGGACTCAACTCATCTCTGGCTGTTTTAATAAGCAGCTGACCACCCAGCTTCTCTCTAAATAGGATGAAAATAAAAAATATATTCAGAGCAGACTATATTACTGTCTCGATAACATATTAGCAATGCAACCTTTTCACTGAAGCACATGTAGAGTGATAAAATGCATTCTGTGCGTACTGTAGTATTGTCTCCCAGGTCTCAGTGTTGTAGTACGAGTGACTCCAACCCATCTTCACGGTGCCAACCAGCGGGTTTTGCCGGAACACTTCTGATCCAAATCGACGATACATGTCAGCACACTCCTCCAGAGAGAAACGGGCCAGACCCAACATGAAGGCCAGAACGGCACCTTCAGTAAACAAGACGCAGAGACAGAAAAGTGAGACAAAAAATAGACTCAGATAAAGAAACATCTAGATGTAAGTCAGGGTGATTTTTGTCACCTGTGCTCACTCCACAGATGTAGTCAAACAGCTGGTGGATCTTTTTGCCTGTTTCTTCTTCCAGCAGCTTTAAAACCTGCAGTGGCACCACACCTCTGGAAAAGAAAAAACACACAAATAGAACAAGAATAAAATATCAAAATCATAATGGTTTATGACATTCATTTGTATCTTGTGTTTCACTGGATTTCACAGAAGTAGTTTTTCACAGAATCACAAGAAAGAGGTTATCTTTAATGAAATTCTAAGCCGAGGTGAAGATATTGATTCACTGATTAACCAACAGAATTAAAAGCCTAAGCATCTGGTCTGATAATCAGTGGATCCTTTGAGTCATTCTACGAGCAAAAGTATCAAAGATTTGCTCTTTTCATCTTTTCAAACATGAGAATTTGCTACCTTTATGTGTTAAGATGAGAGTAAACTATATTTCTTTGGGTTTTGCACCATTGATCAGAAAAAACACAGACCACCTAATGATGTTTCTTGGATGTGTCGCTACCTTCTTAAGGTTTGGAATACATTTTCTTAAATTTACCTCGTGCCACCACCATCGATTGAGAGCACTCTAATGCCACGACCTTTGACTGGATCCACATATCCAATCAGAGCCAAGCTTTCTCTTACAGCTGCCTGAAGTTTCTGGTCGTGTCTGTAGGTTCGCCGTTGTCTCAACAGCGTGACTGCAGTTTTCTCCTGGAAGCAGAAACATTTTTGGCAAGTTAAAGAGGTTAAAGCAGTTTTATGAAGTGTACGTTTAAATGTGATTGTTTCCTTTTCAACAAACCTGCCAGATCAGAGCTTTACATGAGGGGTAGCGGATCAGGTGCTCATTAAGTGCCTCAATGCAGGTAACGAGAGCTTCTGGAGATGAAGCCAGTCCCAAACTGCCCAGCAACCCAAGAGTCATTTCCTCTGCCTTCCTGTGACTGAAGACCAGCTGACAGCATACAACCACAAATCACTTACTCTTATAACAATCTCATTTAATTTTAACACAACCAGTGAGTTTTAAAATCTTGTAGTTGAAGTTTCATTAATGCTAGCTGCACCGGACCACCTAGAAGAAGGTATAGGAGATCCACCAAGTATCTTTCAAAAATAACTCTATAATATAAAGAATTCCCATACTATTGATTAATAGGAAGCTAATGAACATGTAACCTCAGCTCACCTTTTTATTTACCATTGCCTGTGTCGGCGTCATGGCAGTTTTGGGCTTACTAGTCACGGACACGGTGCCTGCTTTTAGATAAGAACCCAGCAGGTCTGGAATGGCACTCGTTGGGCGGAGAAGGCAGTCCATTAAAGATACAGCCTTTGTCCTCTCAGGGGTTTGTAGGGATCCAGGGTTCATCTCTGTCATCTGATTTCCATCAGTGTCCTCATCCAGTTCGCTCTGACTCTTGAAATACTGATTGATGTGATTGGATGTCTGAAAATAGCTCTCACCGAAGTCAGTTGCATTAACGCTGCGGTGGAAAAGGCCTCCAGATTCAGGGTGGATCGCTGCTTGCTTCAGTTGTGACTTGTGAGTTTGTAATGCAGATTGTGTTGAAATGTGTTTTTTGTAAGCATTATTCTTTTCTACAGGTAGCTGTTCTCTTTTATTCTGAGCTTCATCTGTAACTTTGGCACCAAAGTATCTGTTGATGTGTCTTGCAAAGTGAAGGTATCCTTCCTCCCAGCTGCTGGAAAGTTTGTTGTGTTCCACTGCTGCCTTTTCACTGCTGGATGTTACTCGAGGCAGGTCTTCATCTTTAGTATTTGTAATGTAGGTGTTCTGCAATTTTCTCCTCTTCTGCCTCCTGTTGGTCCCTCTGGTAGAAGGCACGGCTTCCTGATCCTCCTGGCTTCTAACTTTTGCAAAACCTCGAGAGAACACTGAGTTAATGTGCTGAGCAACGTAGCTGTAGCTCTCACCAAATCTTGTTGCCAAAGAGCTGGTGTGAAATAGTTGCAGTGCAGATAATTCCTTGGATGAAGAACTTGTTTCTGAGCTTTCCTGTTTGCTTTGCGCTGTGTCTTTGCTCTCAGAAACATTTTGCTCTGTGGTTGCCCGTTGACTCTGCCTGCACCTCTGCTGCCTGCCAAGATACTCTGGAGTTGTGACAAGAAGAGTGACATTTTCAGCACGTGCTACAGCATCCTTTCTCTTGAAATAAATGTTAATGTGTCTGGACAACTGGTTAAATGATTGACCGAGACGTCCTCCCAGTGAACTCAGATGAAAACTGCTCTGAGCCTCCTCATAAATCCCAACCGGAGCGTCGGCTTTGACTGGATCCCTGTCAGAAGATGAACAAAAACGCACAATCTGGAGATGTCTTACTTCTTTGGTATAGTCTCTGAGGAAGCAGTGAGAGGTAGAGTGTGCATCATTGAGTTTTACATTGTCCAGACTGAGCAGTGCTTTGGCTACACGCTGGTCCTTTCTGATAGGGCTCACTGTGTACCTAATTTTCCGGCACATTTTCAAAGTCCTGTTCACAGAGTCTGAACACAGGTTGGTGCCGAGGTAGCGACCCATGCTGATGTAGTGAGCAGTGATCAACTGAAGCCCAAACGTCACTTGGCTTGCATTGAGTTAGGCCGTAACAGCGTATTCAACAGGAATCTGGGAAAAACACACAAAAAAACATACATTCAAAAATAGACTAAATATGAGCGCTAAATGCTTACAATGTTTGCATGTTGGTCTTCAGCAGATATTATATTTACCTTGTTAACCCTCGTGTCGTTCTGCGGGTCAAAATTGACTCGGTTTAAAGTTTGGAAATGTGGAAAACAATATATATTTTCACAGTGAAACTTCAGATGTCCACATTTTCAACATTTTTGGGAAATCTTTGAACTTTTTTGGTGGAAAAAAAAGAAATGGTAAAAATGTTTCTTAACATTCACAAAAAAAATCAACCAAAATCCAGCGAATTTCACTGAATTTTGTTTGATTTTTTTGTGAATGTTCTTAAAGAAAATATCAGGAGTTTTACTGATATATATGTAATCACTTTAGACATTTGGGGGATTTTTTTTAGAAGATTTTTACCGATTTTTTTGAAAATATTTGCAAGAATTTTCTAGCCAAATTTGGGGATTTTTTTTTAAAATTAAACTTTTAAAGGAAACTTTTAAGGAATTATTGGAATTTTATTCCTGAAGGTTTTGCAAATTTTCAGAAATTTGGGAATTTTTTGTGCTGAATTTTTTGGATTTTTTTCAGACAAGGAAACAATATTTTTTGGTGCCCATAAATGAAGACAACAGGAGGCTTAAAATCTAATCTGGGAATGTTAGCATGCTAACTTTCGCTAATTAGCACTAAAAAAGTGAAGTGTAGGGTGATAATAGATGTGATTTTTCAGTTATTTTATCGTAAATATAGAATTTGAAATTCTGAACTGATGGTGGTGACAGATGAAGGGGCCATTGTCATCATAATTTATCCTCTCTTTCACAGTAGTTGCGGATACATTTCTATAAAATATAAACACACAGGTGACACTACAGGAAAACAGGACGATCCATACACAGCCACAAATGTCACAAGTTAGATTAAATTAAATCTACGATAGTCATTGATTTCTACAAATAAATCACCTTGAATTTTAATAGGGGTAAACCTAGGATAAAAACTCTCTGTTTCAGAGCAGAGGCAGGTTGTCACTGCTATAAATGAATTACTGCATGCTTCCACAGTGAGCTGATCTGTGTACAAACACAATAACCTTCCACTACACTTCCCAGTACTGCGTCCCCTCAGGAATGTAACATGAAACCTCAGAGGTAACACAGACATCCACAAGGCCTGTAAATAACGCTCTATGTCTATCAGTATGTCTGCAGTATGACAACAAACACAGCTGTACTGTAAGTTGACCTCATGTCCTGTTATGATATTCAGAAAAATAAAAAGGTGCGTTAACAGACATGTTCTGTGGCTGCTTCACAAAGAGGAAGGCAGACAGTTTGGGTATTCAGCAGTCAAACATCAACTACTGTTGTTTTCCACTACGCAGGGCAAGGTCATGAACCACAGTAGCTCACAGGTCCTCTAACCTTGACAGAAAATGGGTTGAAAACTGAAGATTTACCTGAGACACAGGTAACACCCGGTTGTTTTGTCTTCACAGTTCCTCTTGCTGCAAAATGTCTGCTCTCTGAAATCCGGGAAGTTTTGACTACTGTCAGAAGCACTATTTCTACTGTGTTTTGATACTTAATTCAATCCTTGCTACACGCAGGGCTTTAATCTTATTGGCTGAGCTGGGCTGTGGGGGGTGGGGGTGGGGGGTGGGGGGGTGGACTGGCTTGGCCAATGCTCAATAAGACCACACAGGCTTAAAGTCATGTGCTGCCACTGCTGACGAGCACAAGTCTAAAATTAGAGGAGGGGGTGACAACTTGAGGGTCTGGGTGATACGTCAGAGCACATCACGCACACCTTTCTCCAAACAGACAGCAATGTAAAGGATCACAAGCACCTTTATTCTTTCCTCATGCACATAAAGCACCAAGAAAGTACTTACAGTGTATCTATAGGAAAGCCAGCTTGAACATAAAATTATTTAACTGTATGTATTTCTATTAAACTTTAATATATTCTGTAATTATACTATACTGACAGTGAAAATGAAGACAGCACAAAGAGGTTTTGTTTTACAATCCAATCCATACCATGAACTACATTATAAAGCTGTATTTTCCATGAATACAGAATTTAATGAATAAATTATACTATAAAAAATGCATTTTTACTCCAACATTGTAACCCATTGCTCCTGCTTTACCACACAAAAACCTGTGTATGCTTTAATTATTAAATAGATAGCGAGCAAATAAAATAAACAAACTTCACCATTTGTCTTCATCCCTTCAGTTTATGTGTAAGCTCCAGACAAGTGCTATTTTATTGATACCCTCCATATAAATAATTAACCAGTAATTTACCATTGTTGTGGCACAGAGAGAGTATGTCTAAGTGTCTGCCTTATGCGATATCAGAGCATGTTTTGTAAACATCGGTGTCCTATGGCTAACCTCTGACGAGCACATGCTGTTCCACACTGCGGCGTGTTGTTCTTCATAACAGTAGAGGCTCATGTGGAGCCACAAACTGTATCCATCCCTTCCAAAACATAATCTAAACACAAAAAAAGTCCACTGAATTAAGCTCGTATTAGTAAGCCTTATCCAGACAAAGCAACGTTCAATGATCTGATCAATCACAGTCGGCATCTGCAGCAACAATTCCACTCTCACCGCTGGTATTATTTTAGACTTACATTGACATCTAGTGGCAGCTTCCTGACAGTTTAGTTCTTTATCGGCCTTTAAATGAAACTCAATCTGAGACCCTGTGCGTGACAGGAAATTGACTGTATTTTGCTTCACCGACTTTCCGTCTTATCTCTGTACTGTACATTTGCCAAAATGTGACAGCCCCTTCATAAAAGACACAATTGCTCTGTCTTTCACGGTGAGCTCCTTTCTATCCGCTGCCATGTTTTTTTGATCTTTTTCTGTATCCGGAGTTTCTTTTGATTGTCTGTCATCTCACCTATTTTTTTTTTCTTTTTTCTCAGAAGAAACCTGACAAAATGATGTTATTTGTCAGAATCTGCTTTGGTTAAACTGCGCTTTCAGTTACATTTTTTGGATGCTTAATGTGAGGTGAAGATTATGAACCACTTTTTAATATTCATGCCAGTTTCAGCACATTAAGGAGTCGTTTCTTTTTCTCGGCTTCATTTTTAGTAGATGTTTTCATGAACTAAATGAAGAACTCAAACAATATTCACTTTCAGCAACATATATTAACCTTTAATGTCAGTGGCTATACAGGATCGACCATGAGGTATTTATGCACTTCTTCATAACCTGTTTGAACAGTTCCCTTTTCTTCTTCAGGTCAAGAATCACCGTATTTTCTTTTCACAGCGTCCTGCCACGCACTCCTCCCCACGTCCGGTCCACTTAAGGCGATTCTTTGCAAAGATGGCATAAGATTTGTCCATAAACGGCCTCACAGGCGACCACATCATGAAGCGACCCAACCAGCCGAGGCCCACTGCGCTGTACATGACTGCAAACGCTGGGATGCCGCGATGAATCTGCCAATAAACATTATGAAAGTACATAACACTGCATAGGATAATCTGCATATTGACATACGGACTATGACAGTCTAGGCCAAGCCAGTGGAATCTGAGTTTACCTGGTCATTCTCATCGATCACATGCATCACCTCCATGGCCATCTCATAGGTGACGTTGTGGTATTTTGCTCCATCATAATCTGGCAAGGCGATGTCAATAAAATGTACTTTGCCGGACTCATTTCTCTGCAGAAACTCGAGGAAACGGATCTCTGTCACGCATATGGGACAAAGGCCATCGTACAGCACCTGGAACGGAGCAGATAATAGACGATAAAAGCACTGCTTTTCTTCCATTTTCTGCTTGAGTTTGGGCTACTTCACTCACTCAAGGACACAAGAGCAAAATTACCATGTGGGAAAAGGAGATTTTTCATGTGCTTTAGTCACGTATCAGTATTTGCTCTATTGTGTAGAAAGCAGAATAAAGGATGTGAGAAACTGAAAAGGGATTACCGGTGGAAATTACTGATAGTTCATTACTATTTACCTAATATTTAACTTGGAACATAACTGCTAATAAATGTCCAGTGTATCTAGAAAACTGGACTAGTTTTTGTAATTTCTATATAATGGTAATTACCGAAGCATGTTTCCCCAGGGTAAAAAAAAAGAATGAATATTTAGTAATGCTAAAGATAAAAATACAGTAATATGCTTGATAAAAAGTGAATTTCTTGTGGTGGGTTGGGATAAAGTCCAGAATGTGGATCCAACCTTTGAGACAGTTAGAGGTAATTTTGAGGACGTTTTGGACTTATTTGTAATATTTTTGTTTGCTAGTTGTGATTTATATTTTGTGTTCTTCTTAAGTCTCTTTTGAAAATACAATCTCAGTCTCAAAGAGCCCGGTAAAATAAATTCAAATATCATTTTGATATGTAATAGCTTGGGAAGTTATCATTTTGTTTCAACCCTTTTTATACAGTCGGGTAGTTTAACCATAACAGAGCATAATATTTTCTAAACTGATCAGAAATTGTCTCTCAAAAGCATAAATTAGTTCTTAATCCAGATAAAACGCAATACACGATTTTCCCCAAAGCCAAATCTATTGATTATGTTAACCATGCCATCTCTACTGTGAGCGCTTCACACATTGAAAGACTCACTGAGTACAAATAGCTTTGAATTTGGGTTTCTGAGAATTCAAACGTGTTCAACCTGGTGACTCAATTACAGCAAAACATTGTTTCATTTCTCTTTTAGAGGAGTAAAACATGTTTTCTGCTGCACTGTAGAAAGACGCTTTCCATCAGTTTTAGATTATGGTGACATTTTATCCATGCATGCTGTGATTCTTGGTGCGACTCTGTGACAGACACTAAGTTTTATTTATTTAGAAGGCCCTTACTGTTGGTAACCTCCTTACATGACTTCAGCTCTGTCTCTTAAAGTCAGTCATCACCATACACACTCAAATGACTGGATTACACTGCAGGTGTTGGCTGTTTTTACTGAGCTGAAAATCCAATTTTACTCACCGGGCACCTAGAAGGTGAAAAAACACCCAGAACAATGTAAAATTCAACGCATTTTATTATTAGGCAAAATTCCTTTTTGTCCTATTTTAGTTCCAGTTGATTCGTTTTGAAATTTTAAATGCTCTTCTTTTTCTTCATGTACTCATTTTGCTGTTTAACATTTTGTCATTGTTATGCAGGTCTTTTAAGTGTGCCGTCGTACATTTTCTTACTGAAACGATGCCTCTGTACGTCAGTGTATTCCAAGTTTAAATGAAGGTTGAATAATTAACCAGTAACTATATCTGTCTGCACTAAAAAAACAGAATAAAACATGACAAAAGCATACTAAAGTACAGTACATGAGTGACTGTACTTGATACGATAGTTCACAGTATGGATTATTGCTAATAATTAATACCAGTAATGACTTATTAAAGAACTGACTGACAGATGTTGTTTCTTAAATGACAGCTCCGTGGGGTTTAAATTTGCATTGCGGTTACATAAATGAGCAATTTTCAAGTGAAGACATACTTTTTGTCCTGAAAACAAATGAAAGCAGCATTTGCATAGAAAAACTGAAAACTGCTAGAACATTTACTGACAAATGCACAACGCCTTCAGCTGGTTTTTTTCCCCATTCAGTATGTCAAACACAGATACGTGAGATATGTTCTGAATGTGCAAAAAGTTTTGAACATGTGGAGGAAACACGCTGAAACACATGACCTACTAAAGCTTTGACATTCTTTCTAACATGTGAACAAGTATTTAATGCTCCAACACACTATTGGAAGTGACAATGAGCAGATTGACTGTGGGGTCAAAGAGCAGAAATCACAAGTTTGTCCACCATGTGCTTCCTGTAGGGACACAGTTTACGACACATGAGTAAATGAGGCTGTCAACACTGTTTGTAGAATGCAGTCCCTCTATTCCTGAAGGCTTTGGCTCAGCCAACTGCCACATCCATCCAGAGCTGTCTGAAACGATTTCTTAGACGACAAATGGTGGAGTTGTGGACGTTCAAGTGTCGGACTGCAGCATTAAGTGACATGCAGCATCCAGCAGCCTAGAGCCTGCTGTTGTCTTTCTCTTGTCATCTGTGGCATTGTGTCATTTGTAAAAAGATGCATTTTTAAGGTGACCTTTTATAGTCACTGGAGTGTTTGTGTCCTGGCCACGCTATCTGATCAACTCCGAAGCAAAAAAAACAAAAACAAAACTGACTTATAACTCACTCTTTAAGTCAGAAAACAAGATCATTTGTACGCTGTCTACAGTTTTGTACAGCGTAACATCAATGAATTTATCAGTGACATGAAGTGGTAGAAGAAGTTATTCCAGCAAATAATAATCACAAAACAGGACAGACGAGCAAGCTATGCATACATGGGTGCTAGCTCAGCTGAGATCATATAAATATTTGAAAACATTACAGAAAGCCTGAGAGTCGTATTGTATTATATTACTTTATATTTTGAAGCGCATGAACTATGGAGGTTTTCAGCTGTATAGTGATGCAGAAAAGGAACAAACGAGCCAGAGGTTTCTTACCCGGACACCAGCAGACTCTGTGCTCAAACTCCGGTGTTGGTGTTTGCAGAGGGCAGGCGTTACTCCTCTTGTCGCCCTTGAACCTAAACAGCTGGGCAGTCTGGCCAAAGTCGAGCCCAGACGTGTTCTCACTTGGGCAAACATCTCAAAACTTACTACGAGCTGGCTGTTTGAACAGGCAGCTAACTAGCTCCACAGCTACAGCAGCAGGTACTGACTGTGGTGCAGCTAACGCTAGCTAACGCTGTTAGCTAACGTTCATGTTACACAAGCAGCGGACTTTACACAAGCAGAGGTCACCGGAGACGGTGTTCATCACAAAAAGACCGGCTGAAACATATAGGTTTACAGCAAACAATGTCTAAAGTCCGCATATTGGGTTGCTTAGTGAAATCGATATTATTTAATTGAAGCTGAAAGTTAAACAACCGCAACAGTCGTGCAGATGTGTTGTTACCGAGAGAGGTTGAAGATACAAGAGGTCTCACTCTGCTGCTTTTTTCTGAGACAGACACCACACACAGTTTAACCATGAGACTCCACAGTTGATTGCTGACATTATGGCAATGGTTTTGCTTTACAAATTTTCTGAAATTCTATGTAAAAAAAAAAAAAAAAAAAAAAAGCTAATTAGGTAAAATCAAGATAGGATTAGATAAGATAAACATAATATAATTATAGCATAACATAACATGACATAAATATAACAAATAACATATCATCATGTAACATAAACTTTGTTGTGGAAATCTGGATGAGCTGTAGCAAAGACAGTCAAGGTGCAAAAGTATTTGTCTTTGTAATTTATGAAAAAATAAAAGGAGCAACAGTGCATAATAAAGACGAGAAATGCAGAGGGAATATTTCAGCTGAAGGGCAGAATTTCAACACCAGACTCGTGTTCAGAGGTCTGACCAAGAATCAAACAACAAATGCAGTCTTGTAATAGTATCTGTCCTTCACACAGGACAGCTTTACCTTTCTCATGAAGACAACAGAGACTCCTCAGCCGAGGCGTCTCACGGTCTTCGTGTTATTGGGCCTTGGTGCTCAACACTGGTCGCAACATAATCACATACCATAACCAAACAACAGAAAACATATCCAGGGTCAGGTCTGTTTTGTGCTCTGATGAACAGTCATGCCCAGACTTGCTACAAATACAAGTCATCCAAGTGCAAATGAGTTTTTTGTTACAACAAACATAAAGCCAGAGCAAGGAAATTTGTAGTGTTACAGAAGCAAAGGGGATAGAGCAAAACTTATGTAGGGGTGTCACTAGAATAGATAAATAAATACACATTGACGTTGTTGATACTGTAAAGATTGTTTTATTTGTAAAAACACAGATATTGCACAGAGTCCTTTAAATATGGAAAATAATATTGAACGGATTCTTCTATATGTAGAAGACATTTATATTGTGTTTTATGGGTACAAAATATCTAAACAGGTTTAAATGCACTGATGTTGCACAGGAGTGAGATCTGACAGTTTTTTGTATGCAGTCTGCCCATTTCTAAAACAGAAATCTGAACATCTTTAAAGCTTCCGTTTCATTTTGTTGACATATTATAAGCTAAGGTTTTTTACTGAGGAGATTTCGGATATATATTAATGTCACTTCTTAAATCAGAATGTATTGCTAACAATAGTAAGTTAAAAAATCAATTGTGACATTGGTTTTAGCAGTAAAATGGTCTCTAACTCAGAAAATGAGTGACATATGAACTCCTCTGTAAAAGCTTTCAGAGTTTAGATAAGAATAAAATCAAGTATTCTGGCTCAGAGTACATGAAAAAGCTAATTTTAAAGCAATGTAGGCCTACATGGGACAAAAATATAAAAGCAGTATGCAGATGATCTTCTTTTCTGTCTCAAAGAAAATAAAAGCAATTTTCTATTGTTCTGGTATGAAAAGGGCAAAACTATGATTTATGCTCAGAAAGCTTTTGAACTGCTAACAATTTCTGAACCACTGAGTCCATATCCAAGTCAGCTGTGGCTTTAAAGAACAAAGATCAGACAGTGGTACAGATAGATAGACAGACACCTATTTGACCAACGACTACAAAAGGTCACCTTGAAATGCAAAATACAAGTTGTTGGCTGCTGGATGCTGCACGTCAGTTAGAGATGCAGTCCGACACTTGACATCCCACCATTTGTTGTCATAAGAAATCGTCTCAGACAGCGTGGTGAGACAAACAATCTGCCACACTATGGCCTGGATGGACGTGTCCAACAAGATGATCCAACATGTCCAGTCCTTCTCTGAGCCCTTCAGGAAGAGCAGGACAAAATTCCACAAGCAGCATCAACAACATCATTAACTCCATGTGTTGCAGATGTGTGACTCACTACTCATTTGTGACTTGTGGTCTGCAACTCCACTGTCCAGCTGCCTATTATCATGTCAAATACAGTGTGTACTTGGTTGTTTTATTACATCCATTCTGTTGTTGAGATTCTGTGTTGGAACAACAGGGAAAAAATAATGGATAAAATTTAATATAATGCTGTGTTTAGAGAAAACTGTACCTCAAAGGAAGTACCTTTTATTAGCATTTTAAAAACCTAAATATTGTCTGGGTTTCTTTGTCTCTTTCTGATTTCCACTGGCAGATATTTAGTTATAGTGTAATTTAAGCATGTCTTCATTTACCGTCTTGGGGGTTTTATTCATGTGCTAAGCTGAGTGGGTAACTACTACAAATGGCTCATTACACTTGAACATCTCATTATTTTAATGAAAAGAAAACAAAGTGAGGACATTTTATTTTGCAAGTACACCAATCCCACGAGACTTAGACTGTAGAAAGTTACAGATACTCTAAGTTCTCACAAAATGTGAGAATGATATTAGACTTACAAGCTTATCTTGGCCAAAAGAATTCATGAGGATGGTGTTGCTGCAATATATATCAAATTTTGAATTAAAGAAACTAACGCTATCACTCAAATTCACATTTAATTCTGTTTATTTTCTGTTTTGTCTCTTTTTTGACAGCTGAATTATAGCAGGAGAGTAGGGAGACAGTTACTGGCGCTGGATTATTTATTATATTATCATATGTGGATTATGAACATGATATCAATGTTTCATTTTTAAAATATCACTGTTGTTGTCAACATCAGTTTATCACGACTCCAATACTTTGGAGGAACAAACAGTATTTCATCAGACTTTAGTTTTTTGACTATTTCAAGTTTCAGCTTTATGAGTTTTCACGCCAAGTTCTGACTAGAGTTTCTGTAAATTGCATCTTCTTGTCGTCATTTTGTATCTCTCTGTGGTCATTGCATTGAATTTTCAACGTTTTGCATCTCATTTTAGTGGCTTTTCATTTCTGAGCTGTAATTTTTTGTCTAATCTTGGTTTCTTTGTGTCTCATGGGCACCTAGGTGTTTATTTCACCAGACTAACAAAAAACAGACATGGCACTCATACTTGAATACAGTTTCTCAGTTGAATTCTCGCATGTACTTCACTATTTCACAACTTATAATCCATTGCATGATTTTAGCCACGAGGGGTTTGCCATTTTTCTCACCCCTGCCCTCACAAATGACACAAACAAGCAGCACAAACTGCCCACACAGAGTACAATGGCCTTGGGAACAACACGCAACTTTTAAGCTGGTAAAGAAAAAAAGTTTGCCTGATCAGATAGTTAGATATTACATTTTTCTACTCATTGAGACATCTATTGAGATGTTCGTCTGTAACCGGCTGATGGCTTTGTTTTGTATGGTCACTTGTGCAAGCACACGTGATGAGATCAAAGGCCTTTGGTATTTCTGAGGGAGACAGCCTCACTCTGGCAGAGCGACAGGGGTTCACATTCCAGCTAATACGACTTCACGGACTGTGCAAGAGGTGAGGTCTTATGAAATGCAGGCTGTGTTTTAGGACAAATTATGCTAATAATTCATTGAAATTCTGCAGCTGTTTATTCTCTGTTCACTTCTTTTTTTTCACCTGCTTCCACTTTCCAGTTGGTGTATTGAACATGCCCCCTCCAGCAGCCACCAATCTAGGCTACACCCCACCAGACGGAGGCTGGGGCTGGGCTGTCGTCTTCGGTGCTTTCATCTCCATAGGATTCTCCTATGCCTTTCCCAAGTCCCTCACCATCTATTTCAAGGAGATTCAGGAATATTTCTCAGTTTCCTACAGTCAGATCGCCTGGGTGTCCTCAGTCATGCTTGCTTCTATGTATGCAGGAGGTCAGTGGCCGTCACACTTGTGGGGAAAAAAATGACAAAGCCACTTTGGCAAAATTTGCACTTTCTCTAGTTTGAGAGAGCAAAGTCATTGTGTCATTTTTTTGTATCCACTCCAATAAAGTGTTTCTCTGTGGTGTGCAGGTCCTATCAGCAGCATGTTAGTCAACCGCTATGGAAGCAGACCTGTGGTTCTGGCCGGTGGGATCATGGTCTGCACTGGCATGGTGCTCGCTTCTTTTGGCACCAGTATCATCCATCTGTATCTTTGTGTTGGAGTGATCGGAGGTAAAACACGTTTTCCTCTTTTTGTTGTTAAAAAACAGATGTGTTAGTGCTTGTCAAATGCCCAGTAATGTATCTCTGCAAGTTATTCATTTTCATAAATTGCACAAGTGTTTCCAGTAAGGTTGCAGCTGCTCATTGTAATGTTTGCTTAATGTTCTCTTGTTGTGACCGGCTGTCTCTGGAGGATGCAGTGATTATGTCGTAACTCACATTCATGGGCTGCTTTGGTTACTATGAGGGTCAGTCCAATCCACTCGGATTGTTGCGCCCAGGTGTGAGGTCAATCCTGTTCATTCAGTACAGTGTGTTAATATTTGATTAAACTGCAGTGAAATGACCTTAATGTAATACCTTGTTCAGACAGAGCTATTAGAGCTTGTTGTTTTCAAAGTCTTGCTAAACCCAGTACTTTAGAAAGTCCACACATGTATGCATGCCATGATCACATGATCATAGTAAGCAAACAAAGTCTCAGACTTTAAACCTAATCTCTAATCCAGTGCAGGTGCATCAGCAGTACAGTAAAGAATTGACTATAAGGAGAGCAGCTGGATGTATATGGAGATAATATACTATTACATACTTTAAGTATTGAACCACGTTGGACATAAAACATTAATATTATGAGAAATAGTAATTCTCTGCAACATAACTCTGCAACTAACTGCTGATTATTTTCTCAGGTCATCAGTTGCTAAGTGTATAAACTCAGAGTAAAAAATCAGTTTTCTAAAAGGACTGATGGCTCTTGTGTTTTGTTGAATCAACCGTCCAAAATCCATCAAATTTTATTTACAAAACCAAATTACAATGCAAAGAGGGAAATCCTTGTAGCTCAGAAGCTGGTAGCAGAAAATGTTAAGCATTTTTTCTTCAAAAATGGCTTTCTTCTTTACTTAGTAGGTTTTTTTCAATGTTTCCAACTCAGTCTTTTGATACAATACATATGGCATACAAAGAAAATAAATTCCTAACGGTGTGTTATTTATCATGTCCACAGGTTTTGGCCTTGCCTTTAACCTGCAGCCAGCCCTGACGATTATAGGCACATACTTCCAGGCTAAGAGGCCGCTGGCGAATGGACTCGCTATGACTGGAAGTCCTGTGGTTCTGTTCACTCTGGCTCCTCTCAATCAGTTTCTGTTTGATTCTTTTGGCTGGAGAGGGAGCTTCCTCATCCTGGGATCCATTGTTATGAACTGCTGTGTGGCTGGTGCTCTGATGAGACCAGTCAACAAACGTGTAAAACCCAAGCCGACCAATGAATCACCAAAGTGTAATGGAGGCGCTGAGGAAGCTGAGACTGTGAACACCGGCACACCGCCAGCAAACCTTCTGAATGAAGAAAGTCAAACTGCGAGCAAGGGTCAGAGTAATGTCCACAAACTAATAGATATCTCACTTTTCAAACACCGCGGCTTCCTCATTTATCTCGCAGGTAATGTGATCATGTTCTTTGGCTTTTTTGCGCCTGTGGTGTTTCTGGCTCCGTATGCCAAACATCTAGGGATCGATGAATATTCAGCAGCTTTCTTGCTCTCTATTTTTGCTCTAGTGGACATGTTTATCAGACCAGCAACTGGCTTCATTGGCAATACCAAGTGGGTTAGGCCAAGAATACAATATTTTTTCAGTTTTGCTGTTTCATACAACGGTGTGTGTCACCTTCTGTGCCCGCTGGCGTCTGGATACTTGGGCCTCGTTGTTTATGCTGTCTTCTTTGGTTTGGCTTTTGGGATGCTTTCGGCACTGCTGTTTGAAGTTCTGATGGACCTTGTTGGAGCTAATCGCTTCTCCAGTGCAGTCGGACTTGTCACCATTATAGAATGTGGACCGGTGCTCCTGGGACCTCCACTTTCAGGTTTGTGAATTTTCTAGATTCTTGTTTTCAATTCAAACCATACACACTAAAAGTAAATATGGAATTCCTAAAACAGTGACCAACTGAGTGTTCATATTCTCTTCTAGGAGCTCTGGTTGACATTTTTGGGGACTACAAATACATGTACTATGCCTGTGGTGTGTTTATGCTGGCGCCTGGTATATTTTTCTTCATCATGCATTACTACAACTACAAGAAACTGGACGAGGAGCAGAGACAGAGTGTCGCTACGGAGATGAAGACTTCTGAAGAGACAGTGAAGCTTAAAATGAACCAAGATGAAAAAGAGTGGATGGAACTGATGGGTAAAGTTACTGACAAGGATTTTATCGGTGTATAACACATATAATATAATAACATTGCATGGGCTTTCCATGCGGTATATAGGCTATTATAGATTGTAAAATTTTGTATTTTGAGTTTGTTGGACTCTTCGGACCTCGGCTTATCCATAGATCTACATTTGTTATTTTGTTAATAGCTATTTTATGTATGTTATTATCACATTATATGACCACTGGAACTCTAATGTCGTTTGTTCATAAATCATCCAGAACTGCCTCTGTTCCTTCCAGTGCAATTATCGTAATGGCTCTATGAATTATTATGGTTTCTTTTGTTTCTTTGTTGGCTGAAAAAGACAATCATTTTCCAGAGGGAATGATATAAAATAATGAGTCAAAACCCCACAACATAAAGTCATATCATTGTTTATTATCATCTTCTTACCACTAGATGGCACAGAGCCCTACTGTGTGACAGCTCAAAATGAGCCAGACAGTATCTTTTTCATTAAACTGCAATTAAACAGCAGGTATCCTCATTGGTGATTTAATTCTTCAAAGCTTTGCTTTCCCTAATTTGGTTCATGACCTCCCCATGGGAGGCTAGATATTTTAAATGGGTCCCCAAAGGTGCAGTAATTTAAAATAATAATAATAATATGATGTGTCTGCTTTAAAGACTGCAGAGTTCTTCTATTTCTGCCCATTCTGCTCATACATTTAAATCTCATAGCTGGAGAAAAAACATTACTTCTACATGTTGTAGCCTAGAGTTAAACACATTTTCAGTGTCACTGGGATTTGTGAAAATGGTTCCACTACTACACAACTTTAGTAAAGTCATAAAAATGCAGTAGAAAGTTGTGGAATGTTTTGCATGTGTGAAATGCATTACTTAGCCACACTGACATAGAAAGTATTGTGCATATAACACCTTTACAGCTGCAGGTCAGCCCTACAGTAATGCTGGTATTTTAAAATGCAGTTTAGTGGGTTGTGTATCTTTAACGGGCAGCTAATACATTCAGCACATTGCTATTATGTGGACAATAAAGAGGCTAAAAATGCAAGGCCAAGAATCTGACTCATCCACCACATCATCGAGAAAATACCTGACAGCACATAGAATTTTTGATCTTCAGTCAGGTCACATCATCTCAGCACAGGTCAACCTCTCTAAGAACACACACACACACAAACACACACTGCATGTTTACAGTCCTTATCCTCAAGCACATGCAATACACCAGATACATGGGCGAGCCATTCAAAAAGAGAACAATGCCATTATTACAGAGCTATCCTTAAATGATCCTTCCTTATCATGTCCCTGCAAGGTGCATATTGACTCCCTCTTCAGATGGATGAAAATTGTTTATGTGAGCAGATCAATATGTTTATTTGTAACCACAGATAACATTATCTGCAAATCAGATCAACAGTGCAAGTCCCCTTCTTATGGGTCGCTGGTCTTTTGTTTGGTTCTTAGTTAAATTTCAAATCCGCTAAACATCACTGGGTCAGAACTGACAACATTCAAGGTTTGATTGGCTTTTACTAGTATCAGTGCTTTGCTTTGAGCCAGTGATTTTTTTCTATTACCATCACATCATTCACCCAAATAGATTAACTTGACTTCATGTTGCGCAATCAAGCTCAGATTTTACTTTATACCTGTTTAATTGTACAAAAATATGTGCACATGAAGAGATATGTTGAGTAGATCTGCATATACCAAACAGTAAAAATAGTCTAATACAAGTAAAATCAAGCCATCATTGACTACACGAAAGATCTAATCTAAGTAAAAGTATACAAGCATTATCAGCAAAATGCACCTGAAGTATCAGACGTATCCGTGCAGAACCATGGCCCCTGCAAGTCTATACACCATACAAAACAATATAGTATATATACGTGCACATACATACAACTAAAAGCAAATATTAGACAACCTGCTGTTTTTTTTTCCTGCACAAGTCTGCACAACAGGCTTCAACACTGATAATCTTGAATCTTGAATTTGTAATTATTCAATACCTAAGACAAGTTATGTCTAAAAACATGACGCGAAAACAACTGTAAAAATGTCAAAAAAAAATCACAATGAAAGGCTTAAATAATTTTTGAGCGCCCATTATTTTGTGCACAAGCTGTATTTGCAAAGTCAACAGATAATGCAAACTATATCATCACCCAGTATTGCCTAAAGGAAGAGGACTGTGAGAAGGCAAGAAGACAGCCATGTTGGTGCTTAATGAAGAGGATGCAGTTAACCTGCCTAGTGTCAGCAAAATAACTGTCCTGTACAACTTCAGGTCGGAAATTCAGCATGTGTTCAACAAGAATTACAAAAATGGAGGCAGAAACCTTTGGTCACAGAGGTCTAATAGTTGTTTCCAAAGTAAGTATCATTGCATTTTAATTACTCATGCATTCAAATCAAATCAAATCAAATCAACTTTATTTATATGGCACTTTTCATACAGTCGAGTAACACAAAGTGCCTCACAGAGGATAAAAACAAAAACAACACAATACAAAACACTGTGAAAAACCCGAAACCTTACACCCCCCAACAAATATACACACAGATACGTAATCACATATACATTCACACACATACGTAGACATACGAACAGACATACAGACCCACACACACAAACATACGAACATACACACACCAACATACACCATCTGTCAGTAAGGAGATATAGCGGAGACATGGCTGGGCACCGAAATCCGAAGTGAGGAAGAAGCTACCTTTGGGGGCCACACACATGGAGTCATGGACCATGACTGCAGGGGAGCCGACACAAGGACCACCCCAGCCCAGGCAGACAGGAGTAACTGTAATTCAGTAACATTTTACTCTTGGCTGATATGAACCATATTTAAGAAAAACAAACAAACTCTTTAATATATAATTAGATCATGCAGGATTTATTGAGTGGTTTGTAAAATATTACACAGCAGCATAAAATTTTCAGTATCTTCAGGTTTCTTGATTTTACTGTCCAAAGTTCAAAACTATACAGCAGTAAATTAGACAACTTTACAAGTCCCTCTTGAACGTTTCCAATTGGTTTCACTGTTGGATTTCCTTCTATTTTCCACAGACTCAACCAACAACTCTTGCTCATTGAAGAATATGACTAAGCAGCAAAAGAAAACAGACCAGAACAAAACTTTAAGAGAAAACACTGACTGTAGGCCTGTTTCTCTGTCACCAGGCAAAGTTTCCACAGCTCATCTAGTTGTGCCACCATCCACCATTTCAGCTACCTGGGGAAAACTACCAGTGGGCACCTGGATAAACAAATCTGCTGTCATTTCTCGTTGGGTTGTGCACTTCTTTTGTGCTGTAATCGATCTTTCATGTTCCTGGGAGATTTCCTAACCTTTGGCAGACAGAACTGCACAGTGAAAGTGAGGTTTTTAAGGAACCCATCTGAACACGGATGGAGCCATTATTTTATAGCCACTACATTCCATATGATAAATTAAAGCAAAAACCCACTCTAAATGATTACTCAGTGATCATAACTGTTGCAAAAAGTGTATTTAAAAAAATGACTAATGAACTGAAAAATTAATTGATCTCAATTTATAAAGTATCAAGCAACTATAGCTGTCAGCTAAATGTAGTGGATTGAAGAAGCAATGTTTCTACTTCAACATGCAAATAGAAAGTATCATAAAATGTGTACAGTTGGTAAAATGAAATTCATGAAATTCAAAGCTGCACAAAGATATGCATTATTTTGAAAAAGAGCTGGAAAAAGTAGGAGCAAATAACTGTAGCACCAGCGATGTGTAGCAGGAAGGCGATCATTAAAGCTTTTTATACAAATGTAGGCATTCATACCATTATGTAGATGTGACAAATCTGTATCCCTCCCTGTGGAATAGATGGGTTAATGAGTAGACACGAAGTGAGAACGAGGACCTCCAATTAGCAGTGGTTCCCATAAGCTCTGTATCATCTCCTCACTGAACAGCTTGAGCATAATCACTGAGATGAACTGTGACTGATGTCAGTAAATCTGACCTTAATTGGGAGTGAGAAGATTGAATCCAGGCAGCTCAGTGTCCAACCCTGCTGATGACTGTTCTCACGCTGAGATATGATGTTTCAACCGTGATGCTGGTTTGAGCAGTTTCACCTCCAGTCCTGTTTCACCCAGGCAGCCTGGATGTTTGTGAAGAAGGGAGTGATACTGTCTTTTTAATTCAACATGTTTGTTAATAATCTCTGCTAATCTTCTTTACCCACAGCAGCAGAACTAATCTGTCTTCACAATGTTTATACTCGGAGGGAGGGCAACGTCATGTGAATACCAGCGACTTAAGAGTTTATTCATCAGCCCTGTGGACGGAGCTATTAATGACACATCGCTGGTCTGAAATAAACATCGATAGCCAGGGCAGCTATCATGGACACACAGGGCGTGATGACATGTTGAAGCTGACGGAGGAGCTGTTGTGATGTCGACCTCTCCAAGGAGGCCTCAAGGACTCAATCATCCCAACCAGAGACTGGAGACTATGTCCTCAGTGTGTCTTAACTGACTGCCGTCCCCGATGAAACACAAGATTTACTGAGATCATTTGGTGAAAACAAGGCAGCAAGTACCCTACTCTCAAAATCAATATCTTTCCAAGTAGCTACTATGACACAGATCATGGTCACCTTGATATTTATCTAGAGCAAAAAAATAAATAAATCATGTGCATTTCACATACGTACTATTTCAAAAATTATCTTTTCTCCAGCACAAGCAGTCGATATCTGAACTTGAAGAGGGATAAAACAGAGGAAGCCTACATTCTCTTCACCCTCCACAATCCCTAGAGGGCAGCGTGAATCAGGTGAAAGCTGCCTGTTCTACACAACACTCAGATAGCTGATTATACTTGTTCATCTTGAATTTACTGAATTTCCCTTCGGGGATGAATAAAGTGATTCTGATTCTGATTCTGGTTCTGAAGGGATTGTAAACAGACATACATACAGTAAGCTGATGTTTGAAGTGATGGAAAACAGCCAAGTACATTTACTCAAGTTGTATTTTCAGGTAAATAAATGAGGTGCCTGTATTTTTATTTACTGCTACTTTAGACTTCTGGTGTACTAAATACTGTTCATTATCCTGCACTATAGAGGAGAATCTAATGAATATTTATATATCAAATGTGGATATTTTTCAACACTAGATAATCACAGAAAATAGTAAAATGTCCTTCCGAGTTTTGCAATCGAATGTGTAATATTCGGATTTTCTGTGTCTTACAAACAATATCATATTCAGTTGACAAAGTTTACAGAGAAAAGTAGCAAATGTTAAAGATTCAAAAGCTGATATTTGTATGCAATTTAAGTAAATATTACTATACGAGGTAAAAGAAACATAAAATAAAAAGTAAAAATAAAGATATTGATTGCATAGAGATAAAAAATAGATTTAAAAATGTATCCACAGTATGCTCAGGAACATTTCCTCAGTCTAGGAGCCAAGACTTCAAAGGTCAGGTCTCCTTTTTTTTTTAGGAAGCAAAGTCCTCAAAGATCTACTGGCAACACGAGGACGTAGGCAGGTGCAAACCATTAAGAGCTGTATGTAATCATAAGATTCTTGAGAGGAAATTGAGTGGGACTGGCTGAGGCAAGTGAAGAATCTGTTTCAGATGGAATGAAAGCATGAATAATCATCTGCATCTTGGCCCGGGACACAGTCACTTTTGATTTTAGCAGAAATCCTCAGCTGATATAAACTGGAATGATTCAAGCACTTCATATGCTGGTCCACAGTCGTTGCTTGAGGAATGGTGACACCAGGATTACTGAGTGAGAATTTAATGAATTAGGAGAAGGAACCAAGGATTTTGGGTCAGAACACAACTAAGGATCTGTTTTTTTAATTATGTTTTTTTTTGCAGCATGAAGCATTAGAAAATTGTCATCCAGTTTTTATTAGCAGTGTCATCTAAAACAGACAACTTGGTCAGATTTAGAGGGTTAAAAAGCGATATATAACCATCCACATCACAGTCATACACTCCTTATTTTGTGTCTGAGAGGAAGCATATACAAGGTAAACAAGACTGGAGTCAGAACAGAACATTCTGGCCAAACACTCAACGAAGGTGAAGACAAGGAAGTATGGTTACCAACAGCAACTGAAAGGTCCTATTAGAGAAAACCACTCTGCGGATGACCCACAGACACTCACACACATCACCTAAGTCTGTCAGGAAGGATTCTGTTTTCTGCAGCATCAAATGCTATATCCGACAGCACTAAAACAGAACGTTTTCCTTCATCATCATCCAGTTGTGGGCCATTTAAGACTTTCAAAAGTGCACCAACACCAACTGACAATGTAAAAGCACGTCACAATGGCACTCTATAAGCCAGCTCATAATTACTAGCTCCTTGGTTATTGGTTGGCTACGGTCAGCTATTGTTTAGCTGTCTAGTTTGTAAATGTTGCACAATGAAAAGAGCAGTGGTTCTACGACAGAGCTTTGAGCAACACACCAGGAGAGGCGGTCCAAAACTTACCGTCGTTTTAGCTCTTTGTGCCATCTTTTTTATGTGCTAAATTCTTCACTATGCTCATCAGATAGTAACTAACTCTGTCTACCTGATGTTTGGTGCTGAGCAGGTAGTGTTTTTTAAAGCTTCTTCTCTAAAAATCAGCTGCCTGCTGTGGCCAAAAATGATGCGCAATGAAGCAACGGGCTGAACTACTAAACAGTGCAGCTGCAATCCAAGCAGCTAAACAAGGAGCTGAAACTCACTGTAAAGCTCTGTAAAGCCGGGACGAGCTTCAGATACAGATGATAATTCTCTGTAGGCTTGTCACTATAAGTGACCCTTTCTCCTTGTTGCATTGTCTTCACACTGTATTTTGTTTAATGATGACACCACTGGCATACTGAGGTTGTATGAGGTTGCTCTTAATATAAATCATACGATGAAAGTGAATCTCAATTTTGCTAGTCTGTGTATAAATACCATTGTTGGATGTTTATGCCTTTTCCCTGCCAAGACAGTTTGATATTACAGACACTTAAGCAGGGAAACTGTGCTGTTGCTGCGGCTGGACATCAGGCCTCCTTGCGGAATACAAATGGGACAAAACACAGCTCTTATGAAGACGGACATTTTTTGAACTCAGACAAAAGAAGAACTTAAACCCCTAAACTACTCAATCATGACTAATGCTTGTAAAAGAAATTGAGTCGCAAAGCAAAAGGACTTATAATGAGATTATGTTACCCATAATTGACAATCTGTGAAACACATTTCCCAAAAACAAGAACAGAGCTGCTTTTTTGTCCGCCGTCAAGCCTAAGAATGTGTGAATTATCATTCAAATACACATTTACCCCACTTTTCAGAGTTAACAATGCAGAGCCTCTGACCAATATCCTTAATCTGCCACTCAAAATACATTTAGCCTTTGTGAGAACAAATGTGGCTGCTGAAACACTGGTTGTGGAGACTCTCTGCTGCCTATTAGAACCATTGTTCCTCTTTATCTGTTGAACACAGACGACCACTAAAGCTCGCTTGTCTGGGGACGCCGGTGCTGTTGTGTGCATATTACAGGAAGAATACAAGGATTGTCCTGTGGATTATAATCTATCCTTTAAATACCACACTGAATTACACTGCTATGTAAACAAATTTGATTGAAGAGCTAAAGAATGCGCGGGCGACTTAAACTGCCCGCGAGCACTGTAGCATTTACACATTGCGCACACAGGCACTCAGATGTAATCCATGGCATGTGGATGATAAAAATTAAGTGGCTGGTGTTATCAGTCCATCAGGGCAGCACACTTCAGTGACCAATTCGATCCAAGAGATAACATTGTAAGATTTCATTTAATTCTTCAGTCTTGATTTGGAAAATTGTATTGAATCTTGGATAGTTCCCAATCTCCATCTGCAGACGCCTGTGATAGGCATTCCAGCGTCATGTCCTCAGGGAGCGACACCCAGGCCTGGGCTGAGACTGAGAGCATGACAGAGAGACTGGGCATGGAAAAGGGAGAGGAGCAGAAATAATTATAAGAGCAACTGAGGCGTATCAGCTTGTCCTTGCCTCAAAATGAAAAGCAGGATGAAACATGATGGCACAAATCAACTGCAAGCCCATATACAGTACCTGAGTCCCTCCTAACATCTGTGTAATTACACACCAGGAACCTTGTAATACTGGGATTCTGTTACCAAATTGTGTCATTTGCACATTTCTGGCCAGGACCCAGAATAATTAGGTGTATCATTACCCTGAATTGAAACTGTTGGGAGCAGCGGCGACGAAAGCCGTCTCTGGGAATGTGGAAAAGGCATTCATGGCAAACTTATTTTGATGCCCAGAATGCTTTATGTCATTTCATTGTCGTGGGTCTGTGTTGGAAAAAGGTTTTGAGGACACTGGCCTTTGTAATTGTGAATGAGCGCTACAGTGACTGAAGTGAATCAATGTCCTCAGAGGTTCTTTGTGTTTCAAGGACAGTCTCTCCTGAGTCTCTGGCTGACATGATGAGGTTGTTGACTGTCACAGCTGCCTCGCTAAGCCTGCTAAAGGTGTGTGATTAAATTCCCATTCTTTGTCTAAAGAGAAGTGGAGCCATTTAGAAACCTATAAACCATATGGACAAGTCAATAAAATGTCTTTAAAGTAGACCTTATAGGTTCTCGCAGAATGAAATTACAACAGAAACAGGATGCCTTTGTGTGCGCCACACATTCCGTATAAACACAATGCTCTTTTTTTCTTAGGCATCATGTAGCTGAGCAACCGTTTTAAAGGCACAATGCAAAGCAATTTACATGTATTAATTACTTTTTAATTCACAATGTGTGAATGAATTGTAACACAAATGAGATCTTCCACAGCCTTCTCAGTTGGATATAACAGGATGTGACATTTATGCTCGATCCTGAGTGCTTTTCCTTAACGCCTCTCTTCCAAGAATGTGCAAAGCTACTTAAAATTAGGTCAGGAATGGATTCTGATAACATCAAAACATGGCCAGATCTCCTACAGACTCCAACAGAAATGCCATATACGTTTTATCTAGTGAAGCCAAATGGGAATCTTGTTAATGTCAGGGCAGGGAGTTCAATTCACGGATGGTCAAAACTGGCTAATAATATAAAGCTAGTCAAGCTGTAGCCTTGTATAGCCATCACTCTACACATTAGAGTCGTATATATTTTACAGCCAAACTGTAACAACAATGTAACTTGGGTTGTCAGTGAGGTTTGTGTGTGTCGTAGTAGTTTGTTTATGGAACTAAATCCAGCGGCAGACATGAGAAAACAGGAAAAAACACTTTCTGATTTCTAACTACAAATCCACAACAACATGAAAAGAATTTAATATGCTATTCCACATGTGGACGGGCTTGCTCCTGATTGGCCATCAATAGCCACTGGGAATAAGAGTTGTTACATTTCTGCTACTTTAGTCCAATAAACAAACTATAAAAATGCGTACCGACCCAGCTACACAGGTGGAAAGTCGACATCAGTTTCTGGTTTTCACAAGTAGCATAAATATTCTTTTATTCTTTGTTGTTTAGTTTTGAGGGGCAAAACTAAAGCATCTAAATAAATCCCTTTTAAAAGATAAAGCTGATGATATTACATGTATATTTTGATGTCAGTGAAGAGAAGAAAGCCAGCTTATAATTGAACCAACTACCAACTTTTATTGTATGTGTGATAAAGTTTCTCTGAAATTTTTGTCAATAAACTATAAAATAATAAGTGAGTCATACTATTGCACCAAGTCAATTCTATGATGCGGAGTAACTTATACATTTCCTATACACCATAAATACCCACTGGAGCACAAAATGCATTAATCCCCAGTTGAAGAGGGTCCTGCACTACAGTACCCAGCTGTTTAAAGGAATTTACAGAGCTTTAATAAAATGAAACTGCTTGCAATTGGCTATTTGTGACCCCATTTTAAGGATTTACATCTAAAATTGAAACCCGTTGGCTTGGGGCTGAGTGCCACAGCGGAGGGTCGCAAATGTCTTAAGAAGTGGAGTAATCCATTGTTGGTTTTGGTCCTATTAAGGATTTTGATGCAACAAATTAAATGATTATATATCTGTTTATACTTGCCCTCCACTATGGCATTAAGTCGTGTTTCTGAATTAAAGGATCAAGCTGTAGAACAACATAAACTGTGGATGCCATTTGAAATCGATAAAAAAAAAAAATCCCTTTTTTGATCTCATGCTGGTATAGACTTTGGTCAGATTAAGGCAGACAGCAACGAAGATTTTGGTTACAGTTAATGTAATCATTGGTTAGTTGGCAGCTGGTGGTTGTGTAAATGTTTGTGGCTTGACAAGAAAAAAAACTACATGGTTATGAGGCAGGCAGCTACAATGGGCACTGTTTCCACATCCGCTAAGGATCAGTTAGATTCTTTCTTACAAATCAGATACACTGATTGTTGCTCTGAAAAAAGCAAAGCACTTGTGCTGTTTTTTCTTTTTTTTTAATACATTTGATTGACAGTTTATCTGATTGTAAAATCTGCCACACAATATCCACTTCACTTACAAAGCCTAGTATTATCTAGCGCCTAAACACTGAATATGAAAAACACATTTCTGCCATTTTTGTGTAAGTACACATAAATTGCTTTCCTGCCTCTCTGTGTTTTACATGACAAGCTTATTTGTATTTATCCTTTCACAGCAACAAACGTCACTTTGTGCTGCCAGTAGAAACCTGCGGTGCATTTTTCTTCTGCACAATAGCTGGCTAGCTCAGTAGGCGTTTTTGCTCTTCTCTTGCTAGAGTTTTTTTTTAAATTTACATAAGAATAAAATAAAAATATACAAAAATCCAATAAAATAAGCTACGCCTTCCTAAAAATATTTCTTTAAGAGCTTACAGCAGATGAACAGATGACATCCTGGAACAATTTTTCAACCATAATGTCTTTATTGAAAGTTGAAACCACGGTCATTCAGTGTAAAAAAATGTTTGCTGGTAGAGCTGGCTGTCAGTAAGAAATACAGAGAGAACAGCAGCCTCCTGAGTTAAGGTCCAGCTATGGGTTACTGGAGGGATTTGTCAACTGGATGTATTTTGTTTCAGGGCATTTGCAAAAATGACCAGTGTTATAAAGTTATTGGTTTTTTGGGGGGTGGAAAACCTCATGTGTCTTCAGAAAGAAAAGTACAGAAAAATATCTGTCTGTAAAACTTACAAAAAAAGTGATTTTCAACTAATTTCACCTCTTATCCAAATTCATAAGGCTCCGTTTAATTACCACCAAATAGAAGCCATAAGACAACAGGAATACATTAAATTAAAACAATTCATAATAAAAAATACAAAAAATTTGATATAATGTTAAGTTGTCCCAAAACCAATATATATAATATAGGTTGATGCTACCTCAGCATATTTTTGGACTGTGGGAGGAAGCCGAAGTACCCGGAGAAAACCCACGCATGCACAGGGAGAACATGCAAACTCCATGCAGAAAGATCCCAGACCCTGGCTGGGATTCGAACCAGGGATCTTCTTAATGCAAGGCAAAAGAGCTAACCACTACTCCACTGAGCAACCAAAATTTGCTTCAGTTAATGTTAATTACTTTTTAAAATTGATTTTATGAAGTAGCTTCTGAACACACAAGTAAGAACATCTGGCTTGTATACAGAAGCTGTTATATTAAAGTGAAAATTATTTATAGGTTAAAGTCTTCACTTTCTGATCCATATTTAAATCCTACTACACGCACAGACATACTGTGTTTTTCTATCATTGTGGGGACATACCATTGACTCCCATTCATATCTAACCCCTATACCTTACCCTAACCTTAACCCAGACCAAAACAATGCCTAACCCTAAAGAAATGTTTTTGCGCTTTTACTTTTTTCAGTAACAACAACATGGCCAAGAAAACACTGTTTAAACTTGTGGGGACCGAAATGAGGTCCCCACAAGTGACATTGTTTTCGGTTTTCCTACAGTTGTGGGGACATTTGGTCCCCAAAAGTATAGCCAGCACCTGAGCACACACACACAAACACACACACACACACACTCACAAAACAAAAATATAAACACAACACTTTTGTTTTTGCTCCCATTTTTTATGAGATGAACTCAAAGATCTAAAACTTTTTCCACATACACAATATCACCATTTCTCTCAAATATTGTTCACAAATCTGTCTAAATCTGTGATAGTGAGCACTTCTCCTTTGCTGAGATAATCCATCCCACCTCACAGGTGTGCCATATCAAGATGCTGATTAGACACCATGATTAGTGCACCGGTGTGCCTTAGACTGCCCACAATAAAAGGACACTCTGAAAGGTACAGTTTTGTTTTATTGGGGGTGTCCACTCCTCTTCAATGGCTGTGCGAAGTTGCTGAATATTGGCGGGAACTGGTACACGCTGTCGTATACGTCGATCCAGAGCATCCCAAACATGCTCAATGGGTGGCATGTCCTGTGAGTATGCTGGCCATGCAAGAACTGGGACGTGTTCAGCTTCCAAGAATTGTGCACAGATCCTTGCAACATGGGGCCGTGCATTATCCTGCTGCAACATGAGGTGATGTTCTTGGATGTATGGCACAACAATGGGCCTCAGGATCTCGTCACGGTATCTCTGCATTCAAAATGTCATCAATAAAATGCACCTGTGTTCTTCGTCCATAACAGATGCCTGCCCATACCATAACCCCACCGCCACCATGGGCCACTCCTTCCACAACACTGACATCAGAAAACCGCTCACCCACACAACGCCACACACGCTGTCTGCCATCTGCCCTGAACAGTGTAAACTGGGATTCATCCATGAAGAGAACACCTCTCCAACGTGTCAGACGCCATCAAATGTGAGCATTTGCCCACTCAAGTCGGTTACAACCACGAACTGGAGTCAGGTGGAGCCCCCGATGAGGACGACGAGCATGCAGATGAGCTTCCCTGAGACGGTTTCTGACAGTTTGTCCAGAAATTCTTTGGTTTTGCAAACCGATTGTTTCAGCAGCTGTTCGAGTGGCTTATTATGATTATCATTACATTGTTGTTTATTGTTGCTTATTGTTGCTCTACTGTATGATACATGCTGCTGTAACATGGGAAATTTCCCCGGACAAGGGGAGTAATAAAGGATTATCTTATCTTATCTTATCTCTTATCTCTCAGACCATCTTGGAGGTGAACATGCTGGATGTGGAGGTCCTGGGCTGGTGTGGTTACACGTGGTCTGCGGTTGTGAGGCTGGTTGGATGTACTGCCAAATTCTCTGAAACACCTTTGGAGACGGCTTATGGTAGAGAAATGAACATTCAATACACGAGCAACAGCTCTGGTTGACATTCCTGCTGTCAGCATGCCAATTGCACGCTCCCTCAAATCTTGCCACATCTGTGGCATTGTGCTGTGTGATAGAACTGCACCTTTCAGAGTGGCCTTTTATTGTGGGAAGTCTAAGGCACACCTGTGCACTAATCATGGTGTCTAATCAGCATCTTGATATGGCACACCTGTGAGGTGGGATGGATTATCTCAGCAAAGGAGAAGTGCTCACTATCACAGATTTAGACAGATTTGTGAACAATATTTGAGAGAAATGGTGATATTGTGTATGTGGAAAAAGTTTTAGATCTTTGAGTTCATCTCATAAAAAATGGGAGCAAAGTGTTGCGTTTATATTTTTGTTCAGTGTATATAGATTCTTTAGAAACAAAGACACTGTTTTACATTGGTTTTTTGGGTTTGTTTTTACAGTGTGCCATATTTCAGACAAGAAACCAAATAACAAATGGCTGGTGTGGTTTTGCAAATTGATATTTTTTTCATGTATATAATATGGAACCATTTCAGAATTTACTTTGCCATTTTTATGAACACTAAGCAGAAGTCAGGCCTCATTAAAAAACTGTACAACTAATGTCAAAATTTTAGTTTTTCAGAAATACAAGACTGTAACTATTTGCATTCAGTTGCAGTTCAGTTGCAGCCATGATCACATTTTAAAGATGTCAAATATCGTAATGATATGTTGTAGCTTGCAAAGCTTGCAGATTGTTGCTTGGTTCAGTCATTACATTTATAAGACCTTACATCTGTCTGTGATAATATTTTAGTTAGTCTTTAAACAAGATGTACTGTATACACATCACTTCAGCAGTTGTGTTGGTTTTATTGTTAGACGGATCATTGTTGTTTCTTCCAGGCAAGACGAATCCATAAACGACCTTAAAAAGCTTACAAGTGGATTTGGTTTTCAAGTATTTTACTTTTATTTCTCTCCCCGAGAAAACTATGTTAATATGAGTTATTTGGACCCAGATTTTCAGATATTTCAGAAGCAGTTGTCTCTTCCTGTGTAATGAAGAGGAGTATGCATCATCACCTGAGGGAGCTAGCGCAACAGAATGACAAACAACATAACTCACAAACTGACTCCTGTGCAGCCAGTCAGCTTTAATGTATTATAATGTATTCATAAGGTCGTTCAGTGGTGATGGATTGGCTGAGCTTCCGAAAGTGGGAAGCTAATAAACAAATTTGTTAAATCTTTATCCACCTTTACTTTTGCAGCTCGGGATGCATCGCCACATGCACAGCTTAAATATGTCACTCATGCATATTTTTATGGCTCAAGAAGAAGAAAATCCCTAACATAGAGTGCATGGTGTGAAAATGTTCGCACAACAAAAGGGCATAAAAACATAGATTATAGACCAGGCACAATCAATTCATAATTTCCACAAATGTGCAATGTTGAAAGCTGATAGTTGGGAATTAAAAACTTATGCTTGTTGGGCAGCTTGAATAAAACAGCTTATATAAACAAGCAAATAAGCAAAATACACACAAAAGACTCGAAATTAACCTCATCATCACAGAGTGAAGAGCATGATTGGAAGCGCTGGCAGCATTACACAATAGCATGTTTCAAAAAGCAGCCCTCTCAGCTGTCTAAATAGGATGATTGCTGCTGGTCTGAAGGGTCCTTCAGTGAGAGGAGCTTTGGAGGAAAGAGACAGAGAAAAGAGGCAGCGCATGTGGGAGGCGCCAAATAAAACACCACTGATTAACTTGTTTAGTACTGTGCAGTGATCGTGGTTGCGTGTACGGCTGCACTTATAACGCACACACACAGCTACAGCTTTTTTGCCCCCACATGTCTGTGAAAATGGACGATTTGCTTGCATGTTCGGAAAATAAAAGACATCTGGGCACAGATGCTCTTCACTGCCGCCCTCACTTTGAGCCGCAGCAGCATCATTCATGGCTAGGTGAAGGACAGAGTCAAGGGAGGGCATCCTTTGTTGCAAGTGGCTGATCCTTATTATCCTCCAACAACATGATGATCTAATCATCTCCCCAAGTAACTGCTGGGTCTATAGCTAATGGCAAACATTTATCAGAGCACATTAACACAAGAAGACGATCAGTTGTCATGATGGGCTGCTGTCATGTGACACATTAATCTTGTACAAGCCAATACAGCAGCGGTTTCTTCCAAAGCATAATGTAACCACATGAGAATATCTCATTTCTGTAATGTTAGGAGGCGTTTTAATGATTTTTTTGTCCATTTTTTTCCCCTGGTTGAGTTCACCTGGATTACAAAAACAAAAAAAGCCCACTTTTGTCCCTTGTGTCAGGTCCAGAGTGTCTTGGAGTGGATTAGCACGCTCTTTATAGCCCGCATCTCTTCTGTCTAAAGCCTGCGCCTCGTCAACCTCCATGTGAACCCAAGCGTCAAACCCATGTAAACTGGTGTGTGACACTGAGTTTGATTTGATTAGCCTACTCTGCAGGGGGGGATGTTTCTTCTAAGTGTGCATGTAATACATTTTTCCATGCATGAATTCTGGACAGTATTGTTATTAACAGAGAATTTATTTCCCACATATGCGGTCCGAGTTGCTGATATGTTGACATTGTTTGTGTTCTCATAACTTCTGTTTAACAGGTGAAAGTCCTCGTAAAATAGTGGTGTAAAACACAGTGGAGAGAACAAAAGGCAGACCCGCTCTACACATCTACAGTATACTGTATATGGTGTTTTCTGCTGTTGAGTTATGGCAATAGCACACAATGGATGATAGGACCATAGACTTATCAATAATGCATAAGATAGTAAGAGAAATGACAGGCACTCTGCTGGTAGGTTCTCTCCAGAAGCAAGCCATAAATTTGCAGGGCAATAATAATGACTCTTCTCAGGGAAATAAAGGCCACCCTCTGCTCCCCATAGTCATAAACCTGACTCACTCTTCCATTGGTTGGAAGAAAAATGCTTCCTCTCCCACCACACAGGAGTCATACACAGGAGGTACTTCAACCAGCCAACTTGATATGCAATCTTCTCTCTTTACAGAGGAAAGAATACAATTTCAGTTTTTATATTAGCTATTTTCCTATTATGCCTGTGGAGGTGGGGAGAAATAGTCAGCACGGTGATGGTGAAATGAAGTTCACTTGAGCAGCTTTGGAAAGTATTCAAAAATGATTTTTAGTAATTCTTTTACTTCGACCATCTCCTAATCCTGTTGCGCAGCCAGCGGTGTAGTCGTATTTTGTATTTTACCACAGTTTTAAAACTTTTATTTATAGACCTTGCTTTCCTTGGGAAAAACAAGGAGACGTTGGCTTGTCATTACAGTATCTCTAACAAAGCCAGGCTGTCCCTCTCATTTTCAGCAAAGTCATCTTCAACGAAGGGGTTGACATATTTCTTGTAGACATTCATAATTCACTTTTTTGCTAAGAGATGACCAAGAAGAATATTATTTCTCTCATGTCTGTCTGACAAATATGAAACTGGAGACAGGACACAGTTAGCTTAGCATTAAAACAAGCAAATTAACAACCTTGCCCATTTTATATAGCCAAAAACTAAAATGTATAACAAGGTGTGGTTTTGGACAGAGTCAGGCTAGCTGTTGACCACTGTCTCCAGTCTTTGTGCTAAGCTAAGCTAACTGGCTGCAGGCTGTATGTTCATATTTACCATATAAATATGACAGTGGTATCGATATTCTCATCTTGTTCTTAGCACATGTGGCTTGCAAAATGTCAAAGCACAGATAGGTAACAAATTCAAGAGAAAACCTTAAATCTGGACCTCTACAGTGAGGGGCTCTACAGGAGTTCTGTTATGCTGTGGGCCACATTTTCTGGAATGGTTTGTTCCTATTGGAGGGCAGGGTCACTGCAAATCAATACATGACAGTTGTGAGTGATCACCTTCGTGATGATGGGAGTGGTCCCTTTAATGACAACAATGCCTCCATCCATAGGGCAGTAAGGGTCACTGAATAGTTTGATGAGTAATAAAATGATGTGAATCCTATATTTTGGCCTTTACAGTCACCAAATCCATGGTTCTCCAAAATCACCTATGGGAGATTGTGAAGCACCACATTAGACAGTGTGGTATCTGATCTGTTACATGTATTACTTAATACTTAAAGTTACTTACTTACTTACTTAAAGTTAGTAGTATAGAATCTGTTTTGTTTTTTTTCTAGTATCTGATATGAGTTGCTTGTTATATGTAGTGTCTGCTCTGGTGTTTATGACCACAGATGGAATCTGCATTATATTCAACCCATGCCATGGGAAAGTGTTCTCCTGTTTACAGAGCCCTGTTGGAGGTGTTTTTATGAGGGTTCTTCTGTCCAAAACACTGATTTAGGGATTCTTCAGCTGTTGTAGACAAGGGGGAGTTGTTTGGGGATGCTCTCTGCTTTCCCCATATGTTAGGCAATAAAGAACCATTTATTTTAACCCCTCCTATATGTTGAAAACCTATAAAAGTGATCGCTGGCTATTGTCCAGCAAGGGGGATTCAATTGGCCGACTCCTTCCAGGCAGGTTCTGTCTGTACTGATGCTGCTCTTTCCTTTAATAAAATACTTTTAAAGAAAATCAGTGTCACGGACGTCACTCCTTCACCTGCACATCACGGACACCAGAGAGAGAAACAACGACAACAGCGCTCTCTACCACTCTCATCAAAACATTAGATGAGTGAATATCTTTTAGAATAATGTTGTTGCAATCCCTCCAGTACAGTGTGGAGACTTGGACAATCAATGCCTGGGTGCAATGAAGCGGTCCTTGTGGCACATGATGGAACCAAAACCTTAATAAGATACTTCATAAGGCCTGATCGAAAAGTTCTGGGACTGTTTGTGGTGTACGTACACAGGGCACACTAAAGTCACATCATGCAAGCAGGAACTTTCACGAGTTACGAGACTGTACGACACCACAATCAACAGCAGGACCTGTGTTACATATTTGCACCTTGTAGGTGTGCAATCAAAATGTCTCTGTTAAGGAAAAATTGTAGGTAATAGGTCATTTCGAACCAACATACAGAAGGTCATCCCTTGACTCCAATTGGAGACACACAGAAGCACACCAACTGCTCAGACAGACAACTATTTGCTGATGTAGCAACAACAACAAGGTTAGATCCTGCCTCTTTTCCCTTTCAGACAGTATAAACCCTGCAAGGACAGAGAGACTCCTCAGAGTTGATACTGACAATGCACTTGTTATGTCAATTCTCCTGAATTCAGTAAAGCATTTTTCTCTACATCAGTCATCTGAGTGTTCCTGAGTTCGCCTCCGGTTTTTCCTCACCTGACATCGCAGAAATTCCCTAACAGTCTCCATAGACCTCAAGTTAGGGAAGAGAATGGAACATGAAATTCTCAGCAGCCTGGGATCAGCCAGCTTTGGTGATGGGAGGTGGGTCTGCGGTGACCACTGAGAGAAGAAACAACATTTTCACGGTGGTGGAGCCCGTACTTTACTAAACCAGATCAAGTAAGGAGCACACCAGGAACATGTTTGTTGGTTGCTGAAACATTCATGAGGTTGGCCACCAGAAATCCGTCCCCCAAAGAGAATTGTAACTTTCTGATTTGTCTGAGGAAAAAACAGTTAGTGCAAACATGTGTTGTTTGGCCACAACAGCACAATTGTCGCTCCTCGTCTTTCCTACTTGCTAGATTTGACTCCCTGTGACTTCTTCCTTCTTCCCGTAATGAAATCCAAGTTTAAGGTCCACTGTTTTGATACAGTGTAAGAGATTTAGTGCTGATTGCAAATTGTGCTTGACATGCTTCCAGAAAGGAATTCTCAGGGAGCATTACAAGTGTTGCAGAAGTGCGGGTAGCACTTCGAAGGGGATGGTGACCAAATATAAAGTCAGTTCCAGTTCTTTATAGGTGCAGTCTGTGAACTTTTTGATCACCCTTAGTATGCTGGCTTTCCTTTGAATTTGTTTGGGTTTCTTTAAGGCACACAACATTTTTTTTAACATTCAGCATTTGGGAGGACCAGTTGTACTATTAAGTTTGTACTCCACAACAGCAGGATGGTGAGCCCAGTTTGTTAAATGTACCTGCCAACTATGTCTCCCAAAGTTTTGGCAAGAAACATCCAGTCACAGAGCCAAAAATTCTGTTTTGTTGGCGAGTTGAAGTTAAAGGTGAAAGAAGTGAAAACACAATCTGCAGCCTAAATCTGTTAGTTTTTAAATTCTGTGTTAGCTGTTGTGGGTGGAAAATGCTCTGATTTGGCACGTGACTGGTCTTTTCTCTATGGCAACAACAGCTAAGGGCTGAGGCTCATGGGTTTTGTAGTATCTGGACATGTCCACCAAGGTCAGTCATGACAAAAAAATGCTCCTTGTGGAGAATATTAATGTACGGGTGCTTTTACTGCGGGAAAAAAAAACAGATTTTGTTTGTTTGTTTTACCAAATAACTGTATGTCAGAAACAAACACTGATAACATATTTACCAATTTCCTTGAAGAGTTGAATTTTACTTTAAATTGGGATCATGAATGCAAATTTTTATGAAATTTTCTTGGGCATGAAAGCATCACATTGTCTTCACAGAAAGGGTTCCTTGGCTGACTGCTGCCGGTAAGGTTCCTCCAGCTGTTCAAGTCATATTCAGTCACCAGTGGCCCAGAACAAATACTCTGGGATGGAGTGCTGGGGTGGGTATCCATAATCAACTCTAGTGAGCAGACTTCAGAGTGCAAGCAGCAGGTATCGAAACAGTTTAGGGTCCATTTGTTGTGCTGAGTGCTTTCCACAAAAGGTTGCATGAGACACTCTGACCTTGTCAGGGAGGTTAGACTAAGATTTTGCTCAATCCCTCTCAGACTGCAGAAGAGACCAGCCAAGATGTGACAAAACTCTCACTGAGTTCTTCCTGAATTATGTATCTTTAACTTGTAGCTGCAGTTACCTTATATGACAAAAAAATAACACAGCATGTTTTTCTGTTCCTGTATCTGTTTTATATCATCTTTTGGACTAGTTTTTGGTATCTATCAGCAGAAAAAACTGTTAAATTCATGCATTCTAGCATCTTTCAGCCTCCTTACAGCTATGATCTGGTGTGTCCCCGGTGTATAACACGCGGCTGTTACAGGAACATTACTAAATGATTATGTTCATGCCATTCAGGTGCTAATGTAAACATCTGAAGGGCAAATGTGTTTTTTTTTTTTTTTATCTCAGCACATGAATACAGGCATCAGAAGCAAACTGACAAGTTAATTACACGAACAACCACAATTTGGGGGTTGTCATGTGATATGATGGCGCCAACATGACTTTAATGTGCCACGTCAACCACATGCACTGAGACACAATAAAGGCAATGAAAAGGATTGACTGTGACTTTGGGAGAAAATATCTTTTCGGAAGATTTCTTCCCTTTTCAAAATCCCTCAAAGAAACCATAATCTCCCTGGTAAATGTTGTCATATCTGAGTCTATGATCTGTTAGACAGCTAATGCATGAAACGTATATCACACTTGGCATATAGCGTACATTTGATCTCAATTATTAGCACAGCCTTATGCACTTAACCCAGATAACTGCTGACTGCTGATGACATTTTTAAAGACAGGAATAAAAGCCACCTATTGTATTAGTGTTTCCTTCACCTGGATGCCATGAGTGAGAGCAGTTTTTACAGTAGCAAATCTCAGGAGGCACAGAGGCAGTTACTGGAATGGAACAGTGAAGCCTGGAGCCAGAAGGCAACAGCATCTGCTCTCTCTGGAGACTGTCATCAGCAGTTTGGGCTAAAAGAATGGCTACTTATGTTGAAATGTCTACGTGCTCGCTCTATTTTTTTTCTGCCTGACACTGCAATACTGTAGTTCTCTTTGTTAATTTGAAAATTTCATAATCTGCATGCAATGACATTTGACTTAATGGTGGGATCAAATTGTGTAGCTCTCAGTAAATGTCAGTCGGACTCAGGAAATAATGGAGCAAAAAGGCATTTGCATTTCCAGTTTTAAATTAAAGCTTAAAAAATAACAGAACGAGGCTTGCATTATGCGGGCAAACGGTTAGCTTTTCATTCTGCTTTTCACCTGAGTTTTCTCATATCACACCTCAGGTGTAGAAAGGTTTGTGTCTGGGAAGGTAATGAGTTGTTTTGCCTGAGAGAAATATGCCTCAGTCTTATCCACGACAAAGATATAATGGAAAAGATTAATATCCTTAAAAGAATCTATTAAATGTTAAGATCAACTGATGTAAAAGGTGAGACACTCAATTTCCATTAAACATAAGGGGCTTAGTGAATTGAAAAACATCCCGCTCAAGACTTCAGTTATTCTAATAGCAGTTTGGGCTGATTCTACCCACTAAGACATTAATACTCTACTGAATAAGATTCAAAGGCCAGATTCTCACACTGCCTTCTATAAAGATAATCTTATTTCTTACTTGGCTGAACTTGAGAGTTGGCTCAGGCAGATAAAATAGACACCAACTGTTTCCCATTGACCTTTCCAGAAAGGAGCAGAGATGCTTCAGAAAACAAAAACACTCAATGAAAATGCAAATGAATCACTTCAAAAGCATTTCCCCACTATTTCACTGTAAGTCATTTCCTGGCAGTGATTTATTGAACTCAGAGAAAAGAAATTTGAGTTGTTAAACCAACAGCGAGATAATATCTTCTTCTCTTATTGAATCTTTGAAACTGTTTGCACACCACTTGTCTTTCCTGTGTCAGAGCTGTGCAGCCAAACGGATCGTGCACGGAAGCCGCATGCGAAGGTTTTTGTGGCATTATGGAAGGGATGCCTGTAGAAATAAGTGACTTTTATCTGCAAGAACCACCCCCACCCGCTTATTGTTCAAAAAGGCATTTCCTGGCGAGGCATGACATGATCTACAATATGACATGTTCTCCATGTCTGATAGAAATCAGCCTCCTGGCCATAGTGTCACTGTAATCAGCAATAATATCGTCTTAAAATGTCATATTTTCTTTACGGCAGCTAAACCTTTAGTGATTGCTGCTATGACAGGAGTAGGCACAGCTGAGGGGGAGGCTAAATAGAAAACTGCTCCACGGTTCTTCCTGAGACAGCCCCAGCTCTCCCACCCTGGGCAAAGCACAACGATTTATTGACATTTTTACTCTGCCTAGCCACCCTCCAGAAAATGTAGCAACCAACACCTTATCTTGTAGGCACGCCATTTGGAAAGGAAATTTGACATGGAATCGGACAGGCGTTAAGAGCAGATCTATACTCCTGCCATTATTTGTGAAATGCATGACTTTATGTATGTCCTTTTGCACATGTAAGTGGAAGCTTAATGCTTTGGATGTGTCCCCGAGAACCTCATCACTGTTGGTATGTAACGTTCAGGTCAAACGCCCGTGGGAGCTTATGGGCTGTCTGCTTCTTGGCAATATCTGTACCCACCATTTTAGATTTAGGAGACAACTCTTGTGGGCATTCGTACAAAAATCTCCTTTTTTTCAGGGTTACTTTTCAGAGAGCAGCCGTCAAAACCATTCAAGGAAGAGTCCATTGAATCAGCAGTGCATGAACCTTCTTTAGACAGAAACTGGTGGTCTGCAGGTCAGGGAAAAAAAACATGTGATTGGTTTGTTGTACTGCAAATACGATAGCTGCAGATTCAGGGCCAATTTTTTGTTTCATTTATTTATTTATTTGTTGATTTACTTGACAAAAAAAAACAGTTTTGCTACGAGCTAAGCTGTGAAAACATCCTGCGCCTACATCCTTTTGCACAAGAAAGTGAAGGACTATCTCAGGAAAGCACACTCAACCATAATCCAGGTGCAGGTACTTTATTATTTGCAATGCAGACTAAAGCTTACTAGAGTCATTTAAATATCGGTGGTCACTCATTTACATGGGAATATTTTTGCATCAACAAATATTAAAGAAAACTGCAAAATCTACATGATGTTTATTTTTCCCTCTGACATTCTATAATTTATATATTGTCATCACATCTCCTGAAAAGACCAAAAACCAGCAGTGATCTTTTATTGCCTATGTAGTCAACATCTGATGCAGCTTATTCCTTTGATGCTACTGAGCGTCACTGATGTCCAAAAACTTTTCAGAACACATCAATGAGTCACACAGTTGCACTGAAAGCATCCAAGAAAAGCACTGTAGTTTATTTTGGGTCATTTCCATATTTACAGCATTCTGCTGCTATAAACAGGCTGGGTGAGTAAAAGTGGTAGAATGCAAATACTTTTTATTTCAAGCGCTGCCTTAGTTACTAGTTCCATTTCAGATCATAATTCTTTACAGAATTACAGAATACACTCCCTTTCTAATGAAATTCGATTGATCTGAATGTTTGTGTAAAACAGAATATTAAGGGTGTCTTTGAGTTGTGAACAATCTGCTATTTCTTATTATATATATATAACCTATTTTTAGAGGACTCTCCTGGATTTACAGAGCTGCAAACACCAAATTAGCCTAATATGAAACTTCTCCACCAGTAAAATACAGCATTTATGTATACTAATGCAATGGAACTAATAATAATAATAATAAAAAGTGTAAAATAGTGAAACTGACAAAGGCTATTTTACTGCACAATGACTACCTTTAATTTGAATAATTTTGATACATTTTGCTAATGATATGTATATACTTTCACTCAAGAAAGGATTTTTATTTGTAATAGAGTATTTTCATTATTCTCCCAAGGAACGGCGGAGTTAGTGTGTGAATCTGTCTGTGTGCAAATTTACTCAAAAACGGAAAAACAGATTTGGATGAAATTTTCAGGGAAGGTCAGAAATGACACAAGGACCACCTCATTAAATTTTCACAGTGATGTGGCTTATAATCTGGATCCATGGCTTTGTTCAGGATTTTCCATTAGGAGATAAAGGCTAGCCGGCATGGTGTCACTGTAACCACGACGTGAACATTGTATCAGTTACCTGCTGACGATCACATGATTGCAATCCTACTACATAATTACCGTAATTTATCAGCTGGAAATCATACAAGGAACAAATGATTAAACTGTGGAGGTGTTTCCGAGTCCCATAAATTCCTGCCGCCCGCTACATATTTACAGTAGGTCATGTATGTAGCAAACCTCAGCCAGACAATGGTGAAGCTCCTGAACACTAACACTAGCAAAACAAAGGCTTACCAAAAGAGATGAACTGATCAACAGACCTATACAAGAGTAATTTACACGCAATTCGATATCCATACATAACGTGCACATACATAACACATGCTTGTGCTCAGCAGAAGATCATTTTTTATTAAAGATTTCATCCGTTGCAAATGATACGTCAACTGAGCAGCCTTGGCGGAGTACTGCTCTCTCTGAGTACTTTTCTAGTTATAGTATGTATTCATACTCTTAATTTGGTGAAATATCTGAATATCTTTTCCACCACTGGAAATATTGATGCAAAAAAGCTAACAGTATTTTCTTAAAGTTACACAACAACAGCAACAACCAAAACTGATTACATTTCATCCAATGTGATATTTCTTGGATGTCCTGAGTGAATTTCTTCAAATTTGGCACAAACTTTCCCTTGGACTTAACGATGAACTAATTAGATTTTGGGAGTCAAAAATCAAAAGCTCAAAACTCTCACAAAGACAGTTTTTTGTTTGTTTTGTTTGTTTTTTGTTTTAACTCAAGAATTCAGAAGCTAATTGTGACAAAATCTCATATAAATATCTAACAGGATAAAATGATTAAGCGAAAATATGATACATCTAAAAACTTAAAGATCAATATCATTGTTAGCCTAGCCGCGCTAGACAACCCACGGCAACGAATTTAATTCTCTGCCAGGGTGGGTCTAGTTACCCTCCAGAAGGCTCGAGGCTGGATTCTCCTAAAACTGGCCAGACCAATCACCATGAAGTGTAGAGTCAGAAGGCGGGCGTAACGAAGTGACGGCAGAGGCATGACGATTCTGACAGAAACAAACGGCGCACAATAAACAGTTATCTTTCGACTCGGCTTTGGCCACAGCCCTTAAAGATTTGAAGCTAAAATTCAACTTGAAAGATAAACAAAGGACGGCACTGAAGTGTTTCATTGAGAAGAAAGACGTATTTGGACTTATGCCGACGGGATATGGCAAATCCTTAATATACCAGTTGGCTCCGCGGCTCCGCTGGTTGGGAAGCTAATGGGACTTAGCCACAATCCGCCGGTGCTCTCGGAACTACGTCAGCCTATTCGTTGCGTTGATTGGTTGTATACCTACCCAATTGCTGCAGAGGGATTTGATAGACAACCTTTTAGCCCGCCTCCCTCCCTGTCGAGCTTCCCTAGACCCTTGTGCCGTCAGAAACATGGGTGTAGCATGGCTAGGCTATATCATTGTGGTATCACTGTCAAAACATTTCTCTGGCCAATATTCAACACCAAGGGGAGATTTTAACCATATTTCACCTTTGCTCATTCCAGTGCTGATTTGGTGACATTAATCCTGAGTGTCTACATGTTAAATTTCTTTAAATCTTCATCTTCATCTCATGTATTATATGAGTCTGGACAGATTTGGATTAATACTGGTGGGTCACTCAAGTTGAAGTCATGGTATTGATTTTCATTGATTTCTTTTCTCTTGTCTTTATTTGCATGTTTCATACTGACGTCATTAAAAAGCAACATAAAGCAGTCACGCTGCATTGCTTTAAGTCAGGTTTCCGACTACATTGTTAAGCAGGCAATTAGTAGATGTTCTTGTAATGCAAGTAAAACTCCCAAACTTGGCTGTAAATACTAAAGATAATTAGTATTAAATGATTTGCAGTCCCTGATCTTTACCCATTTTCGCTGCTTTCTGTGTCCAAAAGCTACAGTGTTTCAGGAAATTATAAAGCCTTCTTTCAAAAATGTAACTATGTTTTTTGTCTATCAGAAAATGAAGAATAATAGCAGATTTGATCTCTAAAGACATGGAAAACTAATTTGACCCCTTCTTAACTTTCCACTGGCAGAGCGCTAACTAAATTTTAATTGTCTGTTTTGTGATTTCTAGGAGGCGACACATAATAATCATAATAAGGCTTATTATTTCTGAGTAAGCAGCAGAAAAAGCTTTTGATTGAACTTCACTGGGCACCAAAAGAAGAGAGGGTTCAGTCTTGTGTTCGAGTCCTTAGTTCATGTATTGCTCATGTGCTGTTGTTGCAGTGATGACCTCAGTGATTGCTATTTACTGTTAGAAATTGTGATTTACAAAAAAACAAAAGCCACAGAAAAGAGCAAATAGAAATATTTGTCAAAATATTCAGTGGTATGTTAATGGAAATGCTTTCAGAAGTTGATTACTATTGTTGCATCTTTCATCTGTTGTTGACATGGTAACATGCTAGCTGCTTTTATTAATCAGTTCGTGTCAGTGATTGTTTTCCCTGGTGTTACTTGGTCTGCGCTCAACAACAAAGTTTGTGGTGTCACCCACGCCTATTGCAAATATTAAACTTTAACAGCAGGAACACTTCTTTCCTTGGGTTCTGGATAATTGTCTATGTGACTCGGAGGGATAAAGATCAATGATATTATTGATTTCGGGGCTGTGTGTTTGAGATGCATGGTCTCCACTGTGCTTCAAGAATTTCACATATCTCTGAACAAACTCCCCGTGAAACAGATGGCTCCAAGTTCAGTCCTTACGTGTCAAAACACATTGTCAACATGGGAAAATCTCTATGAACAATTAATCCCGAGATACAATTGTTCTGCTAAGAACTACTCAGCAATTTATGCTATTTGGCTTCCTCCTATATATCCCAAACCCCCTCTGCACACACTTGACTCTGCCAAAGCCTCAGACATTAATGCTGTGTTGTAGTGTGCCTACATCTCAAGCAGTTTCTTGCTGTTCCTCTCACTCCGGGTATTCTTCACTGCTTCCTGAACTGGGAATGCACCCTGTCTTCCTGAGCAAGCATCAAAATAAAATGTGAAGTCTTTATGCCGTAGAGATGGCAGCGTGAGTTGCAGGCCTTGGGCATGTTCTGCATGCCAGTGATAAAAAATCCAGACACAATTCACAAGTAGAGCTTACCATGTGGTAAAGGCGGTGGGGAACGGGGAGGATCGAGTTGTTTCCCACTGGGTGCTGATTTACTCCAAATAACACCACTCACCTCTCTGTCTATCCAATGATCATCATTATGTCACCATTATGGGCTGAAGAACTCCCCCACTGTAAGTGAAGATTACCTTCAGCTGAATGGACGCCATTATTTCTCAACACAATCGGCTTTCAATTTTCCTTTCTGTTCGGCATGTGAAAACATGTTCTTGCCTAATCTTCTTTTATGCACCTGCCTCTAACAACACCAAGGTAAGCTAAGGACTGAAGGTTTACTTCTTCTCTTCCTCGCATTCTTGTATCTGACACTATAACATTCTGATTTTCTGCCTAAGTTTTCTGGATTAACTTTTAATCACTTAAAAACATTAAGCGTGTTCTTAGTTTCCTAAATGTAGGGCAGAGAAGAAACTTACAACAAAAAAAAGGGACGGAATAAAAGGAAATGTTGCCTCAGGAGGAGAAGAAATCCATTCTAAATATAAATAATTGTTAATCATGTGGTCACAGCGACGTGAGTAGTGCCAGTTTCCCTGATTTGCATTTGTTAGAAGCATATGATCAGTCAGAGTCCCAGTATTCCATCTAATCCAGAGGCAGTCTGGCTTTAAGACATGTGATACAGTCTTTACACTCAGCCAAGCTGTACGGGAACATTTGTCTCTTAGTGCTCGCTGAGGAGGGACTCAGCCAGAGCTGCTGCTCAGAGGCTGCCTCACACTGGAAGGATGCAGACGGTGAAAGAAGAGATTCCACTACAGTTAATTAAGGAGCACTCCGCACGTGCCTATAAATGCGAAGGGGCAAATGAATTCAGTGTCAGTGGGAGCAGCTCCTCAAGGGGAAGCAGTGATATTTCAAAGGTGGAATTGAAAGAGCTGTAAATCTATTTCCTGACTCCGGCTTGACGGTCATTTCTGAATCACTGGACTGTTGCTATCAAAGTGTGGAGCAGGGAGGCAGAGCCAGTGGAGTTCCCTCCTCGAGCCAAATTCAGAGTTATTGGATGGGATCAGCATGAGCAGAATTATGGATGGATTTATGTCATTCTGTTGAGATATTTATACACTCTTTGTTGTGTTGCTCAGGTAAGGCATTCTTCTTTGTGTTCTGGGCAAAAACTAATTCCTGTCATTGTCAAGGGGTTTAGGTTTTTGCATTAACCTAGGAAATCATACATTCACCAAATAAATACAGAATGGGAAATCTGCACACGTAACGACGAGTTGTACTGTGAGGCATGTTGTTGAGGTAAACGAAATGCAATTATATTGTCTTATTACATGATAAACTTAACATTGATTGCTTTGAAAATCGCATGATTATTTAGTCATCGATCTATTGTTTATTTTTAATTCGTTTATTTAACCATTTCACACCCATTGAAGATTCTTAAAGCACAAAAAAACACGTGAAAAGACTGAAAAGACAAAATGATGATGAAATACACATTTTTCCTTTTGATAAAAGTTTTAACATACTCTAAAATGCAATCATTCTAAAGGAATTATTTCAAAAACCATACGACGTTAGAAGTAGGCTCTGATATGAAATAGTGCATTTCAAAAGGTGATCAATAATTCAGTTTGCTGCTGTGAAACAATGTCAGGGTTGAAACATTAATATTATTATTTTTTATTTTCACCTCCATAGATTCCCTCCCTATGACCAGGAGCATTCCTCGCTGTTCTATTCTTTTTTCACCTTTTTTTTTTTTTTTTTTTGGTGTGTCTTTTCTTCCTTATCTAAACAGCATTGTGAAACATTACAAGGCTTTTGATTCCAACTACCACCATGTCACTGTCACATTATTCCGACAGATACAGAAAAGCCTTGGCAGCCGGCTGCTCGTGAAAATCTTATCTTTCTTCAAGTTTGATTTTGGTTTTGAGGCAGCAGCACAGCTCAGGAGCTGAAGGGAGTCAGCCTGTCAGGGGAAATCTCTGCTGCATGGGAAAAACTCCCCAGGGATCACTCCACATTTGCAGTGTTGTGGCTCAGGGACAAGACAGGGCAAACTAGGAAGCCGAAACAGTGAAGAACTCATACTTATATAATCATGCTAATGATAAATCCTGATGACTAAAAAACTCCACTGAGGGGCGTTAAGGCCAATTCTAGACAAATTTATACGTTTGTGTTTACTGATGTAATTTGCTCAGGATCTCAGAAGTGTGTGTGTGTTTGTGTGTTGGGGGGGTTGAGGTCATGGGTTGACGACATAATGCATTGTGAGTTGATTCCACCTCTGCTGGTCCTTAGCAGATGTGTCCTGTCATGTCCTGGCTGCTCTGCCTGTGCCTCTGGGTCAGCGTGACTGCCATCCAGCTGTGTCAGGCTACTTTCTACGACACCATCCAACAGCATCATGGGACGAGGCCTGGGCGGACCACGATTCACATGATCGGTGAGTCCTTCAGTGCTTTCTCTCTTGCTGCGGCTTCCACGTATTTACACAAAGGCGTAGAGAAAATAACAAGAACTCCTTTTGTGTCAGTTGCAGCCAAAGCCTCTTGAGTGCTTCTCAGCTGTGCTCGGCTGCTTATAAGTTTAATGACATTATTGCAAGCTCATGGAAAGCAACAGCACTTTGCATTTCACTGTTTTTATTAAGTCATTACTTCCATTAATAAATTAGCAGTTAACTAACAAATTATTTAGCAGGCACATTGTATAGTGCCTGATTTCATTAAGATTTGTGCCACATTCTGTCGTGAAGATCGCACAGATAGACAATGAATGCGTTTGCGCTTTTCCTTCTTGAGCTATTACAGTTGATATTCATGCTACACTGCTCCCCCTCAATTTGATCTGTGCGATTGTGTTCCCTGCGAAATTGCGCTGAATAGAATATGACCGAAACACTGCGGTCGAACTTTTGTTTTCTTCAGGCGGATGTGAGCCCTGGTTATGGTAAATAATTATGATCGCAGGATTCAACAGAGGAGAGGAGGCTGAATGCTGTCAGAACTTCAAAGGCAGAAGTAGCTGCATGAGTGTGCAGGTCCTTGGTGTCTGTTATTTCCTCTATGCGCTGGTGCACCTCAAGCATATCAGCAAGGGGTCTTTTCAATACTCTCAATATTGTGAGTCAGAAGACTTCCTGTTCCAACAGCTTCATTTCATTACTCAGGTGTGCACATGTGTGTTGGAGGAGAAAAAATGCAAAGAAAAAGAAAAAAAAGACACCGACAAATAGGATAGCTTCTCCAAAGTGGCCTCACGTCAACAAAGGGAAAATGGAATTAATATTTCAAATGTGCATTCAGGTACCTCCGTGGAGAAAGCAAGTTCAAAGTGAACAATTCGAATCCTTCAGGACCCTCTGCTACTGAAAGTGTAAATGTCCTGTCATTCCATTTACCATAGTCCTCACTCCTGGATAAATGAGATGCCAGTTTTATGAGAGGGGGATGGGATGCCTGTCTGGATTGATTCTGACATTGGGACATTTGTTCTGTGCTGTGTGTTGTGTGCCTGTTGGATTGGTGGGAGGATTGGGGTTGACGGGTCATGAATTGGTGGCAGGAAGGCCATTGGTTGCAGACCACTGGGCCAATCATTAAAGGCAGAAGAAATCCCACAAGTTCACATTGACTGGTATTACCAGAGGAAATCGAGATTACAGAGGGCAAAGGATCCGATGTGTCCTTGCCAATAGAAATTTAGATCTACAGAGAGACGTATCAAATCGTTCATGTGTAGTGATTACAGGAGCAGCTAAACTGGGACCTGATCTTGATATCTTTTAAACGCACACAAGCTCTGGATGAATTATTATTTGTCAATAAGCTCACCCGTGAAAAAGCATCTGAGACAGGAAGATTGCAGATTTATCAGCAGCATTGTGTTTCTCACCCCAAATGTTTTCTGGGCAATTATTTCTTTTGACATTGCACAAGCAGCTGTTCCACTCGTGCACTGACATATTGGCAGCCTTATTGCAAAGAATGTGCGTCCAGAAGTCCATTAGCTGGATGACCCTTGACTAGGTGCTTGTGTATGCTCAGTGATTCGGACAAGGCGGCCTGCTTTCCAGCCTACAGCTCTACTTAAAGATTGCTGCCTGCCACTTTCTCAGATATGCTTTGGGCTGTTCTCTGGCTTCCTGGTACAGGCAGCGTTGCTCTCTGTGGTATGATTCATAAGACGCTGTATTTATTTGGTGCAAAGAGCGTGAACGGTGCACAAAAGAGAACAGATTGTGTCCGTCGTGCATCTGTAAAGTGCCGGGCAGAGATGTTGCTTTTGGGGTCGCGAATTTCTCGACCCCTGAACATGTCCAGAGGAAGCAGCAGATGGAAAATTTTTCAGGTCTTAAACATTGACTGGCTCAAAAAAAAAAAAGTTTATATGTATATATTTCTATTTCCCACTAATATGATTTTAAAACCTAATGCAGAAGCTACAAATATTAAAAAAAATACTGAGCAGGCATGATGAATTACGACTCGGGAGTAATGCTGCAAATCTCCTATGATATCTGGTAAAGACTGAAATATATGCTTCATTGCAGCGAGAACAAAGGTGTGTTGAGCGTGTTGAGCCGCAGTCTATTTCCAGAGGAAGAAATAGTGCCACTGGTGATGCAGTGCATCATGTGGAGGTGTTAGCAGAAAGTACGACAGCAGATAGTGGCTGCCTGAGGTGGCCTTGCTCTCTCGTGAACTCACTCCCACCAACAGTTGGCTTTGCAGGGTCAAACTGTTCATAACTGAAAGGTCATCGATTCTCAACACTGTGCAGATAATCTCCTACCTTGTGGTTCCTGTGAAATGTGTAGGTGCGAGTGAATGCGCATGTGAGATATGAAGAGCACCGACACTGAGGATACAAGCAGAAGTGAACCACTTGCAAGTATCCATGGTATATTGTGTTTATTTAGACCTGAGTCATAAACGTCTTGCTCTGCTGTATATTTGTATCATTGTCTGCTTCTCTTTTTGCATTGTTACCGACTGTGACCGCCTCCAATTGCAACCGTAGTTACTCATATCCCATAAGCCACTTCAGTGCCTCTTACAGATGCACCTCTTCAACTCAAATGGACTTTCAATGCTAAGCTACTTAAATATATAAATATTTTTAATTTACTACATGGTTGGCAGCTATAGTTTCATTTTACCGAAAGTGAGAAAACCCCTCATGTCTCCCCTTCTGGAGCCTCAGTGAGAACTAGAGGACTAGGACAAAAGAAACCACTCGCTGATAAGGCTCACAATGAAACAAACATGGAAAATGGATTTTCGGCTGTCACAAACAAAGGTTGTATCCTCTGTGCACTGTTTTAGACGCTGACAATTTAATAGCCTTATATAATGCTTCCTGGAGGCACACTATTTTGACATACATCTTCCTCCACCCCTCCCATAGACTTCCTCTCAACCATGCGCTCACTAGTGTCACCGCCGCTCTGCTGCGGTGCCGATAGGAAGTGGCGTGCAGCCTCAGCCGGAGGCCTCCCCACATCTGGAGCTCACTTTGTCCTGATGTTGTTACACATGTTACTGTGATGTCGAAAGACCACTTTCCACTCTGTAGAACACCAGAAACTTCTTCCAATGGCTTTGAGAAAGATTTCATGCTTTAACGGCTCCGTTGAAAGAAGAGGCACAGTTTGTTCAGTGTTGTATTGTATTTTAGCAGCAATAAACTATTCATGTAATTTCCTTGGTTAGCCCTGAAAGGAAAATATATTCTTAAGTAAATGAATCTAAGGACAATCAGTGGCTTAATTATTACTGTATGCTCACAGCTACAAATAGGTTTTACATATTCTAGTATTTCCCGTTTATTTCCTCTGTGGAGCGATGAATTATTCATTAGAGAGCGCTTCTCTAAGCTTGTGGATATTTGTTTAAACAGCATGTTTAATTGAAGACTTTCAGCCAATTTTGTGCTGGGGCTATGCTTTGTGGCCACAACGCTTATATGCAAAATGAATTTCTGTGGCCCACAGCTTAATTAATTAGCCAGCTTTCTCTCTCTCATGACTCCACCAGCTGTTTCCTATCTAAACCAGAATCCCCAAATATTAATAACAGAGGTGCTAACACCACACAAAGTTGCTCAGCTCAATAAAGGTCGTAGGTCGTAAAACTGAATTTCTTTTAATTCATTTTCACTCTGCATATGCTGGCTGTTACTCGTGAGATAGATTGAGCTCCTAATTAAAATAACTATTAGGAAAACGCTATTAATCTTAATAATGCCTAACCATTAACCATTATTTATAGGTGCTGAAGTTCTTCTTCAACTTATGAATGTCTTTCAACAAAGTCAATTATATTCTATGTTTATGTACAAATTCTAATACAAAAAGGCAGCAGCAACTGCTTAATGGTATTCACTCATTAGTCAGAAGAGTAATCACAAATCAGTCACATCTTGAGGTCACTGCAACATGCTTCTGGCAGCAGTCTGCTGTTTTGCTGTGAAGCTCATTATCTCGGAGGTAGCACTGTCAAAGTCATATCTGCCTGATCATCAGGCACAAAAATATAATCCTCATCTTCAGCTGCTTCAGCAAAGTCTTCATTTTTAGACTTACTGTCATTAAAAGCCTCTATCACGGTATCAAAAAGGTGTTTGATTCCATCACCGCATATTAAATGTGTCAGGAAAGTAACATTTTAAACAAACTTATTCATCTTGTGTCTGCATAAACATGAAGCAAGACAAAGAAATACATGAACACATATTGTTATACGCATGCAGTAAAAGCAACCGCATGAAATGATGTAAAAATATGCTTTCAATTTAAAGTAGAGATCACAAGACTCATAAAAATCAACATTTAGAATATGTTTGGTGCTGACAGACGAGAGACTTTCCCGAAAAATGGAAAAATGTCTGACTGTGAAAGGAAAAACTTTCTGAGGAATGATTTTTAAAAAAAGCTTGAGTGTCTCTTTATTAACCATACAGTTAATTTTAACTAAAAAGTAAATAATAATAGAAATAAGATCTAAACTTTGTGGTGATTGTACACCCGAGCTTAACACTCATAATGTCCTCCCAGTTGCCATACACCTTTTGTCCTCTGGGGTCAAAAAATGACTCCCTGGTTTGACTGTTATTTAAAGCATATAGTAGAAATTGTCAGACAAATCTGTATTCTACCTTTAGTCTTACTTTAGTCCAACCCATTACCACAATTTTTTCGATTCATTCAGTCAGAATGATCCCTGGACAACAGGAGGGTTAAACTATTACTTGTCAAGTATAGAACTGTGATGATGTAGTATTAAACAATCCAATCAGCTGCAGGGTCCGATCACATTGATAGATTTCTAATAAAATTGCTGGTTTCATATTACACTTTGCAAAGGATGTTCTGGTGTACCTCCCTTCTTGGGGCAAATACTGCACCACTCTGTGCTCACCATGGATGTGCTAAGGAGAACTGGATACCAGATTACAAGAAGGCACCTCTTTTATTTGAATGAAAGTTGCTCAGTGGCGCATAAGCTGAAAAAGTTTCCTCTGCTTCCGGCATGAGCTACCCAGATGTTGCACATGCTTCTGCATTTGGACCCAAACACCGAGACTCCCGCTGGCTGGGCAGCTGACTTCCGGTTGGCTCCCTTCACACATAAATAGACTTAAACATTCGAGCCTGACGAATGCACTTTGCGTCCAAATTCACACCCCTCCTTCTTGGTTGAGCTGCGTTTGAAGTATTCTTCGCAGGGAGTTGTAGCACATATCAAGTAAAGCTGCACAACTTGACCTTTCCAACAATGCTAATTACTTGTCTGTTCAACAAAGTATCACTGATGAAAAATAATCTTGAATTTGCAACAAATTTCATCATAGTTACAACTTGCACACACTTGTGCATCCATCTCCACACTCATTACTCTTGTTTGAAATACTCATGAGCGCGCTGTGTGAATATCTAGTAATGTCAATATCAATGAAATGCAGTCATTTTATGTTTATCATGTCACCTAGAAAAGCTGAACTGGAGTTTTGTAGCTATGCATGGTACATATTTGCACATGTAATAACATTAAGAAGCAGATCAAATGTCTGCAATGTAACATTTTTACTAGTTTCTTCACCCATTTCGACGCTTCTGCTTATCCAGATTAAGTCACTATGTCCTTTTCATTTCGTAACATACTACTGCATATCAAAACAAAATTTTCCAGTTAGAGTAGTTGTTTCTCTGTGCACCAAAGGGCAAATTTTAAAAATATATCTGCATTGTCTCCAGCATCGGGGCCGATTTGTATGAAAAGAAAAAGATGGATTTGCTTTTCACTGCAATGATTCAAAAGCTGTGGTTAAAAGACGAAGAGTAGGTCCCATATGTGCAAGTGGACACCTGTGATTCTAGACTCTGGGGGACCCGAAGGCAAAGTGGCCACTGGGGGGCTTTTGTTTGGAGGTGGGGGAGGATGGTGGGCAAATATTTGTCTGGTCTGTTCTCCCTGCAACTGTACGTGCAGGCCTCACTAAATAAAATGATGATAATGTATTTCTGTTAGGCATCATGCACAATTTTTTTCTCAGTTTTTAACTCATATGGTATCCCTCCATCGCGGTTCTAATATTGCTAGATTGCAGACAGTTTTCCTAACACAGCATGTTTGGCTAGCTCTTATGCTGATAATGACAAGAAATTTATAGTAAAGGTAGTGAAATTACTGAGAAAGTAGCCTAGGGCTCAGAGGGTTAAATGAAATAATCATAGAGCTCCTGCAGACTTTGGACCAGAAGGATCAAAGTCTGATGATAAAACGTGCAATTTGTGGAGTTTGTAATGATTCTTTTTTTTTCTTGATTTTATAGCCGCTCCTTATCCAATGACTATGTGTGGGGAAAATGACTTTTGCGGTGGTGTGCATCATGTGAAGAAGCTGCAGAAACGCTGTTTGTCCGTCTGTCTCGGCCATAATCACTGTTCAGTCTTCATGCTTGCGGTTCCTAACTATAAAATGGGAAGTGAGATGTACATCAGGGCGGTAGATCAATTGTTACGTTTTTTTTCAGTTTTGGTATATTTGATAGTATAACACAAAAGGTAAACAATATAATTAAATTTATCATTAAGCTGTCAGCGATATGATAAAGCCAAAGTGACCCATGACCCAGCCTAAAGGCATCCCAGAGTGATTCCACTTTGGAAATCATTGCTCTTCAGCTTGTTGTTAAAGGTGCAGTATGCAGTTCTACTTATCCCCCACCTCTAATCATTGCCACATATGGTCATGGAAAAAATTATTGGACCACCCTTATTTTCTTCAATTTCTTGTTCATTTTAATGCCTGGTACCATTAAAGGTGCATTACCTGAAGAATACAATGAACACGACCAAAAAAAATGCAGCTGATTACATAATGCTTTATGTCCTATTTGACATGCTTCAACTTAACTGTATTCTCAGAGTATCTAAGAGGACATTTCATGTCATGAGCAGCACTGCACATGCAAAGGCATAGAGTGGTTTCCTGCTGACATTCAAGCCGTAGCACAACTCAGAAGTTGTCAGCTCTCACATAATACCTAAAAAGAATTATGTGAAGTCACAAATGCAGCCATTTTGGCACTGCTGGAAATTGTCATGAATGACAGACAGATAGTGAAAAAAAATGAAGATCTGCAACACAGCCACTCATTGTATCAAGAAAAAACAAGCCCAAAATAGTACTACCAAATTGCTAGCTAGTCATGGCAGGAAACATCTTTCTATGAGATTTCCATGAGATGACCGTGCACTCATCTGTTCTCTTCAGTGAAGAATCCAGTTTTCAGTTGATGTCCACTGCAGTCAACTTACTGGTTAGGAGGAAGCCTGGACAAGCCTACAAACCAGACTGTCTTGCCCCTACAGCAAAACATGAGGGTGGATCAGTGATGATCTGGGGTTGTTTCAGTATGGGTGAAACGGGGCAAATGCAATTGTGTCAAGTGCCAATGAACCAAGTCATGTACAGGGATACTCTTGAAAACAGTCTTCTTCCAACAGCTGGAAAACTCTTTCCTGCCTCCAAAGACTGGAATTTCCAATAAGACAATGCATCTTGTCACACGGCAAGTTGAGTTTAAGGCTGGATGGAGAACCAGAACATTCGAACAATGCCTTGGCCTGCTCAATCAAACCAGATCTAAATCCAATTGAAAACCTGTGGAAAATCATCTAACGCAAAATGGAGAGTCACAAGCCCAAAAACAAAGCAAATTTGTTTGAATTTGTGCAGCAGGAGTGGGCTGCTGTGACAGTAGAACAATGTCAGACGCTGGTGGACAGTATGTCAAGACGCATGTCTGCAGTCATCAAAAACAATGGTTATATAATCAAATACTAACTCCTGTGTGTATCATGTGACTAAAATAGACAAAAAAAACATGGAATGCCATAAAGCACTGTTTTGGCAGTACAATGCCATAACTATTGATGTAAGAACTTAAGTGATTTTAGCTATTATCAAGAAAATCACGGAAAATGGCTAGATATCAGCTCTTAATTAAAATCTTATGAGCTATTTTTGTTGTTATCATTATTTTTGTCCAAACAAATGTACTTTTAGTTGTACCAGGCATTAAAATGAATAAGAAATTGAAGAAAACAAGGGCGGTCTAATAATTTTTTCCATGACCGTAGAAGCAACATTCTCTGTTAAAATACACAGATTTAGTGGTTAATTTACACAATGAGTGTGGATACTGTGTCATTTTGACAGCTATGCTAAATATTTTAATACTTGGTTACCATTAGCTACATCCACATCCTCCTCTCTGGTACCGCTCAATAAAAACAAAGATCCTCTTTGTTCAGTTTGACTGAAGAATAAGGGCAGAACTTGTAGCAGGCGACACGTCTATTTTTTCTAAGTCACACCAAAGAAACATGCAAGATGTCTCAAAAATGGCACATCTTGGAGGTGGGGATCATAGAGTGCTCCTTTCACCTCGTCATGACAGTGGAAGGCTTATGACAAAGGTTTTGATCTAAACTGGCAGGCAACATAACCCGATGTGACTGATAGTTAGCATAGAAGCTAAAGTATATTTAGCTGACATTTGTTTTGGACTTATGAGTTAGGTTCATCTGACGATTTTTAAAGAATGCTTCTCAAAGCATGCATAAAATTGCACTATGTGAACATAGACTGTATATGAAATACATAGCATATCCACTGACCACATAAACAGCATATGCAAAATCTAAATGCTATGGATATGAACCAATTAATCAATTAACTATAAATGACTATAAAATAATTTTAAAAATAGTAGGCCTCACGCTCTTACGAATGTTGTTATAAATGAAATGGTGATTGAAGAACTTTCTTTCTTTCTTTCAAGTTTATTTGAAAAAAGGATAGCGTGCAGTTACATTAAAAAGATGGCTGCACCAGATTTAGCATCATGCTAATTTCCATCTGTAGTCCTTGGTCCATAAAAAACAAACATACTGATTAAACATTATGATAAACAAATGCGATGAGGAAACAGCAGAGGCAGGAAGAGTCAAAACTCGCAAAAACAAGCACAATAATGTCGAATTATTAATTTATTAGGGATTAGATTAACATTGGAATTAAATAAACAACCAGTGGAATCTTAGTAGGCGTATCTTTTAGCAGGTTTCTTATTCAGTAGTTGTGGGTGTGATTTTTATGGAGTGGGGATGTCACACTGCCCTCCAGCCAAGTCTCACTAAAGTCTCTCAGTCTCGTGGATTAACAAATGTCACGTTCTTTAGTTACGAGCAGATACGTTTGCCATTCGCCAAAAACAAAAGCACGATCAATGAGCGCAATTTGGCACAACACTGTCTTTAGGAATAGACAGCATATACTGTTACTCCCAAAATGACTATATTTATGTGCTTGCTCCAACAATCTGAGACATCATTAGGACCTCACATACCAGAGACCTACTGCTGAGAATAGTGGAGCACGTTTCGCCTCAAAATGCTGTTATTAGTTGATTGTTTCAAGCCCCTTTGTCTCTCTTGGATATAAGAAGCAGTGCATCCTCCTGAGGTCCTTAGCAGGATTTTTAGACCCCAGTTTGTTTGTAGTTAGCAGCAGTTTTCTAAATATGTTGCTGTGACAGCTGACATAGCTCAAGGATAGTTGACTCTGAAACCCTGAATCCTGATAAAAGTGTTCGGTTTGCTTTAATCCAGAAATAGTTCAAAACAAAGCTCAGCTTTACAGACACAATTCTTTTTTGTTGTTGTCTGCAAACAGCAAGCGAAATAGGTGCTTTTTGCTAATAGTAATGCCCCTGGAAAGTTATCGAGACGGCTTATCTGTGGCAACAATTATCTGCGACTGAAACTAAATTAGCGGTTGCGTAATGGAGTTTATGGATAACATTAATTTTTCATATTAATTAATGCATAATGATGATGTTAGGCATAATTACTATTAAGCTTTTATTACGGTGAATTGTGTATTAGTGCAGGGGGACTTTGAGAGAGGTATAAATGGGGACAGAAGATGATTGCAGCAGGTTACAGAGGTGGAGATGTGGGTTAAAATTCACATTTAGAGCTTTAGTTCTCAGAAAAAATGCTCTTTGTATTATTAATAGCTACATTGTTTGTTGTGTGTTACAAATGAATGTCAAATTAATCACTGTGAATATTCCGACATGAAATATTATCCAAAAAAAAAATAAAATAGCTGCTGCTTGTAACCCTCAACGACCCTGTAGCCAGAAGCAGTTCATGAGTCAACTTTCCTCTGGACACAGACACGAAAAAAGGCCCAGCCACACTCCCACGCAGGAGCCAGACACCCAAACTGGAACAGGCACACAATGACAAAAATTTAGTTTTGTGCCATTTTGTGGTCATTTCGTGTTTCGCTTTGGGCAACTCTGTAGTCGTTTGCTGCTATTTCTGTGTAGTTTTGGACCAGGCTCTCCAATCCTGTCGGCCACACCCTTACATTAGACAATGGCAGCACTAATCTGATGCACTTTACGGTCCCATACCTGGACTCAGCACATTTGTACCATCCGCCGAGCCAAACCCTCAAACCCAGCGAATAACAGGATAACAGACTACAGTAAATGTTGTGCCAGACGCCGTGACAGCACTTCAAAATTCTCTTGATTAATAACGTGAAAAAAAAAAAAATCAATTCAACCTTTTTATCTTTTGTTCCTGCGTCAGAGAATCAAAACAAGCCCTCACAGTGGAAAGTATCCCACCATCGCCGCACTTCACAGTAATTGCTGATGCCAGTGGTTGCACAAGCCTGCGTGAGTTCATGTGTGAGCACTCTTCCTCTTTAATTCAACGTTTTCCCCATGAAACAAAAAGGACCGGTGAATTAATGATAGCTTGTGTGCCCACTGTTTGTAAATATTATATCAGAAAGTTCAGACCTTCTTGTCTTATGTGTCCTGAGGATTGTTCCTGCAAATACGCTCCCTGCCGAGGTAAAAGTCTTCCCCCGTGCCTGGTTTTCTCTTTAACCCACATTATAGGGAAGTGTAGAGATGCAGAGATGTAACAAGTTTGTCACAGGGATGTATCCCCTCTCTAGCTTCTTTTTTCCTTGTGAAGGATTTTCAAGGTGTGGCAGCCCTCGGGCTCCTTTCGCTCCTTAGATGTCACCTTCTTTTGGCCACTTGTGGTCGATTTTGAATGTAGTTTTCTGGGGGTTTTGACCTAGTTCTTAGACACATTGTTTATACAAATCTAGTTAAACCTGGGTCTGTGATTCTAAGATATTACATGTGACTAAGTCTCCTGTCGTGCCCAGCGTGAAGAAAGATTACCGCTATTAATTCGTCCTCGTATTTGCAGTGGTAAAAATGGGACCTCATTTCCTCATTTTTGATTTTCTCAATGAAAGAAATATTTCTTGCAGAGTGGGAATTATGCTTGAGAGATCATTTCACATGGCGTCGCCTTTGTGGTAGCCTATTTTAAATGCTTGGCAGGAATATGAAATTCATTATCATTACTTAGACTTCATTAAACTGAAAAGAAGCATCTCAACTTACTAATTGGTTCCAAGGGGGAGGGAAGTATTAGAAATAAGCAAAGTAATTAATATTGGGTTTATCAGGCTCCATTGCAGATTTCAGTTTTTTTCTTCTGCTCTAGTATCTCCTTGGTGTGCCATAAGTCTTCTGGCATATTTACAATACAGATCCAATTACCTTTTCCTCCTAGAGACTGGAGTGTGCACGTGTGAAAATGTGGGACAATAGCTGGGATATTACACTTTTGTCAAATATGAACAACATGACGGAAGAACTGACTGAAACACTTTGAGTTGTGCATCACGAGAAGAAATTAAATTACAATAAAAAAAGACAGTTCTTTTTATGGCTTCACATTAGGATGTGATACTGTTTCCCATAATTTAGAATTTAATGAGTCTGCCAGTTGAATGAACATATCTAGAATATCAGTTTTAAAGCATCTTATATATGTACTGGAAATGTTACACCATATAACAACATGTTCTACAGCAAGAATCTGCTAAATACGATAATATCCACCGTAGTTTTCTGCTTATCAGCAGTCTTGCATGATAACTGTCTCTTCAGTGTACATGTCACACAGCTTGGAAGGTCATTTAGCCTTTGCATAATGCATATTACACAGTTTACATGATGCAGGCGTACTGGTACCATGCGCATCTTGTATGGTCGGCAGCGAGAGGGCCAGCAGTCACATCAGAGGCGAGCAGCCGCTCTCTAAAGGCTCTCTGACTTGGCTCGATCGCTCTTTCCTTTTCTTCTCACTGAATATAACTCTTTCATCAGAGCAGGCGATCTAAAAATATGAAATACCAATTCTGGACATTTGCCAGATGGGGAAAAGAGGCTCAATAGAAGGACAGGAACAGCTTGACATTTAAAAATGAATGACATCACTCTGACAGAAGACATATTTTCAGATTGCAGCTTTTCTGTTTGCCTATTCTCTGGAAAGTCAGGAGTATGCGACGAGGGGATAATGTAGACGGAGCCTTTGTTTATGTGTGTTTAATGGACATGAAAGCTGCTGTGTGATTGCTGTGCCGCGCTGTCATGCTCAACAAGCCGCACATCTCCAGCCATAAAAATCCAAATAACCACAGGCCGATTTCATGTGCGGGTCTCACTGACTGACTGACTCGGGAGTCAAAATAGCATTTAATGTCCTTGATCAGGACCAGTGTTGCAGCGTCCTGGGCCCGTGTAGTATGTGACAACACCAGACGACCGGCTTTGAGGTTCACATGCAAATGAAAAACCCCCATTCCCCAACACAGTAGCCGCTGTTTCCTCTGTTGCATGCAGTTTTCATGCATCTTAAAACAACACCAGCCCTGCTCTGTGAGTAGTCATTTTGCATTTCAATAAAGCATCGCCCATCTTTGGCCCACTGCACAGGACCAATCTTACAGGCTCCTCGCATGACATGCTGTCAAAACCCACCAGCCATATTTCATGAATTTCTATGCTTTTATTTGTCGTGGAAAATGCCTTTTCAGACTGGCAATTGGTAGTTTTCTATGCTTGTAAATTGTTTTGATTTCCCTTTTCTGTCAAGCATGTGCACGCACAGTTGCAAACGTGCAACGTGCGCGTGTTAAAAAAATACATCTAGTTTGTTAAGATAAAGAATATCTCCATGTGTTTACTTCTTTATTATCTGAAGCTTTCTATAAACACTGCTAATTCTTCAAACATTTCAAATTCTCGGGTTTGCTCAAGCTCCCCCGTTTTTTTTCTTTTGTTTTTAATCGTTTACACCGACACACAGGTCGTCTGCATTTGCACCAGCCTCAAAACAAATTTGTCTCGCAGTTTATCGAGCAATATGTCACTCACTTTCACCCCAGCATTTATGCCTGGAATAACAACAGTGCTACAGGAACTTCAGATGTTTTCGCAGAAGGCAGGGAAAAAATAGTCACTCAATTTGACACCATGCAGTCACATGTTTTGTGCCTCTCACTGTCTTCCATCTGCATTAATTAGACAGTCTCTAATCTGACGCTCCCATTTCCTGCCAGCAACTGAACTGCTGTACCCTGCTGGCTTGGACGTCTGCGGAGAGCATGCACAGAGAAAGTGGAGCCTATTATGGGTCACCTTGGATGCATTTCCCATTAAAAAGGTGACAGGCGTGTTGCTCTAAAACACGGACTGCTGTGGTTTGGAGATCAGGGCCTGCTGTCTCCGTTAAATGATTTTTAAGCTGCAAAATAATTAACCACAGGAACTATTGACTTGCTGCGTCTTGCGTGTGACGTTGACTCAGCTCTGCGCTTGTTTGGAGTTGCTCAGATGTCACACAGTTATCAAGATATATTGTCACGTCGCACTCGTGTGTGAGCGCACACACTCGGTGCCATTGGCTGCCAGTCACTGGAATCCAAAGTCCCGGGAGAGTAACTGGTTATCTGCTAAATTGAGTCCCCTAGGCTTTCATTTGGTTTGTATATGGAGTGTAACAGTGACTAGTCTCAGTGCTGTCCTTTCATTTACAGGCTGCGTTCTTTTTATACATTGGATTATTAGGTTTTACCCAAGTAATAGATGGTGTTCAGAGTCCCTCTATAAATTGCACATATAATATTTCTTCATGTGTACATGGCGTCGAACGGCTGGAACAGATGGCGGAGGAGTGTTGCCATTCAGAGGGTATACTCGCTATCAGCATCTCCAGAGACAGCCACACAGTCTGGGCTCATTACAGTAGACAGCGAGTCATTGCATACTTATTGCGTAGTGACATTTCTATTGAGATAGACTGACCATTTTCCTCTGTGCAATGGCTGTTTCATCACGTCTGAAGAACCATTTGCTAGTCCCACATGAACCCTGTTCACATTCATTAGGCAAGCAGAACTGCAGATCCTCAGAAATCCAGAATTGGTGCCACGCATTCATGTCATGCATGATTTGACAGCATTTGCCTTCAACCAGGCTTGCTGTCCATAACTCATCGGATTTCGATGCAGCGTTGTTGGCTTCCAGCATGACTCATCGTGGCCGTCAACTGAACGACACTCAGTCTCCATCCAGCAGCTGAGACACTGCTGATGCCAGGTGTTGTCGTTCGTGGACATAATAGCATTACAGTTAAGTGCTCCAACAAATTCCCATTCGGTAAACTTGAACTAAGTCGATCCCTCGGCGCAAAGTCGTGTTGAGTGCCAGAAAGTTTTTTTTTTCTTTTTTGAGGCTTCACAAAAGCCATTTTTTGTTCAATCAGTAGCTATCAACACTCTGCCACATACTGATTTGCAGTCATTAAAAAAAGTTGAAAAATGAGTGAAATAAAACAGAAGATAAAGACAGACAGAAATCACTAAGTCGAGATGAGTCCAGAGCAAATCTTACTGCATTTTTTTGGTCTTTTTTCTGTGCAGTGTGGTTATAGTTTGGGCTCTGATATTATGTTTCATTTTATGGATTGATATGAATTATTTTTTCAACACTGCAAAGGCTGTGAAGCTTCAGTAAAACAGAGCAGTCTGATAATATTTTACTGCTGCTTTGTATGAAAAGACAGGAATCGTGAGGCTGGTCTGCTCTGTGGAATGACTGGCATAAGCTTAAAATAATCATCCTTGAACTTGGGACCAGCAGCGGACAAAACAATCTCAAGGTTTGGTTGGAATATTTCAATCGAGCAATGATGCACAGTGAGAAAACAATGTCACTACTGGGTCCATTTAGTAGCTTTACTGAAGTCACACTATCTGTAGACGTTAAGATAAATGTAAAAGTAAAGAACCTCACAATCGACTGGAAGTTCTTGAGGAGCTTTGATTATCCAGTGTGCAATCATTTAAGTGCTGTGAAGGTAATTCAACATTATACAATATTTGTTTACCAGTTCAAGGCCCTGCATTACAAATTCTACAGTGAAAAAATATTTTCAGGTAAATATATTTATAGCATCAAATGTAAAAGCACATTAGTAGCATTATATACAGATTATTACTGTTATATCATATACTGCTGCACCTGGAGCTTTTTGGAACTCTAGTTTGAGCTCTAACGAAAAAGCCAGAATCCTAAAACGACAAGAATGGCTAAAAACCTAATTTTCCACTGAATGAATCTATTAGTGTTGTCAAGGTTTCAGCATTTCACACTCAGTTCAAATGAACTGCCAAACACACTGGCTGTGTCTTGAAACAAGAAAGCGAAATGCAAGTTGCTGCACCAGAATTAGGAAAAAGGAAACTTTAATTGATTTGCATTTAAAGTCAAACAAAGGGGTTGGAACTAAAATAAACTTCAGTAACTTGATGGGGAAGAATGATAACCGAAAAGGCTGCTGTGTGTTTTGCATGTGAAATCTTAATTGGGAAACTATTTGTAACCTATAGTGGAGTAAAAAGTAATTTACATAACAAGCTCACTTTACTCAAAACAAGAAGCACCGCTCGGTCTGCAGCTGTGCAATGTCGTTTGCAGCTCTGTACCAGCCTCTCTCGTTCGGAGATACAGCACTTCTAATGAAAGATGCAAATTGCAATATGGGAAATGTAGTATCTAGGGCTGCCCACAAACCAGAAATCTGTTCGTGGAATGAAGTTTGGTGGTTCACTATGACAATTCATATCAGTTCCAATTTAGTCTTTTCAGTATTTAGTAGGGAGACCTCTGGGTTTGGGCCAAGTGCTTTTACTGTCCTCTGGCTTGCTGGCTGTTAACCTTTACCAGCTCTGCAGTGATGAGAGGAGGCAGACGGAGATACCATGGTAATATTGCATGAACCTTTATGGACAGTGAACATGACACATAACATTTAAATAGCTGTTACATTAGGAATTAGGTCTATTTAGTCCAGTGCTTTATGGCGGACTACAGTACCTTAATCACACACATTATTGCATGAACTTCACAGAGGCTGCTGCTGGTAATGCTCATTTTACAGAATAAAGTTGCTCATTTCCCACAACACATTGCCAACATTGCACACAGGTTACCAAGAAAGTCACAATCCATGAGTTTGACTCATCTTTTCTCATCATATTGTCATGCGATCTAGTCTTCACAAAATTAACTTTCTATGCATATAAATGCGTGCATATTTCTAAGGAAACATAGTTTAATTTTAAAACATGCAAGTTTTCTCGCCTTTGAAGTAGTAGGAAAGACTTCCAGTTTGAAAGAATCACAAAGTCTCAAAGTTTGTCGGTCAGCCATCACTTGGTAGACCAGCAGATTAAAGTTTTTTGACTCGTTATTTACTAGATTTTGGAAAATTATCACACTTTGGTTAACATTTTCACAATAATAGCCCCATGTTAGAAGCTTGGTTAAGCTGGCACCAAAATTACTTGGTTAAGTTCATGAAAATGTCACGGTTTGGGTTTTAATAAAACCATTTCACAACATATTTGAAACTTCTCCTCTGTTTTTTTGTTTTTTGGGGGGGTTACAAGGGTGATGAATCCCATCCAAAATATGACTGGTTGGCTGAAAAGCAGCACCAGCAAAGCAACATAATAAATGGCAAAGACAAAATGATTAAATGTACTCTAAAGTCATCTGGCAGAATTTACATTTTCCTCTGAACATAATTGAAAATACAGATTCGTCAGAGAGCAATGTAATTTAGTAAAGCCAGGGTTTGTCACATGGATTCACAAAAGCTTGATTCAAAGCGTCTGAGTCAAATTACGGATCTTTGACTAACATTTCAAGACGTCAATAGCCAAGAGGCAGCCCAAGAAAGAGGCAGGTTACTTTTTTTGGATTTTATCCTTCACTAAACCCAAAAGTCCCAATATCATACCTCCCGCAGTATAGACTGTCTCTTGTGACTCCCAGGATAAATACAGCACTACGTTACTGTAGTACCTTTATAATAACAGTACTTCAGTAAATGTACTTATTTACACCTACTTTGTAAATATTTCGGTACACATGCAGAAGCAAAGCAGGCTGGTAGCTTTGTACGTTCTAACTTTTTTAAACTTCTTTCCACTTTCAAAGCCTAATTCAGCAAAATATTAAAGTGGCACAGGTGTCAAATTCATAATAATCCTTAACACATGAGAAATGGCACGTGCAACCTGACAATTAGTGAAGGCCAAGCACAACTGCAAGCAATACAGAGACCAAAGAAATTGGGGTCATGGACCGCATTACCAAATACAGTAGATGTTCATTGTTCTCAGGATTTTTTTTTCTCTAAAGAGACTAACCAAAGAAATCACAGCGCTGAAATATATCACCACACGACACCAAACCACGCCAGGCGCAAATCATCCCAGAGAACACAGACGGCGCTCTTACCACATATAGCACAAATTTATGGCTTTTTCAGGTCCTCTAGACCTAAAAATGAGCCGTGCCCTGTTGGGTGCAGGTTGTATAGGTGGCCACCTCGTTTCCTGACAGCCTCTGTTCCCGACTCACAATAATGAAGAGGCAGCTGCGGGGAGCACGGCAAAAAACAGGGACAGAAAAACAGGGCAGTTCCAGTTGAGACCCTCTGCTTCTGCGTGACCTCTGACCTGATGAATGACAATTTCTGTGTGACCCTTGTTCCCTGTCAATCAAAAACGTTGCTGCAGAGGCGACACAAGGGCACACACACACACACACACACACACACATACGCACACACAAACGAATGCTCTCCCTGAAGCCATTTGTCTTTCAGGAGACTGACTCTGCTCATAGTCCCAGATAATGGGAGAAATGGAAATACAGAAAACAATTATACCCTTGCATGGCTCCAGCCCTCACCTGAGGAGAGCACTCATATCCTGCTATGTTATCCTTCGTCTCCCTCTGAAATATTTATAATGCAAAGATGGGGTCTCAGAGCATGCGGCGTGTTGTACTTGCAGGCTGAAACCATGAGTGAACTCAAAGAGCACTCATCAGTAAAGCATAACTTTTGTTTAAAGGTACCCACTACACCTGCCAGCTGGAAATACCACGCTGATTTGCATTTTTATTCGGTTTTAATGTATTCTTTGGAGGTGATGATTTCCAAATATAGAGTATGCCTATTCTTTGCTCTGTTTGCTAGCAACAAGCAATGCAAGTTAATTCTGTTGAGTAGTGTGTTTTTAATAGATCAAAGAGGAAATCTGGGCCTGTCTTATGCAATTAAGGAGATGCATTAAGAACAAACCCCTGTGGGCTGTTGTTTTCAGATGATGCCCTACTGCTTCCACTGGTACATCACGATTAACGTTGTGCAGACATGCCCTTTTGTTGAGTGCCTCAGACAGCAGGCAACATTCCCCCAGACCGGCAACGAGATCTGGATATTTTTCAGTCAAACTAAAGGCTGTTGATGTTTTCCGAAACACAGAGCCAGGAGTCATGATAACCCCAAGAAACTTAGTAGATTTGGCAAGAGGCAAAGGGGAAAAAAAGACAAGCTTCCTTAATTCTATCCTCCACCCTACACTTAAATTTGCCATTAATTTTTGTTGCTTTAAAGTTCCTTATCCAATTAGCACCTTTATCGGCAGCTCACACGAGTCCTGTTTATTAATACTAGTCAATTATTTCAGCATGAGCAGATTTACAACCAGGTGCTGCAGATATACCGAAAATCCGCACAGGAGAAACCGAATTGCAATTGGGTTTGTGACAATCTCATTCGTAGTTCTTTTGAGGTTTTCCACGCTTAAGGAAAGATAACGGTCACTTTAAATTCAATGAAGTGAAAACGAGAGAATCAAAGCAGGGATCTGCTTCTAGCCAGCAGGTCACGTGAGCCTGTGCTGAGTAATCCCCACTGGAGCTCATATGACGGGCCCCAAATCTCTTTCCTTTTTAAATTTAAGCTTCTTTATGACTTAATTCAGCTTCTGTGTGAAGTTATAGTTTGAACACTTTTGATCACAGCAATGTCCACAATGTTTTGTCAAATTAAAATGAAAATCAACACTGTTCTAACTCAAATCACCTCTCAAGTCTTAGGATTCAGAGTCAAATGATTCCCATCACCACTTTTCAGCATAGTTGGTCTATCATAATCTATAGTCCAGATAGTATCTAAAAACTATAATTTTTATAGCTCACTATAATGTAGTTACATGCAAATAGATAGAGAGGAGATCAATAATGTATTTTAAAGCAATTTAGAGCTGCAATAATTAGATTAATAAATCAATTAAGAGGAATTCTGAGTTAATCATCTTAGCATGTTTCAAATCAAAATGTTCTGCATTTGCACATTTCATCTTAGCAAATGACAGAGTTTTGCACTTCTTCATGAAGCTGCTGATCAAGAAATTGAAAACATAATCAGCAGATTTACCATTAATGCAATCATTTTAGTTGTAACTTTAACATAAACATCTGTAGAATGATGTTAACACAGATGACACAGCACTTGGTGTAATCGTATCTAAACATTTACTCACATACCAAATTTAAAACATTTATTAAGCTTTAAGCATATTTAGAAATACTTAATACGTTCACGAAATCAATGAAGCCACATTATTATTCTACAGTAATTGGCTTCTTTTAACTTCATGGGTTTTAGGTATTTAGTTTGCCTCTGTGTGATATCTGCAGTAGAGATAGACAGGGAATGCAGAAAGAGAGCAGGGGGTATGACATGCAACGAGGGTCAGCCGAGCGTCAAACTGTGGACGTTCAGAAGACAGAAAAATGATAAAAAATTCCCATCACAAGTTCTGAGAGCCCCTGGTGACACCTTCAGATGTTTTGTCCAACCAACAGTCCAAAAACCAAAGATGCAGCATTTACTTTACAAAACACAAAAACCCAGCAAATGCTTAAAGACAACATATAGAGCACACTGATTTTTTTTTACTTGATTGAACAACTGAAACAATTGTTCATTGATTTTAAGGGAAATTGTTGCCGATTCATTTTCATTGATGTGCTAATGGAGCAATCAACCAGTTGTTTCAATTGCTGATTATATATTGAAAATAAGAGTTTCAAAGGAGGGTTTGACATAATACCAATTAAGAATGTCTTTATATCGTCATATAATCATGTTGCATTGTTTTTTTTAAAATATATTATTCAGATACAGTACTGTAAATACGTGTTAAACAGGAGAGGGTGATTGTCAGCAATTCACTTTATGACTGAATTAGGATGGCTTCTGCTGCAGTGGTTCAACACCGTTTGCTGCTCTAACTACAGCAGGATGACAAGATAGTGCACGAGGATGTATTTTTGCTCCTAAGAAATTGCTCTGCATCAAGACGACTTCACAAACCGAAATATTCAAATGTAGTAAAGTGATATATGCAAATCTAGCCATGACACATTTCACAAACCCACAGCTCATTGTCAAACATTACTTCAAATCACTTTGCTGGCAATATACCAGATACTTTTCCCCTCTCACTGCTCTTTCTCTCTACAACCTCCTTGATCTTGTGTCATGCTGACGGGTGTAACTGTCAGATGGTCCTTTGCAGCACAGCTCTCATATGTGGAGAGCCTTGGCGCAGTGGGTGGGAGAGGCCAGCGGTTGAGGTGGGTCGAGTCCGCTTGGTCCAGTCCTCTCGTCCTTCAGGGCACAGCCGGCAGTTTGGTGATAATTGCATGGTGGATACAGCGTTCATATTCATGATAACCCTGAAGAAGGCCTCTCCTCCTGCTAATAGATGTCTATTTTTTTCCCCTCTGCCCGCTCTCACACATCTCTTCATCATCGTTTTACATTCAACAAGCTGCAGGGGCCTCGCTTGTTCAAAGAGTGTAAAGCACAGGAATAATTATTCTGGTTTACGGCTAAACTGTATGATGCTTTACAGTTATTTCGCTGTGTAGAAACAAACAGCTCATGAATATGCATTAGATGTAAGTTGAGAAACCTTATAATATATTTTAAAATGCCCAAAATTATGGGCTGGAATGTGAATATGACAGTCAATCACACTTTCTCAGAAATCATGTTGATGTAGTCAGAGAACTTGTCTTGTCGGATCAATATATTTACAGTGATTCATAAAGAGAAAAGCAGAAAATCCTGGCACCGTACAACTCTCTATGCCTAGACATTTCAGAAAATAAATGACAATTAATCCATCAGTTAATTATGTAATCATTAAAGCTCCAATTCAGTGTCACAAAAAGCGCAATATTCTGCTCTGAAATGCAGCAAAGTGCAGTATAAGATAAACATACACGAGCAAAGTGCCTCAAAATAGTCAATGAGTACAGAGAATTGAATGAACTAGCTAATGTTCACCATGATGGCAGACTGTGTTGATCCACAAATGTCCAGTGAGGTGTTCAGAAAGCAAATGCTGCTCTGTTTGATTACCCCCGAGATGCTGACTTAATGCAGCCTGTTGTCTGTTTTTTCTTCTCCTTATCAGAGGGGGGCACATGTGAAGTAATTGCCGCTCACAGATGCTGTAATAAGAATCGTATCGAGGAGCGGTCACAGACAGTCAAATGTTCTTGTCTGCCAGGGAAGGTGGCTGGAACCACCAGAAACAGGCCTTCATGTGTTGACGGTGAGTATTTTAGCTTTAATCTAGCAAGTATGAGGTTGTTTTACAATACCAAGTTTAGCACAGTCTTGTCCTATTCTGAATATGCTTGCATTGCAGGAAAAGAAAGTGCCTGTTCTTTTTTTTAAAAATATTTATCTTCACCAAAAATGTTCTGCATTATACAAAAAGCAAAATCCTGCCAACAAAACTGCCATGTTTTGAAAAGATACAGAGATTTGTTCAAATCTCTCAAAGAGCCTAAGTCACCCATGCAACACCGTGTCCCCTATAAGATTAACATTACCTGGGATAATGTCACATCCAAATTCTGTTGCTTACAGGCAGCAGAAGGCATCTGCAGGGGTAAGCTTTACTCCAACACACAGTCAGACACTACCGCTGAATGTAGCACACCTCGGGGAAGAGTAAGGAAATAAATAGCACAAGGCGATGAGATGCAGACAAAGTAGGTGTTGATTAGGTGTGTACCTTGTAGATATTTCTTGATGGTTTTATACATGCTTTGACAAATGTCAGCCACACATTCTCAATCCCTTGTAATAAATGGATTTGGTGCCCTGGTCTGACACAGCTAAAATACATATTGGCTTTAGGAGACCTCACACCTGCAGCTTTTATCTTAAATCCATTTGCAAATATTACTGCAATCTGCAAGGGGACTCGGGGTTTTTGAGGTCTCTTGATGTCAGCTCTGACAGATTCTTTTCCTCTGTCACACATTACAAACCATTTACTGTCTACTTACCCTGTATTTAAGGCAATTTTCTCTCCAGATGGCAGGAATGTGGTGTGCATTAAAGTCAAGTCCCAGTCACACCTACCGATCCTCTCACTCAATGAAAAGGCTCACTTTCACCCTCTGCATTCATGTTCGACTACATCTAATATAGAAGTCACGTTGGAATATAAACACACATGTACATGTGTATGAAAGGGCTGGACCTGAATATCCCGAATATCCGAATATTCGTTCACTACGGCGGTATCCAGATATTAATTTTGGTATCCGAATATTCGCCACCCACCCACCCCCCACCCCCTGGTCGGACGTTGCTGGGCGAAAAGAATATTCGGCGTTACTGTCTTCCCTCTGCCTTCGGTCCACATCGGCTCATATCGGCTCATCTCGTCCTGTGATCACATAAACATATACACATGTCTATGACATATACACATATGTCTATGTGATCACCCCCTCCTCCCCCCAGATGAAAATATTCGGATCTCGTCTCTTCGCTTCGCCTTCGGCCCACTTCGGCTCATCCCGCCGTGTTCAGCTCATCTCGGCTCATCCATTCGTGTTTGTTACCACCCGAACACCCGACTCTGACGTCACGCTTCACTTTGTTGCATAAACACAAGACAAGATGCCGAAGACCTCCACTGTTTGGGAATTCTTCAATTTAACTGAAGACAAAACAAAGGCAGTGTGCAAAATTTGCATCCGGGAGGCCAGACGAATGGATTCAAATATTCGGGCCCTCTCCGCCACATCCCCCCCGTCGGACGTTATGGGGCGGAACGAATATTCGGATATTCGTCTTTAATAGGGCCCGAATATCCGGAGACCAGAAACCAGTATTTGGGCCAGCCCTAGTGTATGAAACATGCGGCAACAGTTTTGAAAAAAGTTGTCTGAAACATGTCGATAAATACAACCATGTTACTTACTGACACCCTTGACATACGACATGTAATAATTAGAACTGGACAACCTCTCCGAATGGCCGCCTATCTCGAACACTGCCCAGCTTTGCTATCGGGGTTTTGCATTCTGTTAAGGTGAAAGGTACCTGCAATGCCATTTCTCTTGTCTTTGTTGCCCGTAGCATCCATAGTAATTGGGAAGTGGTGGTGTGAGATGGAGCCTTGCCTGGAGGGGGAGGAATGCAAGACGCTCCCTGACAACTCAGGCTGGATGTGCTATGCCGGGAACAAGATCAAAACCACAAGGGTAAGATAACCTCTCTTGACCACGGGAAACAAGATATTATAGCAGGAGTGTGGGAGGGAGACGTACAGTACCGTCACACTCGCTGTGGCATCAGCAATAACAGCATAGTTACTGGGATTAAATTTCAGTGCAAATTGACTCGTTAACAACACGGTCTAACCCAACGATTTCTTTCCTCCTTTTTCTTGTCAGAACACTCAGCCATACACAACATCAACATATTAGCATTTTGCGGGAAGGATGCAAAGGAACAGCCCCGGTGCAGAGGTTAATTTGCAGGTCAGTCTCTTCATCTAAAGTGGGACATCCAGATACTAATTAATCTCTCTCAACCGCTTTAATTGCTGAGATTTTTAAAGGGCAGAACATACCATTTATATTCATTTCTGTGTTATTTACATCATTCTAAACACCTCTTTTCTTCTCATTTCAGCGCTGTCGTGGGATCAATCATAACAAGAGACAATTAACCTATAGTTGCTTTAAGAAATGTGAACACTTCACGAGTTAAAGTGTAAAAACATGTAGAATACATTAAGCACATCCTGCTCAAGGCTCCTGAAAATACTGACACTCCAAGCTGCCTGCGGGAAACTTCATCATAACCTTGTAATGAATATATTTTCATCTTATTTTTTTCCAACTTTGAGCTGGAACGTGACTGTCTGCATTTGGAATATCTGGAGAGAATCTGACGTCCCTCAGACATCAGTAAGACAGATGTCGACTACGAAGCACCAAACAGGGGAGGAATATATCAAAGGACACGGGACGAGCAAATACAGAAGTTGACAGCCCTCAGGATTTTCTTTTCTCTTTTTAATATTGATAGAAGAAAAATATTGTACATAAATAGTTTGTCCTTCTTTGTGTACTTGAACTTTATTTATAGTGGTGGTGAATCTTCCCTCTTCCTACCCACGAATCCCAACACAGCCAAAGTTTGATAAGTACACGAAGTTACGGTGAAACAGATGCATTACAGTGGAGATGTTTTGCAAGTACAGCTTGTGTGTCTTGATACATTTTACCATTTGTTTGTATGGTACTTGTATGCCTTCGATCACCTCCTAAATGGCTTTACCAATCGAATTAGGTAAGCTACCCTGAAACCGATCGATTCACCAAAAATGTGATGCCAGTTGGTTCTTTTCGATACTTGAAATGCCTTATTTGTGTTAAATCATTCACACGATGATATTGTACATATGAAGCCATCTCTTGATATGTGCTGAAGTTTCATTAAAGTCATTGTTCCTGTTACTTATGCGAGAGCATTTTGCCACTCGGAAAAATCCAAACACAGATCTGTCTGTGTGTTAATGGGCACCCCCAAACTGGACGTGTTGGACGGGTTCATTTGGTTATATGCTTTTGAGACTGCATTTAGTTAGGTGGTGGCACATGATGTCAAAACTTTGTACTTTAATTTCTTGGTAAGGAGGACTTATGGCCTAAAGTCTTGTGATCACAGTGATCCTGCAAGCATGCTTGGAAAGACGATATTGTTTAGTTTTTGAGGTGCTGGTAGCACATTTCCTTACCTTGGGACACAGCCTTGCCGGTTTTCCTTTGCTTTAAGCTTTTATGCTAAGCTGGGCTAATAACTCCTGGCTTTGGCTTGCTATTTTAAGCTAAAATACCATCCTCAATAGCCTTTTGATGGTACTCACTTGTAATAGCAAGAATGGTACTGTTTTTCACTGCTTGACATCTCAATGAAAAGAGACTTTCCTCAAATGGTAAGATAATTTTTAACACTGGCTTCTGATAAAATGAGTTGAAGTGGCAATTTGTTGTGGAAATAAGATTTTTCATTCATTGCTGCTTGTGTTCATGATTCACTGTCATAAAGTTAGGGAGGTACTATGGCGGGAGAGAGCAAATTCAGGTTTTTTTTTTTTTAAGCTGAAACACATGTAGCACTAATGTGCTTGTTGCTGTGGACAGCAAAGTTGCTGGTTTGTCTTAAGATGATGATTTTGTGTTTGGTGCATAAGCAGTTGATGGGCTGTATTCCAGTACATTTTACTGCACAAACACGGAGCCCAGCAGAACTTTTAAAGCACCAGAGTTCTGTAATTATCACTTTTGGTCAGAAAGGCGGCTGTTGTTACTGCAAATAAAAAGCCATTAAGTGTTGCTTCAACAGACAGATTTGTGCTCGACCATTTCTGATTTGCCTGAAAACTTTATAGTATAAAATATGGGTATTTAAAAACATATTTTTGAAATTTTAGCATGACATATCAAATGCTTCTTGAGATACATCTTAATGTTATACATTGAAATTTAAGGCTGAGTTTGAATGACAACATATCAGGAACTATTAAAGATGAAACCCTGCAACTGTCCCTGTTATTTCTAATCATGTCATCAATTCAGAATTTGCTGGATCAAATAATTGCTGACTTAATCATTCCTGTGATATTATCATTTAAACAGCCTCAAATTTCAGTGCAAAAAAAAATATGCTTAAAGTCGCTTGATGCCAAATTTTTTATTTAAAAAAATGAATAAATCAATCTGAAATTTTGCAGATTCCATTTGAAATATCTATAGTTGATGGATAACAAAAAAGTTTCTAACAAATCAGAGATGGTTGAGTAGAAGTCCCTAGATAATTTGAGACAGAATAGCTCTGTCTAACTTTATCCTGTAGAGTCACGAGGGGGTTGGAAATATTCCAGCTGACATTAGGCAAGAGGTGGGGATAGGATAGGTTTCCAGGCCATAGCAGGGCTAACACAAAGAGACGTGTCAACGCTGACACTTAGAGCCAATTTAGAGTCACAAATTACCCTAATATACACGTCTTTGCACTGTAGGAGGAAGGTGGTGCAAACTCCACACAGAAAGGCCAACAGGTTCACACCCTGAACCTTCTTGCTGTGCAGCTGCAGCGCTAAATGCTGCAGCACCGAACCACCCACATTCACGCTGAGAGTGTCATATCTCCCCATCTAACTCTGGCAAGGAAGTGAATAAGCACATTTCTCAAAATGTCAAACTTAATCACAATTATCTCAGCCGAAAACATCTTATTCACCACTTCTCATTGGCATCTTTAAGCTCGACAGCCGGGTCATTAATTGGAGTCACTCTCGCTCTCTGTACACACAAGCCTTTACAATTACACACAGAGATGAATGGGTAGGAGGACTCGCTGCTGTATTTACAACATTTCAATGCAACACACAGTGGGATATTGGCCATTGCTTTCACAGCCTCGGCCCCTCAGGAATTACTCCAGGAGGAACTCGTGGCTGCTGCTGCTGCCGGGCAGGGTATCATCCATCTTCTAGAAAAATAGAAGTTTTTCCTGGACTTTTCACTTGTTCTGTTATTTTCTACCATCCCCTCATATTTAGTTTTCTTCCAGAGCACTTCGTGTCCAGTCTCTCAAATGCACCAGACCTTCAATTATGAGAAAAAAAATAAATTTTTCTATTTTTCATCTGCGCAAAGCTTAAAAAGAATTTTCTCTTTGTCAACTTCAACAGTTATTGGAGCAAAAGAAAAGAGCTCTTACACAATTTATGCACAAGAGAAAGTTCTTTCCTTTGTGGCTTATTATATGATAAACGACTGGGTATCTAGTGTTGTGAAATGTGAGCATCTTGGCATAGACACTAAGTGAAAACCAGCTCCCATGAGTCTATTAAAACACTATCTCCATTTGTGTTGTTGGCACATACGTTACTCAAAAATGCCATTTTATTTTTTTGTTCCAAGTCCAGAGCAGGTTGCAACTTCAAAGGAATTTTTTGTAATCTCACAGATACCTACTTTCTGTCTAGAAAGATAAAAAGTTTGCCCTGGGACAAAGAAATTATATAAAATAGGTATGAAGTTGACAGCACAGGCCACAGCAGTGACTAGTCCGTGGAAACACTGGATTTAAATAATGGTTTTCCTCCAGGTGGACAACACACAAAAATATCCTTAAAGATATAACCTGCTGCTGCATGACAGATAGAAAACTAACAACCTTTGTGTAAAGGTTCATTAAGAATTGCCTTGTATACGACCAAATGAAAACTGCACAATAAATTTCGGCATTTTAGAAAGACTTATGCAAGAAACCCACTGTGCAAGAATACAGTACAAAAGCAAATGAATCAGATGCTGAACTAGAAATGGGGACAACACATTAGCTCTCAGTAAAACACATTGAATGTGGACTGCCATAGCAGTTACAGTCAGTCTATAAGGCTGCACCTGCTGTGACTTGCGATACAAGCAGGCGTCAGGCTAATTCATTACCATGCAAAGTGTGAACCTGACTCAGTGAAGGGCGTTAATCATTAGAGACGACCATGTTTAGCTTTACCGACGAGGATGACGTTTTACTGTAAATCCAGGTGTGCGAGTAATGCTCACTAACAGTGCATTACCAGACCTCTGAATGCCATGTATTCAGTGCTTCCCTGCTGCTTTCACATGCTGTCTGTTGGCTCCATGTGCATCATGCGGCATAAACACAGATGTCAGATTGCAGCACACTCTCCATCACCCACAGCACTGAGCATACATTATGGGACAGAGGCAGTAGTGATTGCTTTACATGTCTGTATGAATTCATGACAGTGCTATTTAGGTCTTGCTTTATTTCCTCCAGGCTACCACACATTTAACTAGCATTTTAAATAATGCTCCCTGTCTGACATGGGATTGCTGGATGGGCATAATGTGTGCAAGATGGCAGCAGGCAGCAGCATCTCTTTTTTTCTGTCATCCGGAGTGGCTCTCTGGGCTGCAGCTGTAGGCTCTGATGTCTCACATCACGCTGCAGAACAGTGAGAAATAAGACACAAGTGATGGTGATGTGCCCTGACTTCTTTTCATGACGCACCAGGGACGTCCTGGGATTTGAGGCTCCCATGGGTTTGTTCTTAAGACACATTTCATTCAAAACACTCAGACAGTCTAGTCATGCGCCACTCTGCACTTAGAAGTCTCTTCTCTGTTTTCATGAATATCAAAGTGCAACTTAGAGCAACAGGATATGATGATAAGGTGTTAAGTGTGAAATAACTCCTATCAAGACAAAATCCCCACACATCAATAATTATCTGCTTGAGGGAAGATCAATGCCTGGGATGCCTGCTTATTAATAGAGTAAAATCACCTGCGTGACTGTTGCAAATGCAGCCGAATACAGGCTGCAAGAAACGGCAAGGTATGTAATGCATAGTGCGCAGAAGGCATTTAAAGTAAAAGTTATTAACTCCTCTTCACAGTTGTTTTCTGTGGTATCGAGCAATCGCCCAGATTACCCAGTCTAATCACATCCTGTAACCGAGAACTGTCTCCACTTCCCCTGCAGGACTCTCGGATTTCAAAGTCAAGGTAACGCGGACCAAACTGGATTCTAATTAAAGTTGACATCAGGTGCCTCATGCCCCCCCCCCCCCCCCCCCCCAGGCTTTCATCTAAATGATTCATGCAGAGAATACCAGACCTTTCATGCCGTTAGGTCCTCACAAAGGAATAACAACTTGATCACACAAAGCAAACACAGACAGATTTACAATGACACCAGCACAGTATCTGTTGCACCGGCTTATATCAAGTTATGTCACACCAATGTAGAGGCACTCAGCTGTCGTTTCGTGTTTTTGGCAGGGATCTTTTTTTTTTTTTTTTTTTTTTTTTTACAAATATTCATGCTGGTAAATGTGAGAGTGTAAATCAAATCAGAGTGCTAAAAGTGGCCTACTAATGGAATCAAACTGGATTATGAAGACAAAATACAATGAAATGTTTCCAGGTGTGGTAATTTGAATAGGGTGTAACCTGCTGCGAGCCTGATGTGATTGCTTGGAATGGAACGTGACAAGTGTGCGTCGGCCATATGCTGCAGACTGAAACGCTGGCACTGTGGAAGAGGATCAGCTCGAGCAACCCGGTGCCACTGTGGGTAAAAGCAGCAGCTAAATGCCTAACAGAAACATTAAATTGAATACGCCTCTGAAATTGCATGGGGATACAGGTAGGCTAAATAATTGCTGAATAGAGAGATGAATATGTGGAGGCTTCTTTTTTCTCCCCCTTATAAGTGGGAAGAGGATTTATCTCTGTGTGAGAAAGCCTGCCTTGAATTAAAGATGAGCTCCCCCTGCCTTTTGTCAGCCTATTGTGAACAACACAGCATATAGTATACACAACAACTACAGGTATGCAAAAATAGGTTTGGGATAATGGTTCGGCTTTGTGGAGAGGCAGAACAGACTTACTATGATACGAAGTGCCTCCAGGCTGAGTAAGAGGGTTGTGTGCTCTTATTATTTATGTTGGATTGGGACTGTTAGTTTGGTTTCTAATGTCTCAGCCTTGAAAATGAAATTTTCTGTGCCTCCGGAAGGGACTGGAGTGAGTTCTAATGCTAACAGTGAAATGAATTAACACCCATCTATTCACGGTGTCAGTTTTTTATCACCATGAGACTGTCCGTGTGAGGATTTTTTATTTGTGTGCTTCATGGCAAACAATGACATAATGTGAACGTCATCTGCTGAAGCGAAGGGCTTAAAATGAGCAGCGGCCGACTCCAATCCTTCTCCCTGACTGCGGTGTCTTGCTGTAGGTTATTTTCTTCCCCCCGCCACTTTGGCCTCGCCCTTACGCTTGACTTTAATGGAGACTGACAGTAAATCAAAATTACCCATACAAGACACTTTAAAAATAGTTAAGGAAATTAGGCTGCCCTAATATGAGACTTGAACACATGGCCCGTGCTGAGAAGCATTTCGTGTTGACACATCCTCCTCCCAAAGTTGAAGATAGGAGCCTGTAGTCACGCATTTACACCCTTGTCCTAGTTTGTCCCTAAAACACTACAAACAGCCCACAAAAGGAAGGAGGAGCTTTATATGAATTTTAACATGTATTACAAATATAACTATAAATGCAACTAAAAACACCACAAGCCACTACTGATTGTGTTGCTACCATCAATAGTGCAATAATTGCAGTGATGCTTCATTGCTCTAATTGAGTCACAATCTTTAAATGAATCATTTGACACATTGGGTGTTTGAGACTTTGTTTTCTTGCTGAGAGTTAGATGAGACAGATTTTAGAATTCGATAACTGGGTGTTAGGTATGAGGTTACATTTATTTTAGCCAAGCTTTAAGACAAGAAAAGGGGGTAAACAGCTTGCCTGAAGACAACAAAACATGCATACCTTGTGTGGGAGTGGTATTGAGTGGTCAAGTGTATTTACCATCATGTCAAGCTATTATCCATTAACAATTCTTAACCAAATATTGATTCAACTATGCTATTTAAAAGAGCTTTATTGGCAACTCACTGATTATGTTTAGATATCTGGAGAAGGAGAAGCATTCGTCTAGCTGTTCAACTGATCCATTTATTATCTACATCTGCTCCAACCTGTAGACAGTCAAGAGAGCTGAATGATCCCATCTGAAACCGAGTCAAAGGTGGGGTGCACCCAGAGTTGCCATTTCATCACAGGACCAACAAACAGCAACAGACAACCATTCACATGCAAACTTACACCTACAGCCAATTCAGACTCTCCAGTTAACCTGTGCATGTCTTTGGACTGTGGGAGGAAATCTTAGCACCCAGAGAAAACCCACGCAGGCACAGAGAAAACATGCAAACTCCACACAGAAAGACTCTAGCAGGTTTAAATGTTGTTGCTACCCACTACAGCTATCTGTTTGAATCCACGCTGCAAAAACTGTGATATTCAGGAAGCATTAGCATCATCTTCTGCTGCTACATTTTTTTTCATGGAACTAAATTTGAGTAAATTCTTTTCATCAAAACATCAGCTGTTTGAAAAAAAAGACCATTTACACAGAAATCAATAAATAGAAACGTTATTACCTTTGTGGAATGAAGTGAAAGCCAGTACCTTTTCCACCTCGTCTCAGAAATGTTAAAAAAAAAAGGCAAAAGCTTTAAAGTATACATGTACAAAATTTACATGGCCGGAAAGATATAGGGTGATTCTCAGTGCATCAGTATTGGCAGCGCAATTCTCTTCTCCCAGTATGGGTGCATAACAGTCTCCGTTTCATTACTGCAGCATGCAGCCAAGAGACACAACTAGGTACGAATGTATCACACCACAACCGATAACATTAATAGTGTCCAATTAATGTTTGTTCATTAAAGTGTAATTGTTCAGCTCTCTGTTTTAATTAAGCAAAAACGTAATCTCCATTCAGGATAGTATGTATGCATAATGACAAAGAAAACAGATGAAACCTCTGAGCCATGACCAAACTACATTCAGTCTATTGCTGTCAATCGTCCACGTGGTTGTCAGCAGTAAAATAAGCCTAATTTTGTTCATATATAGAAACAGAGAGACAGAGAGAGGAAGAATTGTGTTTTTGTTTTTTATTGTAAGTGTCAAGTCTGTATGAGGGAAAAGTTGTTAAGTTGGAAAAGAACAGTGTTTCCATTATGTTTTTCATGTGCCCCAGGACAGTTTATTTTCTATTAGTGAACATGAGCTACTGTCCTCAATAGACAGCCACAAGAGAGGGAAGGTTCCCTGCCACATATCAAACCCATCAAATAAGCTGCCAGAAATGGGTTATTAGCGAGCCTGGTTTGAATTAAGAGGATCAAGTGTAAAGAATCGTTGAAACCTTCTTCATTCCCTTTGAATAATATCTCAAAACTGAGGTTATTCTTGTCTCACTTTGTGGATATTTAATCCCCTGTTCGTCTGGTTTAATACTCTGTCTTTTTGCCTCAGCCTAAAGCATTTTTCTTGTGTGCAACAAGTTCCAGCTAACAGTGTAGATCCCATAGCACCTACCATAATTAACTTATTTTGGATGCATTCTGAGATGTGATTTTTGTTTTCATATATTGTGACAGGTGCTGAGAGGGTTTCTACTTAATTTACAAAAAAGCACAGAGATTTAGCTTTTTTGCTTGACTTTAAGTATGTTTTCACTGCACACGTTTCCTAGACTTTTGTATGAATCACATAGTTTACACCATCTGAGACACTGAGTGCCTAGGAGATAAAGTGCATGATCCTACATACTCTTTCAACATACGACCACACGCCCAGTGAGACGACGCTTCAACCTCCTGTAGCACTAGCTCCTCCATAGACGCCGCCACCTGCTAGCCCGGCAGCCCGACCACCGGATCCACCACCTGCTAGCCAGGCAGTCACACCGCAGGCAGCTCTACCGAAAGCTTCACCACCGGCTAGCCCAACAGTACCATTACCAGCCCGGCCTCCAGCTAACACAAACCATGCCTGCTTACAACTCCGAAGACTGCACTTCACTTCAAAAGGCAAATAAAAAGATTATTGACCTTGAAGAGGACATACGACGGCTCTGCAATGAGCTACGAAAGAAAGATTCCCTGGAGGTAGCCGCGGGGCAGTCCAAATATATCGCCTCGCTTCATGCCTCCAGCCAGGACATTGTTGTTTGGAATCCCGCCAGTTGTCCAAGAACTTCCTCTTGCTCAACGCCCATCCATCAGCCGTCTTGGTCAGAGGTGGTGGTCCGCGGCCGAAGCCCAGCTCCTGCTCCTCTCCCTGCCCATCGCCCAAAGATCCCAGTAAAGTGTTCCCCAGCTCCTGACGGCGGCCCTGATGGCTTGCCCCACCTGTCATCTCGTCCTCTGTTCAGTCCCACAACTCTCATCATTGGTGACAGTATTGTCAGAAATATCCGTTTTTCAACGCCACCACACGGTGTTTACCTGGCGCCACCATTGCTGTTATCCTGGACAAACTCCCTGAGCTGCTACAGTCCATCCCATCCTCCATTTGCCGTGTGATAATTCACGTCGGCAAAAACGACAGGACCTGGGGACAGTCTGAGCTGACGAAACCGGATTTTATGGACCTCTTCAGCCGTTTGAACAGCTGTGGTAAGTCGGTGTTTATTAGCGGGGCCATACCGACTCTGTCTCGTGGTGCCGAGCACTTTTCTAGACTCCTCAGTTTGAGCACCTGGCTCTGACACACCTGCACAGCTCTCAACCTGAATTTCATTGACAATTTTAACCTCTTCTGGAACCGCCCTGGTTTTTATCTTCACGACAGACTGCATCCGAACACACTGGGCAGCTCGGTTTTAACAGCAAACATTCACCACACAGTTCAATCAACACCAGCTGACTGACTGCCAATAAGCCACGCCCCCTCACCACACACCCCACATACTCCCCTCTGCCCACAGAAACACCGGACTACATCACCCACAATATCCCAACAGTCGTTTTCAACAGATCAGACAAAACCCGGACTGCTTTTAGACCAAGAACACTGTTTCCATTGAAACGCCAGAAGGAGCGCTCATGACTGTGTTGAATGTGCGCTCACTTTCAAACAAAACTTTTATTACAAACGACCTGATTTTAGATCATAAATTGGATAGTTTTCTCCTGACAGAGACATGGCTTGGCACTGATGCACCTGCTGTTCTCACTGAGGCTTCCCCAACTAAGTTAAACTTTTTATTCTTCATCAGACAAAGTAGAAGAGGAGGCGGAACAGCCTCCATCACTCGAAACACTCTCACCCCGACTGAAGTATCTTTTAACAGTTACTCATCATTTGAGTCTCATGCCTTTGTTTTTTGCAGCACCTAGATCCTCTGTCTAACAGTCTACATACCACCCCATCACTCCAGCATTTTTATCAGTGAATTCTCAGAACTTTTATCAGTCATCCACACCAAATGCAACAGAATTTTAATAACTGGGAATTTTAATCTACATATCGATAACATCTCGGACCCAATGTCCAGAGACTTTTTAAATCTTTTAAAGTGTCTTGATTTTAAACAGCATGTCACACAGCTGACTCACAACAGAGGATACACCCTGGACCTGGTATAACCCATGGCCTGTCCATTGGTGTGTCCTCTGTTGTTGACCTGGCTGTGACTGACCATTACTGTGTGTTTTTTAATATCACCAGTTTTAACCAGCAGGAGGTGAGGAAAGGCTACCTAACTTCTGAAGTGGCTGCAAATTTTATTGAGATTTTACAGAGCACTCGTGCTGAAATATTACCTGCACCGTGCGATTTTATCGTTGGTAATTTTATCAGCAAACTGAAGTCAACCTTGGACTCAGTAGCTCCACTTTTAATTAAAACAACCAATAGAAATCCTATACCTCTATACCTGGTTAATGCTAGGACACTTGGTCGAGTTTTCTCCCAAGTAAACCCAACAACCTGCCTTTTAGATCCGATTCCCGCACTGCTTTTAAAATCATTTTCTGGATTCTTTGAGGAACAATTTTTAAACATAATGAATTGCTCTATCCAGATGGGTGTCTTCCCCACTGCCTTTAAAATGGTGGTGGTGAATCTCCTCCTGAAGAAGCGCAATTTAGACCCCAATGTTTTTCATAACTACCAACGTATATCCAACTTACTGTTCTTTAGTAAAATTTTAGAAAAACTGGTTTATAACCAAGTCAGTGACTTTTTAAACAAAATTAACATTCTAGAAAAACATCAGTCTGGTTTTAGGATGAACCACAGTACAGAGACAGCACTTTTAAAGATTTTAAATGACATCAGGTGGAATTTGGATAATAATAAACTAACAGGGGGCTGCACAGTGGAGTAGTGGTTAGCACTTTTCCCAGGTCCCCGGTTCAAATCCCGCGGTGGGTCTGGGATCTTTCTGCATGGAGTTTGCATGTTCTTCCTGTGCATGCGTGGGTTTTCTCCAGGCACTCCGGTTTCATTTTATTAAACAGACTCAAACACCTGGTTGGCCTCTCTGGTACTGTTTTTAACTGGTTCAACTCTTATCTCACAGACCGATGTTTTTATGTAAGTATGGATACGTGTTCCTCGGGAACCCATGAAAGTAGGTGTGGGGTTCCCCAAGGTTCAGTTTTAGGTCCCATTCTTTTTAATCTTTACATGCTTCCTCTTGGGGATGTCATCAGGAGACACGACATCAGTTTCCATAGCTACAGCTGTACATTGCCGTGTCTCCTGATGACACAGGGCCAATAGATACCCTTTTAAAATGTATTGTAGCCATTAAGTCATGGATGGCAGTGAATTTCCTACAGCTTAACCAGGACAAAACTGAGGTTTTAGTCATAGGTCCTAAAGGCCAGAGAGAGAAGCTTTTATTAAAATTACAGGATTTTAAACCGGCCCTGCGACAGACTGGCGGCCTGTCCAGGGTGTCCCCTGCCTTCGCCCGAGTCAGCTGGGATAGGCTCCAGCAACCCCCGCAACCCTAGTGAGGATAAAGCGGTGTATAGAGAATGGATGGATGGATGGATTTTAAACTAGCACAATTTGTAAAAAAAAAACGTGAGCGTTATTTTTGACTCTGAGCTGAATTTAATGCCACACATTAAAAACATAACAAAAAAAGGTTTTCATCATCTGAAGAACATAGCCAGAGTACGTCCGTTTCTCTCTCAGGCCAGCACGGAGGTGCTAATGCATGCTTTTATCTCTTCTCGTTTAGACTATTGTAATGCCTTGCTCTCTGGTCTTCCCAAAAAGACTATTTTAACTCTACAATTGCTACAAAACCCAGCCGCACGCGAGCTGACGAGGACCAGAGCTCGGGAACACATTACACCAGTTTTAAAGTCGCTGCATTGACTCCCCGTCCATTTCAGGATCGATTTTTAGGTTCTTTTAGTAGTTTTTAAATGTCTTAATGGCCTTGCGCTTTCTTATTTATCAGATCTGTTTCTAACATATCGACCCTCGCAGATCCAGCGGCCTTTTAGTTATACCACAAGCCAGAACTAAAACCCATGGTGAGGCGGCATTTAGCCACTACGGCCCCTGCTTGTGGAATAGCCTGCTGTAGAACCTCAGGACTGCAGAGACTGTGGAGGTTTTTAAAAGACGGCTGAAGACTCATCTTTTTAATCAGGCTTTTAATTAAGCTTTAATTCTTTTTTGTGTTCTCATCATTCTCTATTTATTGTTTTATGTATTTGTATCTTTTAATTTCCCACCCTTTGCTTACCTTACAGGTCTTTCATTCTATCTTATACTTTAAAATTTTTAGTTTTTAAGTCCAGTGTTTCCTCAGCGGGGTCCTCCACACTGAGGGTGTCTCTGGTCTGCTGCTGGGGGTCTGTCCATGGGACCCTTTGGCCCGGCTGGTTGGGAGGGCTCCTCCCTCGGTGTGGGGGTCCCTCTGTCTGTCGGGTCGGGGGGTCCAGGTGCCAGCACCCCCTGCAGTCATGACCTGCGACTGCCCCAGTGGGGGCGTTTTTTCATAATCATCAGTGCCATGCCATGTCCCCCTACAGTCAGTGGTGAGGGTGTGTGTGTCTGTGTGTGTGCTTGTGTAGTTGTGTGCATATATGTTGATATGGCGGGAGGGAGGGATGGGTTTTCTTATTTTTAATGTTTTTAAATGTTGTACAGAACTTTGTGCTGCATTTTTAAATGGTATGAAAAGTGCTATATAAATAAAGTTTGATTGATTGAGTGAGTTTGACATCTGAAAATTGTCTAATACATGTTGCTCCAGCTCCGTTGAAAATTAATTTAAAAACAGAAAGCTGAGGGTGTTACTGGTGGAATATAGGTGCAAATTTGAGCATGTGTGCTGTTATGTTTGACATAAACCCCAGTGGAGTGGAAAAGATTTTGCAGAACTGACAAAAAAAATAAAAAAATAAACCCTAACACACTGTGTTACACAGTAAAGCTAGCACAGCTTTATGTTACAACCATGACAATACAATACATACTCTGTGCACAGGAATGTAAAGAATTAATCTCAGTATGTTTGTTGAAAGCAAACACAATAGAGACTGTGAACATAGAGATAATGTGGAAGCCACACATCAGCTTATTCTGTTATATTCCCTGTGGATTCTTCTGTTTTTTCACCTTCTGTAGAGCTGGTAAGAAAACGCAGCTCTATGAGTTCCTGATCTTTCTAAAGCTTTCTTGTCCAGTTCTATTCAAGCCTTAAGAACAAGTGAGGGAATCATGGGACCTTTAACTTCAGTGAGCTTTGCATTTCTGCATAATATGAATTCAAAAGTACAAGATGGGAAATGGTTCAATGAGCAAAAATAGGGGGAAAAGATTACAGTTAGACTTTTAGGAAAGCTCAACGAGCTCCTGAGTTCAACTCATAATGATATATTATATAGTAACTCCTCTGTGTGTGAACTTCATTTTCAGTTCAAGCCTGAGAAGTTAAATCAGTCACTGAGAAGCCTCTTTAACAAGATAGTATTCAGAAAACCTCTTGCCTGAAGAGGTTATGAATAGACTACATTTTGCTTGGTTTAGTCTCCGAGTTTGTTTACATCATTAACAGGATTCTGCTCGGCTTCAGTTGTCAAAACTGAACAAACATCAAGAGTGACAAATTATTTTTTTTTAAAAACAGTGACTGCAACGATCATTTTCATTCTAAAGCCCGGGGTGATGGCTTCAAATTGTATATATTGTCTGATTGACACTTCAAAACCTGAAGATATTGAGTTTACTATCACACAAGACCAAGAAAGCAGCGAATCCACAGCAGTGAGATGCTGGAACCAGACAGTATTTCTCCTTGAACAGATAAAAGGCTGAGTTGTCGGTTGAGTTACTCCTCTGGTCCAAATGTTCTGAAATAAATACTAGATCATAGTTTCACTGCTGGTTCTTGCCGAATTGTTTTTGTATTGCATTAACACCTTTACACTGTAACATTACAAAAGCTGCACAATCCAGAATCATACAACAGTTTGTGCTGTTGTTGAAATATATTCTAAGAAGATTCTATCCCTTTACATAGCTGCATTCATTACATACAACCAAGTTCTTACGTAAACTCTATTGTTGAAGCACCATGTCCTACTTTGTCCGACTGATGTTCGATCAGTTTTATAACACTGTTGTGAGCTGCATCACAAGCTTCTGATGAGTTCATATCAGGTCTGATATAACACATATGATGGAGACTCTGCTGTCTACAAAGCTCCTGAGAAGGAACAATTAGAATTGGTTGTTGGATAAGCTACTCTCAATAATGATTTAGCAGAAAGGTTTTCTAAAATAACCAGCACAATGGAATACTGTAGTTTAAAATACACCTTAAAATCATGTGATTTTATCTTTTCCACTATATCCATGGCACTGCTGTCATTAAATAACAAATTAAAATTTGAATGTTTACAAAGAAATCCACGTACAAATACTTGAACCGCATGACAGCTCGGTGGAGAATCTTGACACAATCAAAACGATCATAATGCATAATTGCGTTACGTTGAGCAAACTGCTTGGAATTCAGCTGCTTTCAGCTAGCACAGCGTGTGGCATTCATACAAGCCTGACATCTCGGATGGAGCAATTCACAGGTGCCACATTTGTGTTATTATAAAATGTCTCTTCATTGTAAAAAAAAAAAAAAAAAAAAAGGTGAAATGCAAAGTTAAAAGAGAGGCAATGAGGAGTGGGTCCAAAAGGAATAATATTAATATAAAAAGGAAGACTGATGAAGTAGTAATGATGGTAAACATTCGGTTCTGTTTAGTGGCTCGAATGTGCTTCAAGGCAGAGAATCACCAGCGTTTCCAATCATTACCAGAAGCTGAGTCCCCTCCACAGGAGCGCTCAGTTTAGAGAGACAAACAAAAAAGCATGATGTAAAGACTCTCAGCAGTGAAGAAGCTCCTCTTCTCTTTTCTCTCTCCTTTCTCCCCATGATTAGCATTTCAAACAGTCCTTGTTTTGCATCAGGGCTCCACGCTTGTGTGCATGCCATCACAGCCTTGCAGGTGGTGGCCTGTCCAACCAGTGGAGTCCAAAAGCAGCATTTGTGTTCCTCCGCGCTTGTGTGTGCATCCACGTTTGTGGGAGTGCCTCTTCGTGGTTAGGACTAGTCCAAAGGGATCTGACCCCTTTATAAAACCTGGAGTAAGTTAAGGGGCAGCGTTGTCTGCAAATGCTACATAATCATAAATTTCTTAGTATTTGCGGTCCTCAGCTTTGATCGGCTGAGCGAGTCACAAGCCACTGACTGGATTCACATTGTGCCTCCTGAAAATCCACAAAATCTCTTTTTAAGTGTCTGCCAGCAGGCCCATCCAAACTTTGATTGAGTGCATCACAATGTGCCCAGCATATCAAACGCAAACACAATAGTACAGGCCTTTGCAGAAGCTGTCTGTTTGGATTGGAAAAGGTGCAGCGTCATTTTATCTTCAGCCAGCTACTAATAGATTGTCCACTCCATGGGACTAACACAAACCAAATTGTTCCAAGACAAAGGAAATTAAAATAATGAGTTCTTGCCGTTTTAGGCTGAGCAAGGAGATATCTAATTAAATCTATATTGTTCCGTGCTCTATCTGACAGGGCGTCCTCAGAGTCCAGCGTTACTTAAGTTGACTGCAGCAGGTCGCTGTGGGTTTGCGCTGATTAGATGGAGCTTCTGCCTTGTTATCGTGCAACCTGAAAACAACACAAAATTACAAATTCATTTCCATTACAACGATTCCGACGTAAGATAAAGCTGAGCAATTTGCTGAACACGTTAAATGCTGTTGGACTTTTCTTTTTTCCTGTTTTCAATTGACCATTCACTGAATTCTGCTCCCATCTCCAAGCAACTGTCCAATCGATAGCTTCACATGTGTAGAAACAGCAGCCCTGTCAAGATTTGGATTTCTCCAAATGCGTGGGACTGTAGCAAGAGAAGTGCTCTGTATCTCGAGAATTTCCGAACGCTCTGTCGACTGTGATGCAAAACGATGTTGAATAAGTGTGCAAAATCTCAATTTCCTGCTCACACTTGAGCAAACTATTATATAGTGTAGCAGTGAATGAGCAACCGAGGGAGAGAATTCAAATTCACAGTCATGGCGGTTGAGACAGCTGTCACTTCAGCCCAAAAAATCCACAGCTGTCAAGCAGAAATAGGAAACCTGCTTTTGTTTGCTGTGTGAAATTAAAGACCCACTGTTTCAAAAATTACTGCAAATTTAAACTGTGACAGGTTTGAGCCACGCCTGAACAAAAGGCTTGACAACACTCAGGCAGGGGTTGGCGAAAAGAACAATTGTGTGCTCTTCTGTTTTATTCTGTTGCTCAAAGTGTATAATCTGATGACCACATGACTACTGTCCAACCGCTGATCACTGGCTGCGTGTTCTTACTGGTCCCTGCTTCTTTGTACAGTGTGTTCTCTCCATGAGTCACACATACTAACAAAAAGGAAAGTTATAAGAAAGTGCATTTCTAAAGGCACTGGGGTTTCCTTTGGCCGTCAGATTTAATTACATGGGTTTTAGTGTTTAGTATTAGTTCACAGCTTATTTCATGTTTGTCCTCTTGGCCCCATCATTCAACAGATTATAGAATTAAGGATTTCTGAGCCCACTGTGCCTGGTGAGAGCAAGAGGGTTGATATGGCCAATGGGAGCGGTGATTATGCTTGATTGTGGAATCTTTCAGCATCAAAGGAGAGCTTACTAAAATAAAGCTTTATGATGAGTATTCAAAGTCTGTCAGAGCCTGTTTGCATAGGAGTAGTGCAGTAAAAAAGGAGGATTTAGTGTACGACTGCGCTGGAGCATCTATAAATACCACTCCTTAAACGAAAATCATTATGTGCTATGTGTTTTGGAGGACTGTTGCCTCTGTGACTCAGACTAACACGGTTCTTTTCCTCACCTTTGTGGTCTTCACTTTGTTCCCAGAGATGCATGACCAGCCAGTGAGGTCAGGGAGAACTCGGCACTCCTCCCCCTCCAGACACGGCTCCATTTTACACCACCACTTCTGACGCACAATGGAAGCTGAAGGGAAAAAAAGTCACGGTCACTTTTTATACAGAAAAACTTCAGCAATATGAGGTGTTTGGAAAAAAAACATCTCAGTCTGATGTCACGCTCTTTTAGAATTTAAAAGCCTCAAAACCAGAAGATTCTGGTGAGACTAGATGTGCTATTACATATAATATATTCATTTCTTGTCAGAATATTTCAGATTGAGAGAGTTAGAAGAGGGTCCTAGTCATATTACCTTCAACACAAGAGGGCAGAGCCCTTGTTGTCCCTGCTACCTGTCCTGGGAAGCAGGAGCACTTGACCGTTTGAGAGCGTTCTTCAATCTTGTTCTTATTGCAGCAACGATGAGCAGCAACCACTTCACAAGTCCCTGTCCTCTCCTGTGATGACCCTGAGAAGGAAATTTTTGGGGAAAAAGATGACAGTTTCTTAAATTCTGAGTTTTGCATGCAAAACGCAGGATTATAGTCAAACTGCATATGTCTTCTTGTCTTCATTAGATGTGAAATAAACCCAATAGTCCTCTGATACAGCAGCAGAGCAGTTCAGTTCATACTCATGGCACCTAATTCTGTTGTTTTTAAAGTTACGGCACCACCAAGTGGAGGAAAAGCATCAGCACTCAGGCAACAGGCAAAGGAATAAAGGAAAACATTCAAATGTGAAAGCATATCATCCTCATCATGCTCGTTAATCTAATTTTATGCAACAGATGATTAAAAAAGAGCAGAATAAACTGCATGAGTAGACATCTCTGAGGAACATCTGCTGCTGCATCATATCACAAAAAAGGATGTAGAAAAGAAAGACCCGTGCTTGGATATTGCTAATTTTGAATTGAAGTGTGTGCCATGCTGCATGACCGACAAGGCCTGCAGGATTGAAAGGTTAATTCATAATTAGATTTGGGCTTAAATCTATGATCAAAACATGGGTTAAAAAGCAAAATGTGTCATTAATCAAACAAAGACATTAATCTTAAGCTTGATAAGATAAGCTTGAATTTCCTTTTGGGGATGAATAAAGTGATTCTGATTGCAGTCATCTGTGCAAGGCTTAAAGTATTTCAGTATATTTGCTAAACTATTGCACTTAAGTACAAATCAGAGGTACAATTCATATTTTTTTGCTGCTTTATTCTTGGACAGGTTTATAAATGATGGTTTTGGATTAAAACAATGGATCTTAACCTTTTTGGCTTGTGGTTGAATGCAAAGAGCAGTGTCTACTTGGCATTTGTTGGGTTCACATCTTTGTCCAAGTGTACAATTAACCATCAGTTCAATCTATGAAACTGAATTGTCTCATATTGCGTCATTTAAACATCTGTCAGCGGCTCCAAACAAATATTAAATAAGTAATTACCATTATTAGCAGAGTGTTCTAGCTATCTTTAAGAGTAATGTGTGTCACAAAACTCCACATTTATCTTACAACCCTTTGGATGCTGGCCAAAACTAAGAGCTGAAAAGCTGCCATGTTGACAATCTAATAATAGAATTCTCAATGCAAGAGTAACCGTTCTGCAGGATCAGAACTTTTGATGGGTTGCAGACATACTACAGAGCTCACACATGGTAAATCCTGTATTTTTATGCGTGTTTCTAAGAAGAAGAAGAAGCACAGGGAGTCTCAGGAGTGTGTTACTTCAGCCGAATACTCTTCAGGCCAACAGGCTGGTGACCAGGAGCCCTAATGAGTCCCCGTGGGGGTGTGACTGGTCTGGTTGAGTCTGACACCTACCTGCCTGTCCTCGAGAGCTTCGGTTGCCACTGGACACTGGCTGGATGCAGAAGCTTGAGATACAGAGACACAGGAGGCCCCAGTGCAAAGGTCTCGTCGATATGTTCATTTTTATCCTGCCTGTGCGAAGAATAAATAAATAATAAAAAGGTTTGTGCAAACTTTAGGAGAATCAGGCCAGCAGTTTTCCTTACACCATAAAATAAAATACAACGCTTTATCAAATGTTCTTGATGGCTCCTGACATGTGGCTCATAAGATGATCGCATCTATTTTCTCAATTTTGACTCTCGCATCAGCAAGCGAAGCCAAGGCGGATCAAAGAAATGCCAATAAATGCCTGATCAGAGGCAACTTTGGAGGCATATGAGAGTGGGTCCTTGCACTCATTTGTGAGTCACGTTATCCCCTCAGCGGTCGGTGAACACGTCTGTGTGCAAAGCTAAACACCCCACCCCCCACCCCCAAACCAAGTTGCATTTGAGATGAGTCACAGAAAAACTGGGACGTGGATTTTTATGTCAAATTAGAGCGATGAACACGAGAACAATAATGGCGTGAAGTAAAACATCTCTGCTTAATTTACTAGTTTTGCTTGAGGCACTTTTATCCATCACTTAACCCCTTTTTAGAAAAAGTTTAAGGCTGCAATTTTTTTTCATAACCAGCTCATCTGTGGATTACTTTCTCAGAAAAATTACCATTAATTGATTATTAACACACAATTATTGTTCTGTTGCTTTACATATTTTGCACATATAGCACATTTTTATTAATAATATTAAATGCATATTTTCCTATGAAATGAGCTAATTATCCATGAAGTATATTTCTGTCAAAACATGAGAAGTACATGATGTTAACTGTTGTTTTAATAAATATTTATGCATACTGTGGTTTAATTCAACAGAAGTGAGTGTGCCCACTTCACTCATTTTAACATGTATTCAAAATGACCATCATGAAAGGAATCAGAAAAACATTATCGCTGAATTTTTGCTTCTTGAAATCATGTTTCTGACAGTGATTGAAATCAATTCTGTAAATAATCCACCACTTACTTGTGCCTGAGTTACTGGTGTGAATGCTGAGCTGCTGCTGCTGCCTCCATCAGTGTGTGTGTTAACATCATGCACGGCACGTCGGTTCAGTAAAGGATGCAAAAGTTTGCAGCAAATTACTTTCCACTTTCTGAAGTTTTCAAATAAGAGCGAGAAGAAGAAAGGGGGGGAAAAAAAGATCACGAGAGTGCAGACGGCTGCTGCTAAATCACAGCAGATTCAGATCGCAGTCGGTGGAAACCTCCTGCATCCCCGGAGAGAAGCTGAAGCTCTGAGGCAGGATGCGATGTGAACACAGTGGGACCAGCCTGTCAGCTTTCCCCCTCCACAGGAAAATTAAAACTTAATCAAGACAGAAACCATCTGTCTCCCAGACAATATGCGGCCACTTTCATTAGCGCCATAAGAAGCTTAAAGAGAGTATTGACATCCTGTCACCCAGTGGACAGAGAGGATCAGCTGTCTGAAGAAGGCCAAGTCCAGCGGTTTGTCCTCTCGCCGCCCTTTTATTCAGCGTGGATTTTCTGTTGAAAATAAAAATGCTGTCACGTTGCCAAGCAGAAGCTGTGAGATTTAACACTCACAATAACACTTCTGAGATTTTAAAATTAACTAATGTTAATAAAAATGTCAAGCTGAGGCATAAACATCCAAGTAATGGCGCCTTAAATGGAAAAATGTGTTCAAATATAATATTAAGTGGGCTTTTCAGCCATGCACTGTCAAACTACTCTGGCTGCAATACTAGAAAAAGAATGCAACAAAAATCAATAAATAGTGGTATACAGTACATCCAAAAATTGTATGAAACCGTGAAAATAACAGCAAATATCTGTTAAATATATCTTCATATTTAGAGTATTTAAATATAGTGAAGCTATGTCATTTTTCTGTTTTATTTTTTCTCCATTTTTTTTGTTATGGCCAAAGTCAATTTTTCTCTGGAATTTACTAGATATGATGTGCAATTTAACAAACTCTTGCTATTTTTCCATATACATAAATTTTCGTTAAAATAACAGCCAGTATCGGCAAAATAATGATCATTTGCTTCTTTAATTACAGTAAAAAGAGTGTAACTTCATTGCAAAATGAGGTAAAAGAATAAATTAGTAGAATATGCAAATTTTTTTAAGTGTGGACATGATACAGTTTTGAATTTTATTTTATATTTTTTATAGGCAGTACTTACATTAATACTTCTACTGTCTGTAATTTTATAGATATTATTTGTAATTTAACAAAGTCTGTAAAACAACAGTTGCATTTTGTTTTTGTTTGTCTTTTACTATTTCATAATACGCAAAAAAAAGTTTAAGTAACAGTCAGCATCTGCAAAATAATGATAATGTTGCTCGTTTAATTACAGCAAAAAAAGCAGAATTTCATGGCAAACAGTGGTAAAATAATAAACTAATACTTTATTAGGAACACTCCAGATTTTTTTCTAATGTTGACATTGTACAGTTTTGAGCTGGTTTTTTTTAAATATTACAGGCAGTACTTTTATTTTAAAAAATTTTTCCTGTAAATTTATAACCATATATATTTGGAAAAAAAATCTGTAAAATAACAGTAAATTGTTCAAAATATTCCCACTCTTTTTACAGTGTGTGTTTACATGTGCTTCATATGCATGCATAATTAAATAATCATATGGGCTAAATATAATGATTGTGAAAATTCTGAAAAATCCTAATATGTGAGGAAGGTCTATGTGTAAACTGTTGCAAGCTTTTTGTGGTTTTACAGGAGGTTATGGACTGAACAAGCACCCTCCAGAGGGGGCAGTGAAAAGCTCTTCTCATCTAACTCATTATTTTTGAACATGTTGGATCTGCTTTTTTCATTGTCACATCAGCAATTTCCTCACAGGGATCAACAAAGTACTTCTGATTCTGATTGATTTCAATACATCAAACATCCATTTATTATTTTAAACTTGGTCCCAAGCATCCTACTTTAACGTCCAGGCCCAGTACATGGTGCACTAAGATGACAAAACAATAAAGGGGGCAATAATATAAAATTAGACAGGATATTATGAAGTTTTTCTAAAGCATTGAAGCTAAAAGATTAAAAGCATGGTTCCTAGATTGTGGGATTTTTACCAGGTGGAGGTCATCATCATAACAGTAGCAAGACTAGGGGCAACAGATATAAACTGGGGCCAAAGGCTGAACCCTGTGGTACACCACATGACATATGGAGTAGAATCATTGTTGGAGCCCCATCCTTCATAAAATGTCATTATAATGAGGAAAACGAAGACTCCCATGAAACTTTTTATTCCTTCAAACGAACAGGTGCAGATGAAGCCAGACCTGTAGCATGAGAAGACAAACACGTTGGGCTAAAAATGCGTTTGACACATTTCATACAGGTCCTCCTTTTGGACTGCATGATCTGATTAGATTTTGGTGCACTTTGTTGTAAAAAAAAATTGTTAATTAATGAGGTAGAGGCTGGTTTTTTTTTTTTTTTTTTTTGATTTTTTCTGAACACACATAGCAGGATGGGAGGCAATCTAAGAGGCTTTTGGTTCAAAAAGTTTTGACATGTATTTCAGTTGCTTTTACACGCAATTGTCTTAAAAACAAACCATGAAACTGCTCTGTTGCTTCTAAATGAAGGAAAACAACAAAAAAATATTTTAAAAGAGGCTGCCTCATGACAATAAAACTTTTATTAGAGTATAGTGCACAATATTATTCTCATTTGAGTGACAGGGAAACAGCTACAATATTGGAAAACACAGGACAAATACACAAAGAAGTAAACAACTTCACTAATAGAAAAAACGATGCCATTAAATGGTTCCATGCTTATACAACGACCAATCCTATCCAGCAAGTGTGACCTTAGTGATTTTATTTACATTGTCACATCTAATGTGCTCCTGCATCATCACAGTAACCTTGTGATGAAACGTCCAGTTTGCATTCAGATGTATCAGTGCGGTTTCTTGTAATGGAGGTTCAAGCAGTAAAATTGAGCTTGAAGAGAACAGTCTGGGGTGTGGTGACATCGGCTACAGCGAGTTCCTGTCCGTCTGACAAGCCCAGCTCTGCATCACAATTAAAACACACTGTATTAGATGTGATCTGACACATGCACACAAGCTACTTTCATTACACTGAAAACATGTGAATAACAGTTCCTTAATACCTTTTAAAGTTTTGCAGAGGTTTGGCCTGGTTCGCTCCTCGATGGACTTAACAGACTGCAATATAATTAGAATTATAGTTTAATTGTACTTCATTATAAAATATAGGTGATGAAACACTGCACAGCATCCTGAAAATCTATTACCTGCAAATACAGGGTCTTATTCTTGCCCTCCAGAGTTGTGGTGATAGCCGGCGATTTCATTTGTCTGGAAAGAAATTGCACACACCTTAATGTGATTCTTGTTTTTCTGAAAATGTTGTCGCAATTTTTTTTTTCTTCTTTTTCTGAGAACTCACAGAGAGGCGCTCTCTGTCAGGTACTCTAAAACCTCCTGTAATTTGGCAGAAGGAGGGAACTGGAGATCCTGAGGCACCTGGCTGCACGCTGAACAATTTTCCTGTCAGTCAAAGTTAATTAAGATTACACCGATTACTGTCTGCGAGAAGAAATGTTTCATTACACTGCTGATAAGGCAGTTACTGAGTCCAGTTAGAGCAAAACAAACCTTTCTTTCGGCTTCAAAAGTGTAGGTGTACAGTCCATCCACGTCGTTAAAGACCAGGTAGTTATTTAGAGGAATATACGAGCTGGAAATGGAAAATAAAATGTACAATTAGGTCATGTACATGTAATGATTCAGCAGGTAATGAGAATGAGGGGGTCAGAGTTTATCTGATACCAACCTTGTAGCAATTTTAAAAGCTTCGGTTGCACAGGCAGCTGAGAAGAAGAAACGTACAATTAAGTAAAAGGATTGTTTTCCAGCAAAGTGATAAGAAATGAATTTAAGTGTGTAAATATCTACTCTAACATAAGCTACAAAGTTAGTGTGATCAGATAACAAATTTCTAACCACAGCAGTAACCAAACATTACCTCTACAGCTAAGTAGCATGCCGTTACCTCACAATATTATTTACATTTTGGAATTACAAGCTCCATGGATAATTAACTGATAAAATTACAGGGTTTTTGCTTTAAACATGTAGATTTAGCTTTGTAAATCTAGCTTTATATTGCATATGCAGCCAGAATGTCTATATTTAATACTACTTTGCACAGAAACAAAAACTGGAGAGACATTCCAACCAATGTGCATGGACGGTGTTCCCCCTTCAGTATACCATTGCAAACCAACAATATAGTTTCAAATAATACAATCATAATTTGCCTGAAAGCACGTGTGTGACACATAAAAACAAAATAATTACATCTTTTCCTCCACTGGTTTAGCCTGCTGCCTACCAAAACCAAACATGCTTTAGGCCTGTCCTGTGGAGCAATCTCTGGAAGTGCGTGAGTGATGGCTGACCTCCAGTAAGATAATCCTTTCAGTAAGCACAAAAGCCTCAACTCACACGTCTTTAGTCACATAGGTACACACACACACACACACAGAGGTCTCGAAAATCACAGAACAACTTCGAATGTATTTTGCTTCTTTTGTTTCCTTTACTTCTCTCCTACATCGTCTACGAGACCTACATGACACATTAAAATGTCTGTCAAAACACATGACTCAGGGAATTCTGAAACGAGTAAACGTTTGAATCTTACAATAGCTCCATTCAGGCGTCACTGCATGTAATTTTTTTTTTTTTTCCTGATGCATTAAGACACTTGTGGAAGCCTGCTGTTTTGTCTCATTCTTTCTTTAGACTTTATTAAATACCGGCAGCTTTGCACAGCAGCAGAAACTGCTTCTTTAAATTCAAAAAGATGTGCACATTTATGCTCATGGCACAGCAGGGATAACTTAATGGACACAGAAACAATCAGGATCTAATGGTAAATCATGTTCTGTGTTATTCCACACAGCCGACATGTCAGCTGTTACACAAAGACTCCAGTTTGAAATGTCGGAATTGTTTATGTTCCAGCTTCTCTGTGTGGATCCTGAACTCCATCAGACATTTTTATGAAGATGTCCCTGTTATAATGCAGAAAAATTACATTTCAGGGTTTGAATTGTGTTAAGGGGTTGCAATTGAGGATGTGAAGCTCATATAAACCTGAACCTCCTTCCTGCTTGTCCATTTAAAGGGTAATTTCACCACTTTTTCTCTAAAATAGGCAAAACTTTTATTTTTATTCATTCAGGTGATGAACCATCTCTGAAATTGTTACATTAATCTTAATTAGACTGATTTTCCATCCAAAACAGGAAAACCACGATTAAGGCTCCTCAGTGTCTCACTGAAGATTTCAACGCTGGAAATTAGCATTCAACGTTAGCATTAGTCACTTCATCCATCAAAATCCAGGGCTACTGGTTATACATGAAAAACTTGCATGCATGGAATTAATCCACATCGTTCATCAAAATACAACCAAGTCTCAAGTGCTAAATCTGCCACCGGTGTCATTATAGCTGCATATGTGCCACGTTAGCTTGACAGACAGAGCAAAAGTAACAGTAGGGGGCCGTGGATGAGTTCATCTTTATATTTCACCACTGACTTGACAAAAATGTCACACATACTGCTGTCAAACTTCAGCAGCTCTGAATAGCAACAGCTTTTGCCTCAAAAACTTCAGAGCTACATACCAGCAATAACAGCGTTAGTGGATGCCACAGCAGGGATGATCCTCTTCACAACTCCTGTGACACAAGAAACACTCATGAGTTGGACTCCAGCACAGTATCGTGGCTACTTGTGAAGGAGACAGCTGATAATTACAGTGACTGTTTATCAGTTCTACCCAAATAAAAATTAAAAAAAAAAATCTTACTGAATCTAACTACAACATTTGCGCCAAATAAATTCTCGTCTTGTTATTCTCAGGTTCACCTTGAGTGAGCCTGTACGTCACTCCTGTGATGTTGAACTCTGCAGCTCTTTCTTGAGATCTTTCGAACACCCACTGGATGTGCTGCGGATTGTCTCCATCTAAGCCCGTATCTGGTTGAGGAGAACACCCAGGTTGTTAGATTATTTTCGAAGACAGCCATGTTACTGAATGTGACTGCATGCGTTTATGTTAAAGCAAAGGTGTGAATACTTTGATCATACCTCCAAATGGCTTTTCTTTGGGCCACTGCAAGATTCTGGCATATTCAATGCAGTGTTCTGGTAGCCTCGGCATTGACGCGATGGTGCACATGGGGAAATTTATCTGTGAGTGAAACATTTGTACTTAAAAGTAAGCAAAAAAAAAAAAAAAAGTATGTCAAGCAACACCAGCAGCCTCCCTTTTCTGTTCTGCATTCTAAAAAAATAAGATGGCTAAAATATCACATCTAAAAAATATTACTCCAAACTGTTAATGAGAAAGTTAAACCATCAAATCCCTGTTTCATTTCATTTCAAACCTTCTTTACTGTGGTTTGGGCTGGTTTTGTCACTTGACTGTCTCTCCCTTTTTAATCTGGTAGCTATTAATGCTTATGTATACAGCACTAATCTATAATAATTATAAGACATTTGTTTCCAGCAGCTGTTGCTACAGATGGAAAAGTGAAACATCACCGCCTGTGCACCACAGATGCTTTCCCACACCCCAAAGTCTGACTGAACAGCAGGCGTGTTTTACAAAGCGTTAACAGGTCGGTTGACTGCAACAGAAATCATCCACTAGGAATAGAAAAATTGCTGTTTATACGTATGAACCTTTAGGGTGGAATAGGGAAATAAATGAGCGGTACCTGTGGCGGGTACAGCTCCAGTGTGCAGTCGATACAAGCAGTCATGCCCGGCACAATGACACGAGCATTTCCCTTAAAGCCCTCTACCCCTCCATCAATGAGGGGGATGATGGAGCTGGAATCCAGGACTCCATCTTCATAGCTCAGGAGGGATATCTAGAGAGGACAAAATCAATAATGACCCCACCTAGACTGTGCTTGGTGAAATCTATATATACACACTTCTGAAATGCAAGGAAGATAACAGTGGTAAGATAAAATAAATCTAAATAATTTTTCCTACCAGCATCCCATTCATCCAGCGTCTGGCAATGATGGAGTCCAGTCCACATACGATGATGTGGAACTCTGCAAACAGACGGCAAGTAATTTAAAATCAATGAAACCTCTCAGGTGTTTATCTGGTGAGCTCTGCCAAAGCTGAGACAGTGCAAGAGGGAGAACACACTTACGCTTGTAAAAAGATTCACCTAAGTCTTGAATCTTTTTAAAGTGACTGCAGGTTATTGATAAGGAGTAAAAGTCATAGTAAAAATATATTTTATACAATGCAAACCAATTCTGAGTCGCTTTTTAAAGAGAATAGTGAAGAAAAGGATACGGGACGACTTTACATCCTGGGATACGGCTGTTGATAAAGTCAGCAGCCACTTCTGCCTTTGGTCGTCCAACATCTTTGGGCCTGATCGGTTGAATAAATCGGTTAATTATACAACATATACAAGGTTGTGTACGATCAAATTTTATCATACTGACTTTAATAAAACTCACGAGACCAATAGATGCTTCACTAGGGCTTAGAGAAAATAAATTACAAGGTTTATCAAAAAGTTACAAGACTGTGCCTATAAAAATCAAAAGCAGCGGTTGATTTAAACGTGCCTGCCACCCCTATCAAACTAGTTTCTGTGTGCAGCGCTACAGCATTCCGAGTGTTTCCGCAATATCTGTGACATTACCTGAATGTCCTGTTGTGGAAACATGCAAACCATCATCTATGATCAGTGCTGAATCTCTTAAACCGTGTCAACATGGCGATTCTGAAACTTAAATTTCATTTAGGAAGAGGAAGCTGTCTTAAATCTGATGAGCAGGACGTTTGGGGGGCAATGACTGTGTTGTTGTTGTTGTGGCTGAAAAACCTGAATGCAATCGGTGCAGTATGAATGGCCGCACAGCACACTGGAGCACTCACATGCGCCACAGTTCAGGCCATTACAGCCAAATGTTTTCACTCTGATACCTCAGGATGTTACAGTAAAACTCAGGATGAACTCCTGGTGGCTGTTGAAGAAAACTACAAGCTCGCTCCTGACACGCTCCTGCCATAATGTGCTTTCATGGTTTGGGAAACCGCAGGCTTTTCTTGTCAAAACTGCCACTTCTTCTCTTGGTCATAGCTGCAAATTCCCTCCTCATTACCTGCGATGATATTCAGTACGTAGGTTAGCTGCCGACTGATACAGAACATGATGCTGATTCTCTGCTTCAGTTTGTACTCCACAGACAAACTGCAAATGCAAACCTACCAGAGGTCTCAAAAACATGTGCAACACAGATCCCGCTGTTGATAGCATGGTGTCACATGACATCCTGGCACACAACCCATACTGCTCGCACATGTTGCAGCGAGTGAGCATTACGGAGTCCATGCACATGCACAACAAACAGTCTTGGAACTTTCTGATCAACCCTTGTTTTTGATTTTAATTTTACTATATTATGTACATTTTTTGAGGACTATTGTGTAAATAACTGAAAAAATATAATCAAAACGTCTCTACACATACTGTATTTGTCAAAGCTATGGTGAAAACTATAAAGGGGGTTAAAAATAGAAGTGAAACCAACCTGAAGAGAAACTGCCTGTTGAGGTTGGACACGTCAATAACATCCATGTCAACCACGTGAATAACGCCAAACCCAGACAGGGCCTGAAATGAAACAAGATGTTGTAAGAACTTATCTGACCCAGAAAATACAGCGTTTGCTCAATTTACACTCAATAAAGTACATTAACATTACATTATTTAAAGCTATTTCCTACCAAGTTTTTTAGGAGTTCACATCCAAGTCCTCCTGCACCAATGACCAGTATCTTACATGTCTCCAACAAGAACTGTAAAGACTGACACAAAAAAGGCATCACGTTTTTAAAGAATTACATTTAAGATAAGAAACTTCACAATAACTTGACAGTGACAGTTTTAAGTAACAGCCTTTTCTCCCCTGAAATATTCAGTTTGACGCATGAACACCAGCATGCATTGTTTCGTAAAAGCATTTGCGTCTCACCTCAGCGCCCGGCTCAAAGTCAGGATGGGTGAACGGCCCAGGTCTCTCTAAAAATTTCCTCACATGATTCCACCGGCCGTCCCAGTCGCAGTCCCTGTGTCCTCCATCTACTGCCATTCTGGACACACAGCACACAGATATTTGCTGAACTGGTACAATGACTCAGATTAGTACATGTCGTCCTACGTAAGCCTACAATAATGCAATTTATTTCTGTATTGTATTTGTAATTGTATTTGTAGTTTTCCGAGATGCCTTTAAATTGTAAAAGAAGACATTAAAATGAACTAAATGATAAGAGTCATGGGGATCAAGGAAAACATGAAATAGATGAAGCGCTCAATTAGAAAATAAATTGTCCAAGTGTGCAGTAGAGGCTGTTAAAGCATTTAAGTTATCTAAATAAACTGCTAATGAATCATGAAACTTCTTACAGCACTATTCCGTGTTGGTCTAAAAGTCACAGTTGTGCTGTGCAGTCCTTCTATTCAAAGGGAAATACTTCTGACTTTATGTAGTTCTCAAGACTGTGGATCACTGTTGTGCTTGACTGTCTAAGAAGGCAGTGTTTCCACACCTGAAAGTCAAAACCCCAACAAAGATGATCATGAGTCGTAAATTATGAACTATTGAATCCAGCCATGCATTTTTTTCATTAACTGCTTGACTTTTGCTGATTTGTTTCTTTTTTGTTAGCAGATTTACTTTTAAAGCTACACAAATATTTCACATAAAAACAGTTTAAATAGGGACGTCTCCTAAATTCATCCACAGCAAGAATCAGAAGCACCAGGAGATGTGACTGCAAGTTTATCAAAAAAAAAAAAATTAGACATTTAACATGACCAAAATGGCAGAGAATTTTCACAAAACCTCTTTCAATTCCATATATGAGTATCATATATTTTAATTGGCATAATGTATGCTGTTTATGCAGTTAGAATACATCAATATGGCTTTATTTTATGTTTTAAGAGATTTAGTTTTCTTTAGTGCACTTGCCCCATCATTGCACATTGAAAACGTCCTTTTATTTCTGGATCTCTTTCCTTCTGTGGTTGTTCACCTGTAAATACAGCCTCAACTTCCTTCATGCATTGCATTCTGGGAGATTAGTATTTACCATACTGATAAGCCTGATATTTATGGTAATGCATGCAATCATTTTGAGTTTCAATGTCAGTTTTACAGTTGAATAGACTATACTCAAACCCACTTAGGATCATTATCCAGTATGAAACTGACACACAGCTGCAGTGTTAATATCTTGGTCATTCAAGATTTGTTTTTACAGAACATGACTGGTGAAATGTAGCTTCTTTGCTTGCATCATGTCCCATACTGTACATGGTTATGTGTCACTGGATGATTTGGTACTGCAAACAGCTTACAGGGTTATTAAGATATCTAGCAAAAATGTATATTTCGTGTCTCCTGGCCCAGCAGCCGCTGCTCTAGAGACCTTTATTTAGCATTCGTCACTAACTTCTCAGTCAGGTCCTCTATTCTCCTTCTTTTCTTCTCCCTGGAAGAAGAGAGGAAAACGACGTTTAAACGAGCTCGGTTTACGACAAAAGGCCAAAGTTAAACTAGCATTTAATGGTGTTTTCTGTCCATTGAGACTTACGGCTCCTCGGCATCCGCCATACTCTCACGGTCCCATGTCCTCGATTCTCACTGCTGCGTTCACGAGCATCAAAGCTGCGCTGCAAACTGCAGCTCTGAGTAGAGAACTGACGTTGATGTCGCTTAACCATAGTAACCATGTAAATAAAGACGTAAAAAATACGTTAAAAATACAATTAATTGATTTGAAAATGATAAGATAACATAAAACTGAAGCAAAACAAACAGACAAACAAACAAAAAAAATCTTTTGCCAGATATTCAGATTCAGAAAACTTTATTTGTCCCCAGCAGACAATTAAAAATATAACTCAGGAAACAAAATGACATAGCATGAGAAAATGCAATTCCTAGTAGAACAGCAGTAAGACACATATAACAATGCATTACTGAAAATAAAAAGGCTACACTAAGACAACAATACAAGACGTAATGAGAAACACCTGCAGTGATTCTGAGGTAGTAAAGTGAAGGCGAGACATTACACATGATAAATAGATATCGTAAAAGAAATTAAAATAATAGACATGATAATAGGTAATTGCACTTGAAAATTAAATATGACACACATGAATTTTAAAGATGAATACAGATTTAATGACATGCATGTGTGTAAAAGTAACAGACATTACAGACTCTGACATTCCTGCTACATCTATTTTTGTCATAGTTAAAGCTAATAACATTTGCAATAGTTTTTGCCATGCTGTTTGTATTTAATAATTTGACACATTTTGAGATGGGCAATTTTACCTTGACAATGTATTCTTTTTAAAATACCACAGACTATATTTACTGATGTAAGCTTTTAGAATTCGGACTTTTACGTTTCAAGATAGAAAGATGTAAATAAATAAAAAAACATAAATAACAGAATATCTTAATTAATCAAACTGCGGCGTAATGCTGCGGCGCATTTCACGACTGCGGTTGCTTCCTCATCCCACGCTCCCATTAGGATCTCGCGAGAGTGTGTAATCCCGTTCGTCGCCCTTCCTCCTCCTCCTCGCTCAATGATCAGCTGACCTGTCAAAATATCACGCAGCGCGTGCGGGTATGTTTGTGTCGGAGTGTCGCCTCGCTTCACGCTGAAACATGGCAACCAAGATGGAGCTCGCTCCTCTCAGACCGTGGGACGACTTCTTCCCCGGAGCGGACCGGTTCGCTAAACCAGAGTTCGGAGATTTAACCAAGTGGAACAACAGAGTGATCAGTAATCTGCTGTACTACCAGACCAATTATTTCGCCGTGGTCGTGGTGGTTTTCCTCATTGTGGGGTAAGTCCAGTGAGCATCAGGCTAACGCAGGCAGGCTAGCTCCACAGGCTCTGTGTTTAATTAGCCTGCATACCTTTTAACCCACACCCATCATGACCACAAAGGCTATTTCTGTTACAGCTGCCATTGTTGTGTCTATGTTTTAGGAAACGTAACTTCTCTGTCGTCTATCATTAGTTATTAAACGTTATTAGGCCTACACGCATTTTTTTTAAATATTCAGTTTTAGTAACGTCAACTATCAATAAGAGTCACGATGTAGCTAGCTAAAAATGCATACCAGTGCTTCAAATTGTAAACCGCAAATTCCATCAATAATCATTATTAATGTGACTTAAGATGTTTATGAAAATCAGTGACGCTACCCTGCTAGCATCTATAGAACTGCTGTTTGCTGCGTATGAGTTTGTATACAAGCTAGCTAATAGCCTGCTGTGAGTAGAGCATGATGTAGAGGAAGTCATCTGTAGGCTCTGCTGCAGGTTTTCTACCCTTTTATGGTTTGCATCACACTAGCCAGGCTGTCAGCTATTGTTGTCACCACCAGCAGGTTGTGCTATTTAAAAACAAAAACTAAACATCAAGAAAGCATGCACAACATGTCATTTTCATGTTCCAACATTCAGGTTCCTGAATCCATTTGGCATGTTTCTGGGAGGCGCTGTGGTGACTCTGGTCTTCATGGGTTCAGTGTGGGCCGGAGAAAACAAGGCCACCATCAAGAACTTCAAAAGGAAGAACCCCACTCTGTTTGTCATCGGTGTCATGGTCACCAGTTACTTTCTGCTGTCGCTGTGTGGCGGTGTCTTGGTCTTCATCTTTGGAATCACTTTCCCATTGCTGTGTGAGTCTCAGTTACCTGTTTATTCTCAATGAGAGAACAGGTCATTAAATCATCTCTTAATATGTTGGATGGTGCTTCATCACAGTTTAGCAGGCCTGTGTTCACTACACGTGTAGGTTAGTTGTGTTTCATTCAGTTCCGATCTTCCAGGGTTGTTTTCTTATTTTTTTTCTTGACATTCAAAGACATTAAACTGTTATATTAAAAATATTGCAAAAAGGTTTTCTAATATTTCCTGGACCCTCTGTTATGTAGTAGACCATCAATTTTGTGAGTGAAACACTGTGTGGTATATCAAATGATATAACATGTAAATGATGGAGTTTTATCAGTCTTTATGGTTAGAAAATTCTTTATATAGTCATTTTTGAAACTCGAGTTACAAAGTTGTTCAAGGAAAGCATGAAATTGCATGAATTTAATATGAAATGATTAGGTTACAAAGTTATTTCCCTGCTTTACGACAATATATTAAAATCTTTATCTATTCTAATATAATTGAGTTTGAACTTTTAGAGCTTTTACATTTAACTATGACAAAGCACATTTGTTTTGTTTTCTCTTTATGCACCTTTTCCAACGCTGACGTTAAATTTAAAAACTTTGTTACCTCAAATATATTTTGGAGCTACATAACACTTGCATAGCTAAGTAGATGTGACATAAAACTGTGCAGTTACTGTTCCTCTACAAACGTCTGCTCCCTGTATTGCACACACTTAAGTATTGGCTAACGTTATACAATGAAAACTGTTAAGGGGAGTGAGTCACATGTTAATGCATAACTGAGGTTTTCCTGTGGATGAGCAACGTTTTCCAAGCCCTCTCTCATTCTGACTCATCGTAGGGATTGAACAGTATGTACACTATTACTGACGCACATGTACCCGTGACAGATAGAATATAACGGCAGATTTACAGGCTGAGCAATACTGTAGACTTTCAGATTTGCTACGGCTCCCTGGATACATTTAGAGTCAGACCGTCAGAGTGGTTTCGATAATTGCCAGGTTGGATCGTTAGAGCAAATGTGGCAGCTCTAACATTGTGGCAGATAGGCGAGGCAGTTTGTTCCTCTCCCAGGGGCCCTGCCCACTGCTGCCTCTGTTGACGGGTTGCTATGGGTTGTTGATTTGGACAGAACCGCATTTGCTGGCTGATGTCATGCATTCAGTATCTGCCTGACAGGGAAATTAAAGATATAACCTTACTTACACCTCGGATTTGCAACAGTATCACATTTTGTTTTCTTATTTTCTGGCATCTTTGTTTAGAGAAAAACACTAAACTTGAAACATTAAATTATTATAATGTTATTTTCAAAGTGAAACAATATAAATCCAATCTTGTTTCTCCCTTAGTAACCCTCATCCACGCCTCTCTGAGACTGCGCAACATGAAGAATAGACTGGAGAACAAGATTGAAGGTGTTGGGCTGAAGAAGACTCCCATGGGCATCATCATGGATCTCCTGGACCAACAGGAGGAGAAGATGAACAAGATTCAGGATTTCATTGAAAGCAAACTCAAGGAGTAAAGCTCAGCCAAGGGTGTGCCAAGGGAAGCCAGTGTCATACAATATGGATTCAAATATTCATAGCATTGTCCCATGTTTCACAATTATATCCCCCTGCACATGTAAAGTCGCTGATATTTGCATTCCCATTTTTAATTCATTTTGGTTTACTTCATAATCGTATATGTTTGTGTTAGTTCACGCTATTTTAAGGGTACCGAAGGCTAGAAACATTAAGGGTTGCACAATCATAGCGTGGCTTGGATGTTGAGAGGCAATTTGTGCTGAAGGTTACCAAAGGTCTGAGCATTCCAATGTCGAAAAATGTCCACAAAACAGGTCATTTCCTGTGTTGACAGTGCACTTAGTTGTACACGATGACTGAATATTTATTTCAGCAACATGAACTAGAATGTCTGAACAGGATATCCAATGCAGTTATTAGGTTCCAGTTGTATTTGATCTAAAAATTCTATGTAATTTCCTATCAGTTTGCTACCTCAAAACCAGCATATTTATTTTCCCTCTTACCCATTAACCTCACATTGCCAAGATTAATAGCCAACATCCAGTGATCTGCTTGTTAAACAGCAATAAATCCAATCACGTTACTACAGGAGCTGTATTAATTATTAATATTAATGTGAGACCGGTTTGCTTCCAGTGTAGACGTATGGCCTGACTAGTAATACTGAAGTGTGAATATTCTGATTGTCAGAAGATTTGTACATATGGTTCCTGAGCATACAGGCTGGCCTGAGTATATCCCCTCTGATCACAGCTATGCAACATTGAAAAATGAATGGCAAGTGCAGCTTTATTGTTTGGATATGATATCATGGTGTGTACCTGTTTGTTGTTATTTCTAATGTGTCATTATTTTCATATTACAGCATGCGGAAATGTTGCAGGATGCAAAGTGTTACATTTTGGGAGTGGGACAGAAGTACTGGTTGAATTGACAATTTTATCTTTAAACTAGCACAATTCCCTGTTTATTAGTAAATACTGAACTAGAGACTTGCCATGCTATATTCCCGTCAAATTCCCTGTCCTTTAAAAAAAGAAGAAGGTAAAACTAGGTCTGTAATGTTCAGTGTTCATTTTATACTCCTGATATTTATTAGCATTTGTCTCCTGTTGCTTCTCACACATGCACTTTACCTGCGGTTTGTGCATGCGACCTTCACAAATGACAGTTGGAGAGATTGTTCATGTTTTATGGATGCTATATTCTATATTATCCATGTTTTATGTGACTTTTTCATTCTTGAAAAGTGCTGAACTGGAAGTAAAACATGGCTGTCCTCTATAAAAGTACAATTAAATTGATTTATGTTGCAGTCTTTTTCCAGCAAAGTCTTAGAATGAATATATATAGTTGATGTATTTAGACACAGAATTTAGTTGTTCTTCTGATATATTCAAATTAAATATTTCTGTAAAAAAGGCCAATCTAGGCTCTTACAAAATGAAAAGTTTTTTTAGTTTTCCAATAAATGCTTATGAATAATAGGCCTTACATGATTTCATACAGTGTCATTTGATTCGTTTGGACAAATTTAAAGTCATCAGCTTTGTGAGAATGACAAATACCTGGAAAAATGACTGGGAGTAACTTAAATGTTACCCAGGAAATACATCAGCCGTACCACTGATGGCACTCTGAGTCAATGCTGTTGCATTTTATGTTAAAAAAAATGATCCCAAAGCAAAGAGTAGAAGGTTTTTTTATGTAGCAAAATACAAATATATTGATTCGCTTTGTTCCAAAGTTAATAATCTAACATTTAAGCAAACAAACCTTTTTAGCACAAAGAAATTGTTGCTAGACATTGTGAAAAACAGCATTTTTACCATGCAATATATTCAAACAATAGCAAATGATGACAGTAGTAATGTGAATGTAAAATTAATATATGATATAATGTTAATGTTATGACTTTCGCAAGACCATAGCATTTATTGAGAGAACACAGTGGAACAACAACCAACCCAAACTCTTCCTGTCTAATGACAATATAGTTAACTCATAATTTGCACTGTTCATGGTGAGTGACTACTACGAAGTATGTGTAAAATAAACATAGAGTACGATGAAGAAGTGCTAGAGTCTCAGAGGAGACTTGTTTCACTTGATTCCAGGGCTTTGGGGAGCGGCACCTGCAGGGAGCAACACAAGAAATTAACATAAAGTTCACTGGAATTTCAAGGGTAGCACAAACAATATTACATCAAACACACTTTAGGCAGTAAAGCTATTAAAATTGGATGATTCACATGCGATAAATGCTCTCTGTTTAAAGAGCTTCCACACTCATAAGTAAAATTTTAGATAAAAATAATCTAGGCTGACCAATCTGATGAATACTCCTAAACACAGAACCTAACTGATCCCACAGTAATACTTCTTAGACACTCACAGCTTTGAGATAGGCGACGTTGCTCTTCTTAATCTCATTCAGGAGCTGATCTCGAGGCGTGAGGTCCACCTTTGGAGCCACTCGTCTGCGAGGGACGGGTTTCAGAGTCTTTATCACATCATTCAGGTTGGGTTTTCCATCTACCATCCCTTCACTGCCTGCAGCCTTCACTTTGGGAGTCTTTCTCAGTTGGAAACTTGCCCTCTCTGGTCTGCTGTTATCCCTCGGGTCCAGGTCCAGAAATGGATCCCGTTTCTTGGGGGTCCTCTTCAGCTGAACATCTCTTAAAGAGTTTGCTGGTTCAGCATTTGGTTGTTTGGGAATGCTGTTGTGTTTGTTCTGCTTCTGTTTCTCTGGCTGCTCTGCCTGATGGTGCGTTTGGGGTGCAGCGTTCAGCTCTGCTGAGGGTGGGACTAGTCCACGCTCCTGTAGCAGTTCTAGAGGAGGTATGTATCCCAGCATCTCCAGTAAACCAGGAGGCAGGTTAAGGCTGTTTTCATACATGTGCATCAGCTCCCTCTGCTCCTTCAGCTGCTGCTGCTTCTGCTCCTCCTTCCTCAGCTGCCTCTGGCGATCCAGATTCCTGGTTAAAAGGTTGGTTACCACCATCCTCGGCCCCGGCTGCTCAAAGTGGTAGCCCATCTTTAGCAGCGTGTTGTTGGCCTTGAGCAGGCGGGAGATCTCCATCTCTGCGTGGTGACCCAGCATGTGCCTCTGGTTGTGAAAACGCAGCTCGGTGAGAGTCTCATTGAACTGGAGGCAGCGGATGATGGCCACGATGCCCTTTCCGGTTATGAAGTTAGACTCGATGTTCAGAGTCGTAATGCTGCGATTCTCTCGTAACATGTTGGCCAGGCTGAAAGCAATGTTTTCATCCACACCAGTGTTTGCTATACTGAATGTTTTCACATGTTTATTCTTCTTCAAGGCGTTGACGTAGTCCAGGAGCATCTCTTTGGGAATGTTTTCTATGTTGTTGAGGTTCACCTCAGTGACTGAGGGGTTGTTGTTGCGTATCTTGTCAAGCGTCGACTCCAAGTTTGTCTCATTCCCTGAAGGTCTCGATGTCATTTTATATTATCGAGTGCCAACTTTGGGATTTTTAATTTGTTAATTTTTCTCTCTTCTTTTGGTGGTAGCTTATCAGTGGTTTCATTTGTGTCTGTTGCTTCTGGAGCTTCTTGAGCAGGTAGACGGTCTTCGCTTGTATTTTCCTCCTTCTCTTCTGTGCTGAGTTTTGAGGCTGAATTCTCAGTTTCTTTGTGTCTGGCAAACACTGATTGCCACATGCGTTGTCTCCTGCTGCTTTTCTGTGTTCTGCGGAGGCTCTTCATGTTTGTCAGTTTTTCAGGTTTGTCCTTCACAGGTAGCTTCGCCTCGTCCTGATTATCCACGTCGATCACTTTGTCCGTTTCATCCTTCTCATCAACTTCTTCAACTATTTCCTCAATTATCTCCTCTATAATTTCCTCTCCATCTGCACAATCTGCAGCTTCCTCCTCAATGATTTCCTCTATCACTTCATAAACTTCATAGTTCACATCTTCTGAGCTTTCTTGTATTTCTTCCTTTTCTGTTTCCGCTCTCTTTTTCTGATGAAAACAACAAATCAGAGCATTGAGATTCAAACCGGAATAGTAAGATGTTTCTAACATTTTACATTATGATTTAAATATTTATTTTTGATATTCTAATTTGATCTGTACATGAACCTTCAGGAGTTTGAGCTCTTACCTCACTGGGCAGTAGAGTAGCAGGCACTCTTTCTTCCTCGAGCATACGGTTAGACTCTTTCTCCCAGTAGAGGTAATCAACCAGAGATCTGTGGTCGAATGTTCCTGTCGGAGGTTTCTCCGTCTGGTCCTTCTGTCTCTGTCCTACCGGCACATTCTCATCTGGGGCAATAATAACATCCATCTCACTCTGGAGCTCCTTAAGCTCCTCAGGAGAAAGCATGGCAAGGATTTCATCCTCATCAATGTCCTCCTCATTGAGATCATCGAGGTCTCTGCTGTCAGACATCTCTGTAGTTTCTATCTTCTTCTAGTATCAAAGGAATGGTAGTTTCTGTCCAACCTGTGACTCGGGACAGAACAAACTGGGAAGCCTCCGACTTTGACTTCAGCGAGAGATGGTTTGCTCCTGCCCCATGCGGAGTCTAAAATTAAACCCTGTGAACTGCATGGAAGATATTTAAGGTACATGCAGGGGGAAAGACATGCTAACATTCTTTATTCAGCCCCCTTCTCCCAGCTGGCCCGGCCATCAGGATCCTTTGGGATGACAGTTGCTTCAGGCTAAAGGAAGGACGGGATTGACAGCAGCAGGTGGACCATTCTGATGAGCCTAGTGGGAGGATAAGAGGGCAAGAAGCCTCTACTGCAAACAGAGCTACTCGCAGAGCTATACTGAAGTGTTGCACGGCTCAAACACAACAAATCAGAAGCCAGATGAGGTATTTTGTCTTTAGGGGACTAGATACAACTAGATGGAGAGAAGAAGTGTGACCTTTTCACAACCAAGCTCAGAGCACAGTTTGTAGCTAAAGCAGTACCATGGACAGATACTTTTATGTAAGAATTCTTAAAAATAATACTTTGACATTCAGAAAAAAAAGCATCTATCCACTTTCTTTCCACAGGTTAGATGAGCTGTAGTATGAGATCCCTGTGTTGTTGAGTGCTTCATTATAACGTGATGTTGGGAATGGTGGATATTTTTTGTATTGCTTTGATTAATTTGTCTGCAATGCATTTTGTGTTACGTTGCATTTCTGTATAAAAAATTCCTCATAAATTAAGCCTGATTGATTGATTGATTGATTGATTACTACCAGGACATGTTAGCTTAGCATAAAGACTGGCAACAAAAGGAAGCAGTTAGCCTGGCTCTGATTAAAGGGGGCAAAATCCAATTATTAGTATCTCTAAAGCTCAATAATTTAAATTTTCTATCTTACAAAGTGTAAAAAATGGGGTTAAACATTTTCATTTTATTTCCTGACACTGCAAATGTGATAACATACTTGGTCAGAGGAAACAAATTGGATGTAACTAATTGATTAGTGAACTTCAGATGCGCTGAAGGACAGATTTTGTTACTTTTGGACAGTTTCATTTGTCCTGGTCTTAGCACTAAGTGACGCTAAACACCTGTAGCTTAATAGTCAATAGACAGATATGAGAGTATTTTTAATCTCATCATGCCTTCAGCAAATGACAAATCTTGAATTTCCCAAAATGTGGAACTATTCCTTTAAGGCTTACTTACCGACTTAATAACGGAACCTGAACCGGTTGTTTACCGACTACAGACGCCTCTCAAAAAAAGTGACAACAGCCGTCTATGTGTCACACTTATATTTATTCACCTCCTCGTTCCCAGTGGAAAATATTTTTATGACATCTAACAACATATAACTACACACTGACTGTACAAATATGTGAGAAAACAAACAACAGGATGTGGATATGGTTGTTATGGCAGTGGTCTTCTGTTAATCTTAAAAAAAGACTGAAATTGTTATCAAAAGAATTTTTCTCACCATGCATTTTAAAAACACATTACTGCACCAACAAAGACAAATGGTTCTATAAACAATATGGACATAATACATTCTGATTCAAAGTTGAAAGGAATGAAGAAATGGGAATTCATCAAATACACAGTCTGCTCTAAAGATGATCAAACCAGCTCTTGTCATGTCACAGTTGTGAACATTCAGATGTTATATTTAATACTATTTTTCACCATATTTTACTGAGATGAAAGTGGTGATGTTTTTTATTCTATAACCTACTGTTTTGTATAAGGCAGTAACTAGTTCCTGTTAAAATACATGGATGTGGATTCAGTAAAAACATGTTGCCTCTTTTTTTTTCTTTAATACACAATCGGGTTTGAATCCAGTGTGTGTGGTTTGTGCAACATCTTAAAGTTTCTTGACACATTCTCATCTGCCTGTACAATTCATCCAATCCAAGGCACATGGGAAAGTCATTCAAGAGTGTCATCACTGTGTTACTTTAACATGAGGACAGCGTACACCTCGCTGCCAAAACCTAAAGGACAGAATATCTCCAAAGACGGTGATATGGCAGCAAAATAGTCTGTGTACAGCCCGTGTTTCAACTTCCTTCCCTTCATGTGCTGCTGGCCATGGCTTTGTTTGTGCCAAAGTTTGGTTTGGTCCTCTTCAGTGGATGCTCATGTAGCCTCCGTCCAGGTGAAATCTGTACAGGCAATGACACAAGAGTACGTCAAGTCAGCTGTAGTTCTGCTACTTGAGGACAAGAAACATATGACGTGAAATTTGAGGGATGAAAATGGAAATGCAATACACCAAAAGATCCACAATATGTTGTGAAGATGTAACACTGCTTTATGGAGTAAAGCAACTTAACTTTACAGATGGCAATGTTGGCTGTTTGATCTGCTACTCTGGCCTAGATAGAAATATCTCAACTATTGAATGGATTGTCAATACTATTGGTTTATTCTCCTGTGAAAAGAAGACCTACCAACTTTGGTAGGCTTTGAATTTTTTCATCCAGTACTGAATTTGACGCTAAATTTCTACTATGTCAACTAACTGGACGCATCAGCAGGAAATCTGGCAAACACACTTATGTTCTTATTTTGTTACTCTGGTGATCATCTGTTGCCAGCACCAGGTCACAGTGGACATTAATGGCATTCAGCTGTGAGCAGAGTGTAACCAAATGAATAACCTTCTTTCACCCTTCCTTTTGAGACATGCTGCAGAACTTATGGTGGCTACTAAATACACAAAACTGCAAAAAGGCACTCTTTAAAGACAGTGTTTGGTCTATGCATACTAGACTACTGCAGACAAACTTCATGAAAGAGGACCTGTTCTCTAGACGTGAAGTGCTCAGTCTAACGCAGTAAAAAGACATGATTACACTGGGGCTGGCCCGAATAGTGGTTTTTGGCCTCCGAATATTCGGGCCCTATTAAAGACGAATATCCGAATATTATATATAACGTCCGACGGCGGGGCAGCAGAGGTGCGGTAGTGGTGGCAGCAGCGGCTTGTGACACAGACGGCCCGAAAATTCGGATCCTTTTTCATTTTTAGAAAGTTATGGCCAACATTTCCTGATGACAGATTGAACCCAGTAAACCGACCTTCGTTGCCTTCGTTTTGTCTTCAGCAGAGGTCTTCGGCATCTTGTCTTGTGTTTATGCAACAAAGTGAAGCGGCGACGTCAGAGTCGGCAGCCACCCGGCCATTCTGGTGGTGTTTACAAACACGAATGGAGGAGCCGAAATGAGCCGAAGAACACGGCGGGACAAGCCGAAGTGGGCCGAAGGCGTAGGGAAGAGACGAGCTCCGAATATTGTCGTCTGGGGGAAGGAGGGAGTGATCACATAGACATATGTGTATATGTTATAGACATATGTGTATATGTTTATGTGATCACATGATGAGATGAGCCGATAAGTGCCGATGTGGGCCGAAGGCGGAGGGAAGACAGTAACGCCGCATATTCTTTCTGCCTGGTAACGTCTGACAAGGGGGTGGTGGGGTGAATATTAGGATACCAAATTAATATCCGGATAGTGCTGTAGCTAACGAATATCCGGATATTCGGGATATTCGGGTACAGCCCTAGATTACACATTCATGAAAACATAATCATGACTATTAAATTCCATTCCTGCCACCAGATAACCCCAAATACTCCACACTGGACCTTGTAATTTGTCCAAAACATTGTAGCATAGCCATATTCCTGCAGAACTAATGGCATACCTATCAGTCTTAGCTGTACCATGTGTTGGGTAAAAATCCAGCTGAATTTAGGTGGTAAAAATGCTGAACCTCAGCATGTCAACACTGTCACTGGAGCATGTTGGCACGCTGATGTTGTCACTTCAAAGCTCAAAGCATCGTTGTGTTCACTTCAGCTTCACAGAGCCATTAACATGACTGTAAATTCCCACTCTTCCTGAAGTCATGTTACTTTTCCAATCATGTGATAAACTTTTAAAGACTGATGTAACTTTGAGCAAATACAACCATGGTGTGCCTAAAGAAAAAAAAACAGCAAACCACGACATGAGGAGATGAAGGATTTGATTAAATGAGCTGAACAGGAGTCAAACACGAATGAAGATAGGATGTCAGAATGGAGATGGCTGGAAACACGACACAAAGCGGCCCGCTGTATTCAGTCTCACCCTTAAGTGCTAGAATGGTTGTCTGATGGTTCATCTGTATGAGTGACCTCAGCACCAGCCACATCTACAGACTCAGATTTTTTAGGCATTGTGTCAGACTCTTTGTTGTCTGGAGAGATTCTGCACACATGTGCATTAATCATGAGAAATAAAGAAGGGAAGAAAGACAGAGAGAAGAATCTTGTGAGTACATTCTGATGAGCTGAATAGTTTTAGATCACACTGAAAGGATGCAATCTAAAGGTAAAAACTCTTTCTTAAAAGAATGCAGAAAAATACGTGCTTCATCCAGAGGTGAAGCGGTAGAGAGATATCCAGCTTGCATTTTAGTTAAATTCCATGAATTATTCAACTGAGCAACCACAGTGATTGCGACTGACTGACTTCCACGTGCATCCACGGCTTCAGTGTGGAGATTTAGGGGCTTGCTCACCTGCTGTGTGTGGGACTGCGGTTGTACAGAGATGCTGGAGCTCCAGGATGAGGGTACTGAGGTGTGTCGGCTGTATCAAACTCTGTCAGGCCGACTGCCAGCTGATTGCGCCAGTTCCCTGCACTCTCTGCAGAGGACACTGGATGCAAGAGAAGAAGAAAAAAGATCTCTCAGCTCATGTGTCAGTGGAACTCAGTGGTAACTGTTGTTGTTAGAAACACTGCTGAGTTCAGCTTTGCGTCACCACCGTAAAACAAACAGTTACCTCTCACATGATTATGTGTAATGTGCTTTTACAGTAGTGGTACCAATACACACATACAAATGGGAAAACAGTTTGATTATTATGGACTTTTGACAATAGATAACATTTTTTAAATAATATATCTGGTAATTTAAATCAGTATCTTACAATTTTAATATCAATTTTAAAATCATTCAAAGTTGGCATCAGTGCATTAGAAATATTACTATTTCATTAAAAAAAAAAAGCATTTTCAAAACCTTTTCTTCAGTTGTGACTTGATTTTTAATCCAAACAGTAAAGGCAGTCAGAAATTACATATGCCTTTGCTAAATTTGCAAGAATACGAACGAAAAGTAAATGTCTGTCACGGCCACCTCCCTGGTCCCTGCATCAGCCCCCACCTGACCTCCTTCTCTTCTCCCTGTCCCTCCTTTTCCTGTTTCCTCCCTATTCTGCCTCTTCGTTCTCCCTCTCTCTCTCTCCTGTTCTGTCGTGCTCCACTGTGGTGCCCTCTGCAGCAGCTGCAGCTAATCAGCCCCCTGTGCAATCAGCTCGTCAGTATAACGCCGGGCAGCTGTGGCACAGCACACCTAACATCTCCGCCTCTGCAATAAGAACAGGCTTCACTCTCCGCTTGCTGCCAGATTGTAGCTTCAGCTCAGACAGTGAGCTGAAGCTACAAACTTGCCCAGGATTACCCTGACACCCCAAACCCCCACCCCTGGATTCTCCCCAGCCTTGTCTTCCTACCACCTCTCGGACTCTCCCCGGCCTGCCTTTAGATTCCACCAAGCCTCATTCAGGGGACCAGCTCCCCCCGGACACTCTGCAGACCCCCAGACCTCCATAGCCACTCTCTGCCGCCACCCACACCACCGGTGCTGTGCTCCCGACAACTGTCTCCGGCAGTCTGCCTCCTCCCCTTTCCTCCAGCCCCATTTGTGAGTCTTAGTTTATTCCTGGCTTCTGTTTCATCATCATTCTCCCCTTTGGTTTAGTTCTTCATTTCCCCCTTAGTTCTTCCTGTTTGATATAATTTGTTTAAATAAATCCTAGTTTTCCACCCAGTCCTGCTGCAAGTCTGTGTGTTCTCAGCTTGGGTCCACCACTGCCCCAGTGACAATGCCCATCAGTTAAATTTGTTCACATTGATGTTATTCATGTTATTTTTACAAAAACACATTTATATTTCTTGGGTAGGTGAGGAACAAAGGAAAATAAGCCTTTGTGCAGCATCAAGTCTTTGGAGGTTTTAAAGATACCTTTACAACTGTGTTAAATGTTGATAAGTTACTTTCTTTTTTAAAAAATATCTTCAAATATTTATCTTTTAGAAAACGAAGTTGCTTTGGTCTGTGAATTGAATTACCCTGCAATAATGGGGAAGTAACTAATAAATTAGAAAAAAAAAACTAGGCCTACTCCTTCCCAAACATTTCTCTTAAACAAATAAAATTGTTGTGAGTTGCATAGCAGGTCAGTGAAGACAATCCCACAGAAATAAAACTGCTTTCCAGAAACCCCCTACATTAAAGACAGCAAATAAACAGCTAACATCTAGTTATATCATGAATGTAATTACCAGCATAGTATTTCTAACCCTAAAGCAGAAAAGATCTAAACTGATTCTATTAAATAACCGCTCCCTTCCCATGCTAATAAATTCGACTTCTCAACAAAAATATTCACACCTGAGGAGAAAGAGGTGGTTCGGCTTGAGTGGCTGAAGGCTGCTGGCATGGTTTGGTAGCCCAGACTGAGCTGAGAGCCGTTATCGAAGTCGTATCCAGCCAGCATCCCTCTTCCTCCGTCCCTGTGGCCTCGGCTCCGATGGTACCAGCCTCTCAGGTGCTCTGCCACCAGGGCCTTCTGCATGTTCTTGGCCAACAGCTCAGTTCTGGGTCCCTCTCTGGTCCTCGGCGGCCTCACTGTGGCGTAAGGATTCTGAGAAAGGCTATCTGCCCCATCGCTGCTGTAATGCCTGAACCTGTCGTGAGCATGGTATCCATTCATTTGGTAGGATGGGTTGACGTTGTAGTGGCCTTCGACGTCGTTCTCGTACACGTAGGCACCGTTAGCGTAAGGCTCCATGTCCGGGCAGGGGTAGCCGGAGACATAGTAGGCACTGGGTGCATAGTGTGTTGGGGTCTCACATGAGTAACTACAACCAGAATGGTGCTGGACCAGGTTGGGCATGCTGCCAGTATTACCATACACTTCCACTTTCCTGTGAAGGCGATGCATGGTTGAGGTACGGGAGTCCAGTGTACTGTAGTGGGAGTTGGCTGCCCCGCAGTAGTCCAGGCTAGACTGGCTGGTGTAGGAGGAGCAATCCTCTAACACCTCTGTGCTGTTGCTGCGATGGGCTGGTGACAAGATAAAGACAGGCTTCTCTGAGTCTGTGTCTTTTCTTATTCGGGGCTGAGACTCCAGACTTCCACTGCGATGCCTGAAGCAATGAGGAGAGCCCTCCAACCTGGGGAAAGGACAAAACTTTGAAACTGTCTCTAAGAAGAACAAAATCAGAGATAATATTACTGGATTGATTTAGCAGTAAAAAAAAAAAAGATTAGGGTTTCATATAAGAGGTTTGGTTGAAGGTTAGACTTGTGGAGAGAAGCAGGGATTTGGTTAGAAGAAATTATTGTTGGTGAGAAGGATAGATACTGGGCTGCAGGGGAGCAAAGATCACACCTGAGCTGGCTGCTGCTGTAGGCATTGCGGGTCATAACCGGGGTGGGAGGCATGCTGCGTGGATCTCTAGGAGGTCTGGGAAGGGTTTTATAGGGACTACTGTGGGTGGAGGACACCTCTCTTGGATTCTGGTAGTAATGGGAAGCCTCCTGGCCATCAAAAGCTAATCTAAAAAGGGTACGGTATTAGGAGAGGATCAAAAAAAAAAAGAGGAAAAGGGGATGAGATGTGCAGAAAGGAATGAGGCTGCAAACATGACACGACAAATACCGCGGGCTCTGCCAATGCATGATATCACTTCAAGTCATCTTTTCATCAAATAAAAAAGTTGTGAAACCAGTTACATTTCACACAAGACTGTACAAAGTACAAACAGTTGGGGGGCAGATTATGTGTTTCCCCACCTGCTGTGGTTCTTGTTGTGGTGATTTTCCCGCGGAGATGCCTGTCGCTCCACATCATATTCTGCTCCCAGCGATCGCATCGGACTCAGCTGAGGGGAACCTTGGACCGACCGTGACCGAGGCCTTTGGCCCGCACTGTCTGAATCATCTGCGCACAAATACAGAGACAAAACTGACTCTGTTGCTTTAATTTAAAATCATCAAAATAAAGAACCTGTCACCCATGTCATAGCGAGTCTAATGATTTTAACGCAACAGACTGTCTGTTGTCTGACTCACCATCATCCAGTGGGAGACTAGACAGAGAGCTACAGTCTGAGCGGATGAGTTCGTCTGGAGGAAGAGGAAAAAAATGTCCATCTTTACCGCACATATAGCTAAGTGATTAATGCAGCGACATACTGTGGGTCAACTTGCTCCATACCAGCAATGATCACCGAGGCCCGCTGTGTGGGCTTCTTTCCCTTCTTGATTCTGTACTGGTTCATCTCGTCCTCTATCTGCTGGAGTTTGTGCATCGCATCCAAACAGTTTCTCCTCCTCTTCTTTTTTACTGTTTTGCACAGTTCTGGCTCATTTGCGAGCTTCTTAGCCGCCTCCACAATCTTTTGCTGAAGGGCAAATCTGCTCTCCAGGTTTCGCAGAAAGGGATCCTGCACAAATTACAGAAAGCAGCATGTTCACAGAGATAGCAGTGAGTAACAAGTATTCAGGTTTTCAGTGAGTACATGTCAGTAAGTCACATTATTCTCTTTTTTTTTTTTGTCTGCATTTATTCTCATTGTTTAACTCCATGAAAGGGGTCACATTATAAGTCACATTATTCTCACATGACTGTGCTAATTATGAACAAAAAACACATACTGAAGAACTTTAATTAGCTCTGATATGAGGTGGTGTTTATTAAAATCATTGAACTGCAGATGTAATACTGTCATATCCTGCAAATGGCTAATCAAGTGCACTTTCTTAAGTGCAATGCTGGAAATCGTCTATATTTTTCTGTGATAAACAAATCGCATTTAAAGCCCAAAACCAACAATGTGATAGTACTCTCTCTATTCTTATGCCTGTCAATGATGCCTGTTTATAAAAAACTATATTCTTTCATTCTAAATTTTATAAAGCATCTGTAAGAGGTTTTTATCGCCAATCTTACTGGAAGAATGACAATAGTGCATTTATATTTGCTGCAGATTTGTTATTCACAGAAGTATTTGTGAGCAGCAGAACACTGCATGAGAGATCACCTCAATATAAATAGTAGTGCTTAAGTTTATTATAATAAAGAAGCTTGCAACACACTGCATTATGTTGCTCAGTGATGCATGTTTCAACAACATTGGAGCTCTATGAAAAAGATAATTATGATCAGGCTTTGGCCACATCAGCAATACCTGTTGCAAGCATCGGTTAACTGTTGGGTGTGATCTTTTTGTAGATATGTTAATGGTAAAATAAAAAATACCTCCAGACACATGCTCAATAAGGGATATATGAACTTCAACATACTGCTTATGCTACAGACAAACAGAGATGATATGAATTGATTCTGCATTAAATTAATGTGCTCCGGTTAAATACAGACCTCATTGTAGGGGAAAAGGTCGTCTAACTTGAAAGCAGTGCCAACTCTCCGTCTGACCTGTGGCGGTCTTTCACCTGAAGAGAGGGGATACTCTTTGGGCAGCTTGCCAGTAAGCTCCTAAAAGCCCAAAACAACAAATTCTCTTAACACTCAGATGAACTGATGGTAGCAGCAGCAACAATCAATCCATCTGCTGCACAGCAGCACAGTTTAATAAAGAAAGTCCAGCCAAGTGAATGTGGCTGATGAGAAAACAAGACTTATATGTGCACTGGTGCAAAATATTGCACCAGTGTAGAAGAACTGCAACACGAAAAGATTCCTCACCGCCTCTCTCAGACAAATCTTCTTCAGTTCTTTTGTTTTCTTGGCCAGAATATCTTGGATCTCCTGTTCTTTCTTTCTCAGCTCCGACAGTTTTTCTTTCTTCTGTTCCTCGCTCATTTCAGAGTCTGCAGAACCTGTAAACACACATTTCTGACTGTTTTTGCCAACACAGTGTACCATGCCCTCTTAAAAATCACATCCATATCATGCTACTGTTTATGTTATCATCGTGAGCTGACTTGTCAACACGTCATTTCTACATTTGAACTCTTCTATGCACTTCTAGACCTTCTAAGCACAAATAGGATGCAAAACAATAACTTTTGCTATAAAAAGAGACAAATGCTTTATGAGCTGAAAGAATTATAACCAACCTGTAGACACCAGGCTCCCGTTGCTGGCTGTTATGAAATTATTCTTCAGGCCTACATCTCCCAGTCTGTTTATTTTCGCTCCTCCGTGCTCTGTGAGGTCCATGGCAATTTCCTCTAAACTTCTGGCTGTTCCTAGTTTAACCTGAAAGAATGAAGAAGATAATGCCAAACAAAGATTGGAGGATTTCATAACTTAATATCAGGTTAAAATAAAAACAAGAAAACAGACTCCGAACTGACACTTACTTTGCTTTGCTTTCTGTCCAAGTAGAACTGGTGCTGACTGATGGCCATGACCCAAATGGTCTTGATCAAAGAATGACTCGCATACCACGTGTGGATGAGTAGTCCTGTTTGTCCAAATGTGCGTTTGGTTACCGCTCTCCTGGACAAACCATAAAAAATGTGAGTCTGAGTTACAGTTTTTATCACAGCTACAATAAAAGCCACAAATGATGTTAAAATTGATCAATTGGAATGTATTACAGTGTCGATGTGTACAAACACTCATTTTAAAAATTTCACCACGTGCCTCGATACAAAGCTTTGCTGCTCACCTGTGTGGATCGTTAACTTCGACGGCAAATTTTTTCTCCCGGAAGTACAAGTTTTCCAGCTGCTTCCACTGGTAAAGCTGGAGGCAAAAACAAAAGCAAAAACGTCTGATTTGGGAAAACAAATATTGAAATGTGTAATTCACAGCTATAAGACAGTTATAGAATTGCTGAAATAATGGCTTTAAAATTTGACCATTTGCATTTTAATTCCTGGCGAACATTCGTGCATTATTGTACAATCATTTGGAACACTACAACCATGACCATCATGACTGACATCAAATAATCTATTATATTTACAAAAAGATGTTAGCGCAGGTGCTTTGGCGAGCCTGCTCAGACCGCATTCATTAACACGGCAGACTGTAACATGAACTGTCATTACAGTCTGGGCGGCGTGGCATGCCAAGTCTGCAATAATGCAGGTGTTGGAGAGAGAAGAATGCCAAAAGGGGACATTACACAAAGACTCATCGCAGTCTACAACACTTTCCATTGCTCATCACCATCCATCCCACTATTACCCAGGTGCTCGCTGACAACAGCTGGCTATGAACAATCTGTGCGGGTCACTGACTCACTGTTTGTCTGGACAACATCCAGATGAAATACAAACTCGAACAGACAGCACACTGAAAATAATATACCATGCAGATGCTTTGGGGAGTAGTTTCTATCACATTCAGTGAGAAGAAAGGCGAGGCAAACATCCACTCACTTCACAAAAACATTTCAAAAACGGATTAATCTTTAGCTCAGCATACAAAAATAGCAACATCCTAAAAACACAAAGATCTAAAGCTACCTTAGTATTCTTTCCAAAGTTAACCAGACAAAGAAGTGTAGTATCACGTCTTACCAGCACAATGGATGTTCACGCGACCATTTTGTTAAAGCTTCCCTGGCTTTGCTGTCAACACAAGCACATACTTTGTTCTGTCTCCTGTCAGCTCCTGACTTGTCTCCTCAGGTATTCTCAGAACATAACGCCCAGATCCAGCCCCCTTTTCCCTTTGACATCACCAGCTCACTCCCTCTTCTCCTTTACAAAACACATCATGCAGCTGACTTGCTTGCACAATTTTGGAACACATCAGCCAGAGATGGATTGCACCATGTCGAGCGATTACCGGGAGAGACTGCGCAAGTAAAATGAGCTGTTCTGAACCTTAACTTTCCTTTATAGCTGAATGTCTGCACCCAATTGTACTGCACTCATGACATAGCTGGCAGATCACTCATATGGGTGTTTCTCCTGTCAACTCTAAAGCTAAAACAACACCAATGAAACAAAAAAAGCAAGTTCATACTGTACATGTGATTCTCCAGGACTTGTTCGCCTGATTAAAGTGAACTGACAGATTTCTCTAAACTGAGGTTTTGCTCCGATCCTTCAGGTCTGGCCTCGCAGCTGAAGCCCAACCTTTGCAGGGGTGAAATAGACAATGCATGAAGTGAAGCCGGTGAATCACCACACTATGTGCAACAGCAGTAATCCTTACCCATGCCGTGCGCTATCGTGTTCACAATCAGATTAGAGGAGCAGAGAAACAGCAGCATCCATCTCAGAGCTGCAGGGAACGTTTACCTTTCGAGGTTTTAATTTATCCTGCAGGTCGTACTGGCCGATGCCCTTGTAGCTGATTCCAAGCCACCACGGGATTCCTTGTTTATCCTGTGAGGCAACGACACAGCTTTAATGGCTGACTAGATTCCAGGTGCAATAAGTGTCACTTCCGATTATTCACAGAAGAAGACCTACCTTCACTTCATAATAATGCACGCCATACGTTGGCAGCGTTTCCACTAACGTCAAATACCTGGAACGAAAAGTTTTATTAAAACCACAGACTGCTTTTTAACATCTGCGTGTGGTTTACCCTGGAAATGTGAGAAGACAAAAGCGGGGAATTGGATCGTTGTCCAGTGAATCAGTGTGATCTCACTGCAACTGAGGAGGAGCTATTGATTTCTATCAGATGATGAGAAAAGGCGTGCCAGAGAGGGGAAAGGGGTAGTGGAGTGCTAATGGAGGTGAGAGGAAGATTAATGAACTTAAAGTTAATAACATTCATTGTCTACCTCCTGGCATTGAACAAATTGCAGCAAGCACACATTTCTACTCGATACTTACTGCACAATGGCCTGTCCTCGAGAAACACCTTTCAGCTGCTTGTAATATTCAATTACTCGATCCTCACTGCAATGTTACATAAGGAAGACATGAGGAAGTACATTAGCATGTGAAAGTATGGTGGGAAAGCAATCTACAAATTTGTATGTCTCTTTATACATTCTACTTTAATGAAATATGTGTAAAACTTTTGAAATGACTGACAACCTATTACAGCATTTTGTCAGCTTGCTGCCTCTATACATGCTGCTGCATGAAAAATTTCACATGAATTTAACATGAAAACAGAGAACGCTTTCTAAGTCAGGTCTACATGCCTAAACAAAATCTCTATAAGCAAGAACTGCTGTAATCATTTCCTGTAAGCATACCAGTATCCAAGAGATGGGTGTTCCTTGAGTACTTTGGTGGGGAGAGTTGGTAGTTTCTTCAAATCAGCTCGAGTGTTTTCATCACTGGAACAGAAAAGACAAATAGGTCTGACAGTTCTGGAAAATGCAGTCGGCACTCTTGACATGAAATACGCAGTGATTTATAGGTGCTGGTGTCAATAATTCAAGTCTCCCTAACATCTCTTACAATCCTCTAAGACACCAATGAACAATTGACAATTCAAGTCTGGCGTATACCGAACAATATACAATAGTATAGTATAGTATAGTATAGTATAGCATAGCATAGCATAGTACAGTATATTATAGTATAGTACAGTATAATATAGGATAGGATAGGATAGGATGGTATCGACTAGTATAGTATAGCTGCAAATAGTGCAGTAGCAAATAGTATCGTATTGTATAGTATTGTATAGCATAGCATAGCATAGCATAGCATAGCATAGTAGCAAATAGTATCTAGTGTAGTATTCTAGAGTAGAGCTCATTGTATACATCACAGTATTATTTTAAATATAATGAAAACTTTTATTTTTAATAGTATACGTAAGTTCTGCAGTTAATACTGAGGTACTTGTACTTTACCTGTAAAACAGCATTTTGCATTGTGTAACTTTAGTTTAAATCAAGGATCTGAATGCTTCTCCCCCCATTATCATGCTACATTTTATTCCCCAATATGTGGATCTCAAAACAGCTTCAAAACTCCCTCCATTTCTGCCACAAAAAAAAAAAAGATCCGTTGGGAGGATGATTGCTTTTTTTAACTTCACCTACAAGCAGTCAAACTTCAAAATATTAAGTCAACAAAATACTGGAACAAGGCTATAAAATATTCAGCAAGTGTATGCTTTCAAATGATTCTGAAATTCCTCCAAGTTAAATCCCCCTTAAATCCTAGAGATAATACTGAGGATATAACCTCAGTGTCCTCAGTGGGAGCTCTGGCTTAGGCAGCAACTGTGATAGAGATTTTACTGAAGAGAACAATGGTGTCTATATTCTCCAAAATCATCTTAGCTCATCAGGTGGCCGAGCCAGGCGGAAACATGCACAGAGACTTGTAGTATTACCTCTGAATACACCGGGTCTAACACCAAAAGACAGCTAGCAGTGTGTGTCTGCGCTGTAAAGGTGTCTCTTCCCTGCAATCCGTGGCTTCTATCAGCACTGTGAGATTCATTAGTTGCCTGGTGCAAGCTTCACAACACACTGTGGTGAGCCTCACATAACACCGCTATTGATTTTTGTTGTCTGCACTGGAGAAACAAGTGACCTATTGAATATCTTCGCTAAAAGCTCACTATTAACTCATACTGCTGTTGTGAAATACTTCTTTCCCAGCTGATAATTTGCTCTTACCTTGTGTAGTCTCCCTTAGCCTCCTGGTAATAATAATGGAAAAACAAACAAACAAACCTCTTATTAGATGACTGGTTTTAGATGCAGCAATTTATGCAAGAGACTATTAAAAGCACTAACCTGCAAAGCATTTGCAGCTAATTTGAAGACGTTCTCACTTTCCACTTCAATAACCCCCTGAGAAACATAAAAGATAAACAGGATGAAAAAATAAATAGGGCACAGAAAATGTGGTCCGCGGAGAGAACGCTTTAAGATCCAAACATAGAATCTCTCAGCGCTGCCCTACTATAACCTCTGCTTATTCTCAAATTGAACCCTTGTGTTTTTCTACTTTCTTGCGCTGTCTGCTTTGCATTCCTGCCAGCAGAGTAAGAAAACTGTGCCCTGCAGCCACTGTCTGCTGAGCTGAGGTGCTGCAAGGGTCTAGAGACAGTGAATCATCAGGGAGCTGCTGGGAAAGAGAAAACAACCACAGCACGATCATTTCTCATTGTTTCAAACCCCAGAAATACAATAGAAAATACTTACATTGTAGACAGCAGATTTTGCATTCAGGTAGAATAACTCCACTGTTATGATGTCCTTGAGCTGCGTTATGTTTTCTACATAAAACCTGTGAAGGATAAAAGCAAATGCATTCACAAAATATTAGGGACTAAGCTTGTTTGTTATCGCTGCTGATAGTAACGATATACGAAATCCTCAGTTTGCACTTTTTCTCAGCTGAGTTTGTGCTTTTATAAGCAGATCTGAATAAGAAACGAGAGCAAAAGTCACTAAAAATGCTAAATAGACAGTCAAAGGTTTCTAGTCCACCAGCTGGGGCATTAATATGTTTTCAAAATCATCAGAACTGGGTCATTTTATCAAAGAAATCCCCTGGACATTTTGTTGGCAGCTTAAGTGTCATACTGGACGTCAACCAAGTAGTGCTCCCTGCTGGAGAATTTGTGTTTTGCATGAAAGGAGGGTTTATTACCTGACCAGGAAGTTCAGAGCGATGGCCCCGGCCTTCTTCGAAAAGTCGTGCTCCAGAACTCTGCGGTCCATCTGCAACCACTTACACTGACCGCTGCGAAAGCAAACAAACCGAAGCATCAGAAAGCTGCGTTTTGTGCACATCTGCAAAAACACATCTGAAAATACTCATACCACAGGGAAAAGAAGGACAAATAAATGCAACAATTTACATACTTGTCATCAAAAAATGAGAGTCCAAAGAACTCCTTCTCTTTGAGGTTGAAATGGGAGGACACCAAGTCGAGGAGCTCGTACGACAGCAGCTTCGGCTGTGTGGGGAAGATTCAGGTTTAAACTGTAACATTTTTAAGTAATAAACATCTTCACTAAAATAATTCACACAGTCTGCTGAGGGAATGTGTCAAAGTTTAAATTATTTTTTCTGTTGCTTCCTTCCCTTCCAGGAGTGAGACTGAAAGGTCACGGAGAGAACAATGTGTCACTGGAGTGAGAATGTTGCTGAAGGACATTCTGACAGCACAGCAGGTCATTCCGCTAATGGCTGGTTCTTCCACTCATTAAATGTGCAATAACTGATATTTTTCCCACTTGGCGGCGGCGGAGGCAACTTGTGATCACACCTCTGACATGTCGTCACCTCTTAAGGTGAACATATTCACAGCAGCTCTCTTTAACTCTGGTTTCAGTCTCCACAGATTCAGGAGAGAAATATCTGATTGCTCAGGTGTTAAAACGCTTCAGTGTGTTCATAAGCTCGTTAAAAAGAGGAACTGCACAGAGTGTGCACGGCTACCAGTAACCCCTTTTACATTACTCATGCTTAGCACAGATCGCACACTCCTTGGATCTGTTGTTATTATGAAATATATTAATTATTGCAGCTTTAAGTCAGGAGCTTTCATACCTGAACCAGCAGCTCGAGCTTCCTGTTATCCAGCAACTGCACTTGGCACAGTCGGCCCTCAGTCATCTGCAGGAAGAAAGAAAAGACGCGGTTCAAGGCTCGTGTCACAGACTGCAAGTTCTTCACAATCACGAGGGACAATGACATCATGGTCTTTTGTATGAATGACGCTTTAACCACAGTGACACATACATAAAGCAGTAGGTCTGATAACACTTTAATTAATAGCAAAATAAAGAGCTGACAGAACAGAAAGTTACAGTATTTGTTATCAGTGGTAAACGCAGTGATCCTTTTCAAGAAAAAAGCACTGACGTTGTTAATGACAATAAAACCATTGTCTCAAGGATTTGTTGCCATAGTTACCCAAGGAGGGATTTTAAGTTCTTTCATTTTGAACCTTTCTCCTTTAACTTTAAGCCTCCAAGCTTTCCCAGCGATGCATTTTTCAGACAGCTTTTGTTTATACCTTTTTATTTCAGATAATTATTCAGAAGATCTGTCATATTTTTCCCCACTGCACTCATTGGTTAGCTCATAACTCTGCAGATTAAGATGTTACATGCAAAATATTAAAAATATGATGCATCGCTAAGGATTAAATTAGTATAAAGTCATTAAAATTCAAATCGCCTCTACCTAATTTAATTTTCCCAACTCTTCAGCAAAAGAATAAACATTTAGGCATCAAGTTTCAAGCATAAAACTAAACCACAACTCCATGGAAGAGCCAGACTAAACTAATCTATTAAATTGTGTCTGATACTCGCACAAGATCACGGCAAGATCATTTTTACCACTTCGCCCTTCAAACAGCGTTTCTTGTCAGGATAAAGTCAGACCGACCTCCTGGGAAACACTGAAACTACTGTACACTCGATAAATCAAATAGCCAGTGAAAATGACAGATTGAGGTCAACCGGTTTTACTATAAAACATACTCACAAACCGAGAAAAAAAAAAGTTCACTAAACAGATCCAACGGCCTCCTCGTTTGACAGAATGAGGCTGATCACAACTTCTAACACTTGAACCAAGCAGCTGCTGTACCTGGTAACGCTCTCCAGGGAGAGTGCAGGTGTGGATGCATCCCTGACCAGAGCTCATCCTCTAATAAGTGTCTCGATCCGGACCGTGAAATTGTCAGCTCTGACTGAGCAGCAGCAAACTGATTGGGACTAAGCGACAACTTTTTCCGTCCTGGCTACTTGACCGAGCAGCGAGGCCTTCGGTGGGAGCAGTGACGGCTTATACGGTGTGAAATCAGCAGCTGACTTAATGAGAGCAGCCTGAGCCGGACTCCTGAGCACAGCTGAGGGTTTACCCCTGGTTAATATGAACAATATGGGTCCGAGAAACAGAAGAAGTGGTTAAGCGTGTCGAAACTATCTGCTAATACTGTTAAATTTACTTTCACCCTACGTCACTTCGCCAAAGTGTTGGCTCGATGGATTTGAATCTAAATATCAGGTTTCTCTTGCATCCTGTGCATTTTACCTGAGTGATGTTAATTTGATAATACAGGAAGGAGAAATTCCCCCTAAAACGACTCAAAGAGGGCTCTACCTTACGCTCTCTACTTCTCATTAATTCTTTTCCCACACTGCACTAATAAATGATTAAACAAACTGCCCCTCTTCCTGAATGAGGGAGGGGGGCACACCCAGTCACTCCTTTAAATTACACCATCTGTACTTTGCAAATTGCAGCATGTCTTTAATAACGCCACAGCTGTAAATTATCATTCACCATCTAAATTAAAAGTGCACATTCAATAAATCTAATTAATCAGGAGTGTCCTCCCAATATCAAGTTATTATTGCATTGATTATAGCCTGATTTACTTATGTGTCTGCAATACGGCCGACATGACTCCAGCTGGCATGTACAGTAGGCACCGACCACTAGATGGTGCAGGGATTATTACTTTTCTCCGTGAAGAAGTTCATTTACAGAAAATGGCTTCTTTAAGAAAAACACGCACCACTGAGGAAATTTTCAAAAGCAGAAACTAGCTCAGCAGACAAGAGTCCAGATCAGTTGGGATGACTTGTACTTACGCAACCGAGACGAAGAGAGCAGTGGAAAGAGCTGTGATTTTTAGGAATCGACACCATTAATCATCTGAGAGCTATAATCATTACGAGAACTGCTATTTATAGCTGCCTGTGTGGCCCAGAAGCCCAGACAAACCCTGCAGCTTCTCAGCCTGAGACTCTCTCAAACACAACTCAGACAACAGTGATTCCAGATCAGGACACAAAATAATCACATGTGCACGATAAAAAGGAAATCATTTAAACCTTCACTTGAGGTCTCCTGATTTATGCATCAGTCAGTGTGTTGGTGTAGCTCATTATGACCCAGCAGACAGCACCAACCAAACGCAACCTATTCAGCCTCAATAAAAGGCTAGCCATGGACCCTGTGGGGTTAAGACAAGCACTGAAACTTCATGTAAAAAAAAGACACAGAGGAAAGAGATGAAAGAGCTGTCAGTCTTTTTGTTTGTCTCTCCAGAGACTGGACAGGCTGAGTGTTGCGCCGCAGGGTGCAGGTTTGGCTCCAGTCTGGGAGCCTGAGGTTGGCATATAGACAGCTTGTTATACGTGTATGTGCTACAGTGAAATATCCCCAGTGGGGGCTTGGAGGAGGTGCAGATGTGGCCTCCCTCTTATGCACAGCTACAGCTGTTAACAAGCACGTTCGCTGTGATAAAACATAACCTGGCTACATGAAGACAAGTAAATCTTTCTAATGATGAGCAGACGTCTGAATGAACACTGGCCACTGTCGTAACAATGTGCAATACTCGTTTTCAATGTGAAAAATGTCAAGCTTGAAAGTTGGACAATAGGCTAACAGCAGAATTTCTCAGCCTCCTGAGTAAACTGGCTGTCAGTATTTAATACGCCACACTGGTTAAATGTCATGTCCAGACTGCAGCCCATCTTATCTTAGTTTCCCGTTTTCATGCATTATTGATGAAGGCTGGTATCACACACAAGTCAGTGTCGGCTCGCTGCTTAAACGTTCTTTTAAAGACACCCGCTGCAATTATCCATCATGCTTTATACATTTGTCCAAACTGTTTTACTTCATTTTGAAATAAAAATTCAAAAATATTAACACATAATGATGAAATTAACAATCTCTTATCTACTGCCTGGATTCACAGACAGAGACAAATACATGAAGCCCAGACGGATGAAAACAAAAATCTGTCTGTGAATTCAAGTGGCCAGCAACAGAATAACAGGATGTTACATTTAATACAATGTGGTGCTGGAGGGAAACACACTTAGTTCTGTGTTTTGAGTACATGAGATCTTACAGTTCCTCTTTGCTGTTATGACAATGTTCAATCAGCAGATCTCTTTCTGTAGCTGCAGCTGATCTTTGTCACCAAACCGCAGCTGGTAGCACCACAGAGACCTTCGAGGCTAAAGAGGGACCCTACTGATTTCACACATGAAGTCTCTTTACAGTCCCTGAAGTGTATGAAAAAAAGAAAAGTTGTATGAAGCCTTGGGCTCTAGCGAGAGAGAGAGAGAGAGAGAGCCGTGTGAAGTCTGAAACATTTCCTCAACTTTTACCTCCAAATAAAAAATATCTGGGGTTGTGGAGCTAGCAGACTGCTGTAGTTTATTTCTCCTCTCTGCTTGAGGCAAATCTCTGCTGCTATTGCACCTGAAACTCAAACTGAACCATCAGCAGTTGCATTATGTAAGCGTCTGAATGTTATCAGGAAGAATAATGCAATAAAGAGTCTGGTTCTGCTGCATCAGTTTTATTCTTCTCTTCCGTCTCTGACAAAGTTATAGGAGCGCTTCACGCTTCTAAATCTGCGAACTACTCCTTAAAATAGAGTGATTAAAATGCATAAAGACAAAGAAATTTGAAGTGAGTGATGTGACCACCAGTTTGGATCTTATTATGGGAAGATGAGCTTAACTCTTAGAATGTTTAACTAGTATCTGTTCACTCCACACTACACAGAGGAGTCCTGGTTCCAGAGGCGGTGGGCTGAGGGATACAGTTCAGGATTATCTCCTCATCTCATAGCTCATCATGACTCATGTTGTCATCGGTCAAAAGGCATCAGTCTCACAATGAGATCCCGTCTGGCTGTCTGTGATATCCGGGGACTTCATGAACACAATGAGGCTCAGGATATTATGGAAAAATTAAAACCTGAGAGAAATAGTAATGCTGTTCCTCTCTGATACAACAAGGACAGACTGAATCACAAGGGAGAGACTCATGTGAATGATGTCATCATGCAGCACCAATTCTTATTTCAACCCTGAAAAGGACACAGAGGCAGCAGGACGGTGTGACAGATTTCTTGTGGCTGTCCTACAACTAAGCGCATGGGCCACACTATTTTATTAGCTTCCATTGGTCAAATCCAGTTCCATCATTCTCTGCACTGTGGTAATGCTGGTTGCAGAAAAGCCAAACAAGCACACATATTACACACAGGCGAGGAGTTTTCATGTAAGTCAAAGTTTCTTGCCTTTTATATTTTCTGCAGAGCTCACAGCACTTGAATCTCACAGATTCAGCCGCTGTTGTGAGGGCCGACCTTGAGCGATTGTGAGTATGCATTAAAAGAAGAAAGAAAGCTACGTAATCAAAGAAAGGGCCAGTGTTTGCATTTCAATATTGCTGTTTGGATAAAATATGACTTAAGCATTGCTCAGAGTGCTTGAAGTCCAACGAGGCTGTTGCAGGATTGATTTAGAGAAATTGAAAATGTTTCAAAGGCTCACTACAATGACTGAAATTAAGAGGTTTTGCACAAAGCTTAAGAGTCTACAGTCATGTTAGAAGCTCTTTGAGGCTAAACTAACCCGGCACAGGGGTTCTTTCACCCAATTATTGACACAAGCAAATTAAAATGCTCATAACAATCTCAGATTAGCATGTTAGCATTTAATAAATAGTACTAATCAACTGCAGAGGCTGATAGAAAAGTTAAATGCCATAACATTTGCAGGCATTTGGCATTCAAACTGATGATGACAAAAGCTGTTCTCCAGATCTTGAGAGAAAGTAAGTCATCCAAAGGCCAACATGAATGTGTTGCCAGCAGTGTTGCCGTCACTAGAGCAGCACAGCTACAATGGCTAACAGTATTTAGCTAAATTTCAGTTTTGACCAACTGTTAAATAAATTTGCATCATATCCACACTTAAGGACACTGTTTATGGGCTTGAATCTGTTCTATTTCTCACTCTCTCTAGTCTGTTATTGATGGGGGTAAAGTATTTAAACCACAATGAGACCACCAGCAGCTCAGTAAACTTTTGCACCCGGTTATACTGTAAAAAAAAAAAAATCTGCAAAAAAACAACAACAAAAAAACACATAACACATAAACATCTGGCAGCAAGGATGCCAGAAAAATGAGCAAAAAAATGTAAAAATTGTGAAATTAAAGGCAGACATGTAGCTTTGTGGCTGATTTGAATATAGTAAAATAGTGTCGTTTTATGGTCACATGTCATAAACAGAGCAAGATTACAATTTGCTTTGTTGTTTTGGCCTGTATTGTTTAGAACTCAAAAGAAAATATTTTATGTATTTTTTGTCATTTCACCAGATATAATCAATAATTTAACAAAACAGGAAAAATTAGCCTTTTTTCAGTCCTTAAAGGGGAACTTCGTTTTTTTTCAACCTGGGGTCTGTTTCCATATGTCATTTCATACATGTGAGTGATGGAGAAATGAATTTTCGACATAGCTCCAGTATTTAGCCAGGCAGGCAGCTTAGCAGCTCAGCTAGCAGCTCGGCTAGCGAAAAGTATGGGGCAGCTGGCCCCCCCACGTCGAAGTCCGCCCTAACGGGCTTTTTGCCTCACACTGACCGGCTCGGATAGTCTCAATGAGTGTCCCACAACATACTAGAGATGAGAAATGAACGAAAACCTCCACATTACCTGGCGATCGCTCTTGGTCTTTTGGCGCGAGCTCTCGCGCGATTTCGGAACGAGATTTGGTTTCTAGCGTCCTGAGATTTGGATACAGACCACAACAAAGAGCGATCGCCAGGTAATGTGGAGGTTTTCGTTCACTTCTCATCTCTAGTATGTTGTGGGACACTAATTGAGACTATCTGATCCGGTCAGTGTGGGGCAAAAAGCACGTTAGGGTGGACTTTGACGTGGGGGGGCCAGCTGCCCCATACTTTTCGCTAGCCGAGCTGCTAACTGAGCTGCTAGCTGAGCTGCTAAGCTGCCTGCCTGGCTAAATACTGGAGCTATGACGAAAATTCATTTCTCCATCACTCACATGTATGAAATGACATATGGAAACAGACCCCAGGTTGAAAAAAAACGAAGTTCCCCTTTAATATACATTTTTCCTTTCAAATAACAGCAAATAGCAGTAAAATAATGTAGTTTTTTACTCATTAAAATCAAATAAAAAATTGTCAAGTTATCTGGTCAAATGTTGTAGACTATTTTTTTCTTTTTTACTCATTTAAATAAGGTAAAAAAAATGTCTAATTTTCTAGTGAAATGTTGTAAAAGAATGAACTGATTGATGTGGACACTATTTACAGTTTGGGTTAGATTTTTTTAGTGTTAGTTTGTAATTTAATGCCTTTTTTGTGTGATTTTACAAGACACTGTCTGCTAAAATAAGAGCATATAGTTTATTTGAATTTATTTTATTTATTTTGTACAGTTTACAATACGTGCAATAAAAGCTGTCAATCATCAAACACACCCATGGAGGTTATCAGAAGCAAAATAGCTTAGACAAGGTTTGATTAAAGTTTCTATTTTTGCTTTCCAACTGGAAACAGTCATGTGTATGTGCTCATCCACTATATTTCTTGGTGATGCAACTGTTATATTTTAACATATCTGGTGTAGAAATGAAGCCTTTGACCTGATAATGACGCCAGAGGATTTTACACCAAAAATACTAAAAGCCTGCATTTAATAAGAATCCAACTAGTACCCGTTGAGATGCTTTGTAAGTACTGAATACACTGAATGATCCATTATTACCATCCTGATATCTTATTTTTAGTTTTTGTTTCTATGTTATTTATACTCTAATTAACTGCATTGCAGTTTATTAGAATTTCGGTCTGTCAAATTGAGTGAAAAGATTATCGGAAACAAAAAAAACCTCTCCACCTTTACCTATCGCAGTTTGAGACACTCAGGTTACAGATATCTTAAAAATCCCCCAACCGTCTAAATGCAGCAATTCAGTGCAGCGTTTAAATGCAGTAAAAGCACACAGCCGACTGTTTGACAACACAAAGACAGCTCCATAAGCCGTGAGTGTTTGCAGTTTTGAAAGCTTTGCCACATTTGCCCTTATCTGAAGGGATTTTAAAGCTGTCCTTATTGACCATCACCAACTGCAGAGTTTCAGTGCAAAGTGCTGCAGTGACTTTCTGCAGAGCTCAGGAACGTGGCACTGAGGCACGGATGTGAATGGGTGGAGAAAATGGGACATGACCAAATTACATGATCTGGACCAGGAGCATCTGCAACCCAGTGAAGATTATCATATTACTGCAACAGTAACCGAGATGTAATGAAGTTGTTTCTATAGTCTTTACCTCAGCTAGAAGCATGTCAAGAATTAGATGAAACTGTAAAAGTTGATTTGTTAACCCATCTGTACTGATTTCCAGGACAACTGCGCATGAATGAGACAAAGGTTTTGCGCCCAAATCCTCACCTCCTGATCTGTTTTATGTCAGTGATGCTGCTCTGCTATATAATCTTTCACCCTTTAATATATATATATATATATATATATATATATATATATATAATGTATCAGATTCAGTCCATCTGTGTTAATACAAGATCTCTTGCCCATCCAAAAATAGATCTCTCCCTCTCTGTCTTTAGCACGTTTCTCAGAAAGTCTCAGGATAATTTAATTCCTAAATAGCAGGTTTCCAAGTGAGAAGTGAGACATTTCTGAGCAGCAACAATCACGTAGAGGAGCATCTCGGACTCGTTAGACTCTCACTGACCAACAAGAGCTGGTTGAAACCTCAAACATGACTTCCGACCCTTTGCCCTTTTAAACAGCATGTCAGAAATGTTTGAAATTCAACTGCGGTGATAAATGGGAAGGGACATCCTCTCTGAGTTTCACGCTGGCCATGTGTGTCACGCAGACATGAACCACCACAACAACAATTCCTGTTTACACTGACTGATGCTTTAAATACACCCACACATGTGCCTCTTCCTTCAACTCTGATAACATCAGCATGTCGGTGTCAACCTTCTCATCCTCTCTTTTTTGTTTCTCATACAGTAAGAATAGAGACCTACCAGAGCAATAAATCTAAAAGAAGAAGAAGAAGAAGGTAACTGGGAGGTGTCAAGGGTGATATCTTGGCCTTCCTGCACTAAAACTGAAGCAACTGGTAGAGAGGAAACCAGGCTAAAAATGCTTGGAATGGTTCAAAACCCCCAAAAAGAGAACAAGTTAAATATGCATGGACACCACAAAAACCCTCCACTAATAAAGAAATGCCTTAGACAGGGATGATTCACAGTGCAGCAAAGGGTAAAATGATGATTCATCCAGCATTTTTAATATTCACCAAGTCTCACTTCCTAAATCTGTGTATTATACCGTATGATTCATTCAATCCAGTGTAGCCTAGAAATGATTTTTTTAAAACTTAAACATGCATTGAAGACTTGCTTTATCCACTACAATCCCCTCACAGCACCTCATAGTGAGTGCACAGCCCAGCAGGGCCAGTTTGCACAGAGCAGAGAGAACAATGAATGTGCTACTGTAGGCTACTGTAACTGGGTGGTTTCCACCTGAACCCACTCTGACTGCACAGATGTGTCAAACCGAAACCACACAGCTCCCCGTTTTGTGTAGAAACAGGGCAGAGCCAAACCCATGCCGGTGTCATTTCCATTGATGCTCGGATCCCATGCACGCATGACTCGGTCTACTTTGTCTGCTCGCAGGCTCAGAGAGGCGGCTTCAGTGTGCTCCATCACACCACATATCTCCCTACCTTTGCGCTCCTTAGATCCCGCTGTAGGTACTGAGAAGGTGCAGCTTCAGCCGCATATTGAGCCCCGTTCAGCTCTCTCCGTTCAGCCGCTCCTGCCGGGGAGGGGAGCCGCCGTGCAGCCGCCGTCCGTGTTCATCCTCGGTACTACTGTAGCGCACACACCCGCCGCGTATTGAGCCACACTCACCACGCCTTCACCCGCCGGCTATTATGTGAACAAGCCCCGCATCTCCTCCCTCCCTCCCTCCCTGCCTCACTCCCTCCCTCCCTCTCATCAGGCAGCTGCCGGCCGGCCTGCTTCACGTTGGATCCTCATAATAATGAAGTGTTGGTCGCCTGGAGGCTGTTTCTGCTGCATCCTTTACAGTCATCTAGGAGGCCATCCTGGATTTAACATTCATTTGTCTCCACAACCAATAAAGGAAACGTATTTACTCCGTCTGTATTCTGATCACTGGTGACTTTCACTAGAATTTTACAATATTCATGAAGGCAAATGTATTGTCTGAGTCCATCATTATGAGATCTGCTTGTTCAGATTCTCATTAGTCGTTACCTTGGCAACAGCTGCTCCATCAGGTCCACATTAAAAACTGTATCATCAGCAAATGTCTACACCTACTCTGCATACAGTAGATGAAATATTCCCCAAAAGCAGTAAAAGTACATCACAACTAAATACAGAACAGACAAGCAAGTGGCAGTGAACCCTGAAAATAATGCTAAATGTAATTTATTTTGAAGATCCACATAGCAAAAGCTCACAAAATGTGCAATTTTCTTGTGTATGTTCAAAGCCAGTCTTCAAAAACTGCCAATTTAGTAGATGTATTTTAAATGTGCACTTTTGCAGACTGCACTGTAAAAAATACTATAAAAAACCATCAAAAATCTGGCAGCAAGGGTGCCACAAAAGAACATTAGCAAATGGTGAAAACAATGGTCAGAAAAATAAATAAATACAATTTTTAAAAAATGCCGATTTAAATACATTAAAACAGCATAATTCTACATTCACATATTATAAAATATTTGTCAAAATATAAATTTTTGATGTGGACATTTTGCACAAGTTTGGCCTTTATTTAGAATCAACATGTAAAATAATACTTTTTTCTTCGGGAAAGGAAGAATCAAATAATGGCAAATATCTGTAAAATAATGCTTTCTTTTCAGGAAAAAAAAGTTGCAAATAATCGTGTGAATTTACAGTCAAATTTTGTAAAAGAGGAATTACCATTTGTAAAAGTATAGATTTTTAATGTGGACATTTTTTTCTTTTGGAGTAACATGCGAATAAATGCTTTTTTCTGTGATTTTACTGGTTATCTATGATTTAACAAAACTTTGAAATTTTTAAAATAACATTAAATAGTTTGTTTAGTTCTGTTTTTTTCTTTATTTTACAGTGTACTAGTATATTAATGGACATACAACTTTGTTCTCCGCTCATTGACCTTCTTCAATAATTAAAGCTAACTCCAGATATTTATATATTATAAGTATGCTGATACTGTAGTACTTTAACATCTACCTTTTAAATATTTATGATCAATGTACTTGCACAAAGGAGTTTTCCTCGTCTGTACATGACCTGCCGATGTATTTAATTCGTGAGGGAAAAAACACTTAGAAAAGACATAAAATGGTAAAAACTGATAGCTCAAACATCTTTGATTTCATCAGTGACTGACCAGCAATGACATCATCTTTATTCACTGATGAACAATGACACGACAGTGACAAATGAAGTGTTCTGATGTAAGACCTAGACTTGACTCTGGGGGTTTGTCTTTGACTGCAAACCAGCTCCATATACAGTGGGTACAGAAAGTATTCAGACCCCTTGAAATGTTTCACTCTCTGTGTCATTGCAGCCATTTGCCAAAATCAAAAAAGTTCATTTTATTTCTCATTAATGTACACTCAGCACCCCATCTTGACAGAAAAAACACAGAAATGTAGAAATTTGTGCAAATTTATTAAAAAAGAAAAACTGAAATATCACATGGTCATAAGTATTCAGACCCTGTGCTCAGTATTTAGTAGAAGCACCCTTTTCAGCTAGTACAGCCATGAGCCTTCTTGGGAATGACGCAACAAGTTTTTCACACCTGGATTTGGGGATCCTCTGCCATTCTTCTTTGCAGATCCTCTCCAGTTTTGTCATGTTGGATGGTGAACGTTGGTGGACAGCCACTTTGAGGTCTCTCCAGAGATGGGATTGTATTGGGCAGGTGATGAGCAGTGCCTGGTTTTCTCCACACATACCGCTTAGAATTAGCACCAAAAAGTTCAATCTTGGTGTCATCAGACCAGAGAATCTTATTTCTCATAGTCTGGGAGTCCTTCATGTGTTTTTTGGCAAACTCTATGGGGGCTTTCATGTGTCTTGCACTGAGGAGAGGCTTCTGTCGGGCCACTCTGCCATAAAGCCCCGACTGGTGGGGGGCTGCAGTGACAGTTGACTTTGTGGAACTTTCTCCTATCTCCCGACTGCATCTCTGGAGCTCAGCCACAGTGATTTTTGGGTTCTTCTTTACCTCTCTCACCAAGGCTCTTCTCCCACGATTGCTCAGTTTGGCTGGACAGCCAGGTCAAGGAAGAGTTGTGGTCATCCCAAACTTCTTCCATTTGAGGATTATGGAGACCACTGTGCTCTTAGGAACCTTGAGTGCTGCAGAAATTCTTTTGTAACCTTGGTCAGATCTGTGCCTTGCCACAATTCTGTCTCTGAGCTCCTTGGGCAGTTTCTTCCACCTCATGATTCTCATTTGCTCTGACATACACTGTGAGCTGTAAGGTCTTATACAGACAGGTGTGTGCCTTTCCTAATTAAGTCCAATCAGTTTAATTAAACACAGCTGGACTCCAATAAAGAAGCAGAACCATCTCGAGGAGGATCAGAAGAAATGGACAGCATGTGAGTTAAATATGAATGTCGCTGCAAAGGGTCTGAATACTTCTGACCATGTGATATTTCAGTGTTTCTTTTTTAATAAATTTGCAAAAATTTCAACATTTCTGTTTTTTTCTGTCAAGATGGGGTGCTGAGTGTACATTAATGAGAAATAAAATGAACTTTTTTGATTTTGGCAAATGGCTGCAATGAGACAGAGAGTGAAAAATTTCAAGGGGTCTGAATACTTTCTGTACCCACTGTAGGTGTAAAAGACAACACAGCTCAACCAACAAGTTGACCTTCATTTAAATGTAGGTCAAATCAATATTAATTTCTATTCACTAAAGAAAGTTTAAATGTTGTCCATCACAACAACAGACTCAGACATTTGTCTGTTTTAAATGTCCTTTGCAGGAGCTATGTGCTGAGCAAATACAAAAAGCAGTCTAGTGTCTATTATGATCATTCCACTATCGCGCTAACTGTTACTGTACCTTTGTGCAACTTTACACATCAGTTAACATGTCTGACAGGTGCAACACAAAAGACACGTCACTGCTGAACCAGATTATTGGTGTGTGTTTCACATGTGATATTCATTCCTGCTCAGGAGCGACGGTGCTCCTGAAATATTCATTACTGTCTTTGCTTCTTGCTCAGCTGGTAATTTTCCAAAAGAAAAAGGCACCACAGTCTTATCTAAGTCCCAAAACAACATTTAACTACGTCTCATGAATAAATACAGGGCTACCTTAACATTAACATGAAGCGACAAAGTGATTTTTTCAGTAAGGGGCGCTGAGGAGCTGGAGAACTCCCGTGTCATTGCAGTGTTCAGTAAATGCTGTATCCTGGCAGCAGAGCGAGGCTTCCCCACCCCCCACCTCCACCTCCTCCCCTTGCTCTTGGATTTCTGACATCAGACATGAATAAGCATCTCATTAAGATCCCCCAAAACCATCTGTCCGGCGAGTCTCCTCCTTACAGGAAAAGAAAGCTTTTGTAAACAAAAGAGCAGGATTCCCTCATTGCCCTCGTTAGCCTCGTTAGGAATTAAATTCTATCATCAATGACAAACTTAATTCATTCCTGGAACTGGGACACTTACTAAGGCAGCTTGTTTTCTAATAAAAGGCTGCAACGTAAACAACTGTTGTGCATTTTATAATAGAAATTTGCATTGCGACTAATTTGTTAGAAAGGAAAATAAATACAGAAAAGGTACTCTCCAGCTCACCATCAGTTCTGCAAAAATGAAAATGTACCAGCTAAATGAAAATGTAACTGCTACATGTAAGATAACTATAGAATTTGGAATATGTGTATGTATTGTGTATTTCTTATACATAATTGACTGTGTATGCAAAGAATTTTAAGTCTCCTTTTATGTTCAGTCAAATGTTGGTTGGCAGATGCTTCATGCAAATGACTGACACTGTCTAAAACAATGGAAACTGAATAATATCAATGAGAAATAATGACTTCACATTTAGAATAACAACTAAGAAAAGCCTCTTCAGTGAATAATTATGCACAACAGGATGTTTGTCTCGTTATTTAAGCTCAGTTTCACATAATAAACAAAAGTTTCCTACATGATATATTATCTAGATCACACATTTGTTTCAGATTCTTCTAATAATACTGAAAAACATTTGTAATTATTTCAATTAACTAAATTGGAAGTCACTGATTCTGTGACACCTTTCTGTGCACAGAGGAAGCAAGAGCAATATTCACTTGTCTGTTATGGCAGTCAGTTTCTTAAAATGGAGCCGGTTTTCTTAACTGTCTGATCATGACAATCGGCATCTTCACTCAAGTCTTGGAGCAACCGGACACCTTTGACTCAGGTTCCAGGAACTTGTTGTGTTTCCAAATCATGTAAAGTGTTCTAAGGATCACGACTGCGAGCCACTGACTGACTGTTGCCGTCCAGGTATAAGCTGCGACTGAAAACAAAACTAAAGCAAACTGTTTGTTCACACCTGAGCTGAAGCTATTGTTGACCCACATTTCAGTTGGCGTTCTGTTATTAGCCAACAGTGTTTGCACTGTGCTGTCAGTGCCTATTAAACCTGCACATCACTGAGTAAACAATGATGTGTTAGCCTTTGTAATTATGTCCCTGTGTTCAGTTATCTCATAGAACGTGGAAGGTATAATGCTGGACATTGACCCAGTGTGATTTTTTGATTATTTTTTAGTTATTTGATGTAGTTATTTCAAACCAGTGTCATGTTTTACCTTAAAACCTTGACAAATATGCTGCTGACTATACAAAATGATGCAAATATGACAGTTAAGAAGCACTACAAGCTAAATGTTCCTGAATTATAGGAAGCAAATGTGCTCTCTGGTGGCAGAATGACACTTTAAATTGATATTTTATACAACTTGATAATTATTATAATACTTGTTTATGTAGCTTAATGTGAAAGCAGCATTTTGATGCTATAGCTGGTTGGGTTGGAGCTAATTATAATCATTTAAAAATTGATGGCTACCTCTGACTGTCACAGTGTTATATTTAAAAAGTTGATCAGATGCTTTGTGTTCATAATCTATATCTTTAGAGTACTAAAAAGTTATAATCTCAGCTTAGAGTATTAGCAGTTATGGATTTTGGCTATGGGCACTACGGAAATACATTTTGCTTCATTTTGCTTTCATGAACAGCGCATTCATTCTTGTGGTATAGTTTGTAAAATGTTATTCTTGTAGGTTTCTGCCAAATTGCCCATCAAAGATAGAAGAATCTGAGCTGAGGTATTACATATTTATGTACCATACCCACTTCAGGAATTACAAAGGGCATTGTAGTCTGCAAACTCTGGGGGCCTCCCACTGCTGGGGGGCCCTGGGTAATCAGTGTCTCCATTCACCCAACGACAGCAACCAGAATAATGTGAGCGTGTAGTCTATTGTGAGTCAGGCTCTGTCCTCTATAACTGAATGCGAAACCCTGCAGCTCCTGCATCATATTTTTCTGTTTTGACTCCAAGTGGGTTTTCTTCTCTGATGTCTGCTGCACAAACAGACAAAATTCACATCCTGTTTCTCATTCTAGTTATGCCTGTGCTCAGTTAAAGTCATGCCATTTTAAGGCCTTATTTTTAGTATTTAGGTTTGTGCTTTCCAGCAGAAGTGCATTTGCATTCTATTTGCATTGGTAAAATACAGACTTTAAACCAGTTCAGCAGGATGAGGCGAATGCAAATATTGAACTTCCACTGAATTTCCATTTTGTAATGGAAGAAGCCCCCCCCCGCCTGGGCTCCCAACACCGGCTTTCTTAGCTCTATACTGCACCCAAGTGGTGCAGAGGAGTCCAGCTGAGGAGACCAAACTTGGTGTGCAGAGTGCAGCAGCAGCGCGTGGGGCTGAGGAGGGGACACGAGCAGCAAAGTCAGGTCAGTCCGTCTGCACAGGAAACGCAAAGAAACACGGGAATGAGGGTCGACAGAGTCTACAGGTTGGTGTGAATTTGGGTGAAATGGCTGCATGATTTCATGAACTACAGATTCTGCTTCCAGATTGAGGCTGTGGAATGATCAACAAAGTGTTTGAGTGCTGCTTGTGGAAGATTTTCTGGATGATTTAGTGTGGGTTGTTTTTAAAGTGGGCATTCGGTTTGGGAATCACTGAGAAGATGCAGAGTCCAGATGCAGTTTATCCTCATGGACGTGTTCAATCCTTTTAATGAAACAATGACATCATGAGGGGCTGATTCATACTTAGTGGTTTGTCAAGGTCACTCTGGGAGTTTGATCCCCTGAGCATAATAATTACAACTGACCCTCTATTGATTTAGTCTTCCCATGCAATCGTTCTAATCGTGGCTTCCCAAACTAAAATAGCTTGTGTGAGTCATACAGGCTGCAGTGTTGAATGGCAAAATGCATATTTAGATAGAAAAATAACCTGCATACAATGACATCAAAAAATGTGTTTATTGTTGTTGTTGTCGTTGTCAGGTGTAATGTGTGGTTAGTTCTTCTTTAAATGATAAAGACGATAATTTAGAAACACTGTTTGCATCTAATTATTAGCATCAATTAATAGGCTATTACAGCAGAAAATAAAACCTGAAATGAAACTTTGACACTTCAGTTTCACTCCGTGAGCAAATAAGGCTGTGCAATTTAAAAAAAAAATCCCCCCGGATGTTGCAGCCAATCATAACAATGCTGACATTGACAGCCCAGGTGCATCTTGGCTCTTGTAGTCCGTTGGGCTCCAGCAGCCCGTCGGCAGCGCTGCTCTGTCCGCCGCTGAGGACTACAGAGCTCCGGGTCCTGACAGAGGCGTGTGGCGTTGACAGTTCGTTGGTGCTGAGAGAAGCACGGCGGCAGAAATATCCTCCGTCTGTGTTTTTTTTTAAAAAAACGTTTCCAAAAAGTTGACATCTGCAAGTATGCAGTCGGAATCGGGAATAGTTGCGGACTTCGAGGTCGGGGAAGATTTTCAAGAGGAGCCTAAAACCTATTACGAATTGAAGAGTCAACCCCTGAAAAACAGGTCAGTTGTTCGCCTGTGGACAGTTATTTCCCACGCTGGAGCGGTTTTGGTGTTCAGGTGATAATTGCACCGCAGACTTTTCTTGAGTGTTGTTCCTGCATGGTGAGGCTGTTCCTCCGGGGATGTTACCGGAGCTGCTCCCGGCTCCGGGCTCCGGGCTCCGGACCGGGATCCAACTTGAACCTCATTCCTTACGGTTATCCTGCTGGCATGAAGTTATGCAACACTTGGGTGTTGTCAACATCAACTTCAAATATTAGCTTGTGGAGGAGCAGACAGGTCAGAGCTCAGTGAGATGCTGCTCAGCCTCACTTGTGCTGATGGTTGATACGATCTGACACAAAATACAGGTTTGTTTTAATTAGATTTTACTTCAAAATGATTAGTCTCTGTTGCATCTAGCATGGATAAAAGGTGCACCACAGCACTGGAATATATAAGATGATAATGTCAGCTTTGATTTGTCAAATAATAATTTGTTAATAGGGTAAGCTGAGGTCGTGAAACAAGTGGAGCCTCTTGTTCTGAAATCCACTGCAAAAAGTTCACAGCTAATATTCACTGACTGGAACTTGTTTACACCAATAAAATAAATCAGCAGCCAAAGAAAAGAGACCTCTTGTAGCTTAAACAGACAACATCCAGTTTTCAATCATGACCTTTTCTGTAATTTGTTCAGAAATGGAAAACTAAAGTGCATGAAATCAGCGATGAAAACGTTCCAAAATGCTAACAAAGCAAACCTTTCTTATATTTTAACAAAAATGTATGTTTCCCGAGGCATCTTAGGAGACAAAGTCTCCACAGTAATGACTTATTAGAAAGCTATTTCCAGCTTTGGCACATTGAGGCCGTTTCCAAACAATCAACATTGAGCTGAGTCAGGTCTGAATTGACCTTTCACCCTTTTTGGGGAATCCCACTGAGTGGGATGTCTTGTTTGTCTGTTTGTATGCAATGTTACATTATGCTGTTAATTAAATGAAATGACTGATTATCTGTCAGGAGAGCTTATGGAGTCATTAAAGGAGTCGCTCAATACTTTGGACAATGTGCTGATTTGGTGCCTCATTGACAGTTTGATGTAAAAAATTGATACCACTTTCATAGTCTGTGAATTATGTGGCGAAAGTCAGGAAATAGTTATCCTAGCTTAGCATAAAGACTAGAAACAAGCAGAAACAAGTAGCCCTGTTTTGACCATGTCACAAATACACACAGATGCATGTTGTTTTTCAGTCTGAAGAGTTAAAAGGAATTGGTTTTACAGAGGTCGTGGGTCGAAACATGTCTTTGTCAGACAGTGTGACTTTTTGGATTTTTTTTGTTGGTTGTCATTTTTACATAACAAGCCAGATAAAATGTGTGAACATTATAGATGTTAATGTGTTTCTTTAAATGAATGGCTGAGTGAGGGTAGCTGTCTCAATTTACTTCCTCCTAATCTGGTATCAATCTTTTTTCCAAAACTACTCCCTGAAGGAAAACAGAGAAAGCATGAACCCGAAGAACTCTCAGTAATCTCAAAACTTCACGGCTGTGATTAATTTCAGTTACAAAATGTGAGATCAGCACGGGTAATTAGCATCATATTTAGGTTGTTATATAACGGGGAAGTTGTGAAACTTACCACTCGGCCTGCGCGATGACGACTGTACATCTATTAACAGAACGCCGTCTGATTTTCTGTATTTTGCGCCTGCACCTCTCTGCCACATAATCTTGAGGTAGTAATACATGGCCTCATTGTCAGGGTGAGACATACAGAGGACAGTGCACCACTGTGTTCAGACAGAGCTCTTATTGCAGATGTTTGCAAGACTCCTGTTAGTTTTTTCCCCCTCCCCCTCCGGCTCTTGATATTTTGTTGCATATTTTTGGTTTTGTCTCTTTTTCTGTAAATTCAACCAGAGCAGAGCACTAATTTTCAGGGAGAGGAAATGTCATCTTGGACAGTCCTAACCTTTAACCCAGTTCTGCATTTTGTTTAAGCTAATGTCTTCAATTTTTTCATTAGTGAAATGTCATTACACTGTTTCACATACATGGGCTGAGTCTGAGCTGTGTTGTGTTGCAGCAGCAGCAGCGTTTCGTCTCAGTATAAGTGAAGTGACAGCACCGGTTCTGGAAAATCAGAGATTGTTTTTCTTCATGTAATTTCCTTCTGAATATGTGAAGTTGTCTGAACATTTGTTTCGATTGAAGGTATCCCACTTCCTCTTCCCATCACATGAGGATGACCCAGCATAATAATAGTCACGATGGCCGCGTTGTCAGACATTGTTGCGCAAAATGGATATAATTAGTCGAAGTGATTATTGATGTCTGATGTTTTTGCAACAGCTGTCCGAGCCATTTCTAAATTGGAAACCTTAAGTGTGACAGAGAAGTCAGTTTAGCTTTCACAGATCTTTTTGTTTTTCTTGCTGTCTCCACATTGGTTTGACAGAGCACACAGACTGCTGCAGACGATGTGCCAGACTTTTTGTGCCTAATATAGATGTGAGACAGGCGGCGAAGCTAGTCTTCTATGCAGTGTAAATAAGCTGTATAAATTTAGCAGTGGATGTGTTATATCTGAAACTGTGAGTCGAGTTTTTTTGTTTTTTTTTGCACTCTGAGTCAAAGCGAGGCTGAAAGTATTGAGTTATGCGCGCTAATGTATGGGGTAACTTTTAAACAATCTATGAATGTTGGAGTGTTTTAAAGGATTCATGTTGTTTTCAGCTCCCCTCTTCTCTCATCTGATGTATGGTGGCTCAACAATAAGACAACAATGTGAGAGTTTTAGTCAGAAAATAAACCTATACAATACACAATAAAAAATGAGGGCGACAAAAGTAGGAAAAGTGTCTCTCATCCCTATGGAAAAATTAAAGTCTTGCGTATTTCAGTAGCTTGGGATCAAACTCATCTAAATTATCAGTTGGCTGCATATTTTGGGAAGTAAAATTACATTTTAGCTTAAATACAAAAGTCAAATCAATCTGCCACTGCCAAAGAGCTGAGTCAGGGCTTGAGGGTTATGAAAGTCGGTGCTGGGAGCATCTTGTTCCTTAGGGGAATCCCAGACAGAGATGCCAGAGAGGCCGACGAGTCTCATCCATGATCTAAGAAAGAGCGGCGGGCTAAATGACACAAGCAGGTGTTGGAGTAAAATACGGTCAGAACGACTTGTCCTGGACTTGTGGTCACTTTCCTGCATCTCAGCCTGCCCTGTAGCTCTTTAAATAGTGTGTCTGCTTTACATTTATGCAGTGAAAAGTACCCACAAACCCTGGATTTTTTTGATTTGCCTCTCTAGTTTCAATGTAGGGACCCACCTGTGATGTTTGTCTGCCTCTGTTGGTGACCAGTAGGAACTGCAACAACACTGGAGGGACATGAGCAGGTCACTTTCTCATATCTTTAACTGTGGCCTTCTCTTTATGCAAGTAATAAAGATGCAACATTAAAGAGCAAAATGTAGTTTCCTAATACCCAATAAAACCAGGGGGTGACTTCTATTTCTTTATTGTTATTATCATATTTGTCTGCAGAATACGTCCTCGAAGAATGATTTGTTAATTTGAGAATAACAGAAACGTGAATGAACTAAAGGTAGAAAACAGAAAGATAATCAATTTAATTTCCTATAATAACAGGGAAAAGTTGCAAAATCAGAAGCTGGAAGCAGTGAAATCACTGAAACGAGTAATCAATATTTTCCGCTCTAAGATTGTGATTTCTGTGTGGAAAGACACCTCATCCACCGTTGAACAGCTGAAAAATAACGATTGTTGTTTTTGAACCCCTACAACTGCGCTTCGTTAATTGTAGCATGAGTCTTGTTTATGGTTACTGAGTGTAAAAATGAAGAGACATAATTTTCAGCTATGAATTATTACCACAGTTCCTTCACGATGCAAGAATGATGTGCTGATTGTCTGTTGTAGTCAACTTCAAGGAAAACTGAGGGCAAATCATTCAAAAGGTGCTACCATTCTAAAGCTGCATTGTTGTGTTTGTGCATCGTTACTTAAATGAACTTGAAAACCGAATGCACTCATTCAACTTGCCTTAGAAATCCCCCTCGTGTCCTTGGACGCTCTGCTTTCTCCTTGTTAAAGCACCGAGGGAGGAGACAGAACTGGACCTCGAGCAGTTTGTCCCGCTGAAATCTAGTGAGGGGAATTATGAAGGGCACAGAACCTAATTAGAGAAATAAGACCCGGCAAGTTCAAGTTATCCAAACCGGTCCTGGCTCCCTGGAAATAACTTGCAAAGAAACAGATTATCTCTTTGGGTGCTTTAACAGCGTACTTTGTTTACTTTTACTTTGGCATCTGAAGCTATGAATTTCTCTGATGCAGTGTTAATTTTCAGGACAAGAGTGCTAAACCAGTTATACACAATTTTTAACATTAAAGTTTTAGGAAATTGTTCTGAAAGTCCTATCTTATGGAGGAGAAGCATTAAGTGACAGTGGGTATTTGCAGATTATCATAATTTATTTTTCTATGCTTTATTTGTTGTCTTGATCATTTCAGGAAAAGAAAAAGACATTTAAAAATGTCAACTTTGCATTTAGGAAATATTCTTTCTCTGTTTTTTGACTATTTATACAATTAAGAAATAACGGCATTTTAATGTACTGTGCATGATATACTGCATAACATCAAAGAGTTTGGGACATATCTGTATTTACTTGTGTTAACAGAATTTCTCAGTTGTGTCCGAATTTCTCAATACAGATGTATCATGCACAGTATAGTAAATGATGCAAGCGCATGTGAGGCAGGCAGGGCTGTTCAGTACACAATTATTGTCATTATTCATCAATCTGACAATTAGTTTTTGTTTAATTTTTTTTAAATGTCAGAAAATGAGTTCTGATTGTGATATTCCAAAACAGCATCTTCAGATGTCTTGTTTTGACCCATAATGACTTAGAAACCTAAAGATATTAAATAAAGTTAAAAATTAGTCTAGTCTGTCAGCTACAGGATATTATAATATACACTGCCATTACAATATCATATAAATTACGTGTTATATTACAGCAATAAGCTGTGTTTGCAGTAGCGCAGATGTATTTTTTTAATCTCCCAAAGTATTGTGTAATAATATGTATTTAAATAATGATACTTATGTAAATATAGAGTTTTTACCTAGCTAGTTACATGGTTTAACTGTTCAACGGATTATTATGATTTGTCCTAGAGAGCTACTGATACTGGATTTTTTGTAATGATGCTAATTGATATATCAGCGAATTACATGTGTATATCTGACCTGGAGCAACACTAATTTGCATTGCATGCTGCATTCTGCATTCTTTTACAAATAGCATAATGTTCACTTAGGATGAATTTGTCCTTTTATATAAAAAAATCCACAGGTAAAATCCATGGCAAAACTTCTTATGTTCACTCCACTGAACATTTTAGTCTTTACTCTCTCAAGCTAGCTGTGGAATTCATGCTACAGATTTGTTCCTTTTATTGCAATACTTTCAGTTTTTATCACAAACATTTTCATTCTTGCTTTTTAAAATGTCACTGCAAGAAAAGTATCATTTTACAAACGGAACTCATTTTTGGCTACTGCAGAATTAAGACATGAATAGCTAGTGCCTCTGCTATAAACACTCTAAAATCTCTATGTGTCTGGTGGAAAAGTGGACTTTTGAATTGTAGCTTTTGTAAATGCCGTGTAATGCTCTTAGGTTTACAAGACATACCGAACTTTATGAATAGTTGATACATGTTATGTTAGCATTACTTAGAGTCCTATTAAAGTTATAATTGTCATGAACCGATGAGTGAACCCAAGCAGGAGAGGGCGTGACAATAATGTTAGGGATAATGTACTTAAATGCTAACACATTAGCTTTCACTCAATTAGGAAGCTGTAAAAGTAGCTATGTGGTTTGTTAGCTACATTATCCACCAAACAAATTTGGTAACCGTGAGCAACAGAGTAGAAAATGTGGGTAGTGTTTATTTTTTCTGGCATTTCTTCTCACCAACTCCAAGAATTCATGGGTAAAGTTCTTATGCTAACTTTTCAATCTCCTGTGCTACTGACTTTCACGTAGCTGGCTAGCTCCCTTGCTAACATAGCAAATAGATGGTATTTATGGACGAATGACATAGCAGTGATAAGGTCAGGGTTATGTTAGAAGTTTAGTGGAAAATGTTTTACTGCCTCCTATTGGTACCAGTCCTACATAACTGATTTTGCAGACGTGCATACAGATGCTTTCCTTTATGATATGCCTGACTGACTCCAGGAGTTGATGTCAGCTGCAGCAAACTGTGGCGTGTTTGATCACCAGGGGAGCCCGAGTGGATCAATGGCCTGTCATGTAGAGTCATAATCACTGAGTTGTATTCCTGCAGAGAGGTTGTGTAACTTGCCAGAAGGGCAGCACCTGCAGCTTGTTGGAGACAAAGGAGGCAGGAGCGTGACGAGTGCTCGGTTTGCAGGACTGCATTTTAGTAATGCTGTTTCTTGGCTGCTTTCTGACTTGAGGTCTCGCAAGTTTGTCTTTCCTCACTGCTCTTGCCTTGCAGTCCCTTTATAACTATGCCCTATGTGGTGTTCCTAAGTCATTGTCTTCTCCCTTGATGCCGCGCCATTATCCCTTTTTCAGCATTAAAAAACTACAGGGTTAGATGCTAGAGAAAGTGCACTGAGTTAAGAGATTTTAAAAAAGCAGTCCCTGGTAGGAGAAAGGTGAAGGACATTTTATGTGAGGACTTCAGTGGTTTTCTTGAGTATAATTAGATTTTCTAAAATATGTAGGCTGATTTTGTTGATATCTGATCCAGTGAGAGTGCACAAATAGTGTGTCCCTGTTGTTTTATACCAGTATAGTCATACTGTGCATGTATTGTGTGAAAAGTGTGCATGTGTGCCTCTATACGAATCTGACTTTCAGTATAAAAATGTATCTTTGATTTGAAAAACAATCAAAAGGCCAAGATTTTTATTATGTTTGCAGGTTCAAATGATCAAAACATACTTTACAGTGAAAATCAAGTGTGAATGTTTCTGGAAAAAAAAAATGATTTATTGCTTTAAATGTTGACAAAATGTACCTAGAACATTCTCCCTATAAATGTTTTTAATAATAATAATAACTGTAACTCAGAGAACCTTTAAGCAGATGAGTGTGAAACATCTTGCTAGTGTCAAAGGCACACAGATGCGCATACGTCATTCTGCTCAGTGAAGGTCAAACATTCAAAATAAAGAACAAAAATCAACACATTTTGTGAATGGGAAGGAGCTTCCAGGGTTTTTCCTGGCTCTGAAGGGATCTTTGAGGATGACTATACCTGATCAGTGTCTCTGTGCAGTAAAAGCAATGAACTTGTGTGACCTTAGATAGATAAATATGAATATCATGCTTCAGTGAGTGAAACACCCAAAAAACAAAACAGTTAAAAAAAAATCTAATTAGTTACATTGTGATTGGTAATTTCTTTTACTTTTTTGCACTTTTACTTTTTTCAATAATATCTTTGAGGGAGAACATAAGTCACTTCAAACTTCATTGAATTATCTAAGAAATGCATTATAACAGCAGATGAAGGGGATTTTTTTGTTTTTTTATTTCTTTGCCTGCGACATTTTGGACAGACAAGGTCCTCACAGTCACTACTACTTTGTCGTTGGCTGTCCAGTCAACACGTGTCGACACACGTCTCCAAGTGAAACAGTATCTGTGGGGTTTCAGAACAGTGTGTTGATGGACAGTGTGTTTCCAGTGGGCACTCGCCCTCTCCTCTTCCCTGCTCTCAGGACGGGGCTGGTCCTCTGCTTGGGACTCTGTGTGGCGATTGGAGATTCCAGGCCGGGCCCCGGAGCCTCCCCCCTCTGACACACTTTCAGCGCTGCACCACCAGCATGACTTTCACTGCTCTCCAAGGGCGGGTGGTGCACCTTCAGGAAAAAACAAACAAATATGGAGGCCGTAGGAGTGCAAGTGTACAGACCCTGCTCATTTGACTGTCTGTGAGTATGGCGCCTCGGCAGCTGTGATATTGTTTCCATGCATTAAGACGTGACTGTGGAATCCATCTGTGTGTGTACAACACTTTAAGTACACATGAAGGACATCGTGCACAGAGTTGTGTGGGAAGTGGATACAATCATAGGCTTAACAGATTGCTTCTTGTGCATTTTGTGTTGAAAAGTTGTGGCTTTTTCCAGAATCATATTTTTGTCAGATAATCATTGATTCATAACTAAGAACTGAAAACCTATCAAGTTTAAAAAATCTTATGTTACTGTGATAAATAACACATTTTGACAAAAAGTTAATAAAGTAATAAAAGAAATGTGTTTTTATTTAATGTACCAGAGAAGTAAAGTGGAAAATCTTCTTGAAATGCTAATAATTTTTATATGAGGTCGCTGTTTTACCATTTTTGTTCATTAGGCAGAGCTGTTCTTTGGTCATTTAAGGGTCATCAGGCGTGCAAACTAGCAGGAAGCTTTATACCAGTCAGTTGTCAGCAGTTTTAGAAGAGCTATGTGTGTGTAATATAGACTATTTTCCTTTGATATCTCAGTGTTTTGACTCTGATAGGACTTTGGGCACTTCAATAACCACTATTGTTTACATTCACTTTATTCTGGATGCAAAGCTACTTAATTTTCCGGTTTGTTTGCTGCCTGTCTGTCAGTCAGTCATTAAATCCTGCATCAAACACTCAGCTCTGACAGTTTGACTAATGGTGGAGTATGATGGAGGAGCACAGTGAGCACAATCAGAGGAATCATGAGTTGGGTGGGTGGGGCTTTTCAAGACTGTACAACCATTGTTTTATTTTTTTTTTCTTTGAGATACACACAAACATGAGAGGAGGTGTGTGCACACACAAGAGTGAAAAAGTTAAAAAGGACAAAAGAGCTTTTTATGTGTTTCAGTGGTCCGTTTGGCACAAAGCCACCAAACAGTCAAAAGGAAGAAGCAGAAAGAGAGAGAGGGAGTCAGAGAGGTTGAACTTTGCTTTGTAGAGAGGTTTCTGGTCATTCATGCACACAAACGCACAATCGGATAGTCAAGAAAATGTTAAAAAATCTTGAGGTGCTACAGCTCAGTAGATCTCCGCTAAAAAGTAACATCCTGGGATTACTTTCCTGTAATTATTTAAACAAAGGCTGGTTAAAACTAACAACCCATGGTGCCGACATTTTAAACATTGTGACTTTTATTTTAGGTTCTTGTTGGATATCAAAGTCATATTGATAGTGGTGTAAACACTGTCAATTAGCTATGAAGAAATAGTACTGCAGAAATAATAATTATATGTGGGAGATATGTGTGTAATATGGAGATCATTTTAGGATATAAATATTTGAGTATCAGTGTTACATACATAGTGTATGTTGTCCACGAGTACACTCTAAAAACAATGTATTTTGGCAACTGATGTGGCCAAAAAAAATATGCAAAATACCATCTCAAAAGTAGTAATTTTTCATTTTTAAAGTACATTTTCTGGGCTTATTTAAGCATGAGATAATGTGTATATTTTGGCTTTGCGTATGTGTAAAAACAATTAGTATACCTCTATGCCTATTTATATTGCCTATATTGATTATAATAATATAAGACAGATAGATATATATATATAGATAGATAGATAGATAGATAGATATTTTTGACAGATTACCACTGCACATTGAAATTATGCGCTGATGAAAAGACTTTCATTTGACATTTTTAATGCAAAAAAACCCCATCTGTAATTATGTAAGATGTTGCTCATAGTTTCACGAGGTGGTGTTTTTGATTGAAAAACATCAGTTTCTGCTGAAGTGTCCTTAAACAACTCTATGAGCCTCACTGTGTTCCCATGGTTGGGAAACATGTCTGTGTTTTCTCTGACACTTCAGACTCTTGTGAGGTGGAGACGAACTGGTGTACCCTTTCTTGAGCCCAGGAGCGATGCCGCACCTCGAGTTGTTGTGTTGGTTGGAGGTGGCGAAGAATTTGTTCTCACTCAGATTGCCTGCAGGAGTGTGAAGATGTTTTCATCGGAACAGTGCATGCCAAAACTATTAAAACTCAATGTGTGACTGAGGGGGGAAGCCTGTCGGTGATGCGTGTTTGGTGGTTTACACTTGAGGAGCAGTGGATGTAAAAATGGCTGTGCAGAGATACATACCAGCATCACGCCTTCTAGTTCTCTCCAGCAGGACTTCGTCTATGTTTTTATAAAAATTATGTTAATGAAAAATGCGACTTTGTTGGTGAAAGACATCCACCAAATATGTTAGCTGCTGTGCTCCCATCCATGCACAGCACATATATAAAGAAAAGCACTCAGCGAGTACAGTACTTCAAGGCTGCTCAGTCGTTGTATGATTTCCGAAGGCTGAAATCTTGAAAAAATGTGTGATAAATCTGCAATGGTCGATTTGTAGTAGGATGTGATCGTCGGCAGGCAGCTGACGTAGTGTTCACATGTAGTCATAGTTACAGTGATGCCGTGCCGTTATCAATGACACAAAAATCCTTAACAAAAATCCATGGATCCAGACTTTAAGCCACATCACTGCCCAAATCTAATCAGTTGGTCAATTCTGACCTTCCCTGACAATTTCATCCAAATCCATTAGTCCGTCTTTGAGACAAACAGACATAACTCTGCCTCCGCGGTGGCGTAAAAATAGAAAACAAAATTTGAATCTCAAAATTTTGCTCCAAGGCTAGTAGGTGGGGCAAAAATGACACATCTGTGTGCATAAATGGCAAAAATAATAAGATATTTCAAGTAACAAAAGTAAAGGTATTAGTTAAAATTATTATACAGCATATAATTGCATTACACTTGCTGATGCATTAATATGTTAGCATCACTTTAATGCTGCTGCTGAAGGTGATGAATTTGATTAAAACTAATGTCCACTTTACACCCGTGTAACTTATTTTATATTCTATGATAATTTCTTACAGTTTCTTCAATAAATATATTTTGTCTTAATCATCCAAATCATCAAAGTGGAATACAGTCTTTGCTTCTGAACTGTAATGGAGTGTAAACAGAAAGTTCTTCGAGGCTATATTGAGTTCTGAACTGTATTTGATTAAATGCATATATTTACTTTCCACTTCTGCAACTACTTAATGTGCAGTCTGTATGCGTACGTGTGTGTAACAGTACAACAAATTAGTTTATCCTACCATATTCAATTTGAAAAAACAAGTGTAGATCATTGTGTGAATTTTCAATTAAAATACACTGTTTAGGAAGGAATATGACAAAGATCAAAGAAGCTGTTTCAAATCAGTTTTTAATTTAGGGCTGTAATTGTGATCATTTCACATCTGTTGTTTATCCTCTCAGTTTCTCAATTAAAATGAAGTTTCCTAGAGCCTAAGTCAACATCTTCCGATTGCTTGTTGTGATTGCCCAAAACATCACTGAGAAAACGTTCAACTCTTTGTCGAGAAAATCATCAAATGATGACATTTGAGAAGCTGGAGGAAGTGGAAATTGACAAATAAAAAAATATGACAAGTGAGTAATTGATTATGGAAATTGTTGCCAAAATTATTCCAATTGTCTCAGCTCTAGTTTAATGAAATTCTGCATATTAACTGGGAATGAAATGAAACTATGGGCTGTCTTAGAATTCAAACACTCAAACAGAGAAGTAGATTAAAGAAAGAAAGAATCAAAGCCTTGAGTTCTGGCAGTGGAAATGAAGAGTTTTAACATTAGATCCAGTGACTTTCGTTTGAAATTTCTGGGATGAAAGGAAACACAATCACCCAAAGTCACACAGACAAAGGAATTATGCATATGAACACTAAACCTGACTGTGTGCTGGGTACAAAAGAACCTGACAGGGGAAAAAAAAGAAATAACTATCGGATTGAGGGACCCTGCAGTACTTTCAGAGAATAAGCTGAAGTTCACTCTCAGTTTTGTGGTAATTCGGTAATTAAATCTCTTTTTTAATTGGCTCCTTTTCAATTAATAATCCATTTTCCACCTCAAACTGAATGTCATCTTGTTTGACTTTAACAAGATTGATCAAAAATACGGTTTTGTCTGGTATCTGGTGCAGGGTTCAGTGGGTGTGGTGCCAAACAATGAGATTATATGCAGTGCTGGGGAGAGAATTATGGTATGTTGAGGGCTCAACACCCACTGAATACGCTGCAGACCGAGCCTGTGTTTGACTCCACTGGCTAATTAGTGCGATTACTGCACAGCTGGATTGGCCAGACGTTTTACTGAGTTTTATCAAAAGAATCACTCACTCGATGAAGGCTTCATCCCGACAACTTCTGCTTCAGCAGAGTCTCTCTATTTTAGGACTGCAGGACTCTGTCTGGGGAGTAGCTGTCTAAATTTAAGAGAGTGGGAAAACTGAAGCAATCTTTTCTGTAAAATGTTCCTCTTTCTGTTGGGTTTCAATCTGCGGATGTAAAAACATCTTTCTGCTCTCCAAAATCATCTGAGTTTTCGTGTTTGAAAACACATTTTAGTCGATGCATTGACACCGAAAAGGTTAAGTTTGGAGTAATTACTCTTGTAAGAGCAATAAAGTGGGGCTGAAGCTAAGAATTTATTTAAAAGAGCTAAAGTGTGGTTTCTCCTGATTGCTCAGTTTGCCCGGCCAGAGCAGAAAATCCTTTTCTCCAATGAAACCTGCTAATGTTTTTACTTAAAAATGATTGAAAGGATCCAAATACTTCACCTATGTATCAAATAATGCAGCAGTTTTTGCAGCTCTGCGGTCAACATTGACCTTTTCCTCTCTGCCCCTTCTTGACCTCTCCTTACCCTTCCTGTGCTATCACTGTCTGTCTCTTTGCCTCTCTTCACCTCACCTTTCTAATCGGCCCTTCTATTTCTCTCCCTCCGCCTCTGCTCCATCGTCTGACATCTGCCTCCCCTCTGCAGCAGCCCGTCGGACCAGCACAGCTCGTCCAAGCCCCCGCTGAGCTCCTCCGCCATGACATCACGCATCCTGCTGCGGCAACAGCTGATGCGGGAGCAGCTTCAAGAGCAGGAGCGGCGGGAGCAGCAGAGGCAGCAGGCCTCCCAGTACCCACAAACCACAGCGGCCCAGACCCCCGCCATCAATGTCAGCGTACCGCCCGTCGCACAGGTGCCAATGGAGGTGCTGAAGGTAAGGAGCCGGCGGTTCTGGTTTCTAAATGGAGGAGGTGAAGAAGAGGGAGTGTGGCAGCATGTGTTGTTAGCAGCCTGTTAAAGTTATTACAGTGTCTGTATAAAGTTTCCACCTCTGGAATTAGAAGTTGTATGTGTCACTGTTCAGTCTGAATGGTCGAGCTGTATTTATAGATTTTATTGAGTCGTGTGTGGACAGTCAGGCTTTACTATGACTGTGTTAAAAAAAAACACACACGGGAGTGAGTGAAGTGTGTTAAAATGCGTATATGGGGATTATCTTTCCTGAGAGAATTCCTCTTTAATGCATGCTGTGCTTCCAGCCATTTGGATTTAGCCATCTTTAATCCTATTTGCTCAGCTACGTTCACATCTTTTCATAGCTTTGATTCCCTGGCAGTCCGAGGGACAGGAGACTCCTAAGATTTTCTGTATGAGTAGAGACCGTTGTGTTTGAGGGTGCACTTGAACAAGGCGCTTTGGTAAGTTTTCTTATTTCACTTCTGCATGTGCTTTCAGGGAGGTTGTAATCTTGATGAAGTACCAATAGAAATGTGTTGAGCTGTGTTGCGTAAAGCCGAATGTGCTTCTCTATTACTCAGAATTTCTGCGATTGCTCGTTAGTGGCTAAATCTAGTGTTTCTCCAGAACATTATCCATGAATTCAGTGATTCGTCGTTAAAATAACTCTATACGGTGGTGATTTGGATCATTTTACACAAGAACTGTAAGAGTTTTTGAGGTGTCCTAAACAAGACGTAACAGTGAGTCACTTTTGAGTTTGTGTTTCTTGGAAAATTCAGTTTTTACATTATTATGAAGATGTGAAGGTGTTGCAGTGTGTTGAGTTAGGCAAGAGCACACATTCCTGTTTATTCTTGTGTACAACCACATTTTTCTGCTTTTTAAAGTTTACACCTCTGTAACTGAGACATCAAGTAAGCTTTTTATGTTATCTTTTGGTTTCATGACTGATTTCAGTCGGTTTTCTGTTTGAAATGGCTGTGCAACCAGGCACATACATAATCACTTCTGTGCGTTTGACCTAATATCTACCTGGCTGCTGAAAAGTCTGAAGGTGGGGTCTGCAATTCTGGAAAAGACTGTTGATACTGTGTTCAACAAGTTTGTATATTTAGATGGTTAGCATGTGTCAGTTTTGCTGTCCTTGCTCCCACTTCCCCTTCCCCTCCATCTTTCCTTCCTTCTCCTTTCCCCCGTCTCTTGTGCACCAACGTGAACGCTCACAACCATGAACCTGCATAGGACTTGCTCAGATAGGGTCGTGTTGTTCGGTTTGAGCCGCTTTGCTTGTTTATCATTTCCCGTAATGAGATATTTACAGAGTCCGACATAAAAGTCTCACAAACTACCTTACGACCAGAATGCTGCACTCAGAAAGGTAATATAGCTGCAGTACGGGCGGAGCATTCTGTAGAGCATTAGCGTTTGTTCAGCCCACTCACTAGAAAAGCTCGATTAAAGAATAGATGAAAGCTTTAATTAAACTGTACAACCTTAGATTAAGTTACTGATATACCGTGAGCTATTGAGTAATCTTTGCTGAGTTAAATCCATCCACAACACATTTGGAGATTTCATGGTTACTTGCTCAGCCACGCTTTCATCACCCTGGATGTGTGTGGCATGGTCCAGCAGCAGAGGACAAATACAGTATTTCCATTGAAACATTGCCCTCTGCATGCAGCATAAACATTGCTTACTCTCCATAATCTGCAGCTCTTTGAGAGGTTTAGGACGCCCCCGCCCCGAACCCACACTCCGTGCACAATACATCAAGTTAGAGTAATTTCACTGCTTTGGCGAGAGCTTACAGACATTCTTCATTGACTGAAGCCCTCAAATGAAAAGGCCGTTCCAGCTTGGCGCTGTTGAGCTGGGTTAACCTGCTCCCCTGTCTGTGGGTAGATTAGCAGAGTCCACACAAAGCTCAGGGGTACCAGGCAGAGCTGCTGGACCTCAAAAAGTGCAAACATTAAGCTCAGATGAGTTTATCTAAAGACTGATTGGGCCCTTAATTAACCAAGTGACCTCTGACCTTGTGGGGAATAAGTAAGGGATCAGTTTAGGGATCAAGACAAAGGCCTTACCACACACCAAACGCTAATTCAGTGAAGAATGCTCGTAATTAGCCCCCACTGCTTTCATTCCATGGCATATTTAAGAGAAAAAAACACTGCTTTGAAATTTATGTAGGATAACTTCCTAAAAGCGTTAAAAATGATTCCTAGGATTTATGATGACAAGAAAAAAAATTTACAAAGTGCTCCTCGGCCCTGTACAAAATGTACGTCTCTTCTGGATTATACAGTCGGTGTAGCTCGTGACCAGTATGCAAAGAATATAGAGATGCCACAAAGATATCTCAGTTTGAGCCTGATTTGTGAATCAAGGCATGAAGATATTTAATCGAATCGAACATCTTTAATTTACTGTAGAAATGGCATTATATCATCATTTTATGAGCATGCAGTAAAATTTTAAGTGCATTTCTATTTACTCCGGTCAGTGTTGCTTCATAAATGAGTCACAGTAAATAATTTTAGCTTGCTGACTATTATAGCGGTACATTATGCTGTTTTGAAACTAATCCACAACACCACAATGTGTTTTTTAAGTTCCATGCTAATTGCCACCACAATATTTGCCATTCAAAATGTTTATGACGTCGTAATTTTGACACGATAGCATGACAATGCTAGAGGGCAGGAGAAGACCGCAGGTTGCTGTGATGTCGCTGCTCGCATTAGCATCACAGTTGTTGTCTGCGAGCTCTGCAGAGCACGTTAGCAGCTTAACTGCGAGACAAAGTGGCCTATTCTTCTGGACCGCATAGCAAATGGGGGCAGTCTCGTTAATGTATCCTGGTAGGACCATCATGGAATGCCTGTAGCATGCAAGTCAAAAAAATACAAATCAGTGTTTGTCATTCTGCACTCACCCTGTGTCCTCGCTCAGTACAGCAGGATGCTTTGTGCTTGTTTCTGCGGAGTGTTTTTTACTCTTTGGGGGGTTATGTTGCAGATGCCCTCAGGCGCGTTGATGGCTAAAAACGAACAGATAAACAACAAGCTGTTTTGTTTGCTGTGGTTGCAGATGCTGTGAAGTTGAGGTCACATTTCTATACAGTGTACTTTGGAAACATTATGTTAAGTGGAGGTGGGCAAAGAAAAGTTCAGATCTTGGCTCCTGGCAGCAACATTTATCTGTATACGCCATTTATTCACTTGCCGGCTTTGTTAGCAAGATGACAAACTGAATGATTAGTGTTCCAGATGCACTGCAATCTATGTTGGACCAGTGTTGAGTCAATGCACCATGTTTAAACTCCTTAAACATATTTTACATACAGTGACCAAGACCCTGTAAAAGTTCACTCTGTGTGTGTTTGTCCACTTTGTCAACACACCACGAAAAGGATCTTTTTTCACCTAAAAAACGAATGATTTGTCACACTCACAGTTATTTCATCTTAACAAAAGCAGCAGTATGTATTGATGGGACCGGCATGTTCCAGTCTGAGGTCTGTGGCCCTTCAGGGGCTCCAGTGAACTTACTCAGAGCAGTGAGATCATCGAATTATGTGTGATAATTTAGGAAATCCCTGAGGCCAAAACAGGCTTCAAAAATCACCAATGTTCATTTCAGCATTAAGACAAAATGATACTCAGTTTAGCTGGCTAAATAAGTAGCAATCATTCATCACTATTGACTGAATCTGTGTGATTGATTGTACAGCAGCAGAACTCATTAGTTCCGTAACTTATCAATTAATTGTTTGGTTTATAACAGGAAAAAGGACAGGAAATAGTGAAGAACGCAATGAATTCTTCTCTTAACCACGATAGAAAGAAAACAAACAAGAATTTGGATCAAGTAATCAATTAAGGACTGCAATTAACAGTGGTAATTACTGATCAATCTGCTAATTGTGTCTTTATTATTCCTTCAATGCCTACAGAACTGTGAAAATGCAAGCCATAATTTCGTAAAGTCAAGGCTGACAACTTATTGCTTGCAGTCTAAAACCTCCAAAATATTCACTTTACTATCTCATAGCAGCAAATCGTCACAATCAAGGATCTGAAAAATGGAATTAATTATCACAACAGTTAATATTTTTTGTTGTTCAGCTGCTCCAATCATTTTTGGCTCTAAACATGTCTGCATTGATGAAACCATCAAAACCAAGAATCTAAACTTTTCCTGAATGAAACCCAACCGCTTGTTACACGTGCTGCAATAATCGGTTTATGCAGTTTTGCTTGTATTTTTAATTGGGGCACCTTTATACTTTGTCTTGTGCACATAATGCCCTTAATGCCCCTTTTGTTTCTATTTTAGGACTGTGTGTGTGTGAGAGAGAGACAGTTGTATGGGGCTCCTACAGTCCTCCTTTGTACTGTTTTGTGTTTCTATTTTTAGACCTGTTATGTGTACGTGTGGAAATACAAGAGACGCAGACAAACAGAGCGACTGGGCCTTTGTGTCGATGTATAAGAAAAGTCTTTCTGGAGATGCTTACAGTGGTGGTTTACAAGCTGGGGGTCTGAAATCCCACAAAGAGTCACAAGATAAATCTCAGAGGCTGTGAGATCATTAACAGATTGAAAAGAAAAACAGGCCATAAATCCTTGATTTTAGTTTTTTTTTTGTCAACAATTTCCAACTAAAAATAAACCAAATAAAAATGGAGCAACATGTTAAAAGTGTCCATGAATAGGCATTATGTTTACTGAAATTTTTTATTTATTTTTTGGCCGAGTGGGAACATGCTGAGAGTTGGAAATATTACTGTATAATATTAGCCTAGTGTGATCCTGGTCTGCATCATATAGTGTGGGAGCTGTCTGAACAGATTTATTTCTTGCATTCATAGAAAACTGACAAGTTCTAGCTTACCAGGTTTTCATAAGGCAGGACATTGCATGAGCCCCGAAGCAGTTCACAGAACCTAAAAGAAACAGAAACTGGTGGAGTGATGAATAGATAAAAACAGCTTGTTTTGTACTGCTATAAAATCTGACCTTTAGAGACTCGGAGGATGATAATTAACCAACAGAGTCTCAAAAGAAGCTCTGTTTTCTCTTTTTCTAAAGTGCTGAATAGAAACTAAGTGATGACACACACTGGGTTTTATTAAATAAACTAATGGTATTTTCTGGATTAATAGAGAGTGAAAGATGTCACTTTAGCCCAGTGGTTCTCAACCCTGTTCCTCAGGATCCACTGTCCTGCATGTTTTAGATGCTTCCCTGCTCCAACACACCTGATTCAAATGATCAGCTCGTCATCAAGCCTCTGCAGAAGCCTGATAACGAGCTGATCATTTGAATCAGGTGTGTTGGAGCAGGGAGGCATCTAAAACATGCAGGACAGTGGGTCCTGAGGAACAGGGTTGAGAACCACTGCTTTAGCCAAAAGTGGAAATAGCAGGGTTTATATATTAAAGAAACCACTGCTTTGACCATCACCAGGCTGCTGTGCTTGATGTGTACTTGTTTTTAAAAATGATTGCAGAAAAAAATGTATTTTTTCAGAAAATGCGATAGGATGTCAACCTATTCGGTTGTCCGCACAGTTTGAAACATTTAATCAATATCATGTACATGTGGGATTGTTTAATTTTGATCATTTCCAACCAAATGTGTAATAACTAATAGCTAATTCTATTCTGAAGATCCTTCTAAACGGATGACTGATTGAATGTTCATCTAAATTACTAGCTTAATGTTTCTACATTGCTCTTTGTTTGTAGTTACTATTAACAAGAAACTATTAATGAAAAAATTAGGACCACTGTATAATGTTGTTACTATTCTTGATAGCTGATTCACTATTATAGGAAGTTTTTGAAGCAAAATAGTAAAAATTCAGATTTTTATTAACAATGTAAATATCTGCTGTTTTTTTGCTGTGATATTTTCAATGTTTTACTATTTTGTGATGTTTTATTGACCGAACATTCAGTCAACAAAATCATGATAATTATCAACTGCAGCTCCCACATCACAAAATAAAACACCTTTTTAGTGCAGAGATGGAGGGCTTCTCAATAAAATACAAACTTGACGGACATAAAATGAAATGAAAAACCAAGAAAAGCTTAAAATAACTGTATTAACAGTTGTTTTTTCAATCAAAATCAACCCAAGCTGAATTCGGTTGCAAGTTGTTGATAAGCGACAAAGATTACTAGTGCTCACGGTTTGTTTACACGTTATTCACACATGCATTACTAATAATTGGGTTGCACATTTATGGCTCAAGTATATCCATCTGGATTAGGTTTCTAAATACTCTGCTATGAGTTCAATCTATTATCGGGATCAGCGCCACTCTTTTCACAGCATCGGAAACATTTTCATACGGTGTGTTTGAGTGCCTTGAAAAAATGATTTGCAGAGGAGTTCAATCACGACTGAAAACGGTGGAAATTATCCTCAAGATGCTTTAAAATAAATGTAACATTACACTAATGCTAAGCGCAACAATGGCAACAAAGTAAAGGCTAAATGATGCTATAAGTGGCCGACACTGATGCATCTTTTGCCCAAAGCAGTCTTCTTAATGTGTCATTGAGATGCTGTAAATATGCCCTCAGTGCTGTCAGCTTTACAATCCTGTGCTGACGACTTACAGCCTACAGCGTTCTCAGTCATACCTGCGGGATTCACAGTATGTTAATGTGACTCACATGAGTCTCCCCTGCAGGACAATCACAGCGTATCGGAGCACAAAGAAGGGGCTCTGAAAGAGTTTGTGTTCTGGTAAGAAGTGGTAAAAATTAATGATTACATGGAGACAATCAGTGTGAAGATAATAATGTACACCTGCACACTTCATTCCAATTCATGCCATTGATTTTGATTTTATGAAGTTTAGGTTTAGTTTTTGTTGACATTGTGGGAAATGTGCAAACGGATTTGTCCTGCACTGTTAAATTCAAAGCCGTCTCAAATTTTTTTACCATTCTGATTCCTCAAAATTAGCAGAACAGGACATTAAAATGCCACTGAATTTAATAGTCTGGTACAAGGCATCACAGGGCTAAAGCATTGTACTGGAAATGACATCACTGTGACTGTGTCAAATCAAAACCTGAACATTACAGGCATCATAGAAGTACACCTTTATGGCAGAATACAAGAATACTCATTATACACTGTCAAAAAAGTACAGAAAAACAAAAAATCGTGATAAAATTACTTGTGTTGCCTTGTATGAACACAAACTTGCACACAAAGACCGTCTCTGTGAACATCACTGCATTTATACTGTCAGTTTTAAAAGATACAAGACCTATTATCCATTTTCAGCAGTAGAATAACCCAGTGCAATTTTTCCTACTAGTGGAAAAGGTTACTGCTGGAGTCAGTTCATTTATTGTATCTGTTCCACAACCATATCAGTTGGGATGCCACTGTGTTGAGTGCAGTTTACAGACTGAGGGAACTTCTTCTCGAACCTGTGACCTCCTCAGGTCTCTTGGTGAAGCCGATGCTCTGGGGTTATGCAGAACAAATGCATCAATTTAAAAATGGAAGCAAAACACGGTGGCTTGTTGTTCATTAGTTGAAAGACGTGCCATTTCTCTAACCTGTTAAAAATGTCATTTAGACACGGCGAGATGCAAGTGGCAGACCAACAAAGAAGAAACGGACTTTATTCTTTGTGCTGTGCTGAATTGGGAACACATGCCAATTATCCTCATGGGTTAAAAAAAGTGGATGGGGCAAAGTAACAGCCCCGGGCAAGTTTCAGTAAAAGAGGTGGCCTTGGAAGACAAAGGCTCTAACTGTTAGCACCACATCCTGACATCAAGTGATACACCATAAAGGAATAAATACAGATTTTACATAAAACAACACAAATGTGAAAAGGCTCATTGTATTTACTGAAATTCTCTGACATGCATAACTAATTACTTTCCTTGCCTTTTAAAGATGAACTGCATGTGTCTGTTCTCATACTGCGAGGCTTAGTCGTCTGGTGCAACCAAGAAGGAAGCAGCTACACTTTCTTCTTAGTTTAGATAGAAATCAAAGAGAAGTTTAGGTCCATTTTTGATGCTTAATTGTACTGCCTAAAAAGGAAATGATGCTTGAGATGCTTGGATACCAACCTTATGAGGTATGTTTAAAATTAATTTACATGGGAAATAACATGATGTGGATCAGGTTAAATTCTCATTTACTGTTTATTCTTGCTGATGCATTCTCTATTTGCATTCAGTGATGTGTCTATCTTTACTGAACTGCAGAATTTGTTCATCATTGCATCAAAAATTCAGGCTAAAGAGGCGATGGTTCAAATATAGACCTCCAAATGTGAGCTGGAACACGGCAGTTCTGCTCCATTTAAAATGTGTTACAGCCTGACAAACACTGTCTCTGAAGTTTGTTTATTTGCCTGCAGAAGCTTTCCGGACCATTAATGCTGTGTGGGGGATTAATGATCCACAGAAATCAAATTTATCATTAAACTGGGAGTACAGAGACGGGTGTGCGTGTAATTTTTGTTACTCAAATATGTGGGCTGCGAATTTAGCAGAGCAGAAAGTAGTCGAGTTGAAGGAAAATATGTACAAAGTGTTTACTTCTGAGACTCTGAGATAACAACTCCTGACAGCGTCTCGAAAGAAAAAATGCATAATGCAGTGTAGGATTTGACGTCTCTGTCAGGTTTATTTTAGTATTATAGTCAGAATTGTGCAATACAAGGGAGAGGCAGGGCTTTGAGTTATATTTAGAATCATTTAATCTAATAAAAGACCTATTTGACAGCACATATCAAAAGAACCTTGTACTATTTGAAATGAATTGCTTCTTCTCAGTGACATCTCATTTGCTAGTATGACCAAGGAGTATATTTATGTAGCTTTTTTCCTAAACAAGGAGCATCTCTTCCTCTAACCATCAATACACTCAGTGCATCACATGCCTTGTCTCCTCGCTAATCATGTTTTATTTTTTTGTCTTTTCTTCTCATTTTTCCTGCTCTGCTCTCTACCAATAGGTCCAGACTCACTTGGAGAACCCCACTAAGTACCACATCCAGCGCTCCCAGCAGCAGCAGGTGAAGCGGTACCTGGGAAAGCTTGGTTCTCAGGCGTTGAGCTTGCCCTGCCCTAACCAGTCCTCTGACCACGGGGGCATGCCGCCAGGGCCGGGCAACAGCGCCCCCAACAGCCCTATGGCCTTACTGACCCTCAACTCTAACTGCGAGAAAGAGGTGAGTTCTCATTTAGACTGGCTGTGCACTTTGCTTTTGTGATCCTCAATTATTCATTCCTGCTTGTACATTATTTGGCTTCAGATGGATGATGTCATCGACGACATTATTAGTCTGGAGTCCAGTTACAGTGATGACATCCTCGGCCTGATGGATCCAGGACTTCAGATGGCAAACACGGTAAATGTGTGTGTGTGATTGCGTTACTTTATCCTGAACACTTGCTTTATGTACAAACCAATAGCTTCTTTCTTTTGAAAAGTCACTACATTAGGGCGTTTCATCTCGTGTGTTTTAGCGTAAAAACATCAGCAAATTCTGAGACGCTGAAACAAAGGCTGGGTCTCAAATCACCTACTTTTTACTTTAAATACCTACTACAACTACCCTCACAAAATGATGATGGTTTCATGTAGAATGCATTCAGTTGGCCCATCCCACTTTGTCATAATAATGCACCTTAAACTTTAACTGTTTCCATCTGTATTGTGGTGGTATGCTCATCCATTATCTTGATTCTGCTGTGATGCTTTTCTCTTCGTAAACTACAGTTATTTGAATGGTAATGTTATATCTACTAGCCAGGGAGGTCAGTAATCTACAACTTTTGAACAGTTAGCTAAGAAAAAGTCCTGCACAGAAACCCCCTTAAATACATAATTTGTTGTTTTCACTCACTCCTCATGTGTTTTTGCTGTGGAACTGAGGCTACATCCAGACTAATACGTTTTCATCTTGAACCAGAGTTTTAAAACAGAGATGATCTCTTTCCAGACGAGTGTTTTCAGATCATTCGGAAATAATCGCTGCTCACACAACCATTCGTGCACTCTTTGCATGCAGACGTCACTGCAAACATGAAACAGGGGATAGGTTGTTTATTGTAGAAAATACTGCACAGGAAGTACAGCAGTGGTTAAAAGCAAGACCAGAATTTTCCTAAACTGCTGCTGGCATAGATAACAAGATAAGTAGTGCCTGCAATTTGTTGTCCATGCTGAATGAACTGCAGATGGACAAGGCTCATGTCTTTGTCTTCTTGCCGAAAAGGGTCACGAGATGATGGTGTGATGAGTCAGGGGAGGACACAGTGACTGATAAGACTCAACGGGAAAATACATTTGGGTGTCTTGGTTTCCAAAGTCTTTGTTTTAGAGGTTTGGAGTAGTGGCGGTAGGAAGAAACAGCTGTGCGTTTTTAAACCAAGCCATATCATTGTGGACGTAGCCTCACAGATAGAAAACCTTTCTCATGACGCTCGCTCTGTGATGCTCATTAGCATGTGTAGAAAAGAGGTGTGATCTTTTCTCATTGGTGATTTTCCTGCGTCCCCTCAGATCCCAGTTCCTGCAAACCTCATGGACATGTATGGAAACCAGGGTATGTCCCAGCAAGGCCTTCCCATCAGCAACTCCTGCCCTGCCAACCTGCCCAACATCAAAAGGGAATACTCTGGTAAGCAGGACAGTCGGTCACAGCGAAAGACACACAAATGATTAAAAACTAGTTTTCTGCCCTCACGATGAATCTGTAAAATGTTTCAGATGTTTGAGCTGTGAAAATTAGCCGTGACATCTATTCAGCATGTCTAAATACATATATAAGTTCTCCTCTTCAGGCCTTTGTGCAGAGCATTATGTAGCATTTCTAGACCTAGTCCATCTTCTGTAATCCTCTTCTGCGCGTGGAGGTCGACTCCACATGTTTTTTCCATTGTGCTTGCATTCATTCTGTACATTTTGATACTGAATACAACATTATTTATCACATAGTTTCACAATCCCCGGCCATCATGCATATGCTGGATAAGTCTGGATCCTGTGGCAAATTTGACAACTATCAGAGGCCTGAAGGGTTCCCTGTGGGTACGTCTGATTGTATGGCTTCAAAATGTAGAAGATAGCTGTTGCACATTTGTTTGTGCTTGTACTGCACTGTTGATTTTATTTGCTAATCAAAATCTGTTTTCCAGAAGCAGAGGTAAGAGCTCTGGCAAAGGAGAGGCAGAAGAAAGACAACCATAATCTGAGTGAGTTTTGATGTGATCATGCTTGCAATTGTGCTACCCTGTTACCTACATTATAAGAAGTCATCAAATCATGCTTAAGGTGACAATCTTTGATACCATTTGTTAAATTTCTTCTCTTTTTTTCTGTCTTTCTTCTGTAGTTGAGAGAAGACGGCGGTTTAACATCAATGATCGAATTAAGGAATTGGGAACTTTAATTCCAAAATCCAATGATCCGTAAGTTAGTTATCATATTCACTTTTCTTAACCAAAACAGACTTGAAAAACATAGCAACATTCATGTGCAACAAGATCTAATATTTGTTACTTAAAGAGGGAAATCTTATCCGGAAAAGGCAGGAAAAATGGATTGCAGATGTTGTTGTATATCTTCTAGTTTTGCTTTATTTAATAGCTATCATGAACAACTCATCCAAAAAATAATTAGATATAATAATTAGATTAGTAAAAAATAGAGTGAACATTTTTCCAGCCTGTCTATCCACACTGGTTACGAAGAGCTTTCTTTCCTGCTTAAAAAACATAAAAGTCCTTTGTAAAAATTCTGAAGTTGAGCTGAAGCTAATATCAGTCATTGTGTTCCAAAATGACTTTTGTACATAAAAGTCATTTTCAAAGAACTTACAATCTGTCTGCGGTACTAAATCAAGAATTGTTCGTAGATTCACAGTGAAAATTTTGTTCAAAAAGTACTAAATAGCCCTCTTCATTTCTTTTTTGCAATTCAAATCTTTATTTAAACACATGTAGTAACAGCTCAGAGTGGTACATCATACAAAAATACAGAAAAGGAAAGAAAAACCAGGAAGGCCTCCGACATAGGAATACATTTTCTAAAGTTCAGGTAGGTCCTGTCAAAAGGAATTTAACAGCAGGGAGACAGCAAAGCAGATAAGTAGAAAATAAAAACAAATAATACAGTAATATATATATATACATACACACACACATATATACATATACATACACACATACACAAATACATTGTACAGATAAAAAATAATCTGGTAGTAGTAAAGACAACAAGAATAATAAAATTTAAAAAAAGAGGTGAGGTAGACAAACATTTGTTCAAGCGGGTCTCACCATCACGGCTCTAGTTAGAAGTGAGATGTTCCAGTCCTCTTCATTTCTATGTTGATCCCCACATTAGCTTCAGCTGAACTTAAGAATGCATTTTTGTAGATTTCATCCCCCATCTCCAGCTCCCTTTCCCTGTTGTGTTTATGACAGACTTTATAGCAAAGGATCTCTGACTAAGTTATGGTTTGTAGGTATACAGATCTGTTGGGTTTATCTGATTTAAGTAAATCAGTAAGACAATGGCTGAAGGAATCAACTTTGATGCATTTAGAAAGTGTAAACGCGAAGATCACGATATTCTGGTGATATTCATCACTTTAAACTCCCTCTGCTCTCATTCTCTGCCCTTTGACCTGCCTGTGGTTCTGGGAAGATCCCAGCAGCCTCTTTTCTTGTGCCTGTTCACTGCTGGTTGTTTTGCTAAACCTCAGCTTGGTGTGCTTTACACACGTACACACACACGCACACACACCTATATACAGACAAATTCAGAGACTGCCTTTCACAAACAGACCCAGCCTATATAACTACACATCCCGCAAAAGCAAACATTCATGCACTTCTTAGCACTACAGTTGTTCTCTGCTCACATTAACTGATTACTTTGAAGTTAAATGTGTCCATGCATTTACAAAAATAACATTTCAGTGCCTGTGCATAAGCCTCAGAGCTACTTTTAACCTAAACCCACAATACCTCTGAGGATAAATGTGAAGATGTTTGAGCTGTTGCAGGGATTTTTCCCGTCTCGTCTACCAAAGATCGATTTTACTCCCACAAATCCCCCAGTGCAACGTTTCATTTTACAAGGAGCTCGGGGTCATCCTTATGACTGCTTGTGATCCCGGTGACCTTCTCTGCATAAATTTCCAAAGTAGAAGTCATTCCTGTGAAGAACTAACCTCAGTGACCTCCTCAGCAGCTCTGTTCCTTGTTTCTCTTCTTTTTTTTATAACCGAACAGGCATAAATTGCACTCTATTATTGCAGACCCGCTTGAGTGATTCACACTTTGAAAGTCATCATTGTCATATTTTCAATAGTGTCGACATCAGCGCCCCTTTTTTCCTCAAATGAAAACCCTTAATTACACCTTCAGATTTTTATGGAGTGGAAGCTGCTGATTGTCCGACATCAAAACTTTGGATCTAAAAAGCTGTTGGATGTAAGAATAATGGCTCCTCTGTGATTTTCAGAGACATGCGCTGGAACAAAGGCACCATCCTGAAGGCATCAGTGGACTACATCAGGAAGCTGCAGCGTGAGCAGCAGAGGGCCAAGGAGCTGGACAGCCGTCAGAAGAAGCTCGAACATGCCAACCGACATCTGATGTTGAGAATACAGGTAAAGACTTTGATGAAGACAAGCCATTAGAAGACAGAGTCACAGGGTCGGAGATATCTATCAGAAACGTGCTATTAGCTGCAGTGAAATAAAAAAAACCCCGCCTCTGCTGACTTCAAAAGAAATTATTACGCTTTTATGAAATACAGAAGCTTCGGGGAAATGAATTCACACTGCAAAGGCCTTTTTTTAATGAGGGATCCTGCTGTTTAGGCCATCATCTTGTAACAAATTGATCACAAGGCAAAGGATCAGTGTGATTCAACAGACAATAAATGATTGATCAGTTTGTAGGTTTGCCTTGTAATAATTAATGTGAGCAGCACATCATGGGGAAACAGTAAAGCTTCTGAGATTTTACAAAGGTGAAAAGTCATTGAAATGCGTCAATCAGAAGGCAGTTTCAAACAAAATTCACCTGCAATACCAGCTCTGCTAACCGTGTTCTCAGTGGAAACCTTTGATCACTAGAGTGTACCTGTTAAAGATGAAAAGGGCTTCATGATCGACCACCCTCTCATGAGATTAATTTGATTAAGAATCAGAATGGCAGTAAAAGATTCAAATGTTTTTGTGTGTCAGGAATTAGAGATGCAGGCTCGGGCTCACGGTCTGGCCACCGCGTCTTCAGCGCTCTGCTCTGGCGAACTCGGGCCCCGGACCATCAAGCAGGAGCCGGCTCTGGAGGACTGTCACCAGGACCTGTACACACTCCATCCCCATCACCAACACCACCCCGCCTGCACTTCCGAACCACCCGGCACCCTGGAGCTGAGCGAGGGCCACTCCAACTACCCCGAAGGCCACTACAGCGTCCACAGCAAGCCGGGCTCCAAACTCAACGACATCCTCATGGAAGACACCTTATCACCGGTGAGAGGGGGGGACCCTTTGCTCTCGTCCGTCTCTCCGGACGCCTCAAAGGACAGCAGTCGCAAGAGCAGCGTAAGCATGGATGAGAATGAGCCGGCCTGTTAGCACCCCCTGCTGGAGGACACGTCGCCTGCATCTTCCACCTGCTCCACCCTGTCAGCGGCTAACACACTCCCAGCTACTCGAGAGGCTTTTCCCCCCTTCCGTTCGTGGTGTATTTGTTTCCTCTTTCTCCCCCACCTGTGTTTACATGTATTGAATCTTTTCCATTCATGCTATTTTTTTTCTTTTGTTTGTGTCATTCGAAGCTCTCAACCTTGATTTCAAGGACTTGATTTTAAAGTGTCTGCTTTAATCACTACTTTGATGACAATGAGTTACAAAAATACAAGTTTTTATATTTAAAAAAAAATACATTTATCTTTGGATAGAGGCTAGATTATGTGTTTTTCTATTGATTCCAAAGAATCTAGGGAAATTATAAATCATGGTCAGAAATGTAGATATTTTGTGGTGAGATGAACACTGCTTTTTAAATCACTAGCAATAATAGAAGAAAACAAAATCTATTTATTACTATAGTGCTTTACACTCTTTGTGTCTTAGATTGAACTTGAATGTGCCAATGCCTTATTAAGATGTGTACACATCGTTGTCGTATTGCTATGCACATGTTTTGGCTGTTAGCTGAGTCTTTGTCAGTCTTAGAGTTTAAATTTATTTGCTTGACAAATATTAATCATTTCGAGATTTGATCTTATTTATGTTCCTCTTTAAACAGGACTTTATTTACACATTCTCCTCAAAATCTTATTTATGACGAGGCATTTACAAAAAGCCTAACATGATGAATTAAAGCACATCAAAAAAACTAAAAGCTAAAAAAGTCTCCTTTAAGAAACCAACAAACTTATCATTGATAATGATTCAGTGTCATAATGAGAAACAATCCAATAACACGACAGAAATGTCGAGTTTTACAGCCCATCCTTTAACATACGATGCTGTTTGATCCAGCAGTGTGTACCAGCTATATGACCTGAACATTCCTCACTGCCAAAACCACAGAAATATTTATATTAAAAACAGAATTAAATGAAAAGTAATAGAATTTCAAAATCATAAAAAGGCTGTAGAAGGTTCTAAAAGAATCTTGATCGATCAGAATATAATAATATAATTCTAAAAATCTTTGAGAAAGGTGAATCAGTTCAATTTTATTGTATTCTTATTCGCAGTGATCAGACAGAAAACTGGTAAAACTGCGACTCTTTCAGCACACAGTTTACTGTAGCAATACAGGCGTGTTGATCTCAGACTTTATAACAGTCCATCAATTTCCTAAATTATTGTTTTTTTTTTATACCACTTCATTTCACATTCAGGATTTTTTTTTCCATTATGTGAACATTTATATTGCCAAGGACTATAAGGAGACTGCTTTGGGATTTTGTATGAAATGCATGACATTGTCAAAACACTGGAATGACCTCTGTAAATTGAAATGTGGTTTGTTCGCCTTCTTTTTTCTTTTTTATCTAAGCATAAACTAACTATGGTATTTGGCTCGTCAGATGCATACAGAATATTGTATGAGACTGTAGATTCTTTATGGTTGTATATTTCAGCAGTTTGTTTAGAAGTTAGTCGTAGCATGTTGCGTAAATATGCCTTCGTTAATGACTACCTGCCATACACTGAGAGCCCTGTAACGGCACAGCCTCCATTCTGTCAAACTATGCAATGGTTGAAGTTGTGCCTGTAAAGCAGCAGCGTCATGTCTTGAAAATGTGATCTCTTTATGAATTAGTCTGAGACGGTGTTGAAGTGATTCTCTTTTCATTTAAGTGCCTTAAAGTGGTTTCTGTTACCCTGGTGACGTGAGAGGAGTAATGCAACATTTTGTTGATGTTTATAGTGGCGTCTGGTGCTTCGTAGATTAACTGAAGAGTGCCGAGGCCCCTGAGAGAGCAGCAAGGAGGGACCTTTAGTCAGAGTGAGATTACGCTCAAATAAGTGTCTCAGACTCAAGAACCACAAGAAAGGGTTTGTTATTGTGGATCCCCAAAGTGTTCAGTATTAAATCAGGAATTATCAGTCATGTGAAACAAAGAGTAAAGTAGAATAAAACCTACAAATAACCAATAAATCCAGTAATATTATGATAAGTAATAATTATTGAGTTACACATTTTCTTATTTCATTTATTTTCACTTAATTTCCTTGTTTCTGCCCATTTTCATCTGTTTTATTCCACAGTGGTATTATTCCCACTGACTGGCCATCCTTCCATGCAGCCACAAAGCCTAGCCAGCAAACTCCTGATAGCTAGAGCAATGACAGCGCCAATCTAAGTCTGATATAGCAGATTCTCTGTAAGGAGCATGAGTCTGATGTGTTCTTCATCTGGTGGGCCGAAACGCTGTGATCATGAAAAGTGTCATTATGGACAATCCATAATTTGTAGCAGTACGCTGAGGTTTGATGTGCCTCTTGAGATGGCTATGTCGTTCAGATATCTCAAGAACTTTCTTGCCTTGAAATTCAAAACAGACGTTTCATGGCACCCAGAGGATGAATCTTAAAGGCTTTTGCTTTCCTGTGGCTCTTTATCTTGCCCCACCAGCAGGTTTTCAGCCTCATGTGAAATGGATTCATTGCTATGGGGCAGACATTCCTGTTCCCCTAAGGATAAACCATAGTTACTAAGGATGTCAGAAGCAGATCTCAAGGATCATGGCAGATCCGTGTTGTTATCAACACTTTTCTGAGTCCAATCTTTTCCTTACCCTCCTGCTGCACACTGCACCTGTCTCTGTCATCCCTCCCGTTGTTTGCTAAACTCCCACTGCTCTCTGCTCACCACGGGGTTACACAGTGACAGACTCAACCAGGTGTTGCAGCCAGGTACTACAGCTAATGCTAACTGGCTAAATTGTTTTCTTAATGCATTGCAGAGCTGTACAGCTGTCCTGCATGTGCACTGGAATGATTTAAATGACATGAATGTACTTGAAATGTATAATATATAGGAAAATGGCTTAGGACTCATTATGGGCAGACACTAAATATTAAATAACTCGGATTACGGAAAACTTGATCGGGACATCCCTAGCAATTTCTTTGGCAATCTATTAGCTTTTCATCAGGCACTATAATCATGATAGTCATAATGTTAGTGTGTTCAGTGCTGTGGACTATGACCAAATACCTGCAAAACGAATAACAATTCCATCAACCTTAATTGCACTGTCCTGTTTAGTGATAATCAGCACGTTAGCATGCTATGACTGTTGCAGCAGTTTCTAAGAATTGTCATTGTGCTCATGTTAGCATCCTGCGTTAAGCACTGTGTACCACTGAGCATTTGTACATGTTCATTTTAATATATTTTGCTAGCTGATTCATGTGATTATTTATTATAATATCGTGTCCATTCATTTAGTATTGAACATTTTGGGAGTCCACATGTTGTAGCTGTGCATTTTGTAAATTGTGCACTGAAGTCAATGTTTCCAAAGTTAGCCTGAATATTTTGAATCCTTCTGAGACTAGTATGAATGTAGTTCACAGTTATAACTGCCAAAATGTGTGCCAAACATAAGACACAATAAATTTATATACAGATAGAAATACAAATGTTTCAACTGGTTTGCTGATGCATCTTGAATAGAGGTGTTTCTCCTCCCTACGTACAAGCAATATGTAGAGTATGATGGCAATCAGGCTATAAGTGAAATACAAAACAAACAAATAAAAACCATAACTCAAGATCATTCTCGCTTTTCATGGAATTTCAGCTGCATGTCAGCCTTCTTATCCACTGAGCAGACCCCACGTGCTCATCAAGACCATGAGATGCAGTTGAAATTCCCTGAAAAAGCTGGTAAGAGATCTTTGAGTTAATATTTTGTTATCATTGATGAAGTACAGCATCAATGGACTGCAGATTTTCCCTTTATGTGCAGCCATAACAGGGATGAAGCCTTAGCAGTACAACATGCACAGGACTGACCCCAGATCCACAGATAAATCAAATAACCCTGAAATGTGACTGGTTCGAATGCATATTAGCATTACAGGTGGTGGTAGCACTTATAATGAAGCCACCGCTTTTACTGATTTCTTATGGTGACTTTTAGAGTTGTAAATTATTATGGCACATTATGGGTAAACCACTAATGAAGAACCATGTTAGCTCAGATTAGACCTCGTCTGCTAATTCTCATTCCTGTGGTTCATACAAACAGCATTGTCTGATGATGTTGCTACTGTTCTTATCGTTACAGTTTATAAGAGATGAATGTAGCAATAGTTACTGTACCCACTGGTTTCAGAGTAGTGGACTCGAACTCATCGGTACTCAATGTGGAAACTATCTTGTGAGAAATATTAAAAGTTTTATTTGAATGCTGGTGGAGCTTGTGTTTTATTCACTCACAATCTAAATTGTTTTGAGATCCAAATTTCCCATTTTTATAAGCAGCATCCTACAGGTTTATGGCACACTATGGTTGCAGTTAAACACATTCAGACATTTTAATTTTCTATTTTTCTAAACAAATACAAAATAAGTTCTTCTAGTTCAGTTATACATATTATTATTCTTCATATTTTTCACTTGTTCCCAGAAGAAGAAAGCTCATCGGTCCATTTTGCATAAGCTTGGCAAAGGATGTTCTCTTCAATCATGTCATGGAAGATTTCTATAAAATCAAAAACTTGTTAGTCAACATTTTCAAATGTCAAAAGACTGTTGGCAGACATGTTTTACAGTCTATTATTGTACCTGCACGTCCCAGTCCTGTGGGGAGAGGCATCCTCAGTGAGCCGGCAGAATGTTTCAGGCGCTCCCTGAGAGATTTCTGCACCAGAGCCAGAGTACAGTCCTGATGCCACACAGGCAGATCCAGTCCCAGCATGCACCGGATGATGCGGTTCTTCTCATCTGCTGTCAGGAGCCCCTTTTGGTGGGACACATACACCATGAAGGACATGTCGATGTTCACCGCCTCCCCGTGGAGCAACGCTGGCAACACTCTCTGTAGTCAGAACAAAAGGAAACGTTATGCAATTTAATTTACAAAAAATTCTCAACAAAGTGATAGCCTTTAACTGTTTATATTTCAATTAGGCTAATCCATCATTACTGATCATGACTCGCTATGATCTTTTATCTCTAAACAATAAATACATTGGATACTTCTTGACCATTTCTAGCTCAGGGCTGATGAGGTGACCGAAATCCACCAGTCTGTCCAGATCATCCTCCCACAGGTTAGGAGCCAGTTCCTCCAGCATGGTTTCTATAGCGATGCGGATGGATGCCGCAGCGCTGTCTTCATGTTCAGAGCTGCTGCTGGTGTCACAGGACTGCATCTTGGTGCTCAGCAGGCTCCCGCCGTCAGCCTCCAGCAGCTCAAACAGACCTCTGTGCTTCATCAGGGCCATCTGAAGTGACAGCAGAATAACAGCGGTCAGTTAGAGAAAACATGCATATATTCTGTATTATATAGTGCAACATCTACTGAGTAACAATCACATGCACTGGATGGATATGCTGTATGCAAGAGCATTTTAAAGATCCCCTCCAGAATTGTTTAATGCACAGAAAAATATGATTCAGATAATATGTTGTGTATGATATCCAAAAATTGCATTGCAAAAACACAAAAGTTTCAGATCCGTTACGGTTGATGCTTTCAAACATTTTCTAAACATTTCAAAACAAAGGAACTCCTGAGCGAATATGGCTCCTACTTCACTGAAAATGACTTGTGTATGTGCATACATCATCCAAGAGGTTTTTGAGCTTCAGCATCACACTGTCGGGAGCATATTGAAACGCAACGGGCTTGTAAACAAGTTGTGATGTTTCAAAATCCTGTTGGCACCTTCAAGTCTTTAACAGAGATCTAAGATGAGCAGAGAAAAACTTTTCGACTTCAGTGAACTACACATATCATGTCATTCTGTGCCGAATCCTTTGAGTGAAGACACAACATGCAAAGTGGGTTTTTGAGGGAAGGGGGTCTTTAAATTTTTGTGGGCAACACAACATGCATAAATAGACGGAAGTTTGAAGACACAATGAAAGGGTTTCTGTCTGCTGGGTTTCAGTTTGCATTTGTAGTTTTCACCAACAGGAAGGTTTTAAAGAGAATTCAATTATGCAACGTGTGGCAGCCTAAGCAGCTCTTTAGAAAGGTGTATCACAAGAAGGTTAACTCACCTGAGCAAATAAGGGTTTTTGTATTTGAACATGCAACTATCCATCCATCCATTCTCTATACACCGCTTTATCCTAACATGCAACTACTGACACGCTAAAATTCACTGTACATGTCTTGACGATAAGACAAAGACGGTTTGCAATGTTAATGAGCAAACACCCTCAAACACAAAACAAGTTCATTTAGTTAGTATTTAGGATTCACTGCCAAAAAAGGGGTTATTTGTTGTTGACACACTTGTAAGAGATTTTTTCTCTTTCTTGAAGAGCCAGGAGGCCCTTAAGTCTGGAAAGATACTTTTCAGTGTAAATATAATAATAGCTTGTGGACACACAAACACTATTTTGTGTGCAAACAGGATCTTGTTCTCTCAAGTAGTTTTCTTGTGTGCACGATCAAAGAGCGCTGACTAAATTATCACCCACAATACTCTAGTGTCAGCGAGTTCATTTTCTATTATCTCAGCATGCAGCCAATGTCTGGCTAAAAAATAAGAAACTAGCCTGACAGCATTTATTCAGAACTGGTTGACAGTCTGGCAAACTGAACACACTGATTTAGGTGTTAATGGGCTCTCACATGCAGAACCATCAAGGACATCATTCTCTTTATTAATGATTATGCAGAGACGAGCACCTTTAACATCTCTGCCATTCCATTAGAGATCTGACGTGGTGGGAGGGTTTGGAAGAAGGAGCAGTCTAAGAACGTGGCCACCGGTGGGATGTAACTCCCCAACTTGTTTTTCCCACCTGCAAAGTTGACCCCTGTTTTTGCCCCGACACTGGCATCGATGTAGGACAGCACAGTGGTCGGCACTCGAATGTAAGGAGTCCTTCGGCGGTAGAGAGACGCCGCCAGACCCACCACATCCAGACAAACCCCACCTCCGATGGCTATGATCGGCTCAGAGCGTCTGTCGATACCAAACTCGTGAACCTCCTGCAGGATCTTGGTCACTAACTCCAGGCTCTTGTTCTCTTCGGTGGTGGGCAGCGGGAGGATCTTGTGAACAACTTGTCTGGCCTCAAAGTACTGAGTAACCCGGGAGCCATAGAGCTGATTGACAGTTTCATCAATGACAACAAAACGCTTCACTGGTTTGGAGTTCGTTAAGGTTCCTTCAAGTTCTTCATCTCCTACGTGACCCCAGAGCAGAGTGTCGTTGCTGGGATCCAGTATGTTTCTGCACTGAATGACTTTGTAGGTGAACATGACGGGGCTGAACACTGTCCAAGAAACTCCATGTTCTGACTTGTTCTCATAGCTGAAGATGAATCACATTCAAGTAATGAAAAAAAACCAATAAATATATTAGCCCCAGATGAAAATTTGATTCAGTGTTTAATTTTTAAGGAACATCTGCTGGATCATGCACTGCACATTTGATGTATTTCCATTTTATACTTCTTTTCTTAATATGGGGACACAGTGTTCCTTTAAATCATCTCATTTTAATTGACAGCTAAAGTTATTTTTCTAATAAACACTCGGCTGAATGATTTGTTACAGATTAAAGAATTCAACAGCACATAAAGCTTCATCAAGGGCAAAAACAACATTAAAATTCTGTTTAAATGTGACCATTTGATCAAATACTATAAAAATACAACACTGACAGTGGCCATTCTGCAAGGCAGGGCTTTTATTTTTAATAATGAAAAGGTAGATTGTCGACTTTCTGACTTAGCTGCATTAAAATGCTGCTCATTATTACACCGATCTACAAGTGGCAATAATGTACAAAAATATGCAGCACTGAACAACCAAATGCAGTGAGGAAGATTATTATAAACTGGTAAATATAGATACCATGAAGAATCAAAAATAATTTAACATATTAGTTTAGCAAATGATTTATGAAGGAGCTCTTGCAGCCAATGCTTTTGTCAGACCTCTACAAATATATAAGTGTTTTGTGAGTAAGACTGGAAATAAATTAAATTTTTCCACCATGCACCTTTAAGTACTTTTTTTTTGCATCTTGCTTAAAACTTTCACTACAGAACTTTAATTTAGAATATATTGTGGTACTACTGCTTTTACTTAAAGTCCCTGAAGACTTGACTTCAAATCTTAGGTATAACTTTCAGCGAACAGTTTGTGTTCATTTATAGTTTAACACTCAACTAATCTGCTTCATAAACGCCAGTGTGTGGTCTGATCAGATTCCACTGCTAGCTATAAAACAATGCAGATGTGTACAGATGAGGCGTAACCTCATTTAAATGAAAGTTCAGTCCGTTTAGAAGAGCAGAGAGAAGAAGAAAACACCAGAGCTCATTTAACTGGTCACTCATGTATGTTTTCAGGGCCTTGAGGCAGATGACCTGAATACTTCCTCCACTGCTGCTGTACAGGAAATGTTTCACAGGAGTCTCTGCTGTCAAAAATAGAAAGGTATTTCACCTCTCTCCGTCCGTGGAGCATACGAATGAACATACAGGCAAGGAATGCACACAGTAAACATACACCCTGAGCAACGGATGTAAACATAACATGAATGGAAACATATTTTCAATAAAACCGATAATTCCTACTCAGATTGCATGACTTGGTGTGCTGTATAAGCTATTGAATTTATGAATGGGAACCACCAAATTAAAAATATTAGCCACACAAACACTACTGCTCGCAGGTGGTCTACTGTAATATTACACACCGCAAAAAGAAAAGCACAAAATAAATCAAAAAAGATTAAAGAATCGTTCAGTCCATCAAAACAAACATCAACTTTTTTTCCATTTTATACTTACATTTTAGCATCTGACAGCTTTCCCTCTGCTGTTTGGCTCTGCTCTGGTTGTCGATTCCAGGCTCCCTTCACTTGGACCAGATTGAAGTTGGTTTGTTGTGAACGGCTAGAGTTGTTTTTTGAAATCATGCTCCCAGAGTAAAAGCCGGGCCAAATGTCTGCAGCTGAGTCTGCCGTGATTTATGAAGCGGTGTGCAAGATTTGCTCATGGCTCAACATACACAGACATCCTCAACTTCCGCTCCTGCCTGCTGGACGAGACTGCATGGTGGCATTTGGTTACTCAGGCAGCTGAAACGCACAAGCTTTAGGCCTATATTGGGAAATCCCATGTGAAACTCTTGGTAATTCAGGAAAATTATTACAAACATGTAAATGTGCAGCAAAAAAAAAAGCCTTTATAATTGGATGATTTTGTTCAGTAAACTTTTCGTGTTTGCATTTCGGAAGTAAAACACAAAACAGGTGTTTTTGATCAATTGCCCACCTCTGATATCTGCATGGCCAGCTGTAGCAGATCTCCTGTGTCCTGGCAGACACTGCAGCCGTTACAGCTCACTAGCTTGTAACTGCAGCAGTCCTTTCACTGGATGCCGCCATGTATTTAAATGAGGGAAAACACCGACTCACCGCACTGTCACATGGAACTGGTAGCAGGACCGCCATCCCAAAGAAATAACAACGCAGACATGCAAGCAGAAGTGCTGCACAGCCATCTGGTGGAGGCGACAAAGTAGAATATAACAAGAAAAAAGATCAAAGAAAGTGTGAACTGTGAAATTATGCCCTCTGATAGATTCATTAAGGACATCTTTAAGCACAAATCGGCACCAACTGTGAACTATAATGTTAATATTTATCGGTGTAATCACATCAACTGCTCCACCTTAGTGTTAAATAATACCTCCAGTGTCAGGCAGGAATGAGTCATCAGAGAGGAAAATGACTGCAGATGTTCTTAAACTTGTCAAAACACAGAGGTGCATCTAACACATTTATTGCCAACCGACGGATCATTGAAAGTGGAAGCCATGCCCGTTTGTTCTGGCTCTCACTCAGAGATACTCAGTCTGCTCATCTCAACTGGCCTTTATTTGTGTGGACGTACTGCTCATCACTGAATCAGACATGTTTCCTTTGAGAAAAAATGATATAGAGGAAATATTTTCAAAGCGCAGACATCGCTGTTTGTTATTCTGCTTCAACACCCAGTCCTGCCTCTACTAGACTCTCTCAAATTTTCTGTGAGGCAGTTTCAATTATTCTGAGCCCCATTAACATTCAGTGAGTGAGGCAGGTGAGACATGAAGTGTACAATGGAGAAGACTTCCTCGATAACACTTCAGAGAGGAGAGGTTATTGATTTGCAAGTGTTTGTTTGTGTCGAGTTTCCTGAGTTGAATAGGTTCAGAGGAATGCACATATACTGTGTAAAAATGTATTTTTCCTCAAATATTAGGCATGTAGCACATCGCTCACTTTACAATTCCAACTTTTATCCAATTCAGTTTCATTTTCTGTTGTATTTATGCATCATCAATTAACACGTCATCTCAAAGCACTTTCATAGCAAAGTGAGGACCTACATACAAAGAAACCAAACAAATGTGAAGTTTCTTTTGAATCCCTTTGAAGCAAACACTTGGCATGAACACTTGGGAGGTTGCTGAGGTCAGACCAGAAATGTGTGGCTGCAGATCCAGAGAAATTTGGAGAAAGGACAGAACAAACTACAGGGGAAAGAAGACCCAAATTTACTGACATGCAAAGGCTGCAATGCAAGTGATTGGCAAAGAGGGCAAGAGGAGAGTCGATGAGAGGCGCTCATTGCATCATGAGAAATCCTCCAGTAGTCTGGGCCTGATATCAAAAAAATGGTTCGGGTAACGATAGTTTTGACTAGATTAACAAGATTTTGCACAAATTTGACTGTGGATATCATATCTTCTCAGCTCCAGTACCTCACACAAGTTTGACACCGGGTGAGCTGTGTTTTATTTCTTCAGTTCTAGCTATGACTGAGCATCCAAACAGTATTCAGCCTAATCAGTCAGAAAGTGAAGAACCATCAGACACATGAACCTCTAGTTTCTTGAGTTCAGTACAGGACTGATCATTCAAGGAAGCTTTTAAGGAGTCAAAATCTTCTATTAATTTGAGTCGGTGGCAGGCACATTCATTTACCTCGGACAGGTTGCTAATCTATTGAAGGGCTAACACAAAGTAACAATGCACACTCACAGCTCAGTTTAGAATAATCCGTTTACCTAGAGACAGTGGCAGATCTTCCGTGGGGGCACTGGGGGGCAGTGGCTCCCCCTGTGATCTGATTGGCCTCACCATGCACCCCCCCCCCCCCCGCCCCCCCCCCCAAAAAAAATCGTTGGAAATTTACATGACTGACTCTCCGATTTCCGACGCTCCTGTTTGGACTTGAAGAAGTTTTGAAAACGTTTCCTGATGCGGGAGGAGAAGATGAGCACCTTTGTACCTTTACGGTAAGAAGACTATGGCTGTTTCTTAGTACCGTAACTGTCCGTATTTGCGTTCTCAAGTACTCGAGAAACATCATCGAGAAGACGACACATGAACGTATTGCAAATATTTGTAGACACATAAATGTCAGTTTGTGTACAAACAGGATCTTCTTCTCCCAAGTTGTTTTCCTGTGTGCACAGGAAAATCTCACATCAAAGAGCGGCGACAGAATAACCACCCACAGTAACATTATTCTACTGTCAGATACTTCATTTTCTATTCTCCCACATGAGCAGCAGCCTATGTGTGGCCCACCACATCCAGACAAACCCCACCTGATGACTGTGAATGACTTCAAAGTACTTAGTAACCTGGGAACCACAGTGATGACTGACGGTTTTATCGATGACAACAAAACGCTTCACCGGCTCGGAGTTAATTAAGGTGCTTTTAAGTTCTTCATCTCCTGTATGACCCCAGACTGGTGTGTTAATCCTGGGATCCAGTGTGTTTTTTACACCGAATGACTCTTAGACATGTTTTTTCTCCACTGATTTGAATCAATAAGTTACATTTTATAGTCTGATCTAAACTGCTCGTTTTTAATACTAAACCTGTCTGCACTTTTAGATTTGATCTTTTTCATGTTGTAATTTGTTATCTATCCTCATTTCAAGTTGAAGTCAGTTTGAATTATCCTACACAATTTGTGTGCACTTTAAATTCCCCGTCTATGACAAGGTTCTGTATAAATAAACTTGCTTGCTGGGTGGACATGACGGAGCTGAACATTGTCCAGGAAACTACATGTTCATGACTCACAGCAGAAGATGATTCACAATTAAGTTATGAAGGGAAACGAACAGTCCGATATTGGGTGAGAGGTGTTTTTTTCCCTCAGTTCTTTTTGTGACCACCAATAATTCAAGCAGGTACAGGAACTCCTAATTTCTCAAATTCTGCACAATGTTGATCATTTACTGTTTGCATAAAGGCAAAGTCTCAACATCCCTGACAACTGCAACAAACTAGCCTAGCCGCGCGAGACAACCCACGGCAACGAATTTAATTCTCTGCCAGGGTGGGTCGAGTTACCCTCCATAAGGCTCGAGGCTGGATTCTCCTAAAACTGGCCGGACCAATCACCATGAAGTGTAGAGTCAGAAGGCGGGCGTAACTAAGTGACAACAGAGGCGCGACGATTCTGATAGAAACAACCGGCGTACAATAAACAGTTATCTTTCGACTCGGCTTTGGCCACAGCCCTTAAAGATTTGAAGCTAAAATTCAACTTGAAAGATAAACAAAGGACGGCACTGAAGTGTTTCATTGAGAAGAAAGACGTATTTGGACTTATGCCGACGGGATATGGCAAATCCTTAATATACCAGTTGGCTCCGCTGGTTGGGAAGCTAATGGGACTTAGCCACAATCCGCCGGCGCTCTAGGAACTACGTCAGCCTATTCGTTGCGCTGATTGGTTGTATACCTATCCAATTGCTGCAGAGGGATTTGAAAGACAACCTTTTAGCCCGCCTCCCTCCCTGTCCAGCGGCCCTAGACCCTTGTGCCTTCAGAATTCAGAACATGGGTCTAGCGTGGCTAGGCTAGCAACAAACGGCATTTATGAGGAAATATTTACTTGGTTGACTAAAAAGCAACACAGCAAAACTAAATCAATCCCAGCATGTTCCTTTATGAATTCTGCCAAATAAACAGCTTAACCTCTCTGTAATCTATGTATAATCTAAGTGTCTGCCTCCCCTTCTGTGCTTTAGCTCAAACACATCATATCATCACGTACACACATCTATCAATACCTGCCAATCACAAAGCACAGCTACAAATCTGTGACGGCATATTGCACAAAAGATCTATTCAGCTACAGTAGTACACCGATGGAAAGTCAAGCTGCTTTCCAAACACGTTAATGTAGCAAGTAATGACAGACAAGACCGTAAGAAAACGATCTTTTATGCAACATTGATTATCTTCCCTCAACCACTGCTTCTCCCACTACATTGGTTTTGTAAATGACACCTGCTGACAGAATGCAGCTGTCCAGGATTGTAAAACTGACATATTATACACAGCAAACAAAAAAATTTGACTGAAAAAGTGATGCTTTTAGCGGTTAAAAGTCAGCAATCATGAAACTAAATTAAAGACACATACATTGTTCACATATATCATGAGGAATTTATTCTTCATAGACATGTATTGGTTTACAATAATGGTAAATCTCTAGTATCTACTTTTACAAGCTCAGTTAGAGCAAAATTCAGCAATGTTCATGAAAGGGGTGAAACAGACCAACAATTATAAAGAAGCTACGTATCCTTTTGATCAATCGATTATACCTTAAATACAAATATATCAGATCATGTTGGCAGTGAACATTTTCATTTTTAAAGCAACATTTTCCCCCCCTTTCTCTACAAATCTTTATATATTATGACTACTAAAATAATAATCAGGTAGTGTGGCCCCAGCATAGCACAAAGTAGCTATGAACAGGGGAAACGTTCATTCATGAAGTGCTAACTATCAATGTTCCCTTTCCTTTGGCTTCTCTGCTCATCATGGTCCTTTTTTTGTGTGTGTAGAGATTTAGAAAATAAGAAAAATCACAAACTGACAGTTTCACAAATGTACTTTTGTGATTTCATTCAACTGTACAAAAAGAACTTAGAGCTAGATTGAAAACAACAAATAAGAAATGCTGATAAATACCAAAAAAAAATTTAAAATAAAATCCCCAAGAATTGAGTGTTTGGTTACGTAGATGAAGCTGTTGCGTTTTTTTTTTGTTGGGTTTTTTTTGGAGTACAAAGTCACACAGGCTGTGAGTGAGGCGGACTTGCAGTGGAGAACTTGGACCTCATAGTCAGAGAGAAGGCACACGATCAAGATGAAGGCTGGGCCTCTCCGGGCTGCCGTTGTCTTCATCCTGGTTCATCTCTGGGCTGTGGCCGTGCTCATCTGTGCTCTCCGGAGATTCATACGGATAGTTTTCACATATTTCCTCATCCTCTTGCTCTTCTTTAATGCTTTTTTTTTTTTTTTTGAGATAAACACCGAAAAAAACAACAACATGTGAGCAGAATAAGATTAAGCACAAGTCAGTCACTATCAGGGGTCAAGGAGGGGAAACTTACAAAGCTTGTGGAGGGGATTGTGTTGCACTGCTGTCACTTTGGTATCCAGATCCATTAGCGAGGGCCCCATTCATCTGTTCCTGGAGGACATGAGGCAAGGAGTGCAATGGGATGCTGCCCATGGAGGCCGGGCTGTAGAAGGAGTTGTTGCCTTCGAGACAACCGCTCTGGAAAAAGTAACGTGCGTTTAGTTTTGGGGCACACACTGCCAACCTTGAAGCTTTGTCTGCATGCAGCTTCACATCTTTTTACTTTGAGAATATACAGAAACGCATCTTGAAATACTGTGTTACCTGAAGAGCAGATCCAGCTAAGCTCTGACGGTTCTGAGAGTTCTTCAGCAGGGATCTGGAAGCACACAAATACAGCTATTTATTCTTTATTTAGTATTTGAAAAGTCGAAGCTAAAGTTTAAATAGCTACATTTTAGTATGTCTGGTGAACAGTTGAGCAACCCCATGGCAACCGGTAAGAAAACATGAAGTCAAACACGCAGGTTAGGCCTCCTAAATATTTTTCTTTGTGTCTGACGTAGCAACAGTAACATAGGGAGGCCGTGCTAATGAGCATTTCCTTCAACCCGCTGGAACGAGCACTGCCAAAATACACACTGAGACTCCAGGTCTGTTTGTTTAACGAAGTCTCCACAATTTAAGAGTGTGAGTCACTGCTGTACGACATGAGAAATGAGGAACAGAGCTGCCACAGGACAGTTCTGGTTAACTACTGATAGTGGTTTATCAAAAGAAGTTGTAAAAGTCCACGCTTGGCTTGTGTGAACTGCAACAGGTGTGGCATTTCATCTGGCTCACAAAAACCCTGAATTTGCAAAGTAGGTCCGAGGGCTTAGTGTGCAGGTTTCACTCGTGACTATTCACCTGCCTGCGTTGGTTACAACTCGGTTAAAAGTACTTTAAAATGTAAAGTCAGAACAGTGCTGTCTAGATGCCCTTCTCTGTCCTCTAACCTCTATTGCTTGAATGTCTGTAATTGGACCGCTGTGTATAAATAAAGGTTAAATAAATGAATTTCCCTGTATAAACATCTCAATCTTTCATTATTATCATACCACACTTTAAGCCTTTGAAACTCCAAGACTTGTTTACTGTAAACATTGTGTGTACTTCTGAGTTGGAGCCACAAGGTCAAGTTCTTTGGCAAAGTCAGTCCGCTAACTTCTACTAATATCTGAAAACACACAGACTACAGGCGTCATGGACAAAGCATACGTACCCGTTACCAGCAGCTTTCTGGGGCCGCCTTCTGTGAAACTCGATCTCATCCACCGTCCACACGGCTCCCTTCACGTTCTCCAAACGTACAAAGCATTTGTGGAGGCTGAGATTATGTCGGACTGCATTCTAGAAGATTCAAGCAAGGAAATGATTTGGCACCGGCACATTCTATGACTGAACTTGTATTCGTACAGTTACATGAAAACTGAAACTAAATACAGTCCCGTCTCCATGGGTTTCCTGTTTTATTATCAAATAACATAGACTGTGACAGTGTTCGCACCTTCCAAGTGGCTGCATTGCGCCTGAAATATGCAAAGTTTCTTGTGAACCAGTTGTAGATTTCATTTAATGTCAGCTGATTGCGAGGTGATTCGAATATAGCCTGAAAGAGAGAGAGCTTTTAGGAGAGGCTGTAACATTAAAAAAATACACCGATTTGTGTCATGGAAAGAAAAAGTACAAATTTATTCTTTATACAGTATTTTAATTTATCTGTAGCTGTGTAATTAAGTGTGTGTTACCTGTCTAATGAGAGAGGCGTATGTAAACGGAGGCCTGACTTCTGTGCTCAAGTAGAACTCCTTATTATCAATTATATCTGTAGAAAGACACAAACCAGCAATATTTATTCATACATGTACGCACAATAAATAGGAAACAAAGAAGAGATGCATGTCTTTCTTAACTCATTCGCTGCCATTGACGTCTATAGACGTCAATCATGTTTTTTGACTGGGGGGGCTGCAGGATAGTCTGTCGGAGCTTGTCGGTGAAAATCCTGGAGTTTTGGAACGTGCGAGTGTAGCGGTGGGCCAAAAGAATGACAAAGACATTGACCATGGTGGGGCGACAGCAAAAAGTGCCGTTGCCAACAGCCGCTAGCGATCAAAGCCGCGCTAATTTTCGGTTTCGCCACCACCGCTCTCTTGAGCTCATCTGACGAAGCCGAGTCAGATGAGTTTAGAGCGAGCACACAGACACACACACAGACACACACCTAAAAATAGATTTTTTATATTTTGTAAGATGTATTGTTCTGAACCAAAATGTTGACTCGTGTTGTTTGTTTGTAAATAAATGATTTAGCTAACAAAAGGCTAAAAAGTTGACCTTAAAATGCTTTTTCCGAGTTGTTTTTGTTGTTTCATATAAGTAAACAACTGTTCAGTTGTGTGGGATGTCACTAAACCAAAAAATATTGGCATCAAAGTGATTGATGTGCCTCTCTGTACAAAAAGCTCGTTATCTCTGTTTTTTGGTCAAAAACAGGTGTTTTTGCTGAAACGACCCTATGTTTTGCTGCCGATAACTTTAGAACCGAAAATGCTAGAAACAAACTTTTTTTTTCCTGATGAAAGAAGAGAATCTACACTTTCTTTTGATAGTTTCAATGTTTATGTCGTCTTAAAACTTGATATTCTGTAGATCTTGAAAAATCTGTCAAAATTCTTAAAAACTCTGGCAGTAGGGGGCTCTTTGCTCTGAAAACAGCTGGCAGCCAATGAGTTAAGAATAAACAAATACATTAAAATAATACAATCAAAACAATGATAAAAAAATAAAAATCCTATGTCCCCATTCTATTTATATGTATCTTAGTGGAGGCGTGTTTCAGGAAGAAATCAGTCATAAAAATGTCTATTAATTCAAAGTAGTAATCCATGTTTTCACTGCTACCTTGGCTCACAGAACGGCTATATCGCCTCCGCACAGGGGTTCCAGTGAACATGCTATTGGGAGTGAGGACTGAGGGGGATTCAGAGAGCGGCGTCAAGGGTGTGGATGGTGCTGTGGCGCTCTGAGACAGACTCATAGGAGGAGGGCCTTTGGGCAATGTTGCCTGGGAGAAAGACACATTAGAAACCAAATTCACCTGAAAAAACAAAAACAAAACAAAGCAATTAAAGTCAGCAAAATGTCAGTGGAACTACAGGCAAAACAATACTTATTATAATTGAAGGAAGCAGCTGTGGCAGGTACTTACAGGCTGCGCTGCAGGTTTGGGTTCAGAGGACTTAAGATGAGCCATCATAGCTTGGAGTCGCTCTTTGTCCTTCTTCAGCTGTGTTAGACGGAAGATCAAAACAGAAGTTGAGGGTTGGTGAATTCACAGATTGTGTTACATGACATTCAGTATGGGAACTACTTCATTTCTGGCATCCTGAGGACTATAATTATCTGAAGGCCACACTTCTGCTTCTAGTCCTGGTGTAAAAACACAACACAACTGCAAACATTTAGGCACAAGTTAGTTTTTAAAAAATCTAGACACACTAATCTGCCAAGTACTGGTCGAGTTATAATTAATGAAAAGTTTGCAAATTAAAGATGAGCTGTTCCCATTGTTGTTTGATTTTTTTTTTTAAAAAGTATGAAAGGGTCAGATGAAAGAAAACAAATCAAATGTGTACCTGCAGTTCCAACTGCTGAACCACTTGCATTTGGACACGACACTGAGCTGTGCTCTTGTCATCCAGTGTATGCTCACTGTTCAAATGTCTGTCAACAAATAAAGTCAGGAACAGGACATGCTTTAAGGAAACTATGTGCTGCTTCCAAAGTCATATCATTTTACAACTGATAAAAACTAAGTTCACAACACAGAAAAACAAAACAACCAATAGCTCAGTTATGACAAATACCATTTTAAGCAAATACTTTGAAAACACTTTTAAGCTCATTTACAAATCCTGACCAAATTATACAATCTACACACATCTTTCCTTTATGTTTTCTACATCTGTATAAGCATACATGCTGATAGATGTGAACAGACATCCTGTAAGCTTTGGAGGTATACAAGGTTTCACCACTCACTTGAGGAATGCCTGAAAGTCTCCAAAGACAGTCTCACAGCCAGGCCATTTACACATGCCATTCCCATACAGAGGATGGCTGTTCGGTGTGTTTTCATCCAGTGATCCACTGCAAAAAATACACGAGTCAACATGTTAGTATGGAATTGATCTGCATTAAAGCCAGATATAAACAAAACTAGAATACAGTCTGAACAAGACAGTTTACAATTCAAAAGCACCTTTCTTTCCTCTTTAGAAGAGTCTGATGACCATTGGTGGCAGATTGTTGACTGGAAGACTCTCTGGATTCTCCAGCAGCTGACAGGATGCTACCGTTCTCACAGCCTAAAAATGCACATATACACTATAGATAAACTGTTACGCAATACAGTGGGCTGCTACTACAGTTCACATTACACAGTTTAATTAAATGAAACATACAAGGTTCACTACTGCAATTTTATAGTGCTTTCCCCCAGAAAAAAACGGCAATCAATACCTAGCAAGCACTGTAATCACACATACCTGGGGCTGCAGTGGGGCTGGTGGGAAGGACAGACAGCAGGCCTTGTCTCTGCAGGTTGAGGAGATGCTGCTGTTGCACCTGAAGGAGCTGCTGCTGGATGGCAATCTGCTGGGCTGTCAGCTGTGACAGAAGGAATGACAGAACATCAGTCACTTCATTTCTCACCCACTCTGTAATCCTAATATTCTCCTGACAAATACCAACTACAGTTTGTGTTTACGCGATCAAAATTATGTACAGCACACTTCTAAACTATTTGGAAATCATTACAAATGTCTGGTCTGTGTAGACTCTCAGTCAACCAGGTCATGGTAATTCTAGCAGCCTCAGTCAAAAAGCAACTGGACTGCTGAGTCTCTGCTGTGTTGAGCTGATGCTTGTGGAGCTGTTGTTTAGTCTCCCCTATATTCAGGTGTGTGCACTCCTCGCTGCACTGGATTGCATAAAAACATTGAAGCTTCGGTCCTCCCTAATGTACAAAGCACGGTTTGTTTTCCCTGACGTGCTCCCATGTGAACATGATGTTTCTGTTCACCGAGTTGATGTGTTCCTCGAAGGCATCTACTTCTTGAACTTTGATTCTGATCCAGGTGTCATCCGCATATCTAAACTAATGGTTGGGAGTTGCTCTCTTCAAAGAGCTCAATGCTCTGCTTTCTGTTTCATTCAAGTAGAGATTGGCCACAATGGGACACACTGGAGAGCCCACGGCACAGTTGGGCTTTTGTCTGTACAAACCCTCATTATATTTGAAATACGTGGGAGTCCGGCAGAGGTCCAGCAGGGCACACATCTGGCTAAGAGTGAAGTTAGTTCTGTTATTTAACCCTCATCAGTACATGTGACAAAACCTACTTCATCCGTACACTTGGGGTCCAACTAGAACCCAGTAGTATTTCAATTATTTCACGTTTCTGCACCCGTCCATATCCTCTCAATGTATATTTTCCTAAAACGTGTGTCATCTATAGCTACAAATGTGAAAGAAACAATGAAATTACTATGGATGATTACTGATGTGTATTGCTTACAATATTAGTGTAAGAACTCCTGAATTGAAATGAAACACAATGCAACTGAGGCAGTCATCACAAGAGCAACACAACACAAACATACAGAAATAGAGGATGCACAGTCCTTCTGGGGTCTGGCTGGAGTCCCCATGGACCCCAAATGATTTGTCTATATATACACACCACAAACCTGGTTGGAATCAAATAGGCTCTGGTTTATGTGGGTGACAGCTACCTGAAGGGACTGAAAAATCCAACTTGTAAATAAAAAAATCTGACAATTTATATATATGTACTAGAGATGTAACGAAATGTTCAACTCACGAAACGAAATGCTCACGATATGAAATAAAGATTAAAGAAAATCCCCAACAGTAGGAAGTTATGCAAAAATCTCATTTTCTTCCTCATGCAGACATCCAAAAAATAATGCTGCATCAGTACGAAATAAATGCTCTTTGAAAAAAATCTAAATTGTAGTTTTTTCCCCTTATTTAGACTACAGTGCAAATACAAACATAAAATCTCAATAAAAAAAAGTGCTTTGTTGTTGTAATAATCAGGATAACTACATTCTTGAATGAAAAGGAAAACAAATAGCAGTTCTAGGAGCTGCAGTCTAGACCTATAAATGTCTGAACTGTGAACTAGTTGTACTCGCCGCAGTATACGGCGAACTGTAGCGGCATATTTTGCACACGGTTTTTGTTTTATCCGCAATCTTCTCACCGTTCTCTCGTCATTTACATAGGAAGCCAAAATAGGTCCACACCACTGATTTATTTGACGAAGGAGTGTCAGCTAATTCCTCAACCCCGTCTCCCTCCGTTTGGAAGCGAGTGTTTTGCTACGGTAGGCGAGGAGGGTCAAAAATCATCAGTCTCAGTGGTGCGCGGCGCCCCTTTTCGTTTTCTTATTTCGTGCGTCTTTGAATTTTATTTCGCCATTTTTTATTTTGCGTTACACCCCTAATATGTACTGATGAGGGTTAAAGAGCTGTCTTGAAGTCGTGCTTTTCTGAAAGTGTCCATAGAAGGAAACCATCTGTGGTAAACTGAAACAGCCATTTAGAAACAGAGGAACCAAATGATCAAGTAACTATAATGCAGCGCTGAGATCTTTCCTGCCAGAAAGATTCACGACCACTAACATCTGGAATCAGCCCTGACCTGGCAGCTTCACCACCGTTCTCATGCCAACCATGTGAGGCACGAGTGTTAGGGAGTTAATGGGTCATTAGACTTGCGAGGTGGGGGTGACCGACACCTGAAGCTCCCAATCAGTCAGTAAGAACTGAGGAAGCCTCTTGAACGAAAGATGAAATGTATACAACAAACTAAAAGAGAGGTCCAGCTGCTTGTTCCTGAAGCTCCTAGTAATCCAAAATTGAAATAATCTCAATACAGCTGGAACTTGGAGCTGAAATTGGTACTAATTCTCTCTGTTATATAATAAATATGTTACAGGGAATGAATACTCATCAGCTGATAAATATAATAATAATAACAACAGAAAAACATACCTCTTGACTAACAATCCCAGCGTTCTTCTGGTGCAGCAGCTGCATATTTAGCTGCTCTTGCTGATTCTTGAAGACCTCTTGAATTTGTTGCTGCAGATATGTTGATATAATTGCATTCAAGCAAACAGACAGATTGAGCTTAATGTGGAATAGAAAAAAAAAAAACACAAGTGATTGCCTACCTGGTGTAACATGAGTGCTTTCTGTTGCTGGAGAAGGGCTTGGAGCTGCTGAGGACTGAGGATCTGCTGCTGTGGTGTCTGCTGGAGCTGCTGAGGAGCCTCTGCTGGTGGGGTCATCATGGATAATGACACAGGGATCTTTATTGTATGGGAAAACAACAGAGAGTAAAAATCTATGGCAGAAAAAAAAAAAAAGAACAAAACACTCTTGAAGTTAAGTCCGTGACAAGACTCTTCAAAGAGAAATTTTAATGGGCTCAGGAACACTGCAGCGGCAAACAACAAGTAGAAAACAGACAGTAAAAGGGCTGTTTGGTTGTGAATACGTGCGACTTGCATCAAATCTATTTGTATTGCATCCCAGTGCAGACCACCAGCGTTATGAGATTTGGTTTTTACGTTAGGATATGACAACATAGAACATGAAACAATCACACAAAATAGCTGGAATATGACTTTTTGTAAGAGCGAACCGTTTGGAACCTTTCTTACGCTGTGTAACAGTGGCGAAGGCAACCAAAAGAGTCATTTGCTTCGTTTGGCGTTCAAATGTGGCTCTGCACTCCTCTTACAGTGTTCTGTGGAGCCGACTTAAATCTCCAAACAAATTCGTAGTGGTGTCTTGTATTTCCATACAATTGATGACGGCTGCACAATCAGGTCCAAAACGCTAATCATGACTACTCTGATCAATTCCGAGAAACACTGTCAAAACATTTTATTACACTTTTTCCACATGTACATAGCGCACTGCTGTCACTTCCCAGCTGTGCTACATTCCTGCTAACGGACAAATCATTGCATCGAAGACTTGAAATGAGATTCTTCAGATTCAGAACAGTTCATATGCAGGATTTTTATGTATTCCACCCTGTTCTCTATGAGTGAAGCTCACATCTTAAACATCAATATTGCAGTCAACCATGCTTATTTCATTGTTGCAAACCCAAGCTGCTTTTCAGTCATTCTCTCCTGTTCGTTGCTCATACGAAGCCTGCATGTCAACAAACTCCATGTTGTAAATAAAGCTAATAAAACAGCTTTGCTCTATCTGACAGCCTTCTCTGATAATTTAACTAGATTAATCAGGGAAAATGACAACTGTGTCACTTTTGGTTTTGCTTCTGGCAGCAAAAAAAGTTGAATTAATTAGGCTCACATTAAACTGCGCTTCCTGTCATGTGACCGTTTCACACGCGTGCACATTGTGATGCTAATGCCCAAACCATATATCGTGCAGCTCCAACGTAAAATGCACATAAAAGAAGAAGTGTCTTTAATCAGGGCAAAAGATTACAAGACACAGATACATTTCTGCTCGAGTAACCGGCTTCCTTGGTTTTATGCTGTAGGCGTAGGTTTGTATCGGAGATTTTAACAACACTTCTGGAGCAAGAGAAAGGCTTTACACAGGATTTTCACTGACAGAAGCACAGCAGATATTACTTGCGGTTACTGGCCTCACCGACCAGCCCAGTGTTGTTATTGTTACACTGTTTATTGTTTCTCTCATCTTTTCCTCTCACCCCAACCGGTCGAGGCAGATGGCCATTTTTTTTTTCCTCCTAAATCTAGTTGTCTCTGAGGTTTCTTCCTCCTTACTGTCAGCCAAGTGCTTGCTAAATGAGTTCTTCTTAGGTTTCTCTAGAATATTTTATGGTCTTGATCTTCTTATGCAAAGTGTCCTGAGATGACATAAGTTGTGATTTGGTGCAACACAAATAAAACTAAACTGAATTACTAGCAGTGGCTCGTCCTTGAATCCAACAGAATCAGGCAAAGTTGGACTAAAACTGAACTCAAAATAGACATGTCTGAAGGGGGTTTTCACAGCTGAAGAGGAGGTTATTTGTGCAATTTAAACACACGTACACACAGAAGAATGTGTGTGCACTCTGACTGCAGAGTCTGTTCTGTGAAGTGCACCGCCACTCCAAGAGCTCCGATATGAAGTGAATTAAAGCTTTTTGGAACACAGCGTCATAAATTCTATCAATGAGGTTAATACATGAATTTAATATGTTCCAGCCTTGTTTGAACAACAGTGTAGTAAGAAAGGAATGTATACACGAAACAATAATCCAACAAAAGAAGTCATACATCTTAGGGACTAAACGATTATTGGGCTGGATGATTTTCAAGATCTTCCAATTTATCGGTATCTTTTCCTAAAAAAAAAAAAAAAAAACACGTCCTAATCAAATAAATTAATTTTAAACCCACTGCTGTTGCACCTCTGTCTATAGTATATAAAAAAAAAACAACATTTCATCAAAGTTTTGTGTTTGATTTTGCGTTATTCTAAATTTTGACAACAAGACTTTTATTTTCCAAATCTCAGCTATTAGTCTCCTTGATTACCAATAACTGGTTTTGGCCCTGACAAAAAAAATATTATGTTCGCTCTTTAATACATTTGTTGTGGGAAATATGTGAAATAATCAGATTTTATCAGATTTCCCCTCATTCTTCCCTGTAACCCACTTCATTAAAAATTAGTGAGTGTACTGTAGACACCAGTATACAATCAATAACTGCTACTGAGTGCAAACCCACACATATATCATGTCAAACTGTCAAATCTACTCCTGTGCAGAGCTGCAACTAACAACTGTTTACACTATCCACTGTTCTCCTAATTCTTTTCTTTATGAACAATTTAGTTTTTCTCTAAAAATGTAAGAAAATACTCAAAAAGGTTCATAATTTCCTACAGCTGAAGCAGACATTTTAACATGTTTTGTTTGTACACCAGCCTAAAAGGTAAACACATTTAGTTTGCTGTAATCTTAGATAAAGAAAAGCATCAAACAGTCACATCTGAGAAGCGAAAACCAGCAAATGATGAGCATCATGGTTTTGAAAACTACTGATATTACTCAACAATTAAATTTCTGCATTTAATTAATTTTCTATCAACCAACCAATCAGTTCATTGACTAATCATGGTAGCTCCTGTGCCTCTGGTGCAAATTCTGAAAACAATTTAGAATCACTCACAGTGCTCATTATTTATTATTCCCACTTTACTGGTCATTCTGGAAAGCTGAGCTGCCTCAACTGCCATTTCAGCTAAAAATGAACCAAACAACAACAACAACAACAACACTGGATGGCTTAGGGGAATTAGAACTCCATCAAAACAACAACAACCAGTCCCACAAAAACAACAACAACATCCTCTGTGAGGCACGCAGCAAATTACCACACCCTCCCCCTCACTGTCAAGCCCCATAGCTCAAGGGATGTTTACAGTAAACATAAACAGAGTAATCAAAATTGCACAGAGATATAAATAATGAATAAAAAAAGCATACAGAGCCTGTTTACGAAAACAGAACTTGAGATTCGTATTTTAATTAAGGTCTGAACCACAAACAAACATTTCTCTCCAAGGCAGAGTCTGTTTTGAATCGGGTAAACAAACTGACAGTGAATTTCACACAGGCTTTGGGCTAACAATAACAGATGACTGCCTTATAGTTTGTCCTTTCTTATGAAATTCAATGCTGCAGAGGTGGCCACCAAAGCAATGAAAACAGGTCTATCCCACAGACAGAGCCAGTTGGCCCCTCTATTTTTCTGTGGACACCATCAACACAACAACAGCCTTTGCCTAATCCCTGTTGCTATGGCAGCCAGCAAGTCCAAACATCTTCTGTTGTTGTTATTGTTGAAAGTCATACCAGTGAGCAACTGAGTGTAAACACAGATCTGTTCCCGCAAGACTGGTCTTGTGAACTCCGAGATGACTGACAGCAAATAGAAATGTTGAAAACTTGCTGAAAAACAAACACAATATGCCTCCCCTTAGGAGACTTGCTTCTTACTAATATGCCTCAATGGGTGTGGCTCAACAAAAGAGTGACATTTGGAAAAACACATGCACTTGGAAATAAACTCAACTGAAGTTGAGTTTTGTGACAGGAAATCTATAAACACTGAATTACACAACCACGAACGTGTGACATGACTGTCATGCGCAGATACACAAACACATTTCAGCAAAGCAAAACATTTTAAAACAAGCTTCACTGTAACGTCACAGAACAATTAGAGAATAAGTACGACAAACCTGATAGTCTCCATTGACAAGTCGGCCTGGGCACTGAAAGAGACAAACACTTCTCAGCAACAACGTTCTGCCTGACAGTCTTACACAGCCTCGCTAACCTACATGATGTGAGCATAAACAAAACTAACAATATAACACTGATCCCTCCGCCCAGCAGGAGCTGAGCTCTCCCTCCCCTTCTAAGTCTCAGCACCCCCTCCCCCCATCTCTGTGCTTCCATTCAGCAAAAAAAAAAATAAAACCTTTCAGTTCCTACCCAGGCAAACAAAGTGAAAGGTTCAGGGATACTCGGAAATGTTATCGACAAAACAAAGTGCCTCACATTCTGGTGCAGCTACAAGACGTGTACACTGTGTCCCATATCAGCATGTAGCCGTTCTGTGCTTGACTATTGACATGTGAATGCGTGTTGTTTGGATACCACACTAGCTGTGTATAAATTCAGCAGAGAATTGACATTCACACTTTGGTCAAGAAAACGCAACTGCATCAGTTGCAACACATATTTGTGGCATCGAGGACAAACATTTACACATGCCTCCATACAGCTGCACGGTGTTGCAACGAAATAACAAAATTGCACTCGGCAGAGAAAAAAAAAAACACATGAAAGCGTACCAGAAGAGAGCAAAAATTACTTCAGGGCTGCAGCTAATATTTCATTATCTCTTCATCTGCCACTTATTTATTAAAATGTCATCACAGCTTTCACATAAAATAATGTCATCTCCAAATGGCTTGTGCAGACCAGCCAGCAACACAAAACACACATGTTACATCCACTACATATTACAAAGAACAGATCTGTGCAATTGACAGTCTGGGAATCTTGAAAGGAATTTTAAATTTCTTTTCAACTGAATTTAAAACTGAGCTGTCCTAGATTTCTTTCTTGGCTTTCAATTTCACTGCACAATTGCTACAACTTGACTGTTTTGAGCTTCTAATGATAATAACAGCAACATGAAAATAAAACAAATCCCAACTACAGCTAAATGACTGAGACTGAAAGAAGGTCTCAGACTATTTTCATAAGCAATAAATGGGCACTTTTGTCAAGAAAATGCCAAAGAACACAAAAAAAAATGCAGATTTTAATTTCTGAAACTGCACGGATTTTTTCCTGTCAGATTAACAGTCTAAAACGCAAAAAAATAAAATAAAAAATACACACATAAGACAAACTGTTTCCATCCTACATTTGTACAGCTTCACCATTATGTCGTATCTATCGGGGATATGGTGAGACGGACACAGTTACACATAAAGTACCACATTTCCATAAATACAGATGTACTTTTGAAACATAATACTAAAGTGTCGGACAGATACAGCTGAGAGTGACTGACCCTGGGTGCCTCTGGAGGAGGAGTCTGGTTGCTCCTCAGTCGACTCTCATTCTCGGTATGATTCCCGTTCTCTGTCTGACTGGCTTGAATGGTGTGGCTTGTTGGTTCTGACCGGGACTCATGCATCTGGACTTCACTAGCCTGAAAAAGGACATGAACGCAAAAGGAAACGGCTCGATGAGTCGATACAATATGACTAAATTTCGGAAGCAGACAAGCAGAATACCATTGCCTAAATGCTTTTGACAAGGCTATTGCATCATTTTGTGATTAGAAGTTTGTTTTTCGAGAGTAATTTTAACAGCACTGAAAAGTTTCTAAAATCACCATGTAAAAGAAACTCAATTTGTGTTGTGTATAAAACGCTAAGCACTAACAGTTCAAAACTACAGTGTTCTAGCCCTACCCACCAATACAAACATGCTCTTCTACAAGTGAGGGAGGAAGATGTTAGGTCTATTTGTTGAATAACCGAGTGCTGCCATGACTACTGTAAACACAGGGGCCCTGGGTCTGTGTTTATGTGCAAACATATCTTCCTTCTGGAACAATTTACCATTAACCAGGTGGTGCGATAAACTGCTGTGGCAGGTAGTACAATGCACAAGTAGGCTTTTATGTATACAGCTTGGGAGTGTTTGAGTCAAAAGCTGAGCAGCATAAACAAAGGTAAATAAAGTAGGCAAACAAATAACATAAGCAGATGCAAAGCTACAGAGAAAGCCTGAAATGAAACAGACCACGTAGCCACAAGGATAATGTCATTATTTTCAGGATTACACAAAATCCCACATTAAAATTAGCCTGTTAATCAAACTAATCAGTCAAGCCCAACGGAGCGTCAATGTCAACATCAGGCATCATCTGACAGATGATTGGGGTAGATACTCATAAAGTCATGAACAAAAAAGAAACCAACTAAATCAGAAAAAATGTGAAAATGACTAATAGTAAGTTATGTCTAGCTGAAGAGATGCAGCAGACAAGTTGGTGGTTAAAAAAAAAAAACAGGTAACTGCCACAATCTAACACTAAAACCTGTCTGAGAAAAACAGGCAGCTGTTCTTAAGGTCTCTACTGTTTACTTTTGCTTTCAGGACCAGGATTAGTTCTGAAGACAAAGGGGCAGTTTTCCTGTTGACATTTTAAAGAGGTTGGGTGTGATTTTGGTTGCAAAAAAGAGGCAGAATACTATGTCAATATCTTATCCATTTAATTTTACATTCAACAAAACCGAAACTATCAAGCAGTGTTGCATTATGACCATTTTATGGGATGAGCTGAATAAAAACTACGTGATGAATTTTTACTGTTCTTGCCACAGGGGCAGCTTTCCAGCAATAGGTACCATCACTTTTAAAGAACATAGAAAGGGAACACTACAAAGCGGATTTTCCTAAAGAAAAAATGCAAACAGTATCCACGAATATAAAACTGGTTTCACACAGACTGTTATTTGAAAATGAATTTCAGATGAAGATTGAGTCATGAAATCAAAGAGTAAAGCAAACACGTACAGAGAAAATCTTGTAAAATCAACTGAACTTAAAAGACGTAATACTAGTAAAGTTGCACTTAGATCAACAATAATAAATTGTGTCTGTGACCATTACTAAGCTTTCAAAAACATCCAAGTGTTATTTAATGTTACTTATCATTACAAATGGTCTGAATCTAAAGTTTTACATAGCTGCTGCGTAATTTAGCTCTTCATGCAATAAGTAAACCTGTCAGCTTTGCTGTCGTCTACTCAGAAGTAATGGATCGACCAGTTGATCAGCATAAATAAGATTCAATATTGTAGAAAGTTATAATCTGTTAGATTCGGCTTCAGTAACAGGCGGCCCACGTTTAGGAAACTAGATTCACAACCTACTATCACAACGCGGCGCACATCCGCATCTGCACAACCCGCAACCAACATCCAACACGCCATGCCTAAAATTATGAATGAACGTTAACTGATGTAACGTTAATTTAGTTTATTACGGCGATGTGATAGTCGTTAAGTTGCCTCCACGCGACGTGAATGGAACCGATATCCGTTAATAGCAACCATTGCAGTCTGAGCTTTCGGTTGAGGACTTGAGCCTTTAGCTTCAATAAGCCACATAACCAAAGAAAACAAAAGGTTCAAAAGTCGGATATATTAACCCCGCAGACAAACTAAGTCTAGTGTATTGGTGGTGTTTGATGACCTAAGCTACTTACACAGGAAAACAGCTTTTGACCAACCTTGCGGGTAGCGTTAACGGTAGCTACAACAAAAGCTAGCAGCGGTCCTGACGCTAGCTTGCGAGAAACGTTTCTCTTTCGCGTGTTCGTTTCGCCACCCGGTAATAACACCCCAAACGTGACATTCAATACAGTAACAATTCAGCGGGTGTTAACGAGCTGTTGAATCAACGTGTACTCACAGAATTGTGTACGCTCGGACAGTGTTTGAGTCTGGGTGGTGTCTGTGGAGAATCCTCGCTGCTGTGTCTGCCTCAGTAGCGAGCTAGCCACAAGTTGCTAACAGAGGGCGTGGCTTAAGTAAAAGTAAACAATGGTGACGTCATGTCCACACGAGGACTGTTTCAGATCAGCTTGAATTTTGTCGCATAATCGAAGAAAAAAGAAGTGAGAGTTTCCCTTTATCTTGAAGTGACACTCTGGTCCATGAGCTGTGTGCAAAATGTGAACATTTCACTTTTTTAAAATAGGGAAATAGCAGCCTAACGAAGCAAGGGAATGACAAAAATGTAATCAGGAGGTTGCGTATCAGATAAAAACCAACCATCTGTCAGGTAAACAACAGTGTTTTCTGTAAAAACAGATTCAGTTGAATGACCTGTACAACAAAATGATAAAATTCTACATGGAGCTTCGCAGGGTCCTTTATCAGAGAAAGCCCATATAGCTAGAGATAAATGAGAAAAATACTAAGTACTGCTTTGTCTGTGTAGATTGTCAGTCATCCAGCATATTGTAATCCTTAAAGCTTTACTATAAAGCAACTGGACTTTCCTTTTCAGGTTTAAAAAGATCTAAATATAGTTGCGACTAAACAGCAGCTACGTAAGTGTCTGGCTCAACACCTGAAAATCAGCTTCTTTGGACAGTCCACCAGCATCTGAAGGATAAGAGACACTCCTTTGAGAACAGCAATGTTCACATTCTAGATGGTACGATAGAAGAGTGAAGGAAGCTATCTATGTTGAACAGGCACAGCCATCTCTAAACTGATGAGGGGGTCTACGACATCCATAGTGCAGTGCTGAGCTCTCTCACCAGCATTAACATCTTGAGTCACCCCTGACCACAGCCGCTGTTGTTTGGAAAGCTGGCAGTTTTACAGCCATTGTTGTTGCTGCTTGTGGGAAACGGGTCAGTTTCACACCATGAGGCATGTGAGTCCCAGGTCTCCAATAGGCCACAAGCCCTGTGAGCTGTGAGTGAGTATGTAGGCTACATCTGAGACTCACAATCTGTCAGTTACAACTAAAAATGCCTCTTGGATGAGAGTTGAAATGCCTTCAAGAACCTAAAGAGAGAAGTCCAGTTGCTTTATACTGAAGCTACTAAGATAAGTATTACCTTGCTCATGAAAAATAGCCTTGATGCTTGAAGGAATATGATCACAGCAGAAATTTCTCCTACTATATTGATATGAAACATTTCTGAAACAGGAATCGCCTCTGCCATGAAGAAAGTCAAATCTTTCGGGAACGGAAACGACAGGCTGATTACTCGTATCGTTAAAATGAAAAACTGACACCTTGTTTACAAAATGACAGTTTTTCACTGGTTAGCACTGGTTTTGAATATCAGTAATAATGACATTTTCTTTCCATAACGTGATATTGTGTAAGAACTAGTTTTAAAAATGACTTTTTACAATATTCAGCATGCAGGGAAGCAGTCCAGAGCAAAGATGGATATGTTATTACTGACCATAGACTCTCTATAAAAATATATTTTCTCCCATTTTATATATGGCACTAACCAAATTTTCACAAGGGTCCTGCTGAAAACCGTGAGCAGTGGTAGTAATAACATTGATAAGATTGCACAACCTATGCCACAGCAATAGTGCATGTAATGATGGTCTGTGCTAAAACTATCAATCTTCAGCCGATATACCATTACGGTCTATATAAGGACTAGAACTCAAAATAAAATCCATTTGTTATTTCAAATGCGGCCTTTTTATAAAATATTTTTATTCCTTTTGCATTTATGTGACCACAAGAGGGAGACATTTTCTCTCGAGCTGTTATGAAATGGTAGCTCAATAAAGTGTTTTATTACTCCTATAAGGAAACAATTCCAATGTTACAGCAGTAACATTACAAAAATCCACAAACCGTATAAGAAAGTAGGTTTTCCATGAATTATAACAAGCTTTATGCTATACAGTAAGATGCAGGATTGTCCTTGGAAATTATGTTTACACTGAAGACACTGATAGAAGTCTTTTGCAAAAGTTACAAAGTAAACACGTTTAAAGTAAGGTATGTGCACAAGCCTGTATGAAATAAAGGCCTCTCAGTTTCAGAGTTTCATTCTACAGTCAATGTTTCTTCACTGAATTGCCTTACCTTTATCAATTAACAAGAATGTCTACTTGATTCACAGCAAAACTCTACTTTCAGTGAAAATTATACTAATGTGCAAAATTCAATCTTGGTAGTTAACACCTTGATTATAATGACTCAACCACATTTCCTAAAAAGATAAAACAAAACAAACATCTAAAACTCCAATATGTCGTTTTTCATTCTATATTGTGCTTATTAGTTTCCACGGCCACTTGTAAGTATTCCAAAAAGCAAAAGGTTGAAGTTTAGGTGTCTTTATTTTTCATTTTCAACATGTGTAAAACTAATAGAGAAACATGACTAGGTACAATTTCAACATGCTGAACACAGAGGACTTTAACATTGTAAACCGCTGAAAAGCACAAGGCACCATCCAAGATCAACAATCAGTTACAAAGTCTGAGATCTGAAGAGAGCGGTCAGCAGTTTATGTGCAAGGGAAATTTATTGTTACTCTATTGTCCTAATGTATGTGTTTCTAACATCATTACATGAACAACTAAACAATAAGTTTGGCAACGTCTGTAAAACTAAGTGTCAATATTGTTGATTTTAGCAGACAATCCCAACTGAGCCATCAGCATTACAAACACTTCAACATTTGATTAAACTGATAAACCACAGCAGCAGCCTTTCTATGGGTTTCAATGCACACTCCCATAGTTGCGTAGAAATAACCTCAAATGTCTAAGTACTACAGTACCAGTCCTCAGAAAGATTCTGCTCTGCTCTAAGCAGTCACTCATACAGAAACACACTCAAAAAAAGGCCTTTGGTGAGACGTAAATTACATGAGTTTCAACACTTTCCTAACATTATTATGACTTCAAATAACACAAATACAGCCTATTACATATGAAACCACAAAGGGAAACACTTTAAAGCTAAGGATTTGAGAGAAAATGAAAGTTTAGGTGTAGCAGTAATAAGCCATCACTAACTTGTTTCATACAGTTTCAGCCTTGCAGCAGTGAAGGCATCACTTCAACAAACACCTTTGATTTGTACAAATATATTACAATAGGCTCAAAACAGCAACATCTTTCTTTTTTGTGCCCTTGTGACAGATTTCTGTGTGCCTTGTGTCGATTGTTAATTTTTACCTGTGGTCAGTTTTATCTAGTTGAAAAATAATTGGTGGTAAAAATGTAATTTGAACACAGATGAAGTGAATACATAAAACTCTTTGTCGGTGACACACTTAATATCAAAAGCCAAAAAAAGGAGAAAGATAACAAAAATGAACAACAAGAAAATCAGCTTTACACTTCATTAGAAACGGTGACAGAAAACCAAAGTGTATTTGGTTTGTGGTATCACAACTCCATGGAACCCTGGAGGAGCGATCAGGTGTCACATAAACACAGTAGGAAACAAAGTGCTTGATTTAGGGCAGAGGCTGAAACAAAATGACAACCACAAGACTGCAAATTTGCCAGAAATTGTACAGAATACAAATGATTGCATATATTTCTCAGCATCTACTCAAGGTGTTCTGTGCACTGAGGTCATTTTATTGTAACACGAACATATTCCTTTCACTCGTATCCTAAACAAAAAAACAAAAACGGACTGTGCAATTTTCTGCTCAAATACTAGCCATACAGCATACTAAATATTTACGTTGTCCAGCATAGGCAACAGTGTTTTGGCTGTAATTTACAAAAAGAGAAACAAGCTGACTAGAAAAGCCTCGTATTATTAGGATAAAGGTTTGCTTTGTAGAACTTGGCCTCCTCTTAAATCCAAAAATGAGATTTATTTCAAAGACCTAGCTTTGTTTGTGCTCAGTAAACTGCTCAAAGTATGTCATAACACATTAAAAAAAGAATTAAATGATGTGCTGTTTTGGTTACAGTTTTGTAAAACTGTGCAGTATAAAAACATACAAACACTTCCACAGACAAAATGAAACTAAAATGGTTTTGCTTTCGGCTGAAATAAAAGTATTTTCATTGAAAAATTTTATAGTACTTGGGCTACACTGAGGTAATTAAGATGGTACATTAAGCAACTAAACTTCTTTTAAAAATTTGAGCCAGTATTATGGTCCAAATCTCATTCAAAAGAACAACAAAAAAAGAATATCTCAAGGCTTCTGATGTGCAAAGTGTGCTAATGTCTTGATCGACCTCCTTCAAAAGCATGATGCTCCTCATGGGCTGAAACAGAAGCAAACAAAATATCAGGGCTCACATTTCATGGTGTTATTATGGATTATTTAAAAAAAATTAAATAAATAACACTGTCAATGAATAGTAGAAAACGCTCACGTTTATAGAATACTGCTTTAAAAGGTATTTGAGGAAGGAGCTCGTAGATCTTTCCTAAGATGTTGGACTCAGTAGCACAAGAAGCGTTTCCATTCCAGACCTGAACAACATCTTCTCGGTCTCTTACACTGACGCTGACCCCGACTACTTCATCCTCTGCAGGAACAGTACCAGAAAATCAAAGTAAAACATTCCAGATTTAACTTCCTTGAACTTAACAAATGGCATTTTAACAACCAAGAAAATGTACCTGAGGCACAATAGTCACTGAACTGTTCTCCAATGGTGGCCAACAGCAACTCCTTCCACACAGCAGACTGTAAATATGAAGGCTAATTTGTTAAACAGTCACGAAAGAAGGAAGTGCACATAATAAATACTTCAACATGACGTGCCACTTACAGTGCACTCTTTGGGTACTTTCATTTTCCACACACCACCTTTAGCATTGCTTTCTTCTTCCCTGGATATAAACCAGCAGGATGCATTACACACTGTAAATACACTTAAACAGCAGTTTAAAAAGTACATCTTTCTGCAGTTTCTACTCACCAAAGTGGCTTCCTTTCTCCTCTCATCAGGTGATAGCTACATCTTAGTGGCAAACTGGAGACACCGGGGATGTTGTTGTAAACTCTCCAGAAGTTCTACTCCAGTGTCAAGGTGAACAGAGAAAACATTGCATTTTATTGAATCATTTGCTAGCACAGAAAGTACAGACAGTTGACTTTGTTAATATTTCACATTTGCAACAGTGGACAAAATCGCAGCCAAAGGTCTTTTTTTCACATTAACTCTTAAACACACATACAAACTCATTCGTGAACCAAACTAATGATAGACTGAAAATAATCTGCCACGCTAATTAGGTAATTAGCAATTATGCAGATGAACATTTTGATTAGTGAGTGTTTGTATATCAATAAACTTAATTTAGGAGCTCACTAAATTCTATTTTGGTGTATAAGCTATCACATAGAGTCACAGTGCTGTGTGTAATGCTACTGAGCCTGACGCTGATGAAACAGTAAAATGTAGTTCAACCTGTATACGCAGCACGCATGGATGATGCTACAAAATTACTTTCAAGCACAAAGGCATCAATGGAACTCAAAGTGTCAAGCAATTAACTCGCAACTTGCTGTTGACATGTGTCATAACTCATCTCCTTTTATAACAGATGTGCCAGCACTGCACCGGCTGGAGCTTTGCTCTGTTATCAAAAGCGTAAAAGCATCTTACCTGGACGGTCTCCACGGTGTAGATTTTCTTCAGGTTTGACTCGCATTCAGCTGCTGTTGTTCCTGGTAAAGACCTGATAAATAAAAAAGGAATACATAAATATTTTTGAATACAAGCTTGTAAATATCCCTGGCCCTGTAACTTGACATGTTTTCAGTGCTCCATTAATCACACATGTTTCAGAGTGCTGTCCTTAAAGCACACAAGTTAGGGTTCGTCTGAGGGGGGAAGAGAGTCAAATGACACATAATCCAGTAAACAGTAAACAACGCTGACCCCATTTGAACACAGCCCCCCCAGTGTGATTCGCACACACTGTGGATGATGACCTTGTGTAACTCACTGTTGCTGGTGTTCAGCTCTGCCATGATGACTAGACATTCATTTGAAAACTGTCTGCATGTAAACACAGCATTTAATAATAGTTTGACCTAGATAAGTTTTAATCAAACAGAATAAACGTGATTTACACAACAATGGTGACAGAAACATTAGTGAGCACATTTTTAACAATAACACTTGTGCTTATATAAACTCACATTGACCTAGTCAGACATCCAGCTGAGTTATTATGTTTAGCCAGTTAGTCATAATCACGCACTTTCGCTTATTTTAAGATCAGGCCAAGTGGAGGCTTATGTAGGTCAGAGAGGAAACAAATTGCAAGATAAGCTGCATCTACACCATGAAAATGTAGTTTTAGTTGTCATGTTCATTTTCTGTCATTTATTAAAGCAGATAGAAGCAGTTAGACACACTCATATTGCCATCTGGGTTGCAATGACTGACTTCAACCTAAATTCGTCATCTCCCTTCTTTGTTCTCTGTAACAGGTCAGCCACACACAGTTCACCTACTTACCACTGGCTAAAGATTATAAAACAACGGAGGGAAAATAAACTGTTTCCTACCTGTCGAGCCAGAAAGTCCACGGAGAATGTAAAGGCAGAATGTCATATTCATTCTTATTTGAAATCCTTCCCAAATCTCTGTCGCTGAGATGAATGTTGTGCTCCAGCAGACCCGGACTGGATGATGAGCTCAGTTGTAAAGCAGCTACGGGAACTGCCATTGTTACTTCTGAAAGCCGAAAAACTTCTTTTAAATGAAACACCAGCAGATGCGTTGCGCGGACGTCTTCACCTCAGCTGTTATCGTTACATATATATATAGGTTCGTTAGGTAAAATTATCCCCGATCAGCTGCTGACTCATTGGTCGCTTCACCGGTTTGCGCCGTCACAACAGAAAAACGTTCACGCCCGCTGACTGCCTGCGGCATCTACAGCGAACCAGAGCGGTCGAGAAGTTTCTGTCCCATAAGCCCACACATACCTCAGGTGAAATTAAAATTAGCAACGCTGTCAGAGCAAACAATATTTCAATTCAGGCTACTTTTTCCTTTGCTACGCGGACACTGCACTACTGTTTTGTTGATCTTCTCATCTTCCGCAAATGCGCATACGTAATAGCAGACATGCGCAGTTCCCGCTGCCACCAGCTTTGTTGGGTTGCTACCTGCTAACGTATTGCTAACTAGCAAGTATTTCCTGCCTGTGGCTGGACACAGCAATGGACATCGACGCGTTATTGGAAGCGTTTCAAGGCAATGTTTACAGTTATTCAACTGAGCGATTATTTGCTAGATTTTTAGATTTTTTTACATGTGATTCTATGTCCTCAGGAAAATGTGTAATGTTTGCTAACTACGTTACGTACGTTACCGTAACTTAGCTTACCAACAACAACTAGCGTCTAGAAGAGGCACCTAGAGACACTGATCTTTGCCATGGCTTGGCTTAGCTACTTTAATAGTATCTTCTGCAAGAAAGGAATCCGTTTTATTCTACACTTTTCGCTCATGTATTCCCTTTCTTCCACTTAGCGGTTATGTAAAGAGCTAGCTGGGAACGTCACAACATAGTGCTAACAATAAAATGCTAACTTACTAACTTCAATGAACTTTCTGTGAAGCTAACCATGCAGTTTGACAATGTTTTGATGTGACATTTGACTTGTTTTGTTTGAGTATAGTTTCTCTTGACACATATGATAAATAACACTGTGCAATCGCTTAATAGTACATTTTATGCGACAAAGTAGCTTGTAATTAAATGTGATTTAACACTTTTCAGAGTAATTTACAGAGAACACAATTCCTGTTTGGTTATATGCATGCGTTTGTTGTTGTTTTCAAAACTTTCATCTCTAGGTTTACATTACAGGCACATAGATGTGTTTGGTTAATCTGGGGTCAGGTATGTGTACTAGCTGGATTAACAGTATTGCCAATGAACTAACTTTCTGTTATTCATTTACAGATTTTGAGAAGAAAGGGAAGAGAGAGACCTGTCCTGTACTCGAGCAATTTTTGTGTCATGTTGCCAAGACGGGGCAACCAATGTGAGTAGCAACTTACAAGGAGCTGACACATATCCCAAAATATTAAAACTACAAATTTTACCACACAGAAGTGATGACATCAGTTTTCCTACCAATGAAATCTGTTTTTTTTTTTATTTAGAATTTGTTTCATGATGTTTCAGTTTTATTACGCATTTAGCAATTTTAGGATTTGACTCATTGTCTTCCCTATTAAGTGTATTTTTTCTTGACACCACTGGTAAAACATACTTTACAATTGTTTAATCAGCACCATTGTATATTTTAGAAGATTTACATTTTCAATATCTTGCAGGATCTTGTGGTCACAGTTCAAAACATACTTTATGTTTAAGTTGGAAAAAGTCATGGATGATTTCCATGCTTCAACACCAGAACAGAGAGGACTGCATAATCCCAATGTAGAGTATGTTCCCTTTGAAGAAATGAAGAAGAGGATCTTAAAAATAGTGGATGGTTACAATGGGTGAGTGAAGCACAAAATACACTGATTTCTCAAATTGCAAAAAAAAATAAAAAATCGACAGTCACGTCTTCATAGAACACCAATAATTTAGTGTTATCAGTGTTCTAACATTTTATCTGTTGAATTAACAACATGAGCACAAAGAATCATAGATATTTAAATGTCCATTTGATATTAAAATGTAAAGAAAATTAACCTGTTACATCACACCACTTGATAGCCTAGCCGCGCTAGACCCATGCTTTGAAGACGCAAGGGTCTAGGCACGCTCGACAGGGAGGGAGGCGGGCTAAAAGGTTGTCTATCAAATCACTCTGCAGCAGTTGGGTAGGTATACAACCAATCAGCGCAACGAATAGGCTGACGTAGTCCCTAGAGCGCCGGAAATCAGAGGATGCGGTAGTTCGGTGAAGCCTTATTTATACAGTCAATGGGTGAAGCTCAAGTATATTACAGACATGTTAACAGAAAGATTATTCAGAGTCGGTGCTAATGGAGCTCAACGACTGTTGTCGTTTTTGTTGTCGACCCTGGCAGAGAATTAAATTCGTTGTCGTGGGTTGTCTAGCGCGGCTAGGCTAGTTGTTTCTGGTTGTTTCTGTCAGAATCGTCGCACCTCTGTCGTCACTTAGTTACGCCCGCCTTCTGACTCTACACTTCATGGTGATTCGTCCGGCCAGTTTTAGGAGAATCCAGCCTCGAGCCTTATGGAGGGTAACTAGACCCACCCTGGCAGAGAATTAAATTCGTTGCCGTGGGTTGTCTAGCGCGGCTAGGCTAACCACTTGACCTATTTGTGCTAGAATTCATTCATGCCTGTCTAACAGAATTATTTTATTCACATCAGCTGCAAAAATATTTGTGAAATCTTTTGAAAACAGAGCTTCCATGCCAACTGTCTACTCATTTGGGTATTCTGAAAATGGAATGTTTTCACACCCAAAAGTCTAGTCTTAGTTTAAACAGCTGGAAGCAATAAAACAAATATGCAACCACTGCTGGATCTTAGATGAATATTGGAAAAAAATATAATACCATCAAAACCTTCTTAATTAATTGTCTAAGCAGTGGCCATCAGTGACTATGGCTTATCGGATCAGTCCAAAAAATGTATTTTTTTCCCTCATTGCTCTCTAATCAGCTCTTTCCAGCTTTGTCAAATTTTCAAAGACAGTGTCGTTGCAGGCTGTGAGATCACTTTGTGTTCCTGATCCTAAATATATGTCTAACTTCTCCAGAATCCCGTTCACCATTCAGCGCCTGTGCGAACTCCTTACAGACCCAAAGCGAAACTACACAGGAACAGACAAGTTTCTCAGAGGTTTGGAGAAGGTGAGCACCTTACCGTACTACTTTGTTTTGAAAGTCTGTAAATTTTACCATTAAGTCTTTGCATCCAAGATAAACAACAATGTATGGTATTTTAAATAATATATATTACTGTTTTTGCATTGCAGAATGTAATGGTGGTCAGCTGTGTATACCCCTCATCAGAGTACGTATATCAGCTGCGATGTTTTTACTCTTACCTTTGCTGTTCTGCCAGCCGTGCTTCTGTTATGCTGCTTCTGATGCATATTCACAGCTCCCTTGGATTTTTATGAATCATTATTCAGTCATAGAAGTTAACAGTACATTTAACAGCCAGCCATTTATGTGCCTTTCTACTTCTTTCGAAGGAAAAATGGGGCATCCAGTGTAAACAGAATGAATGGAGTGATGTTTCCCGGTAACTCTTCTCTGTATTCAGACAGGTGGGAGCAACATGCTTTATACAGTGACTGACTTCCACAAATCAGAAATTGCTTCATATATAACCAAAAGACAACTAGGCTATAGTAAGGACTGATCTCTCTGGCCTGTCAGTTTGGGTCTAAGTCTTTTAGCTGATTTAACTTGTGATTCAGCTCGTTACATGGCCTGTGTTAGAAATGTCCCTTTTTTCTTTTGTAGTAGAAATGTGAATGGACCAGGAACACCGAAACCGCTCACGAGACCAAAGCTTTCATTGTCGACTTCACTTTCTACCAATGGGCTCCCTGACAGTCCAATCAGCAGAGAGCCAGAGCCAACCACAGAGGAGGTCAAAGAGCACTGTATCAGGTAATAGTTACGTATGTGTGCTTCAGGGTGAGTGTTTAGTACACTCAATTAGTTTATGTAATGTGATAATAGCTGTTAATAGCTGTAAATTTTACCATCATCAGACCTTGTCAAGACCCTACCGTTCAAAACACAAGCAACATATCAGACAAAAACTGAAGTACATCATCTGAATAACTGATTTTGTGTGCTTGTGTTAGTGAATCCTCACTCTCAGAAAGTGCAGTGATACCAAACAGCGGGATAAAGAACAAACACCCCGAGGAAGAGGAGGATTCTGATGCCGACAAGCAAGAGGTCAAGAGGCTGAAGTTTGACGAAAAGGAGGAGGAGGAGGAGGAGGAAACAAGTGAAGAAAAGGAGTCATCTTGTCATCAAGGGTCAGAGAGCTTGTCAGAGACACCGGAGTCGTCAAAAGACTCTTGTGGCGAAGAGTACAAAAGTGGGACTTCTTGTGAGCAACCTGGTATTTCAGATGATCATGGTAAGTGGGAATTCCTCCTTAGTTTGGCTGACGTATGCTTCACTGACACTGTGAGATCATGTGGTTACTGCATAGCAAATAACCGCTTTGTAATGTAGGCGCACCCTTTGAAAACAGTATAGTAACAGCAGAAGAGGGTATATTTACACAAAAGAGAGAACACATGTTTCTAGTGCAAATCCCGTGCCTGTTCTTGTTACCTCTGAAATACAAAGTGAATCTGAACTGTGAAGAAAAAAACTGTTCAACTGGGGCTTAAAGTGGAGTTTGTATACTTTCCAAGCTGTTGGTCAGATGGTGTGATAGTTTTGGAAAACTCCTCCCCTGACATCTCTCCAACATCTGCTATGGAGAGTCTATGTCCAATGATTTCTGTTACTTTCCAAAACAGCGATCCAACATTCATTCACAAGCATTTCACACCATGATTGTCCAGCTGCACAGAGGTGGGACAGGAGCCAGGAGCTGTAATTCTCTCTCTAGCTCTTTTATTTCCCCATTTGTTTAACAGCAATATGAGACATTTTTTAACGTCACAGAAAAAAATTGTTCTTGCATTATTTTTCAATATAGTCTCCTTTAACTTCAATGCACTTTATCCACTGATGTTCAAGCTTTGCTAATCCAATTGTGGAAGAAGGTCACATCTTGAGCCTCCAGATACTCCTCAACAGCATGAATGACTTCATCATCGCTCTAAAATTGGCAACCACTCAAGTAGGATTTCAGTTTGGGAAAGAGATAGAAGTCAGATGGTACAGGTTGTGAGGTGAGTGAGGTTAATGGGGCAACAGTTCAAAGCCACATTTGGTTGCCTCTGCCATCTGTGCTGTGTGGACGGTTGCATTGTCCTGGAACAACAGCATGCCTGCTCGTAGCTGTGCTCTACTTGGCCAGTGATATAAGGCTTCATATCATACAGTTATACCCCAAAATTGGAATTCCACCCTTTGTTTCCAGGTGAGGCTGAGAACTTTTTGAAGTACCTTCATACAAGTGTAATACAACTGAAATGTATCTTGCATTGTATCAGTTGTTGTGGCAGGAGTATCAATCCACAATGCTTTTACTCTAACTTTTACATATCCAGATGGTCATTGCATTTGAGGATTTTTAAAGACTGTGCTGTATGGCTTTAGATACTCCAAAAAAGATAGCCAAGAATTGATTCTATAGACGAGCTGTTATTTAGTATTTAAAAGTAAAACTTTTCCTGCTTTACTCTACAGATCCTAGCAGCACACAGACTGAACCTTCTGAAGGGGAGGGAAACTCATCGGAGGCAGAGGCTGCCCACAGTCCGAAGGATGACAGCGCCGTGGACCAAAGTGAGCAGCCTGCTTCATCAGAGAAGAGTACAAGCTTTGAACAGGACAGTGGGGAGAACAGCAGCAGCAGCAGCAGCAGCAGTGATGGAGAGGGCTTAACTAGTGACAAGCAGGTCCCCTCTTCCAGTAATTCACCTGACTTGTCAACAGAGGGTGGTGCTGACATTTCAAACGGAGCAGAGACAGTAGAGCCTGAGGAACAAGACTAACCTGAGGGCAAGCCCCGCCAACTGACATTTTTTTTTGTACACTGTATGATACCACCCCAAGGGTATATCTGTAGCACTGTGGACCTTTAGGCTTCAGGACCAGGAGCGATGTTGACCTCGAGATTCCTCACGAGGATCTTTTTGTCCTTTGCCCTTTCAACTTCTCTAGGCCACACGCCACCTGGTCTTTAAACTGGAAAGAGATGATTTAAAGACGATTATGGAGAAGACTGCCTTTTACACTGTTGACTAGAAGTTTTTCTAATCTTTTTATCTTGATTTTTGTATCGGAACATTATAATTTAACCTTGAAAACTGATGTATTCGGTAATTTCATTACTCATTTGGTATATATTTCTAAAAAGATACATTCAACAGAGTTGCGTTTTCACCTAAGCACAGTTATTCTGAATCTCTTTCTCATTAATGTGTCTCTCCAGGTGAATGACGACACCTGCCACTGAGAACGTGAAGCGACGTGTCACAAATGCTTTTTCTATGAAGCACATCCCATGAAATCGATTTCTTATTAACATTATCTTGGCACTTGTTAACACTGACCCCTTGAAGGATGTGGAAAAGGTCATAGTTTTGCATTGTCCTTGTATGAAGCCACTATAACACAAAATTGCCAGTAGTAACCAGCTTGGTTAGATAGAACGTTGGTGTGGCTTAAGGGCAGCCATTTGTGCATCAAACTCTGTAAACAAAACACAAGGTACTTTTACACTTTCTATGTCATACCTTAGTTGTGCAGCTGTCACTTTTGATAATTAGGATTTTTTACAGTACGTATCTGTAAATCAGTTTTTGTAGACTTGTAATACATGTCCACTGCCTTCGTAAAACTGATAATCGCTGGAATTTGAAGGCTTCAGCTTGTACCATAGTATTCATGGAAAGCAATAAATGCTAAAATTTTGAAGTGTATTGTACTCAGTTGATATTGAGGAAGTTGTTCAGTTGAGTTGCCAATCAGGTTCCGTGTCATGCCTGATGAACAGGGAATTACACTTTAGACATGCTGGATGATGTGAGTCTAGGAATGGCAAAGCTGAACAAGAGTTTCACTTCAGACAAAAATGTCAAAATTTATATTGATGAGTGATGGTTGTCAATGTCTGGCGTCCCACTGACCAGATTTCTAGCTTCCGTTGCACATAGGCACGATGAGACATTCAGAGTGGGAGGACCTTCATGTCAACATGCTAACATTAGCCAATTAGTATTTAAGCTTCATTAGCTCACATAAAGAGCATCCTTCTTAATTGGCTTAATTTTAGTCAAACCAGTAGTATAAATAAGACTAATATTTGGATCACAGAGTAGCAAAAGCTACCAGACACTGCTAGAAAAATGGATAATCAGTACAGGAAAGATGCTTTTTAAGATGAATGCAAGAAGCTAGGTATGAGTAAGGGTTAAGATATCTGTTGTGTAAGACTGTGAATCATTTTAATCATGAGAGGATAACATCCAGTGACTCCTCCGTGGCCTTGAGACCTCTAAGCTAAGATTATCACTATCCCTGTTGTCAGCACATATCATAGGCCAGGGAGGTATTGGGGGAGACCTAGCTTTTGCCTGTAAACAATGGCTCAGTGGCCACTAATGGGAATGTTGCTCTATTTGAAACATGTAGTCATTTCCAAATTGCAACAGACTGTCCTTGCTAGAAGGTTTCCACCCTTCTCCCAAATATAATTACCATTTTGAGACAGGAGGTGTATTTCAATGCCCATCATTTGTGGGAACACATTTATTTATAGTCTTGAGTGAGACTAGAGAGAGCATGTAAACAGTAATCAGGCTGGCAGTAAATAACTCGTCACCTGAAGGTCAGGTCTGTTAAGGATAACTGCACACTTGACCTGGAGAATCCCCAGACTGGTCAGAAACTTACTAGTCTTGAAATGATCACATGAAGGAGTAGAGAAGGGATTTAGTTTTTGACCAGAGTATCAAGCATGTATCAGAAACACTGCATCCTACATTTCCCATAATGCAACTATTGAGCCTCTGTGACTAGAAAACTGAACTTTATGTGTAAAATTGGTGAAAATTCCATAATTTATCTTATTGGGTAACTGGTTAATTGTATGGTAGCTTTTATCATGTTTAAACTCAGATTAAGTTTGATGAAAACACGCATGACCTGATGTCTGATGGCCAATTCTAGTCCTTTCCACTTCAGAAATTGTACTCATTTGAGGTCTTTTTCTGCTTTGTGTAAACTTATCTTGACTCATTTGAAATGGTCCTTTCTTAAACAGACCCTACGCTTCAGTTTGTTTTACCCTGATACACTCAAGGAATATAAAAGGAAAGTATTTACATTAATAGCAAACATCAGTTGAACCAAAGACCCATCAGACCTATTTTAGGGTGTCCAACATACCTGTGCTTTTCCTCTTCCAGGTTCTAGAAGGAGCACAAGGAAATCCTCTCATGAGCTGTTGGTGAACTAATTGATTTTGACAAGTGGTCATTTCTAATCCTTTATCATGTGATCCATAGCAGCCTGTGTCCCATGCTCACTTTCAGAAAGGATTTGCCACAATAGAGAGCCAAATAGCAATCCAGCTTGTATGGACTTCCGTGCCATACCGATTATTCGTTTTTTTGCTGATTTGCACAAAGTTAGCTGCCATCACTGACTCCGAATGCTGACTTTTAACAGATTTTGTAATGTAAGGAACTATTTCTGTGTTTAGAGACAAATATAATACATACAACATATTTCCACAATGGGTCAGCGCCTGAGTGAAGAAAGTGACCAGGACAAGGAAATCGATGTGGCAGAGCTGCAGGAGTGGTACAAAAAGTTTGTTGTGGAATGCCCAAGTGGGACTCTGTTCATGCACGAGTTCAAGAGTTTTTTTGGTGTCACGGATAACAAGGAGGCTGCAGACTACATTGAAAACATGTTTCGAGCTTTTGACAAGAATGGCGTAAGTACAAACTTCTGCTGCATGAAAGCAAAAGCCTTGTCTGTAGTCATTGTCTCTTCTTAGTAGTGACACTTAACCATGTTTGCCCAAGTATTATTAAATATTTTCAATAGTTGATCAGTAGAAAATGAATCTGTTGCATATTTCATAGTTTAAACTTTCGCTTGCAATAACTGTCTGATGATTAAATACAAAATAATTAGCTGCAGTTGTACACATTTTAGACTGTTGCCTCTATTAAGTGCAGAATATAAATTCTACCTGCTATATTAAAGGAACATTTAGCTGCTAAATGACATCAAAGCAGCCCTTCGTGCCATTTGAACTCTTTCCTTTCATGCACGCAGGACAACACCATCGATTTTCTGGAGTATGTGGCAGCTTTGAACTTAGTCCTCAGGGGAAAACTGGAGCATAAGCTGAAATGGACATTCAAAATGTATGATAAAGATGGAAGCGGATGCATCGATAAAACTGAGCTTCTCGAAATTGTGGAGGTAATATTTTATGGTAGCACTGCGAAATGTATCATAGATCTGTAAAGTCTTCAAACCTTTTTATAGACTCGTTCAGAATAAATCAGTGAATTGCAATGCATTACGCAGGGGTCACTGTAACATCCTTTCCTGTCACTCTCAGTCTATTTATCGACTGAAGAAAGCCTGCCATGGAGAGCTGGATGAGGAATGTAATCTGCTGAGCCCAGACCAAGTGGTTGACCGGATATTTGAGCTGGTTGATGAAAATGGAGATGGTGAGTGTTACTGGCGTTTTTCTGTCAGCTTGAAATATTTCTTGAATGAAGAAGAAGCATCCTTTAGAAGTGCTAATGCATAAGTGTACATGCATTCATTGTTGTTTGTGGAAACTGACAGGGAAGGCGGGTGGCAGCTGTACAATGCCCATCTACTTGTCAAACGTATGAATTCATTGAAGGAGAAATATACAGTAAAATAAGAGAGATTAACTGTTCCTTTTTATTTAGGGGAGCTCTCGCTGGATGAGTTCATTGATGGAGCACGGAGGGACAAGTGGGTGATGAAGATGCTGCAGATGGACGTGAACCCAGGGGACTGGATTAATGAGCGAAGACGCAGTGCCGACTTCTAAGGCTAGACCATGGACTGTCAGTCTGTCACATACATTTGTCAAGTGTGAACATTCATGTTGTCATTTTGTATCTATTACAATTTATATGTATATAAAAGAAAACAACCCTAAAGTCATTCTGGCATTGCATTGTATGATGTTGTACAAAATTTTGATGTATGTCCACAGATGTCTATATTGCTTTCAAAGGGGCCATGTGTTCAGAGATTTTGGTTGAGATTCCACATGTAGTTAAGCTATGGAGCAAATGAGCAACAGTGTTTTAATATGCATTGCTACTGATGATTATGAAGGTTTGTTTATCTGTATTTTATAGATGCTGCAGTCATAAGGCACTTACTACGGCATTTTCTTTTCCTGTTTTGTGTCATAAAATGAGCATGAAAGTTATTCAATAAACAAAATTAAACATTTCCGACAGAGGTGTTATTGCTGATTTTGGATGATCAGACTTTCTCTGGATTTGTGGGCATGTAGAAACAGAAGTTTAGTCACATTTCCTTTGCTCTCCTTTTAGTTTGGATGGATCTGTATGGACCAAACAGGCTGACCTGACTAAAGATATAAAAACGTGACAGTATACAGAGTCTATAATCACAAAAATAAATGTTTAGATGTCTAGATAGATAGATAGATAGATAGATAGATAGATAGAGAAAGAAAGAACAAATATATTTTTAAAAATTTTCAGCAGTTTATTGACTTTCCATTCCTTTGGAAACTGATGATAATACCAAATTAAAAGTAGCTACATTCACAGGCATAGCATTTAAAATAACAATTTAATGACAAACATCTAGATTAGGTAAAACAAATCTAGGTTTTCAATTAAATAATAGTTGGATAGTAGGTTCAAGTTAAACTATATATGGATTATTATGATTTTTAAAAATAAATCAAGTTGTCAAATTATGAATTTTGGTGTTATGGGTTTTCATTAATCTTCAAATATATTTTTTTCCTTAAATTTATTTCGGTTGTCAGTTTCAATGCAAATAACAAAAAAAGTGTTATACACTCAATTCAACAAACAAAACAAAAACAAGTGCAAACAGACAAGGGGGTTACATATCAGTGTTGAGTTCATACAATAGGTCATAAACATTTTCATATCTATTCATATATTTTAGGGCTTTTAAATAGTTCTCAAATTCTGTTATGAATACTTTAAAAATGGGGGGTGTTTTAAGGAATCTTTTCTTATGTATAAAATTTTTTGCTAGACAGAGGATCAAATTATAACATAGTTCTTGTTTCTTGTTTTCCAGAAGAGTTCCAAAGGTTACAATGTCTCTTGATATTGGTCTTGAGTCTCCCAAATGTCCATGAGTCCAGTCTTGCATGCATTTCCAAAATATTTGGGTTTTGATACATTCAAAAAAAATATGGTCTATGGTTTCTACATTGTTTTCACAAAAAACACATGTATTATCATCTATATTAAAACGTTTCCTTAATAATTCTTTGGCAGGGTAAATACAATTCATAATTTTAAAGTGTGTTTCTTTAACTTTTGGTGGAATTGGAAGTTTTAAATACATTGTTCTTAGTTTGTCAATAGACGTTTTATCATATTTATTCCTTATGTCATTCTTATTCGTTATACCAGAGAATAGACTGTTGGTTAGACAATGTCTTATGAATTGGTTTGTGCATTTCTTGTCAGTAAGGCAAACACCTTGAATTGCAACAGTACCTATTAGTGGATTGATGGGATGATGTTCAACTATGTTTTTGGTTAGAAAAATAAATTCTTTTGGCAATGCTTTAATAAGTCTTTTGAATTCGTATTCAGGACGATTAAAGTTATGTTTGATACAGAATTGTTCGTAAGTTAGCATATCACCATTAGTGTTCATCAAGTGTACAATAGACTATATATTCTTGTTCATCCATTCTTTATAAAATAGTGACTTACTTTTGTACAATATATATCTGTTGTTCCATATTATAGTGGAGTGTGGGGAGTAATTGTGTACATAAAGTAGTTTCCAATATAATAATACCTGTTTATGGAACTCTGATAATTTAATGGGTAGTTTATTTATAGTAAAATCCGATAAGAGTAATATTTTTAGCCCACCTAATTTGTTAAATATAAAATTTGGGATTAATCTTCAAATATGCTGAAGGTGTGTCGCTTCTCCATAAAGTCTCGTTTTTTCTCGCGGGAGTTTCAACAGTCCACTTCCTGGTTTGCTGCAAACTGACAAACCTTCTGAAGCTGTGAATATAGCCTTTAAACAGATACCTACAGTCTGCTGTTTTTTAGTTATCCGAGGTGTTTATTGTCGCACGGTAAGCTGGTAAACAAGTCCATGTCTAGAGACTGAATTCCGATAGCCACGCGTTTTTTCAAATGTGTTTTCACGACTCTTAACACGGAACCAGTCACCCTACAAGTGCTCTACTCACTGTTTTCAATGTCGTCTAAACTTCAGAGCCCTGCCAGCATTGGCCAAATGAAGGTAAAGCTTGAAATATCTGGGGGAAATATCTTTAAATGCGTTTAAAGGGGGTGCTTGTGCTGTAGTTTCTCTTCCTAGCTGCCACGTTGTTGTTTATTTTCTGTTTTGTCATTATGCTTTACCACACGGTGTTATGCTGCCCCCTCCTGGCCAGCATGTAAAAGACAGCTGGAGAATGAATTATGTCACCGGAGACCTGTTCAGCTGCCCCGAAGACGAGGCTTTGGCCCACTGCATCAGTGAAGACTGCCGCATGGGGGCAGGCATAGCAGTGCTGTTCAAGCAGAAGTTCAAAGGGGTGTCTGAGTTAAAGGAACAAAGTGAGTCAGCTCTTTTATTAAAAATTCATCAGGATTGAACATGTCTCATTTTCAGCCTACTGAACCTCGTGTGGTCTTTTTTTATTCAGCACAGAGAAGCTGGTTCATTTCCCCCCTACTGTCAGTGACCTAAAAACCACCCAAGTACCATCGCTTTTCTCTGTGTAGCTTTATAGTTAGAAAAATTATTTTGTTTGCATTGTCTGACAGTGCAGCTTCAGAATGTAAATCACTGATGTGCACATTCTTCCCAGATACAGCTGGACATGGGTGGTTTTGTTTAAACTTTAAGATGTACACAATTATTTATTTAAAAGAAACAGTTTTTGCTGCACGGCTTGAATTTCTGAGTTGTTCAGCAGTGAGTCAATGAGCCATGATGTTTGAGGTTTTTCTTGGTTCACTGCAGTTGTCATAGATATTTTTATCTTTTTTTAAAATCCAAACAGAAAGGGAGACGGGACAGTGTGCCGTACTGATGAGAGAAGGACGTTTTGTCTACTATCTGGTAAATATTACAGTTAAATAGAAACTTTTGAGAATGCAGATCCACACCTCAAGAAAAAGGTAAAATCTGTTGTTCCTAAAGTCATTGTAGTTGACATTTTAAGCATTGCTTTCCTGTTACTTTTATTCCAGATCACAAAGAAAAGGGCCTTCCAAAAACCCACCTATACCAGCCTGAAACAGAGCCTGGAGGACATGAGGTCACACTGTGTAAAGAATGGAGTAAGAAGAATATCTATGCCTCGGTTTGTATCATTTCTGGTCATTTTGTTATATCAAGAAATATTTATTTGTGCAATGAATTTATTTTGTAGTTTCTTAAGTTTCATATTTGCTCTTTCACCATTATGTCAGACATTAAGTTGTCGTCTCCTTCTCTCTGACAGTATTGGCTGTGGCCTGGATCGACTGGAGTGGGCCAAAGTGTCGGTGATACTGGAGCAGATCTTTAAGCACACAAACATCTCCATCACAGTCTACAGCCTTCCTCAGAAAACAGAAACCACGGTGATGAAGGGAAACCTGTGCAGATGATTGGTGGAAATGTGTGTTTGCTGTTATGCTTACTTTATGCACTTTTTTTGGTATTATATTCCCGCACTATGAACCAAGATGCCAGTCCTTTTTAAATTCTGTGTAGAATAAATGAAATCATTTTTTTTTTTTAAGTCGAGGTCAGTTGTAATCACATGAACTTCACGCTGGACATGAATCCACCGGCCACTTTGCCGCTCTTTTTCTGTAAATGACGCTTCTTTGCCTTTGGGTCTTTGTATTTTTGTGGTTTTCATGCTGGTCAGGTGATGGTAATGTCATCAGTTCTTACAGTGACCTGTTTTCTTGAAACATGGCTATGATCAAGCTATCTGATTTGAACATTTCTCGCATACAGTGCCTGTATGATAATGTCTCGGTAAGTTCATAGCTGCAGCACATGTGCCAAATTTGCAGTTTACAACTATTTAACAAGATGGCGGTTGCTTCCAACATATGTTAACCTGCATTTATCAATAAATAAAAACCCAATAAGGATTTGTTAGCCTCCCCTATCTGTTTTACACCAGGACATCAAGCCACAAGTATTGGGTATCTCTTTATTTGTCTATCCATCTACCAGGCATTTCCACTGTTGACTGAGCAAACGGTGTATTTGCATTTCTCTGAGGTCATCATATAACTTCTGGAGTGCTCATTGTAGTCTCTGCAGATGGCCAAGGTACTGTAGGATCCATTATTGATCTGCTCGGGTATTGTGCTCTAATGCAGCTGGTACACAATGGACCAGATGTGAGCGAAAGACAGAGGAGCGGGGAATCCGACACCGCAAAGTCAATCCCACACATCCATTTTCTCTGGCATGGCAAAACCTTTTAACACATCCCGAATCTGAAGTGGAAAGATGAGAATACCACGGGCGGGGTGGGGGGAGCATTCAAGGCATTTTAATAAATTAGGATTAAATAATCCAACTAAAGGGGGCTCCATTTAACAATCTGACAACATGGCACTTCAGGTGTTGGTGATTATCATAAAGCTCAGTAGTTTGCCGCCTGCGACCCTCCTATTCTGTGGGGCACGTTCAATAATTCATGAGGAAAAGGCATTAACCGCTGTGTACACTGCGGTTGGCTGCCCATTTCCCCCACCCCTGATATATATGCAGGCTGGCTGGAAGACTGCACTTCGGCATCACTGCAACCAACCCCCGCTCTCCTCCTCTTCCCCCCCCCTTCTCCCTTCCCATCCCCCCTTCTTGCCTGGCAATTAGACTCCACACTGCAGCAGAGCCACCTAGCCACGCTGCAGTGAGCGCAAAAGGAAATCTCCCTCCAATCTGACCCGCTATCACGCTCAGCACGCCATGGCTGGTGGACTGCGCATCCAAATCTGTTCTCATCCCACCTGACAGCCCCTCTTCTCCCATTGTTCCCCCGTGCAGCCTCTGCTTGTCCCACTGCAGAGTCCACCGATCCGCCTCCGATTGCTCCCCTCCATTCCCACTCTCACTCCCTTTTCTCTCTCATCCCTCCCCTCCATCCTCCCCCTCCTCCTGTCCTCCATTCCCTCTTTTTTTTTCTTTACTCGATGCGTATGAAATTGCAGAGCTCAGCATTATTCTCCACAGGCACTTACGGAGGAAAAAGAGAGAGGAAGAAAAAAACACACACAGAGAGATGAGCTAGGCAGGAGGGTTTCTGGTGCACCACATAACTGGCCCCCTTCCAATTAAAGAAGAGAGCTTATGTTATTGAAGAGCAGCTTAGCCAATCGGGAAGCAGTGCAGGCAAAGACAGCAAAGGGGGAAAAAAAGCAGCAGAGCGAGTGGGCTAGGGAAAGAAAAAAAACTGCAGTGAGTGTGTGTAGTTTTTATCCCTCCCCTGAGCAGATCTTTATCAATTTGGGTACTCCGGTCTTGGGGTGCGTTTGAATGGGTGTCTGTGTGCGTATATGTGGCAGAGTTTACACAGGACAGAGTTAAGGTGTGTCTACAGGGCTGTGTTAGACTCCCGACTTGTTCATTCTGAAACTGGAAATAAGAGAAAGTAAGAGGAGATTGATTATTTTTCTCTCTATCTCAAAGTGTGTCGGAGCCTGTGGAGGAAAGGAACAGCTCGGTGTCCAGGGGAGATCAACCTGCACTAAAGGTAAGCAGCTGCATTCTCTTCCTACTGCTGGCATGCTGGGGTTGTTTTTCCCTCCTAAAGTTATTTTTGTCTTCTTTTTTAGTGAATATTCTGGCTATTTGGCCTCTTTAGGCTGTTCACATGTAATAACAGTTAAACCCATGCACAGATTTTTACTTTATTGATCTTTTTGCATCATAAAGACTCGCTAAAAAGGCAGCTGGAGAGGCAGATGAAGAGAGGGAGGGAGGGGGAAGGTTAGTGCGGGACTCCCTGATGCTCCTAGGCAAGTTTCTGTGCACACGGTTCTCTAGTGCTGCAGTATCCCATTACATCCCTGTGCGGAGCTGCTTCAGCATCCAGCCAGTGCCAGGCTGAGCAAACCAAACCAGCTACCAGCTGCCGAACACAACTGTCACTGTCTTGCTTTGCTCTTTTACTCGGTCCCTGCTGGGGATAAGTGAAGTTTTGTCATTATACTGTAAAATCAGTGCACTCTGATAAGCTCGATGTGGTAAAGAGACAACTGCAGCCCGTTTTAGTTTTGCATACCCTTCATTGTGCATTCTGGGTATCAGTGCGGTCGCTTAGATAACACATTGAATTTGCTCTGATAGTGTTTGAGGCTGATAACTAGTTTTTGTTTGGTTTATTTGGTGTTCTGGGACTTTGTGCTGTCTGAACCTGCAGCAAAAATCGGGTCTGATTAGTTAAATTCGGGTTATTGACTAAAATGTGTCAGAAAAAAAAAAAAGATAAAGATGTTATCTCATTTGTGGACCTTAACTGGAATGTTTAAACATAGAAGCTGTGGTTTTCCATAATTGTAAAATTAGCTCAAGCAACAAAGAAAAGTGAAACTTGACATACAGGGAAACAAGTTATGAATTAGTATGTTTTATTTTTAAAATTATGATTAGCTTTCTTCTGTTTGTTTGTTACATCCCTCTGTCATTTTTTTTTTGCCAAGTCTGACCTTCATCATTTGTGAATGAAGATTTGATGGTGTCCAGCAGTGGGCAGTGTGTTTTCTCAGTAGGAAATGAACAGTGGCCTGCTGCAGAATGGGAGGAAATAATGGAGGGACTTAGTGTTTCTTGTGTGGGCACGCTGAAAAGCAGTGATAAATGGGATGATGAGTGCAGTATGTACCGGTGTTTTCACAGTATTCTGGTAGTAGATAGTAGCACAAGACCTACTTAGACCTCGGTTACTGATTTTAAATTGTGTCATTTATTTGAGATTTAGTTACTTGTGTGGATACAGAGATTTAAAGTTAGCCCATTTCAGCACCATGGATAGAGCACAAAGCAGTTAGTGTTTGTAAGTGCTTCCCTCCTAGCATTTGAAGGAAATCAGGTTTAGTAAGTAGAGTTAGTGGACACTTCCAACTATTGCTAGTTGGTTGATGTCATTAGCCTGCCTGATAATACAAATATCCACATTTTTATAGCACCATTTCCTGTTCTTTTCCTGTCCCACCCTTGCCTTTGCTTTTTCAGTTTAAGACACGACGAAAACACTTTTCATTATTCATGCACCTCTCCTTCTCTAGAACAGAGTCATCTTTAGAGAACTACATTTTTACAGAGACACTGAAAACTCAGCTCCTCAGTGTTTCCTTTTGAACACCTCTGTACTGGCCTTGTCCGCCTGTATTATCACCGTTTGCTCCAGGTGGGAGTGCCAGCAACTGTGGTTTTGTTCTGCCTTCCTTTTCAGTGCAAAGCTCAGAATGACACATCAAACTGAGGGATAAAACTGACTGCAGCAAGATCATTCATTTCTGACATGTGGTTATTACATGAATCTGTTGGAGCGAAAACACAAAATCAAAAGAATATTGTTTTTAAAAGTGGTTTTAGATTTTGTCTGCCAATAGTTACTCATAATTAATTATATTTCCCACAAATCAGTTGCAGAAACCATTTAGGAGGTGCTAAAAGACCTCAGCGCTCTGTTGCATCCATGAAAAGAACATGTAAAACATGTAATGACTGTATCTCATACTGCTCTGACACCTGCTGTGACACAAAGCTTTGTTTCATGTCATGGTTGAGAGCGACCAGGAAAGTGTCTCTGCAGGATGCTGCCGGCATACTGAGAAACTCATTCAGATAGAGATGATCAGAAACATCAGCTCATTAACGAGAAGCGGAAATGAGCCCCCTTACTGTTTCAAGAATTAGCTAGTATCCTTCTTTAAGATAAACACACGGTGCGAGAAATGGAGGAGGTTTAACATGGTCTCATTAGACAGAGGGACTTGTTTAGACAGACAGACCTTTTCTACTGTGATTCACCAAAATCTAATGATTCAGTGTTTTCGCAGCCAGTTGAATCAGGCTTTTCGGCATCATCTGGTCAATTTCAAGTGTTTACTTCAGTAAATACTGGAAAACAGTTTTTTTGTGGGATTATAAAGTTGCATACATGAGAAAGTTAGGTTCTGTAACTCTTTTTCAGAGGTTTTGGAGGAAGGGAGCAGCTGCCAGGCTTCTCATTGCTCTTCCTGTGAGCATGACACCCTCTGTCCCAGGCTGTGTGGCATGGGCGTTGAGTTTGCCACTTTAAATGATGGTGTAAGGCAACATAGCGGAGCAGCAATGGCTGTTACTGTGATATACTGCAGTTAGCAACAATCCCAAGACTTTCTGTGTCAGGATGAGAAGAGATGCTGTAAAAACTCACCAAACTATGCTATTTAGATTGTTCTGGCGAAAATAGAAGGCTGTGCTGATATTTAAGGTGAGCAGACTCTCTTGGGGATGCTGGAATGACACCTTGATAAATACGGTGAGCGGTCAGAAGGACAGTCTGTGTGTACTTGTATCAGTCACGTTGCTGGGCCTTGATTTCTTTTGCACAGGAGACAAAACACAAGTCCCAGTAATGTAAAGGAATATATTTTAGGGGGAGGAGGGTGGTGTTTATGGTTAGGGTAAAGAGCATACAGTAATTATGTTTGGAATAAGTTTCCAGGAACCAAATATAGATCAATGTAATGTCCTTTGTGATGCAAGCACGACTGTGTACTTGTTCTTGTATTATCTTCTCTATAAATAAGATGAGTGGACTCTCCAGCTTAAGGTTATGGGATGTATAAATATATGTATCTGTGTGAAAGTGTTTTTAAGTATGCATGTGAGTGGCAGAGAACAGGGTAGTTTAAATGTAGAGGAGACAACGTGGGACACGTGGATGACAGTGAGTCTTAAGAGTGTGGAAAAAAAATGGGCATTAGGAGGACAAAAGCAAGGAGAGGAAAGTGAAGAGAGGAGGTAAGACAAATGATATAAGCATCGGCCGGAGAGGGGCAGAGCGATAGAGTAGGAGATTGAAAGATTGTCAGAGGCAGAGCAAGAATGGAAGAGAGTGGGTGTGCATAGCAGAGCTACGAGCACTGCAGTACATTGCAGTGCCCAGCCCCCGCTGTGTTCTCTGCTCACCATCCGGTTCCATGCACTGAAAAGACCCCTGCAGCAGCAGAGCAGCACAGCACAGAGGGCTGCCTGCTGACGAACTGCAACCTCACAAAGAGCTTCTGACCCTCCATTGTGCATCCCGGATATCGGATGCATCAGATTTTATTTTTTTTTTTGGGTTGAAGGAGTGATGGAAACGCGGTGCACATGACAAAACAGCCGACCTGCGCCGTGCCAGCGCATTGTCACGCACAGAGAGGGAGTAGTCAATTCACGCTCCCCCTGGATTATGTAAGCGCACAACACATTCACTTCGCCGGATACCAGCTAAATGATCCCACCTTCCCTAACCGTGTTCTCCTCATTAGGAACATCTGCCTTGCTGTTTGCTTTTGTTTCAGAGGTAGCTTCTTTGCAAACACAGACGGACACTTTATTGAACTTATTGAATTGGCAACAATGGGAAGGCAAACAGCATGTGCCTTTAAATATCTGCTGTTTGTATGACTGTGGTTTGACATTTCGTTGATGAAGCCCTGTGTGACATCTCAGAAATAACGATCCGTAAAAGCTGCTGATGTGAAAGAAAAAAAAGAAAACAAACACTCTTTCTTCTGTTTAGAGCTGAGCAGTGTACAGGATGCATGAATGACTCACCCTGTGTAGCCTCACACTTAAGTTCTGTTGGATTCATTAAAGAGCTTTTGGCCACGCAAGTAATATTCTCTCTACATATAACACACAAGCACATAAACACATGCATTGCAGATGTGACATAAATCTTAATCATGTGAGGAGCTCCGGGAAATAAAGGAGACGCTTGCTTCTGCTTCCATAAACAGTTGCCACGTTTCCATCCCACTGCCTGCCTGCCTGGGGGGTGGTTGGCTGAAGCGTGAGAGCTTCCCCCCCTCTGTTGTATGTTCTCTGGTCTCCCTCATTTCTTTGCTGATGTAGCTGATTCAGATTGTGGACTCTCTCTCCATCCTGTGACATGGTCTGATTGTGTTTCTCGCTGTGCTCAGGAGTAGTTGAGTCAATTACACCTTGGCAGACAGGTGTTTGAGGTGTTAAGTGTGTTTGCCGCCACACATCAGCCGGTGTTTGCTTCTGATTTGCACTGAAATCAGCACCAGGCTTTTGGAAATGATATGGCAATAAAAAAAATGTTTGCTGCTTGTGAGTCACACTGCAACTAAAGATAGTAATACAGCTCAAAGTCATTGTAAATGCATTCATTCACATCAAATATATCTGAGAATCATGTTTGCTATATTGCTAGATTATTCCAGTTTTGTGTATCGCTGGGTGCATGAGATTGAAAACAGTGGTTTAGAAACTGATTTACTATTTTATCAGCCTGGGTTTTATAGGAGTTGCTTCCTCTAAAAATACAAGTGAACATTTAACCTTGCAGAATCTGAAACGAGGAGAAGAGGATTGCCATGTATTTAGTCTTTGCAACAGCACGCTATTCACACAGTAATGCTTGAAATAAAACATTGTGCTTGACTATGGATAGTTGAGAATGTAGTCATGAAGGAATTAAAGAGAGAAACACTTGTCTGTGGTTTGTGTGAGTGGCAAAGACAGAGAGAGAGCCGGAGAAAGCAGTGGAGTATTGTAGTGTGGGTGAGCTGCAGTAGGGATTCGGAGTGCTGCATTGAGCTGCATAATTAATGTTAAGAGGGTGGAGCTAAAGGCGGAGATAACTTGCTGTGAAGGACCAGCCGCTGCAACACTGCTAGAACAGAGATAGCTCTTTTTGCAAATGTGGAATCACTCCTCAGGAGGCAGACACAGATCAGCATGGAAGTGATATTCTGATGCAAAACCAAGGAGGCACGCTCAGTCGTCCGGTCCAGCTCTGTGTCCCCATCCCATCTGCTCCCTCGGCCCTCAAAGCCAATCATTCTGCACTGAGCTGCATATCGCAGCCAAATGTCTCAATGCTGGCTGCACTGCTTTGTTAATCATCCAATTTGTAGCAAAACACCTTCCTATATGACACATCTGGTATAGCTCTCATCTGGTCTGTCTGAATTGGACCATGATGAAGGAGGAGGAGTTGCTTTAATCTGCGGGATGGAGTTATATTTAGTCATCTTCTTTACAGGGTCTGGGTTGTTGTATTTTCTATGGTGATTTTTGTGCTGATTGTTCATGAAAAGACATGCATTCTTACAAGAAACCTGCAAGTTTTAGGCTCTTTGTATTCAGACACAATCTCTTTTATTCACTCCTCGGTTTTATTTTTAACCACAGTTTCCCTGCTTTAGAGACATCTCCCTGCCCTGCCATTTATTCTTTTCACACACACAAGCAATCTAAATCTACATTTTTGCACATGCACACACTTGTGTTTTACAAAGATGCAGTCAGGGGTGCTACTGATCTCTGCTGGATGTGAATGTTCACAGAGGCATGCACCAAATGCATTCAGGCGTTTGTATGGATGACATACATTTTCGTCATTTTAGTCTTCGGTGCTGTCAGAGCTCAGGAACCTCTTTAGCTTCTCTGTCTCCAGGGTGATATTGCTTGGTCTCTGACCACATCTATATCACACTGCTCTGCTTGCACCCCTGTCACCAAACCTCATCATCACTGTAGCTGTTCTGCTGCAACTATTCTGCTGCACCATTCCCAGCTTTCAGGTCTTTGCTGCTTTACACCGTCTTATCAGGCTTGTGAAGTCTTCTCAGTGCTCCCCATATGTTGTATTTGATTTTCTATTTTGATTTTTCTTACTCAAAACAGTCACACTGTTTTTTTTAACTGCGTCTTCCAAAGATACCGGGGAGATCTGCTCCTGCAAAGAGAGTTGAGGGATTGCATGGAAACATTAGAAATACACCCCACTGCTGTGCTGACTCCAAGGCAGTTTCATTCCAGTCTCTACAGAGCCACAAAATTAAACAAAAAATTACAACCTCAACAATATCAGATACAAGTAGAAGCTGCTAGATTAGAACTTTGATGGTAGATAGATATATAGATACAATATGAGTCATGTAACTGCAATTTCAAACAGGGATTTAATCTGTCTGCCTAGTGACCACTGGCTGGACTTTAGAAACATACCTTCAGGGGTTTTGTGTGTGTGTAAAGGCTTTGTGTGTATTTTCCTCTTTATTTCTATTATTCCTCTTCATGGTCTACTCCAAAAGGTTTCTGGCAGCACCATCTGAAGTTTTTTGCTTCTCTGAAAAACAACACAAAGCCTCATTAAATGCATTTTTTTGGCCCCAGAAATCTTAGAAATGGAGAGACATTTTCTGTTTTCTTTGTCTGTCCGTTCCCATGGGGTTTTGCAGTGGGAGAGCTGAGTTGCCATTTCTCAGTGTTGCCAAGTGAGAATCTGCCCATCTGACATGCAGAATGCTTAGAGCGGTGCAAACATCAACAGAAAACCTTTCATATTTCTTTTTCCTTATTTAAAACAAACCCAAGCTTCGAAATTGTTCTGATTGTGTCGTACTGTGGAATGTCTTGAAATGAATCCAAACTGCAGGCTGCTGCTGGTTGTTTTACAGTTTTGTTGTTCCTGTAACCTGGGAGCTTCTGTGATCTGGGACTTTTTTTGTGTGTTTACAAATTAGGTATATTTATGGTTTTCATTAGAGGAACACTGTGCAATGTAATCAGCCAGAGAGAGAAATGTGGAGAATGGAGGGAGGGCAGGACGGAGAATACTTTAGCTGTGTGAGTAGGTGCTCAGGATGAAGGCTGTTGCTTTTCTCTTTGAGATTTTTGAGGCCAGTGTGCAGGCGAAGGACGCAGCATACAGAATCAAAAATCCCTGCGAGTTCTAACAGAAGTGCTCCCACATTCCCTGTGGTAGGACTGAGAGATAACAAAGAATATTGTCATCAAAGTAACAGGAAGAGCATGTTTTACTCATCAAATTAGAAAGTACATTGTGCTGAGAGGCATGGATACCATACATGCAATATGCATTTTTCTTTTGTAGAGCGACTTGAGTGTTTGTAGCTTTGGCATAGAATAAAATGATGATCTCTTTACATGACATTACAAGGAATAAAATATAGCTTTTGGTTGAAGAATTCAGTTCCTTTAGTTTTAAAGGCATTACAGGAGATTTAATTTCCTACGACTTTGAACGTAGCATGCGCATGCGCATGCGCACATACAACCTCTCCCTCACCCCCCTCTAACATCCCCCCTCTTAACATTTATGAAGAAATGCCCCCCTCCAGAAACTTGCGTAGGACTAGTGAAGTTGCCTTCAGCCGCAGTATAATACAATAATACATTTTACCTGTCCAGAAGGAATTTAGCAACCAAGGCATCTGTCTTTAGGTCCATTTGTTGCTTGAGCTGACGCCATCGCCCAAATGACTCACCAATAATCACTTTTGTTTTTGCATTCTTGCGATCCAGTTGTCTTTTATTTTCTCTGACCTCAAAAAAAGCCTTTCTTTTACGGCTGGGTCCCCCTGGATCTTCATCTGCCATCATGTAAAAAAAGATGAGCAAAACAAGTCGCCAGCTAACTACGAAGCTATACCAAAGCAACACATACACAAAATACGTAAGTCCAAGGCGTACGTAATCTACGTAACTAGGCCTGAGCCGGAACATTTTTGATTGACAGGAAAGGGAGCAAACCAAACGCCTCGGTCCGAGCGCATTGATTGGCTGATGTTTTTCAGGTCCTGCCATGTCCACAGTTATTTTTTTTAATTTTTAATTTTTTTAGAAACCATACATACAAGTCCACTAAAGGTCAGTATATTCATTTTATGTGAATCAGACAAATTAAACAAAAAAAAAAACATCCTCCATAATGCCTTTAAAGACCCCCTCTGGTAAAAATCTATTTTTTTCCCCTTGTTAATATGTCCACATGGTGTTGTTTTTTAAATGCACATGCACACTTCATGAGTGAAATCAGTCGTCAGTGGCATGACTGAGCATTTCTCCGTTGAAGCTACAGTGTGCTGATGATAGTCTCAAAAACACAAATTCAGACAACCGGGATTTCATACGTAAAAAACTTGAGCAACCAATCCTGCTGGTTCATTCGGTGTTTTCTTGCTGCGTTGTTATTCTTTTCTTTATTTGGTTTCTGGTTTGAATGTACATTGCTGTGTTACGCCATTGTCGCAACTGGCCCTTGTGTGTTGTAGTTTTACGTTGTTTGAGCAGAGTTTAGGTGAGCTGGTGTGCTTGTGCTGCAGCGAGTAGCACACGGCTGGGTGGAGAAAGATCGAACATCCATAGATCTACAAGAAAGCAATAGTGTAGAGCTACATCTAAGACATTTTATGGCATGAAGGGGTTATTTTCATGGAGAAAACTTTTGAATATATAATTAGCTTAATACAGGAGGATGGGTTTTTAGAGTGACTTTAAGTGAAGTATGGAAAACATGAGCAAAGGCAGAAAACACCCTGAAAATAGATAAAATAAACAGAATTCCTCCTGCAGCTCTTACCTCCATCATTTATTTAGTAAATCCTGCCCAGTAGATGAACATACGCGTCAAACATAAATAGATATTCAAGTTAAAAGGCAAATATTTGAGGCTTCGACCAGGATTCTACTTTCCTGATTGAAAATTCTCCATCTAACCCATTGCAAAACCGCATCCTATACTCACTGTGGACTTTGTTGCAATTCCTACAGCCTCACCTGCTGAGTGAAAAGCTGGTTAAAATCTCCTGTTATGGGCTGGATTTTGTAAAACCTAAAAGCTAAAGGCAGATGAAGAAGTCTACTTTCCTCTCAGACTACCTGAATGACAACATGCTGAAAGGTTAGTGAGAAATGTTTGCCCAGCGATGCCAAAAAATACTCCCTAAACCAGCTTTAACAAATCACCTCTGCTGGGATTAGATTCTTTACAAAGGTTCACTCTCCGGTGTGGTACCACCGCTTATTGTGCGCGTGACTTAAATGAACACCTCAAGTTGTGTGAGTGGCAGGTCACTTATGGTGCTTTGTGAAGCTGTTGGTGCTCCACTCAGTGTCGAGCCATCCTCTTCACTCATTTGCCACTCAGGTCATTGTGCCGCTGCCATTCCCAGAATAAAAGACAATTGGTGTTCATTTGTATTCGGCAAACATGTTTTCAGTCAGACCACATTTCAGAGAGGTGTCAGAAACAAACAGAAACAATTGTATTCTAATCTAACGTTCGGATGTTTTTTTGTTCTTTTTTTTAAATCTGAAGTAGAAAGTCTGAACACTTTCCGGCTGTGTTTTTCAACCAAGTTGGGTAAATGTTGCAGATTCTCCCAAAGAGATTATTGACTTCACAGCAAATTGGTTAGTATCTCCAAGAGCATGATGGCAGGTTGCAGAATCTTTTTCTTCCCTTGATAAGGCTGGTAATAGTTAGGCCTTGCAAGATGGACATTCATTGTACTGTATTGATCAAAATAATTGCCCTCATCCTTTTGTGCAGCTCGATAAGCCCTCTCAAAGCATTGTTAGTTGGAAAGCTATTTATATATATATATATATATATATATATATATATATATATATATATATATATATTTTGCTTTCCTCATTCTCATCTACAAACACAAAGATCCATATTGCACATCATGTTACCAACTGTGAGCCTTTTTTCTTTTTTTTTCTTTTTTTTTAGCTGAGCAAGAATATTTTCGTGAATTGTAGCTGCGTTAATGGCCAAGAGCTTGCATGAGTGTGGTTTTATAATATCTGACAGCTCAGGAGGAAAAATGGGTAAACAAAAGGAGGGGAAATATGAAGATGCGTCCGTAGTGGCCTTGTATCCTGCTGTATGCTGGAGGGTGCCATGTGCTAGCATCAGTGAATCACGACTGTTGCAGAGTCTAATTTTTCTCTGCATTTGGTTTTAATGAGTCAACAGCAAAAATGATTTGCATCTTTTCTCGTGCTTTCCCGTCATAATAAGTGATGCCGTTCGACCAGGAATCTGCCAAACAGGAAACAAAACATCCGATGTCACTCAAGAATCCTTCATCCATCTTATTCTCTGAGGCCAGCGCAGAGTTCACCTTTATACTGTGCTGCCGTTTTTCTCATTCGAGGCCTGTCCCTCTCTCAGATTCTCCCTTTGTGTCTGTCAGTTACAAGCAGTGGTCTGTCATACTCAACTCTTTAGCCCCACTATGGACACAAGCACAGGACTAGACAGCTCTTGCCAACGGTCTCAACATGCCATTATTCATGACAAGGGAAACCCTGATCTGAACACAAAAGAAAGCTTTTCTTGTTTTCTATTCAGATTAGGCTGCTTTTTATAGCTCACCTTTTCCTTTTTTGGAAGAAAAAGCTAAGAAGCAGTGCGATCCAGAAAATACATGCCACATAATTTCCCTTACCAGACAACTGCAGTAAATTCCACCAGTCTTCTACGACTGTTTGGCAAAGTGAAAGCTAATGTGTCGTTCTCAGTCCCTGAGAGTTTTTAAATTGATAGTCAGGGAGCTTTTTAGCCAGTATTTTTTTCATATGGAGCTCTGGAAGTGATGTGCATCCCCGTGTATTGTCTGCCGTTATGTAAACCTGGCTGCCATAGTGAGTCTTTCAATGCAGTGCAGGGTACTGTTTATCTAGGACATGGCTGGTTTGCGCCCCCTCATCGGAATGTGTCTAAGGGACTGTGAAAGCAAGCCTGATATTTTGGGGCATTTTTTCCTCTCTCTCTCACATTTCCTCATGTGCATGTCCTTGACACAGTGGGTGATTATTTAGTTAGCTGTTCTGCCTTAAGAAACGCACAGGTGGTCAAAACCCTCAGGTGCAGGTACAGCTTGGACATGTGCTCCGACAAGATTGTGGTTAGTTGGGGTGTCTGCGTAGAGAGAGAGGTGGAATAAGGTGGGAAAGTGAAAGAAAAGCATGTTTTTTTTAATCTGAAAAGAATCATGATCATGCTCTTGTTGACTGAAGTGAAAATGCACTTTGATAGCTGTTATCAGTGGTGAAAGCAGTATTCTGATTAGACATGTCCTGAGTGGATCCTGGAGATCCATATCATGACTTAATTTAATGGGTCCGTATCATCCTAAAGCATCAAATGCAGATCTTTTCTTCACGGTATTCTTCTATGTTTCTCGCCTCAGTTGCCTGGTGCTGCTTTATTCTCTGACAGGCTACCTTCTGACACCCGTCACATTTATCACACTCGAAGGCTTCTTGAAAAGTTCGCCACAAAAACCTCCCCACTTCTTATTGACATCCTTCTTAGACCCAGCTCCATTTTCTCCACTGATTTGTCATGCCCTTTGATCACTGTCTGGGCATTAGCATGAATTAGTTCTTGCCCTTGAGATGAGTTTGTGATGCAACAGAGAGCTCTTATCGCTCCACATTGTTTTCAGATGTGACAAAAGACCAGCACACTGTTTTTGACATTTTTGCAGAAATGCAAATATTGGTAATTCATTTTGTTTGTTTAAAAACCTAATTCTTCATATACAAGAGTTTCTTACAATAGCATCCCGACACAACCCTCTAATAAATGAGCAAGAATAATTCATAATTAAAGTTAGCACGCTATTTGGCTTCATCAGTATTTCATCAGTTTGAGTTTCATTTGAGTCTGCACTGCAAGAAGCTCTCAGTTTATCTCTGTACGTTCAAAGCTTTGAACAACCAAATTAAATATTTCTGCTGCTTTGGAGTTTGCTGTCATGAGCATTATGACAGGGAACACCAACATTTCTACTGGCAAGCACTAATTGGCTTGAATCAATTAAAATAAAAACTGGAAGCATGCCATGAACTCCCACAATGGATGGAACTGCAAGTCTTTTACATTAAAGTTATAAGATGAGACTCTTTCCAGACTCAACTGTCATTTATGAAAATGAAATCAAACAGTTTGGAAAAAGCAAACCCTAGAAATCTGTTTGTTGTTAGCAAAAAGTGGACGACTCCTCAGCTTGGCTCTATCTCAGCTGGCGAGCTTGTTGTCTGACCCCATGTTGGCCGGGTTTCCCCGAAGTCTCGGCTCTATGAGAAATGAATGAACTTCGGGTGACGAGCTGATTGCTGCTTTCAGTCTAAAAGCAAAGTCAAGCTGTGAATTACGGAGTAATTCATACATACATTGAAACTGACATGTTTCTCCTTATCTAGTTCCCAGCACGCGGCTGGAAAGTGTAAGAATCTCGTTACAAACGCTCTTTTCGTTTTTGCAGCTTCACCATTTTCAGAATACAAAATAAAGAAATGAATCCAAATTGGAAAGTTAAGCTGCAATAGAAGTTAAACTGTGCATTGTGTCTTGGTGCACATTTTTAACAGCTTGTGCTCCCAGCTAAGCTGCCAGTCCTTGTGGGATTTTTAAGACATAATGTTGAAGCATTTAGTGGATGCAAAACTGAGCCCCTGATTTGTGAAGCATTTGCAGTGTGTAGCTTTTTCAAAATTTCTACACAGTGACGATTTCAGGATGCAGTTCAGTTCGACATATGTCTGTGCAGCACTGTCTCTAAAAAAATCACATTCCTGCATAGCTAAATTGCATTCTTGTTTTGACAGAAGCTTAATTTTGCTTTGAAACAAACAAATTTTCTCACTTGTGATGGAGTAAGAAAGGCTTCCACTTGGAAAGAGCCACGGAGGAGGTAGGATGTATAGGAAGCCCTGTTAACATTTGATAGATAGACTGGATATGCATTGCAGATATCCGTAATTCAATTGTTCTTAGTCAGAAAGACCATTCAAGATATTCATAATTGCATTTCTCTCAGGACAAATGATGTCTTGTGTATCGGGTTTCTCAACATATCTACAGTTTCTTCACATTCCAATGCTGAATTATGACTGCCAGCTTCTGATATGTACAATTTTATTCTGACTTGTTATAATATGAATTTAAGACTCTTCTAACTACTCTCAATTCAATACATATATGAGAATGATGCAGCAGATTTCTCAAACTAAAATTCAGACTAGTAAAAATGCAATTACATATATTTTGAACTTGAGTTTTGACTAGACGAAATTGGATTGTTGATATCTGTAGTCACATCAGACGCTATGATAAATTGAAGGTGGAGGTGACTTGCCTTTCAAACAAACTGCAACCTTAACTGCATATGACAAGCCATTTTACCACAATGTCAGAGCAGCCTGAGGCCAAAGTTCTCGTGAATTCAGACCCACAATGAATTGCAAATGAACAAAGCGTTCTCCACAAGCTCCTTGCTCTTCTGAGTGCACAACATTTTCTTATGACCTTGTTCACCACTACAGCTGCCAGTACTTCTACTTGCTCTGTTGAAATGCTTTGCTGGACCAATATGCAATGGGAAGCAGCGTCTTTGCACAACAACTCGTATTAGTCACAATGAGGCTGAGATTTCTGCAGCTGTTATTTAGACCTGTCAAAACTGAACTGCAGACACACTGCCATTCAAAGGTTTGTTGTCACCCAGACAATTTCATGTTTTCCATGAAAACTCACACTTTTAGTCATTTGCTAACATAATTATGCAAGTTTTTTTAAAAATCATCAGTTAGCCTTTCAACACGATTAGCTAACACAATGTAGCATTAGAACACAGGAGTGATGGTTGCTGGAAATGTTCCTCTGTACTCCCGTGTAGAGATTCCATTTAAAAAATCAGCCATTTCCACCTTCAGTAGCTATTTGCCACATTAACAATGTCTAGACTGGATTTCTGATTAATTTACTACACTCAACAAAAATATAAACGCAACACTTTTGTTTTTGCTCCCATTTTTTATGAGATGAACTCAAAGATCTAAAACTTTTTCCACATCCACAATATCACCATTTCTCTCAAATATTGTTCAAAAATCTGTCTAAATCTGTGATAGTGAGCACTTCTCCTTTGCTGAGATAATCCATCCCACCTCACAGGTGTGCCATATCAAGATGCTGATTAGACACCATGATTAGTGCACAGGTGTGACTTATACTGCCCACAATAAATGATATGGCACACCTGTGCACTAATCATGGTGTCTAATCAGCATCTTGATATGGCACACCTGTGAGGTGGGATGGATTATCTCAGCAAAGGAGAAGTGCTCACTATCACAGATTTAGACAGATTTGTGAACAATATTTGAGAGAAATGGTGATATTGTGGATGTGGAAAAAGTTTTAGATCTTTGAGTTCATCTCATAAAAAATGGGAACAAAAACAAAAGTGTTGTGTTTATATTTTTGTTGAGTGCATTATCTTTATTGAAAATAACTGCTTTTCTTTCAAAAATAAGGGCATTTCGAAGTGACCCCAAACTTTTGAATGGTAGTGTATGTCTAGATGACATTTTGACTGGTCTGAATGATGTTATAGGTATCTTGAATTAAAATCCTGTCTAGTCACCCTGTAATCGCAACTGTAGCCGAGTTAAAAAAAAAATCATTTTATTAATTACTATTTTCAACTTATGTTTGTTGTTGTTATGTTGAATATTTTTAAATTTTGTCTCAATTAGTTATTTTTATTTGAAATTATTTTTATTGATTTTGGAAATTGTCTTTCTGCACTCTGCTACATTTGTGCCTACCGGGCTTCTGTATCACTTGCTGCTGTGATGTCATGTTGTTTTCTTTATATATTTAGCATTTTATGTTGTAGTCTTTGGTGCATATTGTTTATTACGGTATATTATTTTGTTGTCGAGCTATATTGTGTTGTTTTAATTATCAGAGGTTTTGCGGATGTTTTTGGTTCCGCTCTTTTTTGCACGAGTTGTCAGTGAAGGCGCGCCCTGTGTATACTCACGCAGTGCACCTCGGGTGAACGTTGATCTAGTTTATATGTTTAGGAGCAGAGCGCAGAAAGAAAATTCAGCAGAAGATAGTTTACATGGGTTCATTTCTTCTGCAGAGAATAACGGCTGAAGAAAATGTAATTGGGCTATCTTCTTTGACGTCCTGACCGCACATCTACACGTCTGTTACACAACTAATCACGATAAGGTTCTTGATATCTGTAATTTTAATTCAGAGTAGTCAAACTCAGCTCTTAAATATTAAAAAAACCTCGTCATAGGAAGAGGAATAAGAGAAATAAATGGGTAGCTGGACTTCCACACAGGAGAACGAGGTTCCAGTGTGGAAATGTTATTCTCAGGCTTACATTTTATTTTTGCCTTTGTTTTCGTAGCAGCTTAAGCTTCTCCATTTTTTGAGTTACCAGGGTGATGATTCCCTCCCCATCCAGTATGTGATTGCTTGCCTGAATAGAAGCAACCATTGAACAACTGAATAAATAGCAAAGATATGTTGATTTGAAACATATTTAGGATACAAACAAACTGGCAGAAAATACATTTTGCTCAAAATGTTATACACTAAGGTGTATCGGAGCATTTTGGAGGTAGTTGATTGGGTTCTTGTTGTTCTGTTTTTAGCTGTAGGTCATTTTTTCCTCTATTTCGTTGGTTTTGCTCCTCCAAGAAGATGAAATCCCTCTTGGCTGAGCTTTTAAAAATGATAGCTGCTGCTACTTTGAGACGCAAGGCATTAGCACCCACAGATTATATGGGCATAAAAGATGACAGGTTTACTGGCTGGAAATATTTCCCCCCAACTCTGGAGCCAAAATCATTCACAGATATCAGTATTTAATGACAATTTTGGATGACATTAAACTCTGCCAGCGGCGCTTTTTGTGATGACGCAATGTGTTAAATGCGGTGGAGCTAATAATTGACTGGGGCTGTTCCGAGGTACGATGCTGTTCTGAGGGGCTCCTGGTTGTTAAAGTGTTGATACCAAATGAGACAGAAAGTCTTCTCTTGGTTTCAGCAACTGAAGAGTAAAATATTTTTTATTAATTTGACTAAAGAGGAGCGATGTAGCTGAATCGGGGTATAACATTTGGACAATGGAGCATTGACGCATCACTCAAACTTTTGAAACCTAATTTTGTTGACGTTCATCTTAGGACATTGTTGCTTGCAGTGACCCTCCTCTCAAAAATGGGTTTTAGTTGATGTTTCTGACCTTTATTATTCCTCTGAAAGTGACAGGTTTAAGGCAAATACCTGGTTTGTCCAGTTATTTCTTATTTCCAGTTATAGATTGTGGATTTTTTATGAGAGAGGTAGCATAGATACCGTTTTAAGAATTTCTGACCAGGTAATTGAACCTTTTAATAGAGAAACCACCTCAGACACAAACTACTAATAAAACCAATGTATTACTATATAAAAAAATGCCTGTAGGGGATTTTTAAGGTGACATTTCAAAGCAGGGAGACTGTAGAAAAGGAATGGGGTGAAATGTGGCTGAAATGTCTAATACAGACACTCCAGGAAATGTAAACACAGAAAATAATTAGATTGGTCATCCCATGACCGGGTGAATGACAAAACACAGTATTGAGTTTGACATGCAGAATGACTCGTAATCAACAACATAATGAGAGACTTGGTTCTCGTTTGTTTCAGTTTGGGACGTTTTGCTCAATTGTGTGGTGCCTATTGTATGTTTCCCATAACATATTTTCCATCGCTTTAAACCAGCGAGTTCTTGGAAAGGCTGAGCTACTGTGGGACCGAGTCATTGCCCTTTGACAGATAGCAAATGAAACTGATGCTATTTTTACAACACGAAGACAGTCACTTAATCCAAACTGTCACAAAAAGAGGAACCCAGAGAGACCAAGTTCATTTGGAAATGCTCACTTTGTAGTTAATGTGAACCCTGAATTATATTTACATGTACTGGTTTAAAATGGCTGCCCAAAGATGCATTAGCTGATGTTTCTGTACAACAAGTAAGTGGAATATTGGGATGAATTCTGTTGTTTATTTGCCCAGAAACAGTCAGTGCACAGTAATCTGCAAACTGAAGCCACAGCTTTGTCAGCGATTAGTCAGATGTCAGACGAGCCAGCTCTTAGCCCTAAGAACGAAGGCGTTGCATTATTGAAGTCTGAATACGGGACATTTTGTCTCTGGAGGAGGTTAAGCGTTGAAACACCAGCGAGGGTGAAGGACCCAAAGACGGGAGGGAGACTCATCCTTGCGTTCCATCATGTGGATGCTCAATATTTACTGAGAGAGATGATTTTTTACACATTTTTAATGTAACATCCACAGAAATGTTGCCTCTCCTGTCCTGCACAGTAGCCCAGTTGAAGGTGAAATTGCTCCTTGCACTTATGAATGTAAAAAATTGAACATAGGTAGAGTAAAGCATTTTTTCTTCACACATTATTTTACATGCACTTTGTAATCTATCATTGACAGTGGAAATCAACCTGGACTTAAGGATCAATGTTGTACTACACTCCTGTGCACACGGCAACCGTTGCCTTTGACAAGCGGCAGATGGTGTGCTATACAGTGATTTACTGCTGCATAGCCGGGGGTGCAGTACTTTTTTGTGAGCCTTTCTACTCCTGAATAATTGATAGCACACTGTCAGTTGGCTGTGTAGAATTTCACATATTGCCAATTGAGTGGAAAGATTTGGTGTGTGTTATGGGTTTCTTCAAGGCTTTCTGGTTTTTAATTGTTGGGGCATTAACTTGCATCTGTTGGGATGCAGCAAAAGACCGAAATTATGGTTACTTTTATAATGAAATCGGAATAAATTTAATTTGATTCCACTGCCACCTGTAAATGCCACATTGTTTAGCAGTAATAAAAAGGCTGGACAAAGACGAGATTTATCTTGTCTCAAGGGAACTGGGCGACATAAGTGGATTTGATGTATTTCACTGAATCACATCATCATTAACTTGGTCACTTAGTTTCTTAATGTCAGCGGAATTGTTTTCTTTAGTCCCCACTGCGTCACCGGGTGCTGCAGTTGTTGTTTGTAGTTCCAGTAGTGACATTTAATAACCCTCCTTTCCAAACTGTTTTGCTTCCCTTGTTAGCATTGCAACATCCTGCTGAGATAATTTGATGGGCTCATAAAACAGACCCATGTTAGGGAATGGGGCCCTTTTGGAGAGCCTGGGAAGCGTTTTGGCCAAAAAGTGAAGCAAGTTGTGGTAACATTTACCTGCCAAGACTAAAGACTGCCAGGCATGGGTGGTGATTCCACAGCAGCACACTGTTGGAAACAAACAAGTTCATCTATTTAGGTTCCTTTTTTGCCATGGTTATAAAAGAATACCACGACTGGCTGCAGTTTGAGTAGATTTTTTAGCTATGCTAGCAGTGACTTTCTGTCAATTGATCTGTCTGTCAGTCTGGTTCATCAACATCTAAGCAACTATCGGATGGATTACAGTGAGATTTCTGTACGGAATTTTCAACAGCTGAAAGACCAGTGACTTTGATAACCCCCTGACCTTTCCTCTAGAGCCACCAGCAGGTTGACATTTTAGACTTTTTTTGTGAAATATCTTAACAATTGGATGAAAATTTGAGAATGAATTGTAATAACTTCATTGGTCCCTTAACGTTTCATCTGGTGCCATCTCAACATCATCGGTTTAATTGGTCCAATATGTTGGTTTTATGAGCAAAGAGTCACAAATCTAATGACATTCCCTCCTGTCTCAATATTACTTTGTCTTTAATTAGCCGATGTTAGCATGCTCTCATGCTAAATTAAGGTAATTAACATTATACCTGCTTGTCAGCCAGTCTTGTTACATTGTTGCCATGGGAACAAAATGTTCTTCTTCCAGGAGTGCCAGTTTAGGTCGGCATATTTTTACTATTATATTGTTTTCTTGGCCCACTTCTATGAAACTTTCACTCAGTGGTTCACATGTAGATGTACGTTAGAAGTGTTTGAGGTCAACTCTCTATAGATAGATTTGTGTTATTTATCCATTTGACGTTTGCAATAACCATCATTTAATTGTCTCATTTCTTATTTGTTATTGAAATTCAACTTCAGTTTTATCTGTTCACCATCCATTTCATTCTCTCTCGTAACAGTGAACTGCTTCAAACTGATAAGTGCACAATTATCGCACTGTTTCTAACAGGCATCGATTGCTCGTGTCTTCTCTTTCCCTCCTTTCATTGATTGGTGATGCCGCTCTCAGATTACGAGGCTATGTGAGGTCAGGTGATAAATACTCTACTGTCTGGCTGCAGGAACAACTGTAATGCGCATCCTCTTATTTTAGATTGTGTCCGTGTTTCTGACGGGCAAAGATTCTGTTGAGGTTACTTGTCTTGTGTTACACTTGTGCAGAAATATGGACGCATTTATTCAAGTAAAAGTAGTTCACAAAGCTACTTTGCTGTTGATGACTGCAGATATTTGTGAATAATTAAAATGAGTCTCATCTATCAGCTGACAACACTTAGTTACTTTTGATTTGATTATTAAACACTCTCAACACATGCAGCTTGCACATTTAAATGGAAAATATTACAGAGTTATTTTGCAGTATACAGTTGCTGACAATTGAAACGTAATCCAATAAAGTACTGATGCTAATGACATGAATGCTGTGATGTAGTTAGGACTTGCTGGTTGTTTGGAGGGGATTTCTCCACAGAAAGAAATGCAAGAGACCCTTGAAATGAAGCATTGAGTGTTCTCTTTCTAATTAGAGATGGATGTTTTTAAAGCACATGTCTACCGTTCTCTCCTCTTCCCTGTGCAACTGTGTTTCAAAGGTCAGTGCCTAATTTAGTTTTTAATGAGCACTTAATTGTAAAAGACTCTCCGTCTACTTTACAGATGATCTCAGTTAAATATTGCAGTGTTCTTAGGTCAAATCTTTCTATCACTCAGCTGGAGACAGTGAGTTTTTGAGTACATGAGAAATGTGGTGAAAGGTAATGCGACTGTTTTTTTTTTTTTTTAAGTAAGTAAGGCTACTCGCTTATTCACAAATGGAGAAATCGTCTGAGCAGTGCAAAACGGGACTGAACCATTAAAACTGCAGCAATTTTTCACCCACGAAGGACCTGTATATTGGAGATGTATACATTAAAGACTTTAAATGAGAGATCATCAGAGTGGGAAGCTACAGCTTTGCAGTAAGCCTACTAAAGCCTGGGTGTTTGTGTTTGAAGTCAGCATGTGGTTGCTCATGCACATTTTAATAAAGAGTTCTTTGCCATTTCAGTCAGAGATTATTATTTAACCTTTTTATAGTTTATTCGGCTTTTTAGATTGTTCGAGTGTTCTATCTGTCTCTCACTACCACATAAATATAATATTGTTACAAAAATAGTAACGTGTCTCAGCTTTATGTTACGGGCTCTGACACTGCAGTGAGACTTTGTACAACAACGTGATCATACAGCAACAAAAGTCGCTTTTTCTGTGGTGCCACGAGATCATCATGAGAAGTTAGCTGTCACACTCAATCTGTGTTTGACTAATGGGGCAGCGGTTTCCAAGATTTGGGCCCGACTTATAATGGAGCTCACTGGCGGTGTGAAGGTGAATGATCCCCATGAGCAGCCACTCTGTTTGCCATTTGCGGCTTGTCTATCGTTTGTCCTACAATACCTTTGACCGCATTACAAGGAACAAAAAAACAAAAAAAAAGAACATCCAGCCTTCTCTGACAAGTTTACTGTTTACTTTGATTTCATAACATCACTGAACTCTTCATTCTCAGCCAATTCAGGCCTCCAAATCATAAAATACAATCATAATATAAAGAACGTGTAAGACAGAGATGAACTATTGTGTTGGCTTTCAGCAGAAATGTGACGCTCACCGAAACGTATAAGGATAGATCGTTCGTCCAGTTATAGATAGACCTTGGTAGGTAATGTGGTTTGTTATGTTGAAAGGCCTGTCTAAAAGAAATATCTGCGTGCAAAGCACATTACTAAAACCTATTTGACATTTATAAGAGTTTGTCGATACCCTGGGGAGTTTGTTGTTTTCCTAGTGCCACACTACTCTCAGGAAGCATGTAATTCAAAGACACTGAGGTCTCGAGGCTTTTGAGTGGCTCTCCCTTTTTTCTTTTCCATTTGTCTTTACACTGATTGTCCTCTTTCATAATGGTCAACCAATTACTTCCATTAAGATAATAAACTGAGACCTTTGTACAGTCAGATTTACCAGCGTGTCTTGTACAATAATGCAACATTAATGCTGAAAAGCAGAAAATAAATTGATACATTTCATAATTTGCTTATTAATATTTAGTCTCTCTCTCTCTCTCTGGTGCGGTTTTTGAAGTGTTTGTTTCTTACGCTGTGCAGGCAGGGAGGGAAGCAATTAATCTGGAATTGTGTGCCGTTTCATCCCTGCTGTTGACCATTTCTCTGGAACTGGATGATAAATTGCCTTATTTCTGCACATAAACACAGGTCTTGTCTCCCAGTGAAGCAGGTAGCCGGAGGAAAGTAGGCACTCTCCACCAGGATTTATGGACAGTAGGTTAGTGAAAAATAGCACTTGCCTCCAATAGGTGAAGTAAGATCATTGTTTTCCTAAAACCACTGACGACTAAAGGAAAAAAATGGTGCAAAAACCCTATCTTTCATGTTTGTCTTTATGCTGTGTCATGTAGCTGATGGAGCAATTACTTTTTAACTGCTGCCAGACAGGACATTGAAATTGATTTGATGCAGCCATTTTATATTTAACGGAGATAGATCTGTAGCTCAACACAGTTGTTTTTAGCTTGGGCTTCTAATCTCTGCAAGGATTATTATAGGATAGTCCCAAACCATCAGGGCTGCATCTCTGCTAAAGGCTGTTAGATTACAGATCCTTTCTCATTTCTATCCTCATATGTGTGAAGGTGCTGCGGCTATGCAGCGATCTAATTGCACTTTAATAAAGATTGAAGACAAGAGATTTGAAGCTTTTGAATTGTGAGACTGTGCAAACAGCTTTGGAGGAAATACAGTGATAGTGATTCCACATAAGGAAATGTTGAGATTCGAAACACCGTGATGCTTTCTTGTGCTTTGAGCTGTTTTAACAATGTCTGATGCTGGAGTGAAGTCTCATAAACCTGCAGGGCAAATAACTATAAACACATTTTATCATCCACCTCATCTTAATTAAACAGAATTCAGCACTTAGCTTATTTGACTGCACTCGGCATATTGTGAATATCAAATTAATACTTCTCTATATGAAGACTTTTTTGCCAAATGAGTATTAACATAATCAGCTGTATCAGTTAATGAATTTAATTTAGGGCTGCAACATAAATTCATTCTAAAAACAGTTTATAAATCATGGTGAACTATGCTTAACAGAAACCCAAAGTTGAGTCTAATTGCTGACTGCAGCCATGGACTGAACAGCACAGTAATTAAAGTGTTAAAGATACAAAGGTTATCCTAACAGTGATTCAACATTTACTAAATAAAAACCTTTGGTGAAAATCAAGTGTTTTATCTTGTTAACGTGTGTATTGGGATTCTTTTGTAGACACATCATGAGGGAAGTAAGCAGTCAATTGCATGGTTGAGTACTTTCACCTTGAAGCTGCAATGCACCAATGACAGTCTGTAAAACACAGATTTAGGGTTTTATATACAACTGAACTATCTAACTTGCCGGACAGGGCTTTCGTTGTCAGTAATCTTCAGAAATAATTTCAGGTTCTTGTCATTGTATGGTGTAAAGTAGTTTACAGAGTCTGAGCAGAGTTGTGGGTGAGCTGGAGTGCTCGAGCTGCAAGGAGTGAGGTAGGTATACATTTCAAGCCATTTTAAAGGAGGAAAGGAATTGTTTTAATGGAAGAAAAAACATGTCTAAATACATAAATTGGATACAAAAAGATGAGATTTTAGAGGTTTGACAAGTGACCAGAGGGGCTTTAAAATATTACTTTTTGCATTAGCTGCAGATAAACAATATGGCGGCTAACCTTCAGACTAGAGTACCTGTATAACCATAGTGGCGACATGACGGGTCCAAAAAATTTTGGTCACGTGATGTATAGGCGCCATTTTGTTTCCAATTCATGAACGCCGGGTTTTCCTTTTAACGTTGTTTACACCGCAGAGTGTAATTCTAGGTCTTTTTTCACTCCATAAATACCAGAAAAATGACGGGCTGTTGTGCCTTTGGGTGCACAAATCGGTCAGAGAAAGGATTCCACATGTTTAGATTTCCCAGTGATCCTGAAAGAAGGAAACTGTGAGAAAATAAAGTCCGGAGAGTCGGATGGAAACCGACTTCATCATGGTTTTTGTGCCAGGTTAATCCCATGTTTGTAATTTCATGTTATGATGTATGGGTGAATGACAGATAGAAAAGTTTGATGTGATTTTAGGCAGATGTGTTTATTTTGACTTTGACCATTTTCATGCATTACCCCGTTAAACTTCAGTGGCCGTATGTGCAAATGTATTTTGCTAAATTGATCGAAGCTGCAAACTCGATGATAGAAACATTATACACCCATGGAAAGCTTAGATTCTCATGAATCCGCCGGTATAAACCACTTTCAGATGTGATTACCACAGCGGGTAATATAAACACATTTCTCCAACAAACAGCAAATAACGTAAACAGCACAACTCACCTTTGAAGGCTCAAAACTAGTCACAGATGAAAATATTCCACAAAAAACGGCCATAATCCAACCTTGGACATCCAGACAAAACAAGCCAGTAAAATATTTTGTCCAAAACATGTCTTGAAATCAGTAAGCAATCCAGAAATAGCTAGTTTTCGTGAATGTGCACCTCGCGTCCCATATTGAGTGAATGGAAACAAAATGGCGTCAAATCCCCAGTTGTCGCCACTCTGGTTATACAGGCACTCTACTTCAGACAAATTTTTCTTTTAAAACAAAAAACAATCTACTAATTTACAAAGCAGCTATAATAAGCAGAGTACCTCTAGATAGTACCACAACAAGTGCATTTGAAGAGCAGAAAAAAAGATGAGCATTTGCTTGGTCACCGATCTGACAAAATAGTGGATGAAACAATGTCAGTTAAACTGCTATAAAACTGTGCCACCAGGAGCTGCTACAAGCAACAAAATCATCAGCTGAAACCATCTGCCGGTGGCGAAAGAGAGGTGGGAACCATTTTAAATGTAATTCTTGAAGGAGCAGCATAATAACAGGAAAGTGTTGGTGGGCTTACAGATGACCCTGCAGAGGCCACAGCATGTCAGGGCAGGAGCGAGCAGAGACTTAACCCAAGGCAAGAGAGAGACTTTTTAAGATTCGCCATGAATAAGAGTCAGCACCAGCAGGTACACTGAGCGTTTCTTCGGGATTCCGAGCATATTATTTCATGTACGCCACCCCATAAACTCTAATATTGACTATCACTCTGATTTAACTGAAAATTGCAATTCTTTAGGATAGACAAAGTTTGATGGACAACACTGTTTCATTGTACTGGCTGTATCAGAGCATGAAGAAGCCAAAGTGTCACCAATTGCTTTTTTCTGCTGACTGTAAAAGACTCCCACAGTCAGCAATCTGTCATGTAAGCAGCCACCCATCACGCTCCTCACCTCTCACACTCACACAGGACTAAGAATGAGCCACGGCAGCCTCCTGCTCTTTATTTGCATTCTCACTGATGGCAAGCTTTTACATAGTAATTGTATTTACGACCTAGATGTACTGAACACATATATTCTTGTCTTTCTTCCGTCTTATTGTGAGGATTTGGATTGTACATGAGCACAATATTTGCTGCAAAGCTTATGTCACCTTTCCTTGTGGTGTTGAGGTGGGTGGGGCTTAATTGGATGTCACATGCTTTTGGGCATTAATCAGGCTGTAGCAACACTTGTTTAGTAATCAAATTTGATCAAACCACACCCCCTGATTAACATTTTTTAAATTAAATTTAACTCTTTAAAAGAGTAGCTAAAGATATTTTTGTCATTTATTGCCACTTATAAATATGTAATATTATAAAGAAACTCTTGAACTGAGCTGATGAAAATGAATTTTATGTTACGTCTAGTCATTGCTAGCACTCCTATAGTGGTTGTTGCTCAAAACTTTCTTGTATGTTAATGTCTTCTGATGCTCTTCATTAAAATGTCAAATTGATAGCATTTTTTAAAATTTCAGTCCACCAATTTTGTGTCCTTTTCATTTTTTCATGGTCAAATCTTTGAAATATGTTATTGAATGAAAAACTATTGAAAACTTTAAAAACATGCATATTTTTTTGATTTGGTTTCCTTTAATGATCTGCATATTTTAAGAGTTTTTCCTGAGCTTCTGAATTTAATGTTTACCTTTTCAGTATGCTGTCATTCATAGTCTGAGTAGGTTGACTGCTCTTTGCATTGCTATAAAAGCTTATCTGAGTGCTAAGACATTACACGTGACTTAGCTTAAGGAGTAGCTGCTTTTTAAAACTCCGTCACAGTGTTTTCTGATATTAAAATCACCCTTTCCTGCCTGTCAAACACTATTTATGCAACTACCTTCGATCAAATGGACTTTTGGAGGTGTGCTTGCATGCCTTCGCCCATCTCTATGTTAATTGTGTTTGTGTGAGAATGTGTGTATTGTGTGTTATCCAAAGGCCAGTTCTTTAATGTGTTTGCCTGCCTTCTGGCTCTGTGTTAAACCCCTGCATTGCAGCACTGCCAGTGGGATTTCAGCAGGCACGGCCCTTTTTTTTTCGTCTCTCTCTCTCTAACCCTCCATCCTCACAATAGAGAGATTAAATTTGGGCCAGATCCCTCCTGCGTGGAAAGCTCCTTGCACACACATGCACGTCTTCCAGTGTTCATATGTTACGCTCCAGAGACCCAGGGCAGCTGAGAGCCCCCAAAAGTCTCCTGTAGCAACAGCCATGGAGAGCCACGTGTCTTGGAGACAGACACAGACAGAGAGAACCAAAGACTGAGAGAGAAAACGAAAACACGAGCTCCTCGGGGGCTCAGCAATTCAAGCGCTGTCTTAGAAGCTGCACCGTAATCTTGTTAAAGAATAGAAAGGCTCTGTAGTTTGGTACTATGTGACTTTTCCAGTTGTTTGGACTACATGGTGCTCTTCATCAAACAGAGCTCAGCCGGGGAATAAGAATAATCAGAGCAGCTTTGTGTTGGACAGGAGTGTGATTTCATCAGTTTGGAATATTAGCCAGAAGCTTAATTTCAAGCCTCTTTCTGTGGACTTGTTGCATTTCCGAGACACGCTGTCTGTCATGGACGGCGTCAACAGAAACACCAGCCAGCACAGACAGCTGAAGAAGTGCTTTAGGTGTCATTTGTCAATAAAAATGCTGAAAAAGTGTCAACAGCTTCAACCTGGTGTTGTTGACAAAATGAAGAAAGATTTGATGGGAATTTGTGGCAGAAATTTTGATGCCACTGTTATTTTCGAGATGGTTTCCTAATGCACAACTAAATTTCAGGCATCAATCATTGTCGGTGAATGTCATGGCCCGTCAGATGAGAAGATTGTGTAAATAAATTATGATGCAGCCTCAACGCCCCTGAAAACTTAGCATCTCTAAAATACCATAGATTTATGTTAACTCAACAGCAATCAATGTAATAAAATACATTTTAAATATAACTAGAAAGTGTTAAAGTAGTTAGCAACAGGGATTGACAGTGACCAGATCTGATTCGATTCACGGAAATGTGCAAAAGAAAGTTAGAAATGCCTCCTATTGAACAACCAAAATTATTATAACTTTACAAGAAAATATAGATTTTATATGGGATTCTATTACATATAAAAAGAGGCTTGAGAAGCCTTTAAAGACAAAGCAGAGAAACTACATAGGCTATAATATACCATAGTGTTACAGCAAGTTGAGAGCCAGAACAATTTATCTGTTAGTTTACCAGTTTCATATCACAACACGACCTTGTTCAGTGTATCTCCCAGGTCTATCAATAAACTAATGCAGTGTTTTCAGAGGCATGTTCCAGTGTGATAAACAAATTGTTCTTATTTAGGCCTACAAGCCCAAAGCTGACCTTCAATGATTTGGCTTGTCAATGTTCATTTTGATATGACTCCTCAACCAGCATGGTTCACTCACGTGGGCATTTATGGAAACCAGAGAACAGAGTCATCATTAAATTCTGTTTCATTTTTCCTCTGCACAGTTTGGTCCCTTGGGGACGTAAATAGGTGGGGAAGGATCCAATTATGTTCACCAAGAGGCAATTCCCTTTAACGTGATTGTATCTGAGAATCTGCACATCAGAGCCTGTCGCCTCTGTCAGCTTGCTAATTTATGATCTTTCTAGATTATTTTTCTTTTTTTTAATGGGAAATTTGACCTTACATTTGTCCTCACAGCATTTCTGCCATGAAAGTACAGTATTATATAAACATACAACACGCAACAACCTTTGGTTTAAGGTTTGAAATTCAAATAAGAGTTTTTGTTTTCTGTTTTTCTGATTTTGAATTCAGCTCTGTCATTTGGCCTTTCTATTTAAAGCCATGAAAATGTCACTTACTCTTGGAGCGCCGCAGTGTGAAGCAGCGTTGGAGCACTGCTTTTCTCTTCCCTGTCACTGTTGCCCCTCAGCTCGCTGCAAACAGCTTACTTTGACAGTCTCACAGTGTTTCTATGAGGAATGCTGGTATTTCACTTTGCAGGAACATAGAAGAGGCCCTAGTCTTAGTCTGCACCCCTTCAAGCAGCACAAAGTTATTCTTTGGTGTAGTGGCAATATTTTTCATCAACCATCTTGTCGACAAACACCTTCAGTGTGGTTTGTTAGCATTTAAAGGTCAGCGGCACAAAGTACAGAAAACAATATAGACAGACAGACAGACATAGCAATGCATACATTAATACCGTAGTACAATAATGGCATGTAAAAAACTCCTATGTTCTCATAGTTCAGGAGAAATCTATCTGATAAAACATCATTTTCTCCAATTTATGGGCACAGTTTTGTTTAAACTTTAACTCAAACAAGACACACAGAGTTTGTTGACATGCAGGCACTACATGTGCACAAAAAAATGAGTGAGAAACAGGAGAAAATCAGCCATAATGAAGATTTGGTTGCAAAAGGAAACACAAGTTGTATGGAAGTAATTTGGCTACAGAACGGATGATGTTTACTGGAAACAGGTGCTGTGTCTGTGCGATTGTTGTGCACTACAGGCAGCAATGTGACAAATTTATTTGACCTTTTCATTAGCACCACAACGCTCAAAGAGAAGTACAAAGCCAATCTGAATGGCCTCCAAAGCAAAAAAAACAATTTTGGGGGCCTTATTGCCTTATTTCAGTGCTGTCGCTTTTTGCATCATAGATTTTATAGCATCAACAGATCCAAATAATGAATTGATCCCCAGGGTGTTACTTCCTTAAATAGCTAGCGTGATGGGAAAATGAGCAGTTCGGGTATGTTTACAAAAATCAAATGCATATATCCATGAAATACACATGATTCATAGAAGAAAGCTCGGTTTTGGTGATGGCAGATTTAAATTGTATGAAGTGTTTTCCTTCACTGAAGTGCACAAAATGAAGTTGGTTATCTAACCCGGTGGATGTCTTTTGTGATACAATTACAATAAGGCAATTAAGTCCAGTGAGTCATGAAATTGATTGTTTTGCCAAAACGGGACAAGGAAATTGGGCCACAAATAGAATATCCTCAAAGGTTTCAGAGCACAGATGGAATTTGACTGACGGTGAAAGTTTGTTAATGCTCTTGCCAGCAAATTGTGATTTGCAAGAACATTTAAGGGCACAGAGGATCTCAGATCGGATTGTTGTGCCTTAAAGGAATTTTCTGACAGTTTGAGATAAGCACTTATTTGCTCTCTTGCTGAGAGTTAGATAAGGAGATTGATATGAGTGTTAAGTCTGTATGCTAAATATGAAGCTACGGACTGGCCTGGATTAGCAAATAATCTGTACTCTCTGTGCATATTTACAAAAATGAAAAAATAAAAACTTTTGCTAGTTCGTGAGTTTTCAAATTAGATTTTGTCACTTTATGCTAAGCTAAGCTAGCTGACTGCCGTCTCTAGCTTTTTATTTAATGCACAGACGTAAAGGTTCTGTTGATATTCTTATCTGACTCTCAGCAAGAGAGCAAAGATATTGTTTTTTAAGTAATGAAATTCTCCATCATGTCATGTTTTCCTGACTGAAATTAGTCAAGTTAATATTAAATCCAATTGCTTGCTACAAAAACACACCTTTATTAACAGTACCAAAAGTGATTTTCTTCTGAAATTGCATAAATCATGCATTAAAAAGATTGGCAGACATGTTACAGACATGTCTTTCCTGTGGTGGTGATCATTTGTCTGCATTTCTTTGTTGTTTTCGTCAATGAAATGACCGATATGCTCAAATATAAATATTTGATGAATTCATTTTTATATTCAGAAAACATTGCAGAAATCTTTGGAGGTAAAGGTTGAGAGACCAAATCAATATTATTTTAAGAGTCTGCTGTGATCTCTATAGGCTCTGCTGACTCACATTTAGGCTCCGTGTTTTTAAAACAGACATTCATTAGGGGGCTAATTCAATAACTGGTGAGCAGTAGTGTGCAACGGATAGCTGTCAGTGATAATTCATTTGACCTGCGGCTCTGTGGATGAAAACCGATTCAGGCATACATCAACTTGTTTGTGCGAGCGGAGGACAGATATCAATATTCTTTTCTTGGCACGAAATGATATTTGCTATAGAAAGGTTCTGCAGTGTGCAGTTCAAGAATGCTAATAATGCTGGGTGTTCATGGGGTGTGATGTAACGGCGTGGATTATCTTGAAATGATACACACACCAGTTTGAATCCTACGAATCAGTCCAGAGAGGATTAACCTTCAGTACAAGTTTGAAATCGACTTCACAATTTGCCAAATTCATCTTAATTTTCAGTTAAATAAGTGAGCAAGATAGCTTGTAATAAATGTTTTATGGGTGTTTCTTTGACTCAAAGAGTAAACCTTCACATTGTCTTTTTCTTACAGGATTTTTGACTGACAACTCTCTCACTGTGATTACTCCAGCCACTTTTCAAGATTCAAGATTTTGGCTGTAAGTATCTCACCGGCAAAGATGCTTTGTGCTTGACTGTACAAGTCGAGGCGCCTAGAGATTTCTCTTAATGTAAAGGTTGTAAGATGGAGAACGAAGGGAGAAGGGGGAGGAGAAGATTCTCCACTTCATCAGAGCGGTCCGCAATCATTGCTGTGACTGTCCTTTTTAAGCGGAGACAGATCACTGCACATTGTTCCATCCCTCCATCCTCTGCATCTCCCCTCTCAGAAATAGCATCCATTCCTAGTCGTTTCAGAAATCCAGCTTGCCTCTGTTCCCTTACTGTCTACTGAAGGCATGACCCAGATGGTAGGCTGTCCATGGCTGGATGCTTTTCTGAAACTGTCCAGTAATATAACACTCTGATGAGCTATGGGGTGAAGCAGCAGTTGACCTATAAAGAAAAACGTGCAGACTGTTTATGGGGTAGAAATTAATTAGTTATTTTCTTACATCACACGCAGTTATTTCAGAAGGATGTTTTGGGGCACAATCCAAAAATGAAATCAGTACATTACTCCAGAACATGTAAATAGATTCAACCCTGTGTCATCACATGTTTTGGACTCCACTAGATGTCAGCATGAAACGTTGTGTGTTGGGTTTTCCCCGCTCTCCCATCTGTTCTAAGAGAAGCTTTGCATGTGCCAGGGAGGAGGGAGCCCACTGCAGTGTGTAGTGAGCAGGAAAGGCGTGGTGAAGATGAAGGTGCAGCCCACTGTGAACAAGCATGATTTACTGTCGGATTTGCTCTTTGTGCGCCAGTCTCCAGCACACCCTGCACACTCCGGCACTCCAGCTGATTAATCAGAGTCATTTCCATGAGTGATGGAAGCTCCAGTGCTGCAGGGGCTATAGAAAGCTAATAAAGCCCGGTGGACAACAACCACGCCTGGAAGGACAGTTACTGGCTGCTGCTCTTACACTGGCTCTGTCCAGCTGCCGTTATTCAGCCCTCACTGCCCCGTGTCAGCTTCATTGTTATTAACATTGATCAGCTCAACATCAACCAAATGAGAATTCATACCCCGGGGACTGGTGCTACATGATTAGTTGTGTGAATATGCACCAGCATTAGTCAGCTGGAGCTTTCACTAAATGTGTAATGATACTTTATGCATGTACTGTATATTTTATGTATTTTATGGCAAACCTGCAAGCAAGCAGTTGCTTACTTATACATTCAGCAGACAGGCCAGCGTCTGAAGGACATATCTGGATACTTATGTGCTTGTTGTTTCAAAATCTAGTTGATAGCCACCTCTGTGTGTGGTTTGGTTCTGAATGTGTAGCATACAGCTGTTTTTAAGAGCTCTGTTCCCCAAAACAGCTGCTTGCTGTGGGTGAAAATGGGACTGATTAATACATTTCACATAAAACAGTACTAACCTCACACAATGAGCTAAGAGATGCTAATAGGCTCCATTAAGGTGAGGAGGCAAACAACAGTTATGTAATTAATTGGTGATATAAAAAATATTGATAATAGCTTATAAGTGCTTTAAATATTGTGTCATCTCAAAAATACTCAGCAATTATTGCACTCCTAATTTTATGAATTCATCTGTTGATGAAACGGCTAAATATGTGTATTGATTTATGCAAATGTTTAAACTGCAGCTGCTGAAACAGACTCAAAATGTGTCATTTAGTCCTAAATGATATTTTCACCTGCTGTGTCCTCCTGCACCTACAGGAGGACACATGGCACTTTCTTACAGCAGGCATATTATGGAAACATGGCTCCGGCAATGAGATTTCCCTCGCACTCTGCCAGATCTAAAATGAGCCAACACAATGAAGCGCAAAGTATTGCGTTGTTGCACCTCCTCACATCTGCAGCACCGCATCCCAGCACAGATATAGAACCAGATCTAATCCTTGACTGCCACCCACAGCAGAGAATATTTACCACACAAACATGATGGCTGCAGTCGCTAAAGAGATTTGGAGATGCAGCAGCAGCGGCCATATTTCACTGCTTGGCATTTAAAGCATCCGCAGACATAAATCTTGAGACTACCCTTGATAAGAAGAAACACTCGATGCTGTCACATGTGTTTTTTCTTTCTACTACCTTTCTACTACCTCTCTTCCTGTTGAGGTTCTTTGGTGGCCCCTAAGGACACAATTAAGACAACAGAATAGGCACAAACATTAAAGAGAAACACACTCCAAATCCAAGAAATACCAAACACGTGCAAATAGGTAAAACACGTGCAGAAAGAAAAATGTGACGCAGACGTGCCCCACGATATTATAGGGAGTGATGGGCTTAATTTGGACAGGCGAACACAAATAGCCAAGTATCAGTGGTAAGACAACACCTAATGGCCATGCAAATATATCTGTAAAGTTGCTGCTTACCCAAATTAAGCCCATCACTTCCACTAATGTTGACTTCTGTATGTACTTGTGTTTAAGAGCCACTGTATTGTCTCTGAAATACAGCCATGTGATTTTAAAGCTGGAGTGCAGGACCTGTTACATTCGAGCCTTTCAAAATAAGTATGCACAATGCTGAGTAAAAATGCAAGTAAATCTATGAATGTATTTCACAGTATACTAGAGTTTTAATCTGGTGTATGTGGTGACATTGACACACTGGTGCACCAGCAGAGACGCATTTACGCCAACCAGCAATGACTGGCTCACCTGAGCAATGGAGAAATCGTAGCAGTGGAGATGGAGTAGGTTACAGCAACTTGAGGTATGCAGTGGAGTCAAGGAAGAAATGTTTCTGATGCTCCAGATATAAAGGGAGCTTGCCATTCAAAGGAAGGATTACCTTTTAAAGAACAAGTCCTGCAGGCATGCACCGTGTCCCAAAAGTTTGTTCTCCCCTGAAAACCAAAACTCAAAGACTGCATATGCAATATAATCACTTTAGTCAATAACCAGTATTTCCCCCTGTCACTTTGATCACACCTTTCAATCTTTCAGGCATGGAATGTACGAGGTTCTTGAGTGTGAATGTTTCTATCTTCCCCCACTTCCGCACTGCCCTAGAGTTGAGCTGTTTCTTGGTGGTCGGTTGTGGACTGGCAAAGATGTGACTGTTCAGGATTTCCCAACAGTTCTCAATTGGGTTGAGGTCAGGGAACTTTGGTGGCCATTCCTCTTTATGCAGAAAGCCAGGTAGATGCTCAGAGCATCATTGCTGAGTCATATGGGCAGAGTGAGCAGAGGCGCCATCTTGCATGGATACTAATTGCGAACATCTGTTCAGCATTTTCCGTTCAGTCACAGGCTCCAATTTTTCCTTCCTGGCCAAAACTGGAAATCGTAGAATGCTATTCTAGAATGCTATTGTTATAATATTGTGCATTAACAGTGATACTTTGAGGCACATTGTGCAGCTCTGAGTGACCTGAAGTGGACGAAGCCCCCCAAACCATACTATGGGCTCTGAATTTCACGTCCGCAGAAGATGGCACTTTTTCACGACCTTCTGTATAGATACGGTCATTGTGCCTGTTGGGTGTTGTAAATAAGCTGAGAGGGCATTCAGCAGTGAAAATCCAGTTCTCTCAGTCATTTGGAATCAGAGTTATGTACTTCTTTACGAAAGCCAGTCTCTTCTCTTTTTGAAGTTTCAGCCCCAGTGTTTCTATTAAATAATGATGCACGGTGCTCTTAGAGACACATCTTCTCTAAGATTTTTCAGCCTCTGTGTCGCGGCATAGCTGGTGTCTTTTACCCTTAGTTCTTGCAGTTAAGCCAGATAGACGTCCTGAGCAAAGTCTCTGAAGGATCCTCCTTTGTTGTACCTTTGCCACTACTTCTGCATCGAGCAGATACTTCTGCCAAGGGCTTGAGCTACCTGCTGACAAATTTTTCCTGCAATGGCCTGTGCACGGATCTCAGAGTCTGAAAGAGTAGATTTTCCACCCTTACTCTTAGCTAGCCTAGCTTAGCTAGACTGTATTCCTGTTATAAGGGATATACGGGAATACGGTCTAGCCCTCCTCCATTGACACATTTTGACAGGTTTTCAAGCTCCGAGCAGATCAGACCGAACCAATCAGAGCACCAGAGGCGGGAGTTAACGATGCGTCATCTTCAGGGCCGAGTTGGCGACCGCAACAGAGCGAGGTTTCTCTCGTGCGCTTTCCTCTGTTTTGCACGGGCTGAATTTGTCCTTAAAACCTCAACAAGAAGCAGCTCTTAAAGCTTTTCTTTTTAAAAAGGATGTATTTTTAATTCCGGCAGGCTGTACGATAGAATGTGTAATGCTGCCCTCCACTGTTGAAAGGGAGAGCTTAGATTTTCCTCAGGACCCCTGTATGGCGAAGGAAGCTGTTAAAACTACAAAACATCATGGCGGAAAGGCAATTGTTAGGTCGCTTAGTGATTGCGTCACACATGTGTTACGCTGATTGGCTCTCTCCAATTCAAGCTGTGATCGGTAGTCCCGCCTCTGGGCTAGATTTGGTTCAATGGAGCAGTTCCAGACTGACTTTGTGTATTTGTAATACACAATATAAAGGCTGTCTGGTCCCCAGGCAAACTCTTAGCCATGGTAACAACTCTTCAAAATTTGGCTGTGAGTGTAATGCATTTTGTTCAAGCAAGAAATTTACATACTGGTACCTGACAGTTTGACCAAACAACCAAACAGTACCTGAGTGACCAGGTGTTAATCCATTTTGGTGACAAACAATCAAACACGTGGTTCAGTGGGGAGAACAAACTATTGGGACATTGTGTACGTCACAAGTATATGTTGACAGTGTTTGTGTAATCATTCTCAGTGCCAAAAGGGGGAGACAAAAGTTTGACACAGCTTTAATCACTACACAGAAAAACATGGTGCTACAAAAAGCTGAGTGCTTAACCATTAATCAGTTGTACCAGTGATAGACACTTTATTTGTAGCAATAAGAAAACTATTTGACAGAACATTTGATAGCTTCATGTAAATACATTATGCAGAACACAGTGAAAATGCAGAATTTAGCTCAATGAACAAACTCAAAAACTGCTTTCTCTCTGGCTCATGACCATCCTGCCATACCTTAATAATGGAGTTCCTTCGCCCTTCATCGTTCTTTAGTGTGGCTGTTGTGCACATCTTCGAAGGCGCGATAGTCTGTGGCCATCTCTTCACCCCTAGGCCTACTTACCGACCTCACGTGGTGGGGCCCTAGTGAAATACGTTTTGCTGCCTCAAAACACCCACAACCTTGTGTCCCCACCACCTCCATCTAAGTGTTGCAGTCCAAGTGGCCTTCTCCGAGGGTGGATTTTATGCCGGGCGGCCTGTGGAGCTGATATATGGGTCTATGTCTAATGATACCATGATATGGCCAGCTAATAGGAGCTTTAACCTTCCAGAGCTGTGGCAGGTTTGCCCTCATTGCCCTCCAAGCGACTCCAAGTCGTACATGCTTTCTGTATTTTATATGTAGAATGATGAGATCAGTCCTTTGTCCTCATTTATTTTTATATGGCCATTTTTTGGACATCTGTGCTTTGCATTGTTTTGCTAACGTTAAATAATTACCTATATATGTCATATATAAACAGGGTAAAATGGTTAAATTAAAAGTAAGGTTCTTCATTTTTTTTCTCCTGGCCTTTAATAAAATGTATAAACTTGCAATAATTATGATTAAATCAGCTGAAATAAAACATTTTATCATGGTTTTATCAGCTACATCATCCAGCCCTAGTGGTACATGTGGTTTTATGGAGGAAGCAGGGTAGTGCATTGTAATGGCCTCCTATTCTGTCTAAGCTCATGTTTTAAAGTCATGCTCAGCTTTCATGGCTGTAAGCTCCATGCAGTTAGTCTCCACAGCACGCACGCCTTATTAAATATGTATTCCAAGTTGCACTGAATCTCTCTGGAGACTTGGCCTGTTTAGTTCAAAGAAAGGTCTGATGGATTTTTTTTCTTTCTTTTTATTCACTGAAATTATGCAGATGATTACTAGATTATGTGTGTGTACAGAATCGACTGCGACAGCCATCGTCAGCAGCATAAAACTATGATGAGAACATTCGTACTAGTCATCTGTCGCTACAAATCAGTATCCTTCTGTGTTTCCTGTCTCTTGGGAAAGTTGCCAGTGTTGTTCACTATAGGTTTACCCAGCATGCTATGAATCCTGGTTGGATCAATACCCTGTTCCCACTCAGACACTGAATCATACCTCCTTGTGTTTCAGGACACTGGGCTGTAAGATATTCCTTACAACGTGGAAAAGAGTGCACAAAGGCATGCAAGGACGGCTAAATTTCATAGATTCGACGGCAAGACCTAAATGTCACTGCATTTTTCATGCAGAGGGAATAGAAACTATTGAGCTGTTGAGTCCAAATTGCAGTGGAAGGCTGCCATTTTACTTTCACCCTACACAAAACAATATGGAGGCGGGGAGCTGCAGAAGAGCTGAAGCAGCCACCCTCTGGGTTTTGTTGTGTCTCTGTGATCTTCCAGGCAATATTCTGTGTTTCCTGCTAGCATAGCCCATGAAAAATATAGTAAGCCTTCAAACAAGTTGTGTCAATTTTCCTGAAGCTTTGTATCTCGTATTCTTGAAATTTATTGTGGGCCAGAAACTATTAAAAACACAGCAGTGAGCCACATTGAGTGGCTAACACCAAATCAATCAGATGTAAGCACATTAACTTTAATTAATGCTTGTAGTAAACTTTACTACCTTGCTGGTTAATAAATTACTTTATTGAGTTATTACTAATGAAATTACTGACTCTTTAAATAAAACATGAAAATTAAAACTGTACATTTGTGAGCTGTTTTTAAAGTTATGGGAATAAATGGGCTTTTTGTTAAGTGAGAATTGGAGTTGATTATTATTTTGAGACAGACTGACACATTGTTGGCTTTGATGGTATTACCAGATATTTAAAATAACACCGGCGTTATGTGTTACAACTTGAACACTTTAAAACCTAGAAATGCTTGGTGAAAGTGTGAAGAGTATATCAAGTTGTACAGGGAAGTGCTGTGCTCATTTTTCTTCAGGAGAATATCACTGGGATAGCTTCATCTGACCTCTAATTACTGGATTGCTTTTAGTTCAACATCAGAAGCCATTACTGCCTTGACCCTTAACACTGAGAAATGGTATTGCCACAGACAGGAAACAAATTGCATTCCTCCTTCTCCAGTTGTATACTTTCAAATTACAACAAAGCCATCTCCCTCTTTTCTCTACCTTCCATTTTTACTGATTGAGACATTATTGATTTTTGGTTCGAGTGCTCATTGCTGGCCAATAAGGTGGGTGATTCACTTAGGGGACGAAGATAATTCTCTGTGACACGCAGCAATACCCCGAGGGCTCCAAACTGTCTGGTTCACCGTCGGTGTTAAGCGAAAGCATGCGTCACATCTTGTCATTAACACGCAGATTTACACAATAATACACTGACTGTACGGCGAAAAAGTAGTGTAAACTAAGGGGTCTGTGTGGCATCGTGACAATTTCACAGTATTTACACTCTGGAAAAAATCCTTTTTATCAAGCTTCAGAAGCTTACATACAGCAGTGTGACAAGGTGGGTGAAAATTTGTTGGTCAGCAGAAGGTTTATAAATCATATATGCTTATGTAAGCCTAACAGGATACATATGTATATGTATGCAAATATTGCAGATTACAATCCTCCTTGATGACAGAAACCCAAAGGCATAAATCAGATATATGGACAGACACGGCACGGGAGCCAAAGTAGCAAACTACTGCTGCAGAAAGCACATAGCAAACGACAGGCTTCTTGTTTGTCTTTGTCCCGTTATGTAGAGGTGTCATCTCTAGTGTGTCTTTGTCTTCTTTTTGCTTCTGTAAAACCCCTTATTCTCCACACAGCTGCAGCCTCGTAAGCTCAGGAACATGTCTGAACCCCACGGAGTCTCCCAGCAGCAGTGCTGCCTGAATGAGGGTGTGGGTGCCGGTCGAACAGCGGAGCGTATGGATGCTTTTGGATTGCCCTCATGCACTGGGGCACAGATTGCTGCATACAGCACCTTGTGAGCAGCATCACAAATCAGCCGTCCGAGCAGTGAGTGCAGGAGCAGAGGGAGAGGTGGAAGATGGAGAGAAAGCAAGAGTATGGCAGAGGTGAAAGGAGGGAGGGGGGTTCCTTTCAGCGAAAGAGATAGAAAGAGTGGAGAGAGGGAGAGGAGGAGGGGATTGTGAGGAACAGAGGTGGGGGTAGTCACAGAGAGAATGACTGAGAGAGTGAGTGTGTGTGTGTGTGTGTATAGGAGAACAAGTATTGCTGCAGTGGAAACAGTGCGAGGAGGACTGCAGTTTCTGGTGCTGATGGGAGAGCGGTCGAGAGACGTTATTAAGGCACTGTAACATTAACCCTAAGTGCCTATTTGGTGAATGGGTTTGCCTGTTGTGAAGAACAGGATTACGGAATTACGGTAGTGCTGGTAAGGGTGTCTTTCAACTCTCCTCTCAGCGTTGCTCGAACACTTCCTTTGAGGAATCTGGAATAGAGTTATTGGCTGGTGGCTGCTGCTGTAGTGAAGGATTATTTTTTCCTGCTGCTGCATCTGACTAAACATTCCTGTTTTTTTGGTGGATTTACCATAATGCAGGTGTCGTGTGCATGTTACTTTTGGTGCATGTGGTCCTAACTTTACTCCAAGCTAATTCATAAGCCGTGTAAAGAAAATACTAAGCAACCTTTGAGTCCTGATCTGCCCCAGGACCTATTTATGGTGTGCACCTTCACGCAATTTGTGTGCAATCTGTTATGATTCCACATCAGAGACTGTTGCGAGAATTTTTAGATGGAGGGGTACAGCTCCGGATCTAGATTATTCTCATTGATCATGCCTCATTTAGCTTTCCTTGTGGGTGTAGTACCTCTTTCCTGGAGAGTGTCCAGGAGGCTGCCCTGCTGACAGATGCTCTGCTTACCCCTTTAGCTCCACCGGCATCTCCCACAACCTCCCCGAACACTGAGAAACAGCCAAGTGGAGCCAGAAACAGCCATTAGACTAAGAAAACCTCAGGTCTGTTGTATTTTATCTGTAACGTAACAAAACAGACACAAGTCCCGGTGCTTCTTTGTCTTGTGGGACTGGGAGTAGTTAGACAAAAAAAGAGGCTGACAGTTGTGCTGAGGAGTATAGAGAGAGGGGTGGGGATTTCATAAAGTGCTGCAGGATGCTCTTTTTTCTGCTGTCTCTCATGGGACATATAGCACAGGCAGCACCGAGGTGACAGTACCAAGGACAAAACCTATCTTGAAATGCTTCTTCTTAGTGCCTAATGCTGATTCTTGCAATTCTGCATTGGGCCTGTCATTAGCACCACAGAGTATTTATCAAATCAAATTTCATTCAGATTCATCATCACAAACTCACTATGAATAGTTGCAGTACTAGAGAGAGCGACTGAGGTTTTCAGTCCAGCTTAAACCATCAGTTTCAAAGCAAACCCAAATGTACCACAGTTTTTACATAATGCACAAAGAGAATTATTTATCCTTCTGTCTTCACAAGGCATTGCGTCATGAGGTAACATGTAGAAATACAAACCAGGTTTATTCTCTCCCCAGGGAATCTGGTGGTGTAATTGTCACAGTAAGTCAATGGCTTGCCTTTAGAGTGGTCACATGATCACTCAGGTTTCAGAAGTATAGTAAACAAATGCATTGTGGAGCATGTGAGGGATCATATTGTATGTACATGCAGATTGGTATGTACTGTGTCTGTACATATGCTTACTTCTCCAATATCCAGAGTGCAGGATACTGTTTGATACTGAGCATGCTCTGAAGGTTCTTTTTTGTTAGGCTCTAAAACATTCAGGCAGGCTCATTAAGTCCGTACCTCAGGCAGCCGCTCCCAGTGGCTCCCACACTAAGAAATACTCTCCGAGTCTCTCATACATAACCAGAAAAATGAGAGGAAGCTTTGAAGTTCACCAATCTTATTTCTTTTTTTTCCTGTTGGCTCCCTCCAAGAAGGCAGCTGGTGCCCAAATGCGGGAACCGCTCAAAGACGAAAGAGAAAGAAAAGAGGTTTTATTCTAACTGTGCAGCTTGCATCCCATCCCACAGTAGAGTGGGTGTGCCCTCTTGCACTCATAACATTGTTGTTTTCCAAGTTCTTGCTAGTTCATGCGGTTGAAATATTCCCGTTAAGCTCTTGTGTTAAAGTATTCGCATGCAGAACGATGTTTAAAAGGCAGTCATGGTGGACTCGAATGAGTCAGTGGTTTTTGCTCTGACACATTAACACAACTAGCACCGTGATTGCTCAGCTACTGTCAGCTTCTCACTCCAGGTGAGAGCTGAGCCTCCCCAGTCTTGGCCCCAGCCCATGTGATGGTGTGTGTTGCTGGCAGACGTTGGTAGAGAGCTTCAGTGTTAAACGGTCAGATGCTGTCACTAGCCGCAGCATCCTGCTGTGCTGACAGGGCAATTTCACCTCTATTTAATCTTAACGGGGAGAGAAACATACATGCCAGTTGTTGTGAGATTCCTGCCAGCTTTTCATTGTGTTGGAGGAGAGGATTTGCGATGGTCGGAGAGCATCACACAGAGCAGGGAAACACTTTTCTGTAGAGAATGAGTAAAATATTTTCAGTGCGTTTCATCATATTGGATATATTTTGTATTTGTGTTTCTACCATGTTACTGCAAAACCTTTGAGTTTACACTGAGATTAGCTGCGTGGAACGTTTCAGATATATATATATACATATAAATTGATTGGCTTTACGTTTTGGGGAATACAGCTCTGGTAGAGATATGAAGCTACAAACAGTAGTCTTAGCTTAGCATCAAGAAAATAAACAGGAGAAATTCCACTTCTCAGAACTTTTTAAGAAGTACTTCAAGACAGATCTGGTTTCTGGTCTCTATTTGCCCGTTTCCAATCTTTGTGCTAATCTAAGTAGGTCTGAAACTACTACTCACTTATTTTTTTTATTGTCTAATCAGTTGCTAATTATTTTCTTGTGCTTTTTTATTTGTTTAGCTAACAAAAAAATTGCCATCACAACTTCCCAGCATCCACATTGACATCCCCCCTATTTTGTTTGACCATAAGTGCAAAGTTGAAACATGTTTAATTTGCTATTATGTATGATGAAGCTACTCTGAATACATGAGAGATCGATAAGCATGGGTATTTTTTGCTTTAAAATACCTAAAACGTTGATTCACTGTAGCTTTATAACTCCAAATAGTCCTGAAGCAGTCCTGAAGTTCTGCTGCAATTTGGTTGCTCGCCATACATACATGACTAGTGGTGTCACTGTATTTTATGTGTATGTAGCCCTGAAATAGAAAGAAAATACGGGTATTTCCCAAGATGGCACACTGCTAGTTCAGTGCAGTCATAATTGAAGTTGAAAGCAAATCTTGCATTGTAGTCTCCTTCTTCACATATTTCCCCCTTTTAGAACAAATCACCTCTCTGCAGTGCTGCAGAAGCCCTCTGCTCTGTCACATTTCCTCTACACAGCCTTACATGCAGATTGGGTCACTGTCTCTGTGACAGAATGATTAATCGGCCTATCAGGGGACAGGGAAAGGGGCTGTGCTGAGGGGGAGAGGGAGGATGTATGGCAACTGGCTGTAAATGATCCCTTCAGCTCCTCACTAGGCATTCAAACCCCGGCACCTCCCACCTTCTTTTCAAGGGTCCCTCCTGATAATAGCTGAGTCACATTCAGCTGCAGGTGAGAATAACCATTGTTTTATCTGCACAAGCAGGTTTGTAAATGAGCCTCTCTGGACTGCCCTTTGGGTCAGCGCACAATGAGATATAAGAGGGAGAGGCTTTTCTCTAATTCTCTTTAGCTGGATGATGTGCAGTGCACCTTTTTGACATCCTAATCTCAGTGGCTGCCCTCAGATCAGCAGTGACACCAGAAGGATTTCCTGATGCTCTTGCATTTTTGGTGTAATTGCCCTTTTGACAGCTCTGAGTGATGTCCAGTTTTTACTTGTGGTTGCTTGTATTGTTTGTGTTTGCATTCAGAGCATTTGTGCAGCCCTGCAGCTAAACAGGGGGATCTGGTGCCTCGGTAAATGCCGTCCTGGATGGTTGCATAAGCAGTTTTAGTGACTGTGTTGCAGATCGGTTGCTGACTGAGCCTGTAAATGTCATTCACTCTGTTGATTGTTGGTGCAGAGAAATGTTTATTGCCACAGTCATGGCTTAAAAATAACACATTTTATCCGTTCACCCGAAGAAAAAAACTTTGAAAATCACAGTAAGCCTGTAAAATTCTAAGCTTTCCCTCAGCTCTTTTATTTAACAGTAAAACGACCATTAGCTGTTGATTTTATTTGTATTGCATTAGACTATATGTGCCAAGTTATCCTTAGAAAGGGAACATATGCATCTTAAAAGAAAGCTGGACAGCAGGGTTTTGCATAACTCCGAAGTCATAGCCTTGTTAGTCAACTTTAATGTTTTAATCACTGCTAAGTAAAATTATGCCCCCTGACAGATGCTTGGCGCAACCTCATCGATGTGTTATGGCCCGAGATTCGAAGCCTCTTGGTCAAGAATTTTAGAATCTGGCTCTGGCACTGCAGGTTTTTTTGTGCTGTGTTTTTGGATTTGCCAGAGCTTTTGTCAGTCTCTTGGCTCTCTCTACCATGAAATGATAAAAGAGGGAGTGCTTTGCAACTACAGAAGGCTACCTTGCAGAAATCTGTCTCTGCCACACAGTTAGCATTTGTTTGCCTGTGCATGCCAGCTGAAATCTGTTCTGTTAACTTTCGATGTGCAAGTGATGAACAATTCAGGGCTTTGTAAGGTATATTTATGCAACTTTGCTCAAAATCAGCAAAAAAAAAAAAAAAAAGACAAGTGCAGAAGTAGCAAACATAGAAAAGTATAAATCGAATGGTATCTCTCAGTATTTAGATTCATGCTGAAGTTAAGATGGGGCATTTTCTAAAAGTTTTGTAAATAATGAGCTCACTCCCTATACACAAGCATAAATGACATTTGCCACAGTTCTATTATTGTAATGACTATTTTATGCCTAAATAATTGAATATACTCTTAGGTTTGGCTCAGGCCAAGTTGCACACAGTGTTTCATCCTTTGGTGGTAAATAACAAGCAATGCAGCCATCAGTATCCTCCCTGTAATCCTATTAAAACTTGGCCAAAAATGAGACCATTATGACTACAGGAGCCCCAAGTCCATTTTAGCAGGGGTGAATTACCATAGAGTTGCAAGAGGTCAAGAACAAAGCTGCACATTATCTCTAATTGAAAGAACCATCTCAGCTCAGCTTTCTGACTACAGTCTGATGAATCTAATAAAATACTATGCCCCTTGTTCTCTAAATGTTCCAGTACACATTTTCAGCTAAAATCAAGTCCAGGCGGATCAGGGGTCAGCTGTGACTCAGTGCTCGCTGAGCCAATATTCTCTTCTTCCAGTTTCTTCAAGTGTGTTTATCATGAATTCGAGATGCTTGCGATGCCTTTGAACAATTACCCTTTAAATGATATCCTCAATATCTTATGCAACTTGGCTCATACCTAAAATAGCTCATTGGGATTCAGATGAAAAGAGTCACTCAGCATGAAAAGCATAAATACAAATTTAGAGCACACTCACACCAACAAATTCTCAGAGAGAGCTAATCTGTGAAAGGAATACCACTTTGCACAGAGGCTGCTATGGCCTAAATCACAAATTATGAAATTGAGAGTCTCTCTAATATGTAAGTCCTTGCAAGTTTCAAAGTTCTTTTATTTTTATTTTCTTTTTAAAATAATGTGACCCATCGTGCTGTAGTAACCACATTAGTACGACTTAGAGGTAATGAAGCTGCACAGGATGCGCAGCTAGTTCAGCTGGAGGCCAAACACTCCACCCACCCACACATAACCCATAATGTCACAGATGGCAGGGGCCTCAGTGGGGGCTGAATCATTCCATTGGGGTCACATTATTCACTTTGCTTTGTATCTTTGAGGACCCTGATCCTGATCTTGAAGTGGCCTGTGACAGCCGAACAGCCGTCACTGTTGTTTCTCTTTGAGCACAGCAACCTTTTCACAGCGCCTAATATTCGATGCTTAATTTGCCACCCCACTGCTTCTGACTGTTGCCCCGAGCTGCAGTCATGTGACCTTGTGACCAGTTTTCTTTGCGTGTACAGAAGCCATTTTGAAAGTGAATATTAAGACATTCGCAGGTTTTGATTCATGTGCTACATTTAATTAGAAACCTGGATTTTTTTTTTTTTAACATATAGATCATCCACCAGCAGACAGCTGTGAGAGCTGCTCTGGAGGCGAGTTGTCTGCACCGCTGGAAAACAAACTTGGCCGCCTGGCTGTAGATTGTTAATTAATTGGTGCTCGGGGTACTTGCTGTTGCTCAGTGAAACAGCTGCATGACTTAAGCTCACTCTCCTTAGGTTGTTTTCTCCTGAATCTGACCTGGGTGTTAATAAGCCCTCGATAAAACACAACCCCCACATGTGGCTTATCAGCAGCCTGGGTTTTCCCGTCACAGGAGAGGATGACACACTATGCGGTCAGTGTCACCACACGCATGATGTCAGATATGGAAACAGCATTTCTTAGTCATGTGTTTATATGTTAGCGTTGAGTTTGACAGGTGGGGATAATTAGGTGAGAGCCATCAGCTCTGAGGCCTGTCTGAGTGATTCATATTAGTCCCATAATGAAGATGAAGACAAATTATGATGCAGTTACTGTGCTTGAGTATTTTTGAAAGATTAGTGATCTTTTTTATTGCAAAAAAACTCCTGCTTTCCTGCACAAAACATATGCAGTTCATCCTCTTCAATTTCCTGCAGGACCAATACCACAATACCATAGCTTAGGAGTGACTCTTATTATAGTTTTATGTGTAACTTGCATGCTCTCATGTTCTTTACCTTTCATGCTGCTGGAACTGTGAATTTCTCTTTGGAGATTAATAAAGTATCTATTTATCTATCCATCTGAAGATGTCAGCCATAAAGAGTAACATCTCTGGTTTGAGTCTAGATCATTTTCCTTCCGTTTTTTATGAGATGAACTCAAAGATCTAAAACTTTTTCCGCATACACAATATCACCATTTCTCTCAAATATTGTTGACAAATCTGTCTAAATCTGTCATAGTGAGCACTTCTCCTTTGCTGAGATAATCCATCCCACCTCACAGGTGTGCCATATCAAGATGCTGATTAGACACCATGATTAGTGCACAGGTGTGCCTTAGACTGCCCACAATAAAAGGCCACTCTGAAAGGCGCAGTTTTGTTTTATTGATTAGCCTCTTCAATGGTTAATCTGATTTTGATACTGATTGTATAAATTCAGGATTTTTTTCAGGGAACGTCAGTCTATAAGAGATGCATAGTAAGCAATCTGTGTTTATTCTACCACACAGCAGAAGTCCTTCATCCATTTGAAGGACTGGATGTGTTTGTAAGACAAAATCTGTTCAATTCTTTTGTAATAAAAGAAGCATAGCACGCAGCCTTTCCAGTTTTGACTGATTTCTGCAGTAGTGAGTTTTATATTAATCAAAGCCATCTGCCTTCACTTTAACTTACAGCATGTTTCAGCTGGTAGAGGTGAAACAATACATTTAACCTTAATGTACCACAGATCATTTCAATAAGAGCAGTGTTAGTATGTGAGGTTTCTCTGCACAGTTTGTTTGCACAGCAAAGATAAAACTGCTTGATCCCCATCCAGCTCAGAGCAGTGTGTTTAGTGATAAGGGCCAGATCATGCCCATAGCTGCGCTGCTCTGGGCCGTGCAGCCAAGCCATTTTGTTTTAACTAATTCTGATGACTCAAACTCTAACGAAATGAGACTCGCATTGAGAGATGGAGCTCAAAACTCCCACAGATCTCAGTAATCAAGTATTATATGACATGCATATTGGATAAGAAGTCTATTTTTAACTTTAATTCTACCATGGAAGGTTTTCCTGAGTGGTGACGCTCCTGTTTCAGCAACACCCCACTCCATGCTCAGACAGTAAGCATTTACCACTTGGAAGCTGCCCAGAACAACCACAGTCTAATGTATTGGTCATTGTACAGTTCTGCTGGAGCAGATGGAGGTTTAGAGTCTTGCTCAGGGGCATGTCACTGGCAGTTATAAGCAAAGGGGAAAGCGAGGATACTGCTACTGTTACTTTTCTTCAGAACTGAATCTGTTGGCGCAGGGGTTGAATTGGCGGCTTCCCAGTCTGCATTCCAGTTTTCTTACCCTGAGGGCAAAATTAACTTAACTAACAAGCTCTATACAAGTCTGGAGACTGTTGTGTTTATGTATTGTATGTTTATGAGAGAATTATAGATCCATCTGATTATCATAAGCAGCATGGCTTAGGGACTGCAGTGTCACTTGATGCAGACTTAAGTATCAGATTTCATCCTCCCTAAAGGATGAATGCTAATGACTTTGTTGATCCCTTGATTTTTCCTCTAACGTCACCAGTAGGCGAACATTTACACTTTCTAGTGAAACATCTACTAAGTGCAGAATATTGTACAGATATTCATGATTCCAAATGATGTATTGTAATGGTGACTTTGGTAATTTCCTGACTTTTCCTCTTGTATCATGAGAGATTCGTGTTTGCGGTCCTGAGTACAACGTTGTCACAATCTTTAGATCAAGATCAATCATAGTAACTGTGGTGATTTTGCGGATGGATGGATGGATGGATGGATGGATGGATGGATAGATGGATAGATGGATGCATAGATGGATGGATGGATAGATGGATAGATGGATGCATAGATGGATGGATGGATAGATGGATAGATAGATAGACAGATAAAGCCTTAATTAATCCCACGACAGGGAAATTATCCCCGCTGCCATTAACTCAAAAGGTAATTTTTTGCCGTGATTTACAACTAAATACATGCAAAGCTAATCTCATCCCCATCACCCAGAATTGTACTTTGTGTTTTGCGCATATTATCAGATGTTTGCATCTAAACCAGGATTGTAAACCCAGTAAAAACTACAGCAGGGTCAACAATAGCATGCTAGCCTTTGGTACAGGTTTGTGGAGCTGCAAGCATGGCTGTGTACTTGCAGTCTTTTCGGAAATTTTGCCTCATTTTACTTGGAGATTTCAGAATATTGTGATCTGAGATGCGTCATCTGTGCCAACTAATTCAGGAGACCCTCCTACGGGTTGCATTCAGAGCCGAAGAAACAAATGACCCGTATCAAGACTTGCTTAGTGACCTGCTTGTTATTTGAAAATTCTGTATATTTTTGCAGCCTCACTTAGCAGACACTTCCTCACAAGTCTTGTTGAAAGACATGAGTTGGAGAGCTCAGACAGCATTCTTCAAAACAGAAGTGGTTTTTGTTGCAGATTGTCTTTGAGCACTGAGAGCCGTGAAACAGGACTAATGGCTGTCGTAAAACAAAATTTGCGTCCTCTTCGTCCGTCCTCACTGTTGCCATCAGAGTGGAGGAGATAAAATGCTCGAGCACATATCCATGAATGTTAATTTAATTGGTCTGGCTTGGCCCGATGTGAGGGACAAACAGGATAAAATGGACATAAATCTCAGATGTAAGTGGATGCCTTTAGCATTGTCACAGTACCTACAGTAATGTATAAAACACAGCGCAGACAGTGAGACTTGTGATTGCTACTTTATTGAACAACCCACTCGTTTTTAAAAGTGTGATGGGCGAAAGCATTTCTGAGTAATTTTCTCAATTTTCCCAATTACTACAACGATGTCTGCGGTTCATTTTCCATCTCAGTATATTATCACAAGATGTCGGTAACATCATCCTACATAACGGCAGCAGCAAGTTATTTTAGCGTCATATATTTTAAGATGTACAAACTGGTCCTGGCCTCTGAATAATATAAGCTCATCCTTCCTGCTGTCAGCCTCAATTTGAATAATTTATATGCAGCAATAAATAGAAGCAGAATCTCTGGCACCAACTTGGAGAATTGGCACTTGAGAAATAGGAAATTCCCCCCTTTTTCCCGCATCACCTTGACTTTAATAAAATCAACATCAGAAGTCCTCTCTTGTTATGCTTGTCATCTTTCTCTGTTTTCTGAATCGAGGTCTCGCCCGATCACTCATCACTGTGTCGACAGGCTGCTTTCAGCTGCACTTGTCACACTGTGATTTCTGGAACCGATAAGAGCTCTGATTGAACATTTGTTTGGCCTGTGGAAACACAACTGGAGAATAGCGTGCAGTTGTTCATTTTGTTTCTTTACACCTCTCCTGGTCAGGCGGTGTTAGCTCGAGTGTAGAAGGAGCATCTGGCGACGCAAGAGGTGTGATAAATAGGAGGTTGATGGTGATTTCTCATGAATAATGTTGGTTATTGATCTCAAATTATTGTCCAGTGATCTCACCAGCTCGTGAAATATGTTAGGAAATGACTGTAAAATGGCAGACTGTGCTGTAAAAGGACATAATAAATATTTTAATAAATTAAATTAATGTGAACCTCTTTGGTGAAGTTCATAAAAAGAGGTTTATTAGGTATTTCAGAAACTTTGTTACAGTTACTTTTCAATTGTCTTTGCACTCCCAGCATTGCTATGTACTAGCAGTTGCATAAGCATCTGTATCTTCTATGATAACATGGATTCATACTAAATTGTAAATGGTCCATGTATATACGTATGTAGTGCCTTTTTAACCACATAGCATGAACAATGTGCGAATGTATTAATTTACATCATATGCACTTTTCCGTTTATTAGTCATCTATAGGGAATTTTAGTAAATTATTTCATGCTGGTTTATTTACGTTCTTTCTTTTGTTAAAAATATCACTGTGTAATACTTACACTCAACAAAAATATAAACACAACACTTTTGTTTTTGCTCCCGTTTTTTATGAGATGAACTCAAAGATCTAAAACTTTTTCCACATACAAAATATCACCATTTCTCTGAAATATTGTTCACAAATCTGTCTAAATCTGTCATAGTGAGCACTTCTCCTTTTCTGAGATAATCCATCCCACCTCACAGGTGTGCCATATCAAGATGCTGATTAGACACCATGATTAGTGCACAGGTGTGCCTTAGACTGCCCACAATAAAAGGCCACTCTGAAAGGTGCAGTTTTATCACACAGCACAATGCCACAGATGTGGCAAGATTTGAGGGAGCGTGCAAATGTCATGTTTGGTCATTTTAACCCATTATGACATTTTCTTAAGCTACAGTTTATCAGTTTGGGAGCAAAATTTCTGTCACTGTGCAGCTTGAAAATGTAATGAAATGAAAAACAAATTGAGGCCTGAGACTTTCGTTCCTCTGAGGGACTTTAAAGATCCCTGCCAGACATTATTTATTAAAATATCAAAAATCCTTTGCTTGGAGTGATAATATACGTGTATTTTTTTTTCATTTAAAAAAACTCATCTGCTCCTTTTCCCTCGCTGAAAAATCCAAAATCTATAAATATGCAAATATTGTTCATTTCAAAAGCTTAACTGCTGGACACCAGATGTTCCCTACTTGACTGAAGTTTTAATTCTTATCATACGTACCCTGGAAGTTTTCTATTTGCACATCACACTTGTTCAAATTGCATACTAAGCCAAATTTTGCTTCCAAACTGTCACAACATCCTCTTGCTTTTGCGCTTTCTCCCTTCTGCTGTACGTGTTGTACATCTGCACAGTGAAGGTCAAACCTCCAAGTGAAGCAACAATATGAGCAGTTTAAAGCTGCAGCTGGTGACGTTTTCTGCGATAGATAATGCTTCGGATTACTCTTAATTTTATGTGTGGGTGAAATTATTACTTTGTGTGATTGTTTTGATATATAGATATAATTTATTCACCAGCCTTTTCTATGAAAACAATTATTGATGTCAGCGAGACTCCTGAAATAAATAAAGCCCACCTAACCCCATCAGAGTTGTAAACAAACTTAATTGACTTTCACTGGCTTTTGCATTAAAGAAAGATCTATGGCAAATATTGCAAAACCTATTTTGCTTTGTCTGGCAGCGTTTGTAGATGTGGCAGATGGATTTCTTGCACCTATTTGAAGGTATATTCCCGAAACAGCATTGACAAACTTTGGATTTAAGCTTCTGCCACGCATTAAAAAGCTCAAAAACGAAGTTGAACTGTGTTTTATGTTACTTGAAAAACAAGAAAGAGTCGTTTTGTGTGTAAGTATCTATGAATAATTAATTTGATTCCTATCTACCGTGACTGTTATGTTATCCCAGGTACATTTGATTGGTTGGATTTGGTGACTGACATTTTTTCAAACAGACAGTTAGAGTTGTTTGGAGTTCAGTATTTTAATCAAACCACAAATCCCATACCAGCTGTCCTTCTCTACTACCTGAGCTACAGCAACTGTTCAATCCTTTTTACCATTTAGACAATTTTCAATAGTTTTCAGCAGTTAAGTGGCTCTGCTGGGCGTTTGATTTAGATGCCAATTTTAGAACAGCTCCAATATATTTTAAAGCACCAGACATTATCCATCCATTTAGATTAAACAGTTAGTAACTGGTACTAGAACACATCACCTCTTTTGATTGTTTTCTGCTGATTTAACGGCATGTGTTACCACTTTTACCCATGCAGTTCTTTTCAAATGTCTCCAAAAAATGTGAAAATTGGTCGAGTGAGTCAATCTTTCAGTGAGTAACCGTGGATACCTGCCTGCGAAGTTTGACAGCGTGTTGGCACACAAAGCAGAAAATAATGTGCACACAGAAAACAAGTCATGGATGGCTTAATGGTTTTTAGCCTCTCCTCACGACACTGTTTTCATGCTGTTTTTCAGGGACTGTGTGTGCAGCCTAAATGACGAAGTTCAACTTGTTGAAGCATCAGACAACGCCCATGGTCGCTGCTAAACCAACGGGGGCCAGTGCCTTGACTGTGACTCCAGCCCCTGTTGCATTAGTCTCCGCCGACAACTCCACCGAGCCAGTCAACAAGAACGATGCCTTCGACGAGATCAAAAACAAGTTTCTGAATGAAATCGACAAGATCCCACGTGAGTGAACGCGTACCTGTTCTGATCAACCATCAGCCAGCTTTTATTGATGTGACTCTCAGCAATGATTTTGGAATTAGATTGTTCCTTTTGCTGCAGGCATCGGCAGCCCCATAATGTCTTTATTCAGTATTGATCACGGGCAGCTCTTCCTCATGGCAGAGAAATCTAATTTTCACCCAATCTAATTGCTAACCTACCACCTCTTACTAAATATATTTGGCCCAGGACATGACGTGAAGTAAACGCCAAATGATTGGTTGGTCAAATGTCAAAGTATTTGCTTCTTTCTTCCTTTTTCTCGGTGTGAATGCGCCATCTACACATGGGTCTGTATGTTCTCCTCAGTGCCGTCCTGGGCCATCATTGCCATTGCCGTGGTCGCTGCTTTACTCATTCTAACATGCTGCTTCTGCATCATCAAGAAATGCTGTTGCAAGAAGAAGAAGAACAAGAAGGGCAAGAAGGGGAAGGGTGACATGGGAATGAAGAACTTGAAAGGGGGAGAGGTATGTTCCACCGAGGGAGGCTGAGGGAATTTGCACTTACATGAAGCAAGACTCACCGCAAATAACGTTAACCTTCTTATGATCCTGTTATGTAACAGCTGGAGGGCTTCATGTGTAACATTGTACTGGGATAAAGATAAATTATATGTTTGATCTTTTTGACTCAGCTAATTAATCACATTTGACATATTTTAGTTTAAAAAAATGGATTTCCTTTTTGAAATGTGTGAGATGAGTTAAAAACACAGGCTGTTTTAATGCCATGCTAACCCAGTCAAGTGTATTCTCCACAGGTGTTAATTGCATTCTTTATCCACCATGATTATCATTTATTTTGATTTTTCTCTTTCTTTTTTTGTTAGTTTAATGTATTTGTCATGATTGTTATTGTTGCTCTTTCTCTCACTTATGCTTTGGGAGTCGAGTGAAAAATGACAGGACTCTTATCTCTTCAGCCCAACCATTGTTTTCCTTACAGTCATAAAAGAGTAATTATGAAAATTAGTAGTTAGCACAATGCTGTTGTTTGGGGCCTATAATTATTAATTTTTTCCCCACGTACATGATTGATGATTCGATGAAGCACAAAGAAGAATACATCTAACAGTGAAGTTATTTTAAAGCCCCAATGGCCCTGCTGCACAAGATATGATTGTGCTAATGAGGAGGCTCCTCTCTCTGTCATTTTCCTCGCTCCCTACAGTGTAGCTGACTGCATTTGCTGTGATTACCCTTCTTTGGTGTCTGCTGTGAGTTCAATCTCTTCCTTTGTCTCTGCTCTCCTCCTTCCTGCTTTGTGTCTTATGTGTGCTCCGTGTATCTTGACTGTGGTGGACTTCTCTGCCTACGGTAGGTCTGATAGCACGCGGCGCCCCTCTCTGGCCGCTCTGTGTAAGCGCAGACCAGGGCAGGGGGGAAGCGGTGGTTTGGGGGGGTTGGGCTGGGCTGGGCTTGGAGGGGGTTTGGATTGCAATGAGGATGACAATGAGTGCTATGGCTTCCTTAGTTTTTTTGCAAGCTTAGGTGCTGCGGGTGCTTGAGGACTCTATGGGAGCGATTAAGCTGCTTCGCAAAATCCACTGAACTGATATGCCGCACCAACTGCTATGTCTTGAATATCCAGAGATTGCAATTTTTTTGGCAAAAAAACAACCAAACAAAAAAATATGTCTAAGTGCCTATGGTTTGAAATGAACATGAAATTCATCCTATGGTTGAGCCTTTGAATGACGAGTGCACTGAGCAACTCACTAGAGATCACTAACATGCATGAGCAAGGGGTAAGCTGGATATTTGTCAAATTCTAAGCAACTGAAACCTTTCCCAACTGAGAGCTAAGAGCATGTTTCCACCTTGACAGGCCTCGATTGTGCAGCACAACCAAAAACTAGAAGTCTCGAAAACTCACATTGACTTGGGTATGAAATTCACAAGCTGTACCCCGGTTGTGCAAACACGCTCCGAGTTCCATGACAGATAAACCTGTTTGTACCTCTTGACAAAGACCAGCATATGCCCTTGCAGTAGGTACCATTGAATGGCCACAACTTGACTTGAGAGTAACTTTCCTGGATGACCCATGCTGCTGACATACAAGGTGACAGTCATTGATGCCCTCTCTCTCCCTGAAGCACTTGGGTCTCATTGAAGAGAAATGGTCGGCCAGAATGTCTGCCCGCATTTGCAGTCAACTGCAGAGGCCTGATTTCAGTTGATCTAAAGCTAAGGCTACAATCACCTGGCTGCTTTAAACACACGTTCTTTTTACTGAAACATTTGCACCGAGCTCACATTTCACCCCATGCAGTTGACCGAAGGGCATCCATTCAGACATACCATGTCTTCATCTTTGAACCCCCACTGGAAGTTTGAGTAGAACTTAAATTCTCAATATAGCATGATCCCTTCTTGGATATGTACATTTCACTCAGAGCATAAGTGCAAAAAATTTTTGGGCTTTACAAAAATTTGTCGCAGATGTTGGAAAAAAAAATACATCAAAGCATAAACTTACATCTCTTCAGAAACCATAAGATAATCCATTTACATTTGTCATTTAGAAATAAAGTCGAATCCTGCATTGTGTGGCCTGGCATGCTTGAATGAAAATAAAGATAGAGAATGCCACGTAAGAAGATGTTGTGGGAGAATGAGTGTGAGAGAGAGAGTGAGAATTTAAGCATGCATGAGAGTTTGCATGTAAGCAGATGTGTGTGTGTGTGTGTGTGTGTGTGTGTGTGTGTGTGTGTGTGTGTGTGTGCTGAGGGTGTGCAGCGAATATGGTGTGCAGAGGGTGTGATGGTGTGTGTGTGTGTGTGTGTTATCTGTGTGTGTGTGCCCTGTTCCTCTTCCAGCTCATCACTGAGTAGCTGGACCCTCCAGTCTTACGAAGACATCAGTGTTTTTTCAAGAAGACAGCCATAGGAAAGTAGGCCATGCTGAGATATTATCCAGCTTCTTACCGTATCCGAAATGGAAGTTTACTTTAATATTCATATCGGAGCAAATTACTCTCATTTGATTAGTCGTGACTGCCTCTAAAGAGATGAAACACTCAAGAGTCACTGGGTGTGATGTAAAGGCAAGATGGACGATAACAGAAGATTTGATTTATCTTCTTCATCATGCCCTGATTATCTCAGGAGCAGTTAACTGTCAGTGAACTGCAGAATTTTGCTCTAGCGTATGATCAGGAGGCACAGAAATTCACATCAGCCGGAAAATCTGGACTTTATTTGGAGTGAATTGTGAAATCTCTCAGTAATTCTCTAAGTTACAGCAGTCAGACCAGAGTACAATAACAGCAGCACAATCCTATGAACAATACCAGTGTAAACACGTTAATGAGACTTTGGGATGTCAGGGGAAGATAATCGGCAGACGTTAATATTGTCTGGCTTGAAGTGAACCTGCTTGTCAGGCTGCTTACACTGTCAGCTGCCACAGCGGCTGTTATCAGGCCGTCTCCACCTGCAGTTTTAGCAAGTTTGAGAGCTTTTCAAGAAAAGTGTCAGGAATCACTGCGTCAGTGGTTTGATCAAATCACATCTACGCCTCATAGCTCCGTCCTTCACTTCCTCTCAGTAAGGACACACAGCTTTCTATTGGATATACTGTACACGGGGTGGACAAAATTACAAGGACACCTTGCACTGTAGTGCAGTGTAATTCAGCAATGCAGTAGCTCTGCAGCAGCTCTGCAATAAACGGTTTATTTGTCAAGTTCACTTTTGTGTGTTTTTGAAAAAAAAAAACATATCCCATAATATCCTTTGGTCTACTTACTCTTGACAGTGGCTCTTCTTTGCTGATATAGCTTTCCTCTGTGTGGGATATGCCATCACGATTTTTAGACTTTTTCTAACAACTTAATATGACTCATTTGGGATGACTCATATTTCGGATTTGTGTAGCTGCCTGTGTGACCTCGATGCTTTTCCCTCAAAGTGAAAGTCCTTTTTCCTGCTATGTTCCCGCTATTTTGTCCACCCCTTGTAATTCTGCTGTTCCTGGCAGCTACACAAGTCAAGTCATATTAATTTGAGGCTTCACAATCGCCATTATCGGAAGTGAAAAGTGAAAATGAGAACTTCCAGAGGTTTTTTGCAGAGCTTTTGTACTAGATTGCACTGTAATGTAGGATGTTCCTATGTTTCTGTCCACTTCCAGTATAAAGTGATTGTTTTATTCTGTTGTTTCTCTCTTGAATCTCACCCTTTCTCTGCCTCTCTCCATCTTTTGCACAATAACTTAGAGCTCTATTGAAATGACATTTGAACAACATTTGTAGTTGAGGAAAAATTCCCAGCTTCTGATTTTAGCAGGTCTAACCTACCTGTAAAACTTATGAAAAAAAAGAAAACAGCAAATGGTGTCACCCAAGAAATAGTGAAATCAAGTCAGGTTGCAACCGTGGTCATCGATGAACAGATTGCACTAGTAACACGGGGGTAAGTGGCAGGTAGGTGCTGTGACTAACCCGGCTGCTGATACCCGAGGATTGGTGTTCAGCACGTCTACCACCTCAGAACCGTCCTCTCACTTGTTTTTTCTGCTGCCTTTCACCCCTCTGTCATTGCAGAAACCACAGGATGATGATGATGAAGAAGATGATGTGGAACCTGGACTGACTGGAGATGAGAAAGAGGAGGAAGTGAAGGAGAAGGAAAAGCTCGGGAAGCTGCAGTACTCCATCGATTATGACTTCCAAGAGAACAAGGCAAGCGCTTGAGTAGTTTTATTTAACTTGTTCTGTCAAAATATAGCTCATCTAAGTTAAAGCATTCCCTGTCATATATGTATGATTTACATGCTACACTTTGTTTTTGGTATCTTTTCTGGCCTGGCGTTTCTCGGTTGGTTCTCCAAACGTATTTACAGGATCAAGGATGCATATTTAGTGTATTTAGTTTTGGTTGAGTCTGAAAAAGGTTTTTACTCTCATTTGTTTGCAAATTAATCCTCAGCTGACTGTGGGAATCCTGCAAGCAGCTGATCTCCTCTCCATGGACAGCGGTGGCACCTCAGACCCCTACGTCAAGGTCTTCGTCCTCCCTGACAAGAAGAAAAAGTTTGACACAAAGGTTCACAAGAAAACACTCAATCCTGTCTTCAATGAGACCTTTACCTTCAAGGTAAGCTGTAGTTAAGAACACGGTCGACCTTTACTTATTACTTATTAAAAAAACATGTTCGCCAGGCTGTTTGATATGTCGACACGTCCTGCTAAAGGTGAACTGCTGATTTTTTCACTCTTTCTTGTAGAGCTTAGCAGTTACTTAAATTCAGATTTTTTACACCAACACTCCTGGCCAGCCGTGATAAAAAGCACAGACATATTGAAGGTGTCTGACAAGGGGAGTATGGTAGAGAATCAAATTATAGGAGAGGGCCACCTCTGGTGCACCTTGGCTGCTGACGCAGCTCTTTAAAAAACAAATCAAACAGCTTTACCTTGTCAAAGTCAGGCAGCTCTGCTGAAGCAGCAGGTCACAAACCAGACGATTCTGAACTCCAGGTCAAAGTCACACCTAATATCACTCTGATCTGGCTGATTTTATACGTGGTTTGTCATATAATGATGCAACAGTTTGAATTGTGCTGCAATTTGTTAAAAACAATATAAATGAGTTTAATTAGATTGGTTGCTGCCTTTCAGATACCGTTCCAAGAGATGGGAGGAAAGACTCTGGTAATGTCCGTCTATGACTTTGATCGCTTCTCTAAACATGATGTCATCGGAGAGATTAAGATACCCATGAACACCCTTGACCTGGCAAAGCCAATTGAGGAGTGGAGAGACCTGGACAGCGCAGATCAAGAGGAGGTAAGAAGAGAGATCCTGCTTTTCAGAACGCTGCCAAATTATTACTCAAAACCTTGCTGCATTTTTCCAATGTATTCTATAAATAAAAGTTTTACACTAGATTGGAGAATACACAATGTAGGTTAAAACTTTTTGCATTCGAAAAATAAGCTTATAATAATGCTAATTTTAAAAGTGTAGCTATATGGCACCTTCTAAAACCAGCATAAGGCAATAGTATAATTCAAGTTGAAGTCAGGGAAAATGGAGATCAAATAGCAGGGAAAGAGAAATGCCCAACTGCACATATACATGAGTGTTTTTAGTGTTCTGCTCATGTATGCAAATGGGGAAGGGAAAAAATTAGAAGCACCTCTCCGTATAATATAGTCTACAATTTTCCAAGACATATAGTCAAATTTTTATGCAGAAACGCAGAACCTAATAGGCTTCAGAAGCTTTCACATTGAACTGCAATAGATTGTACAAGTGTACCTGCATGCATAAAGAAGATGCTAAGTGTATATATCTACAGTATACATGTACAAGCGCACAAATGCACATGTACCAGATTAAAACTTTGGAATAAAGTGTGTTTCCAAGAGTCACTCTAAAAGAGAAAATGCATTTTTCCAAAGTTGTGATTCTCAGAATAGAGGTGTCCTGACCTGTGTTCCCCTTCTCAGTTTGATAAGCAAACAATGTGCTGATGACTCTTTTTCTGTATTACCCTGAACGTATCTATCATTTATCTTGTGCAGTTTCTTGCTCTGTATCAGATGACGTATATGCTGTGGGATATATCAGTGATGCTGCTCTGCTCCCTCTGTAGCCATGCAGCCTGTAATGTGACGCTTTCACTGTTAAGCTCCTGGAATATGAAAAAGTAGTTTTAATCAATGAAACTGCCTCCCCAGAGCCATCTTAAGAAGAAATACTCGCTCTGCAGTTAATTTTGCTTGCTTTCCCAGATATTTTATTGACCTTGTAAAAACCAACTAGATGTGCTTAAAGAATAATTCCTGCTGGTATTACAGCAGTGATGGCAGCAGAATTTTTTGATATTGACTATTTAATAATGTTATTTAAAGGCACAGTTTGTGTTTTGTGTGTTAGGCTCCGTTTCAGACCTCCTTTAACTTTCCCTCCTCTTGCCTCCTCCTCACAGCCAGAGAAGCTGGGTGACATTTGCATCTCCCTGCGTTACGTCCCCACTGCTGGCAAACTCACCATCTGTATTCTGGAGGCTAAGAACCTGAAGAAAATGGACGTGGGTGGACTGTCAGGTGGGATACTTTATATATACAGAACGGAGCATCAGATGTGGCACTGTGTTATCACATTTTGGCACTTGATGCTATTTCACTTGTCAGCTCTAGACAAAAAGACACCAGCCTGCAGCAAGACTGCAGCGTATGAAGCAGCATGCCTCTGAGCACAGCCATTAGGTCGGTCCTGTTTTGCTCACGTGCTGACGCTGCTGCAGTACTCACCATGCAGCAGCACTCACTCCTCCTGACTTCAGCATTGGCCCCATCTGTTGGTGCATTACAGCACTGCGACCCAAACATGCATGTGCCATGAGATGTTTTATCAGCTAAGCATCATTTTGCCCCGTCTCTGTTTTCAGATCCCTATGTGAAAATTAACCTGCTGCAGAACGGAAAGAGGCTGAAGAAGAAGAAGACGACGGTGAAGAAGAACACTTTGAATCCTTACTACAACGAGTCCTTCAGCTTTGAGATTCCCCTTGAGCAAATGCAGGTGAGGACATGGAGGAATTCTTTCAAATCCTGTAGAGTTTCTCAGGGGCAGAAAAAGTACCACATATCCTGTAGACAAAATCACGATTTTATAGTGAGTACAAGTGCTAAAGTACTATTTGCAAATAGATAAACAGATTCTTATTTACTGTGAAAAGGTAAACATGCTGCATTCATGTAAATGTGGCCTATCAAGAAATGTATTATCAAGCAGTCTAATCCATTAATTGTAGGGTAGCAACTATATGCATGTGCACGCTTTCCCAGTGTTCCTTGTATTTGTTTTTAGTGTATGAGCCTGTATATACAGGTTTAAAAATACAGCTATAGGCATTCTCATTTTCAGATTATTGATGAAATATGTTATGTCAGTCTGGTCCCAATCTTCAGCCCTTTGTCATGCTCACAGAAAGAAGCTTAATTTATGCCATAAATTGAATCTTTTAAAAGCATAATTTGACATTTAGTCAAATTTCCTTTCACCTTCTTATTAAGTGTTGAATGTATACAAATGTGGTGTAAAAACTGAAGAATAAGTCAACATGAAGTGTCTTATTAAGATGTCGGGTCACCACCTGCCATCTGAACAGCATCTATGTGCCTTGACGTTGATTCTGCTGGAACCTTATTCCCCCATTCTCTCTGATATTGCCTCATTCAGTGTTTTGATGATGGAGGTGGCAAGTGCAGTGTGACACAATTCAATTGGGTTCAACTCGGTGACTCGGAGATCTGGTGACCGTGAAGGCTGTAGCATAAGATTCAAATCATTTTGCTTCCCTCTAAGGGCACAAGTGGTCCCAAACTGCACAAGAAAAATGTCTCCCACAGCATAACAGAACCACTGGATTCCCTCACTGCAGGAGTCAAGGGTTCAAGCTCAAATTTTCCTTTTAATTTGTCACTAACCTGTAGATACAATGCTGCTGGAACCCCTTAGCTGAGCTTTATATGAACTCTTGCTGCCACTATGAGGTTACTAACTAACCAGAAAAAACTTTGGGAAGGCACCGCAAGAAACAATCTATCACATATTTCCCAAAACTACTGCTGTACCTTCCAATAATTATCACTTTAACCTCAGAGAGCAGTGATCATGTAAACATACTTTATCAAAAAGTAGAAGCCAGTATCCCTGTAAAAAGAAAACAAAAACACGTAAAAGTCAATTTTAATGTGTATGAAAATGGAAGTAAGCATAACACGGGACATTGAGTATTTATTGATTCAGCTTAGATACAAGCAAATACCAGCCACCACCACCTAAGCATGAAAAAGCCTAAGGGCCAAGACACCAGCTCCCACAGAGAGACTACTACAACCTTATTCACCACTCACTACAATTATTGCCTCTGAAGAAGTATACATATATTTTTTAAATTCTTCATTAAAAGTTGTAAATGAATAATTAAAAGCAGAATTTCTTAATTTGAAATATTCTCTACAAGTTAACAAAATACACTGCCGATAAAAAGGATTCACCCCATTTGGAAAAGTTTTTCTTTTAGTGCTATTCAACACTGTATAATGATCAATTTAATTTGGCTTTTGGACAAGAATTTAAAAAATTACTCTTTCGTAACAAATTGAAAACAGATTTGTGCAGAGTAATGTCTATTAATTAAATCGTAAAATAGGTGGTTGCATAAGTGTTCAGCCCCTTCAAATCAATGTTTAGTCGATGCATCTTTGACCAAGAATTGCAGCATTGAGCTTGTGTGAATAGGTCTAGTCAGCTTTGCACATCTGGTCAAAGCAATTTTTTTTTTTACCACATTCTTCTTTGCAAAATTGCTCAAACTCTGTCAGGATACATGGATTGGGTGAACAGCCCTTTTCAAGTGTAGCCACAAATTCTCAGTGGTTTGAGGTCTGGACTCTGACTCGGCTACTTCAGAACATTTACGATGCTGTCTTTAAACCGTATCTGTGTAGCTTTGGCTGTACGCTTCGGGTCATTGTCTTGCTGGAAAAAAAATATTCTCGGGTCTTCCAGGGCCAGCTGCCATGAAACATCCCCACATCATAATACTGCCACCACCATGCTTCATGGTGGGGATGGAGTGTTTGGTTCGATATTCAGTGTTTTGTATTTGCCGAACATAGTTTAGTCTGATAGCCAAACAGCTTAATTTTGGCCTCATTAGACCAAAGAAATTTCTTCCAGTTGACTTCAGAGTCTGAGATTTAATATGAGATCTTTGTCTTTGCTACTCTCCCAGAGCTTTGACTGGTGAAGAACAGACAACAGTTGTTGTATGCACAGTCTGAGCCACTGAAGCTTGTAACTCCTTCAGAGGTGTCATCATGTCTTGGTGGCCTCCCTCGCTCGTCTGTTGGTGAGAACGGACTGTTCTCGGCAGATTTACCCATGCCATTTTACCTCCATTTCTCAATAATAATGGTTTTAACTGCACTCCAGGGGATGTTTAGAAACTTGGACATTTTCTTGTATCCATCCTGTGACTTTTGCTCTCCAATAATTTACAAGCTGCTTGGAGTTTTCTTTTGTCTCATAACGTAGTTATAACCCGAAGCCAGGCGTCTTTATACTATAATCATGTGATTATACATTAATTACATTCAGATGATCTCTAGTCCACTAGTTGTGTGACTTTTAGATGAGTCACTTGAAAGGGGTTAACATTTGTGCAGTCAGTTATTTTATGTTTTGTGTTTTTAATCAACTGACATTAGCATCACTTTAATATGAAATAATCTTTTATCTTAAATTCTTGTCAGAAAGCCAAATAAAGTGACAATGATTCAAAGCTGAAAAGCAATAAAAGAAGACAACTTCCATGGGGGGTGAACCATTTTTACGGCACTGTAACAAGACTGCAGTTACTTTCCTTCCACCCCTGATGTGCATGCAACCTCTAAGGCATTCTGAACCCTGCTGTGATGCTTTCTCCCTATTCTCCCAGAAAATCCAAGCTGTGATCACAGTGCTGGATTATGACAAGATTGGCAAGAACGACGCCATTGGGAAGATCTGGGTGGGAAGCAAGTCCACAGGGGCCGGCCTGAAACACTGGTCCGACATGCTGGCCAACCCCCGTCGTCCCATCGCCCAGTGGCATCCACTGCAGCCAGAAGAAGAAGTGGATGCCTCCCTCGCAGCCCTGACTGCCAAGAAGTAAACTCCCACCACCTCCACACCTATCTACCCATGCATTTCCCGTCCTTTCCCCAGGTCCCACATATCAATGTATATTCCAGAAGAACACCCCAACTGTACATCTGCTCCCTCCACCGCCTTCCTCTCCCACTGCCACCTCTCTAAAGATCCATAGATACCATTCGACATGATGGGAAATATAGTTTAAAAAAAAAAGCATCATGTTATATTAAATTGTGTCACCGAAAAAAGAAGACAAGTAACAGGATGGACAGATACTCCGTTGATTTCCTTTAGATCTATTTTTGTATTGGGGTTGTGGTTCCATTGATAAGAATACAGAGTAGATTATGAAGAACAGTAAGAGTGCTATTATGGGAATCTGGTGATAGAGGGGATAAAACATACATTCACTCATATTGTACTTCTCACCCCTTCCCTTTAGTGACACAGTTTGCTTAGAATAGTGCTTAATAATAAAATGCTTTATACTGCCATATGATAGAGGAATAACACAAGCAGGTCCATTCCTTAGGTGTATCGTGCACCATGTTCCACACCTGCCAGTTGTCATACTAGATGATTCTGTTAGTTTGAAGTACATTCCTAGAGTTGGGTATCAAAGTAGGGATAGGCATATATCCAGTTACCCACAAACACACTGCCTTTTTTAATTAGTTGACCTTCCACTCATCGTCTCAGGAAAACTGAGAGGAAATGGAAACTCCATGCCTTTTTTTCTAAACGGGTTGTTATTATTCAAATACTTCACTGGATGAGAAAGAAATGTTGGATTCAAAAGCTTGACCGCTGTTTTTTTTCGGTGACCTGAGGCTTGCGGCTAGTGTTAGTTTATCCATGAAATGGTGTGTCAGGGGAGAGGGAGGAAATAATGGATTTTCAGTACAAAAAAAAAAGAAGGTATTTGTGTATTTTTTGCAAAAAAGGCTGCGTCCGTCATCTGAACAACAAAAAAGCGTGGAAATATCAGAGCGGGTACAACAAAGACTGATTCCAACCACCAATGACATGATATTTACAAGGTGTCGATTACTGCCTGCAGTCTACCACCTCCCCTCCCAACGCCTCTGATTCTGTATCTCACTTGTTCAGTGCTACTGCCATTCGTCATGGACTTGACACAAGGGTTTTACTTCAAAGGAATCCCTATAACCGTCTTACAGTCATAAAGGAGACAAGCCTTCCAAGTAACAAAATAAGCAATTTTCAACTACCAGGGACGCCTTCCAGTTAGCGGTGTTGTTCTCTTCATTTCTTTCTTTCTTTCCTTCTTTTTTTTGTCCTATTTCTATTTTGCTTTTTACCGATCCAGTTGTATTTTATTTTTATTTAACTTCAAACACTTTTATTCCTTAAGCACTTTAAATCAGCATATTACGTTTCGGTACGCTCAGAAACCAGAGCTTTAATTATTTACGTCGGGAATAGCTGCTGTTTTCTTAAAAAAAGAGCAAGGAGTGCATTTTTTTCTTTCTTTTGTTTGCTTCTTGTTGCTTTCTTTTGCCTCAGCTTTTCTTGTCTGCGTTTTAATTGTTTGGATGTCACATTTCTCACTTGATTGCAAGGATGTGGTCTGGAAGAAGGCACTGATCCATGTGTATTTTATACACAGCTTACCAAACTGTTGAATTTAATTGCACTACTGGGTATTATTCTGTTCTGTGGTAATTTGACGCTGTTCTTTGATCTGTGTAGTATTTTTTTTTTCTTGTGATAAAATGTTGTGAGATTGAATTTTTCTGTGGCACATGTGGCATGCCAGAAAGGTCTCCTCGTACAAATGGACTTCTCTGATGAGAAAAGAGACGCATTTCCATCCAGCGCTGATCCCTGGCTCCTTCACAGAATCTATTATGTTCAATATAGAGAGCTGAAGTCACGTCCACGCTGGCCTCTGTCGAATTAGCTCCTGTAACTCAATATAATCTCCCTTCAGCTTTTCTTTTATGTCTCTCCGAATCCAGAGGTAAATCAGTTACACGGGTCTGTTTTTGGTGTGAAACAAAGTTAAATGATGATTATTTTATGAGCACAGAAAAAACCTGCAGCTCCCATGAAATATTACAGGTCACATACTTGTGTCACTGTGACTTTGTTAACCCGAGTTCCCCAAGTTCTCTTCGAAAATCAATTTTCTCCAACTTTCTGCTCTGCTGAGATGTTTAGCCTGCAATTGTTCATCGCTTATAAGTAATGGTGTTCATTTACCACCACTAAAAACAAAGATATTAATTTAACAAGCGCGTTAGAGTGTTTTTAACTATTAATTTTAGCACTAGCACAGATGTCAGTGAGATTTTCAATGAGGTTTTCTTCCCTTTAACCCAAAAGTGTCACTTTGGTCCTCTATATGTACAAATAAATATTCTGTTGAAGAGAGATTTTTAGGGTTAAAATTGTCTCGCTACAAAATCCAAACCAAAACTCGTCATTCCTGAATAAATTAGCGAAGGCTGACATGTTAATTAAAGCTCTGACATGTATTTGGACCTGATTGCAGGTCTTAAAAAAATACTGTCTGAGAGCACAAATGGCAAAAAAAAAAATACTACCCGCTGACTGTGTGTAACTTAAAACTAATGCAGTCAACGTTTTCCACATCACCACAGCTTTTTGGGAATTTAATGAATGTTGGCTCTTGTATCTTTCTCTCTTTTGGAAGTTGTAAGTATTTTCTTTCTAACCCTCACAGACCAGGTTTCTGTTTCTCATCTCGCGTCATTTTTTTTCTTCCGTTGACGAAGCAACACTAAAGAAAAGGCAACATGGAAGCAATCAAGCAACCCATTGGTGTGTAGTTTTGCCTATATACATAGTTCATACACGTTGATACTGCATGTTTATACAAAATACTGTACATAAGAGCATGTTTTAGAGACGAAGCAAAAATATCTCGTGTACGTAAATGGGTGTCATTTGTCATTTTAATAACACAACGAAGGGGGAAAAAAGATGCACTGTATATTTTCTAAATGAAACAAATATGTATTTATTTTCCATGAGGGTCATTGGAGAGAATGTCATACAAATATTAGAGTACTATTACTAATAAGAACCTTTCCACGCCTGAAATTCTTAAGCAAGTGTGTCGTCCAGTACCGTGTGTGAGTTCATGTAGGATGAAAATGTAGCCGCATGCTTGCTATCTAATTCCTTGTGATCAAAAATTATGATTTGATGCCACTTTATCTGCCATTCGTTTTGTTCCAGCACCTTTCTGAAGGCCAATGTTTGACTTATTTTCTGAATTTTATTGCTCTTGTTTTTGTTAAAAAAAAAAAGAAGAAAAAAAATATGTTTTAAGCGTTTAATGTTTGGAACAGGGGATCTCCAAGTCGTTAAAATGAGATTTTCTAATAGCAGATTTGACGCGGTGTTATTCTGAAATAACCAATCAGAAAAGACTGAATAATTCCGCGATCTGTAGGTGGATTGTAGGAGTCGTCATTTTGTGCCAGCGCTGACCTAGAATGAAGTCTGTTGGATCATATCTTTATATAAAATGCATTTCCAGGGGCCAAAAAGATGAATAATCCCATTCCAGTGAACACAAATGACTTGGAATCCCTTCTTCTCTCCTTCTTTACTTGGAAGTTTTTATTTTCCTCTTGTATTTAAATGACCTGAAACACTTCACGGCTGTGTCTCTTTTACTGTGTTTATTATTCGATATGTGTATGTGTATACAAGATAAATGAATAAGACAAAACTAAAGCCATAAAACTCAAGCACTAACTCTTTAGAGCTCAGCTGAGTAGCTAGAGTTTGTTTATGAAGAAAAAAAAATCTGACATGTCTTCATTTTCCTTGGCCAGTGTTTCTCTTTTACATTCCTTTCAAAAGGTCTTTGTTCATTGAGAAGGCAAAATTCCATTTTAGTGTATATGTGAGCTTTGAGAACAGTTGTGAGTTTAGTAGAGTGAGTGTGTCTTTTTCTACTTTCGGAGCTGTTGATGTCCTTGTTTCATAGAGGTAGCTGATTTTACAGTATTGTGATTAGTAATGTATATGCCTTGTTTTGATAGTATAAATGATAGATATATCACAATAGGTTCTCAATAATAATGCTAAAATTATATATATAAATATAAATATATATATATAGGAGAGTGTGTTCTAATCCTGGGCTGAGTGCAATTTATGAATCAAACTGGGTCACTCTTCTAGTTTCTCTTCTTCCACTTTAGCAGAAGAATGTTCTAGTGGCTACATGTACAATCAGTAACACACTGCTGGTGATTTATGGGCTCACGCTGATGGTCTTTGTTGTGTTTCTTTATTGTTGTTTTTTTTTAAGCAAACTGCTCAAGCAACAAAAGCTAACATGAAAAGAGAGAAACTTGGAACAGTGAAACCCAAGTTTTTAAAGCCTGAATCCCTCCCATAGAACTATGCATATAGTTATGATTTTCACAAACACAAGGCAGAAAACAACTAAAAACACGGACATATGTTTTATGCCATGCACATAAAATAAAACTGAAGAAATAGTTCCAAATTTTGCTTTCTTGCCAAGAGTTACTCAAGAGGACCGCATCTGCACGCTAAATGTGTTTCTGGAGCTACGACGAGGCTAGCTTAGCTTAGCATAAAGACTGGAAGACGAGGAGAAACATGAAAAATCAGCTGACGAGCAATTCTGCAGCTCAAAACAGTCTAATCTTAAAAGGATGCAGAAAGCCAACGGTTGCAGAACGAAGTATTGCTTCTTGTTGTTTGTCTTTACACTTCACAGATTAGACAATGATTTATACAGTGCTAGTAGGTGTATTTTTTGAGTCCGGCTGGTTGTTTCAACCTGTCCTCCAGTCTTTTTTTGTTCAACACTCCAGAGAAGAAGCTGGTGTCAGTCTCCTCATTTAATTCTTTGCAACAAAACAAAATAGAAACAATCATAAAGGGCCAAACTATTCCCTTCAGCTCACCTCAGTCGCTGAGATTTTAAACTGCCACATCTGTTCTGGCAACAGTCCTCAATGTGTCGCATTATTGCCGCACATTGTCTAATGCAATATTTACTCACTGTCCCATTAATGCCACTGACTGTGACCAAATGATGCACTGAGAATGATTTTAAATACAAGACTTCAGTGCGTTTCACAAATACTGCCAGTACCTGATTACAGTTGCCTGCATTCCTTTCGCCACTGTTTGACTCTGCAAATGCCAAAATAACGCAGAGCAGCGACAAAACACACCAGACGATGAGGCAAATGTGATTTCAGGTCAACTTATAGCACACTTAGGAGATTTGTTTCTTCGGTTTTCCTTTTACCTCTCGGGTCACCACAGTCACATGACCACCGGACAAGTTCTATGGGGGACAGAGACTGGGAGATGTGTGAGTGCTCGTGTATGTGGGATAATAGATGAAGTGTAGGCCCTTTAGCAGACATGGTGCAAAAACACAGCACTGGATTATACAATATACAGTACAGGTCTGCATGCGTGGGACACATTACTCATTCCTAAATGTACATCTTTGTATGACTGTAATACTCCAAACAACAATCTTAGCTCTCTGTTTTAAATATGCAGATTAATCTGTTCTGTTGATGGCTGTGTAGATGTTTAATCCCTTATGCACAACCGCATCTGAAACTGTGTGCTGTTTCAGCTGTGCAGAGACAGTTTAAGAGCACCGTTCACACAGTTGTGGGTTTTTTTTTTTTGTTGTTGTTGTTGTTGTTATTTTTTTTTAAATTTATTTTTGAACAAAACGCTGGGATTTAAAAAGGGAAACCATCCAAAGTTCCGTCGATCATTTGCCACCTTGTCAAAATGTGTTGAGGAGCCTCTCAGCAGGTAAAGACACCACTTTGAAACATGTCGTCTTGTCTCCTCTATTACTCGCTGTATTTCTTCTTTGTATTCTTGTGCACATGTGTAATCACTTCTTCTTCTTCTTCTGTTGTTTTGTTTGTTTTGTGATTAATACCTCTAGAATGTAGGACTGTATTGCCGTCACCATAGTCTCTCACATTCGCTTTCTGTTGCCGTCTTTGTCTTGTTTCTGTGGAACCGACTATGTACCATCATTATGCTGAATAGGAAGCAGGCTCACTGATCTCTCCACTGGATCTGCTTTTGCTGAACGTAAAGAATGCCGGCCTTCATGTTTACAACGTGGACATACTGTATACTGCCAAACATGCAGGACCGAAACAAACTCCCCCCTCTTGAGTGCTTAGTCCTCCACCTCTCATACCCTGATGCAACTGTATTCTCAAGACACCTTTCTTTTTTTTTTCCTTTCTCACCTCTTTCTCTTCATCATCTTTTAAAAGCATCGGAGGACGGTCAGGTTGTGTCCTCTAGCTGTGTTTCTTCGTGTCTAGTGTCGTGGTGCGCGTGTTCATGTCAGTACTTGTGCCTACTGTGGATCGCATGCTTTAGCCCTTGACTGGACACAAACGTTGCTCACAAACTCCTCTTGACCCTTATGTGGACAAACGTTGGGGATCCTTATAAAGTTATCAAGGGAACCAAATAACTTATTACAAATTTATCATATGTGTTACCAGTTCTGTAAAAACAAATAGGAAATAAAGGCCTTTTAATTACCATGACTTGTTTGTCTTTTATATGCAGTTGCAAAAACACACAAAAAACAGCTTCGCCCTTTAACACTTTATTAAGCAAAGTGAATAAACCGATGTGTGCATATAAAGCCGTCATTCAACACATTTCACACTGTTCAACATAACATCCTGCATAGTTTCATATATGTGTACAAATAGCGGACACTTAACTGTCGCTTATTTCTAAGTAAATCAGTTTCTGTGACTGAACACAACACCAGTGTTACAGCATGCCGCCCCGGTTGGACTCCAAAACCATCGCATTGTTCGAGGAATACATGAAGCATTGAGGACCTGTGTCAGCTAACCCGTTTAGCGAGGAGAAGACGGATATCAAAACCCTTCCTGAATCTGATTTGCTATTTACAGTGACTAAAGGAATTTTAAATTTGAAGCCGATTGTGTGACGTAGAGACGCCGTGTTTTGAACTGAACTAGGCATGAGTCTTTTGTTTTTCCTCTTTCTTTTCTCTTGCAAACTGTTCTTTCAAACACATTGCAGCTCTCACATATTGAGAAACACTCCACTGCAGTAGCACAAGTGAAGATGGCCTCCAGAACAAAACCCAATTAAAACTTAGTAAAGTTTAGATTTATTACAGGACTGCGAAATTGGATTGTAATAGATGTTGCTAGGTGCACATGACAAAATGACGTTGTACTAAATGACTGTTACCCACATAATTAAACACACTCGCACCATTTTGAATCTTGATACCCTGGATTGTGTTTCATATTTTAGACCATACTGAGGAGGCTGAGATGAAGTGCCAGAAGTGATGTGTTTTTGTTTTTTTCACAGCAATGACTGAAGTGAATGATTTTGGTATTTGCATTTTCATCGCCTGACACAAAGTTGGCCAACAAAGTCGGTGTATTCCCTTGAAACGAAATCGAATAAACAAAGTATAAAGATCAAATCTGATAAATCCATAAATAAATAAATATATCTCTATTACAAAACAAAAGATAGGACATTTTCATCAACACACACACTCGGAGTGCCTCCGCTGTTCAGCCGTTGTGTTGTTGAAGATGGATACAGGATCAAAAGAAATATAAATCCTTTATGAAGGACATCGAAACAAAAACTGAAGCATGGGAGCTGAAAACACACAAAGAATCTGGCCAACGTAACATCGTGTTCTCATGGAAACTGTACCATTGTGAATGTCATAGGGGCGCTAGTGATCAAAGATGACCACCGTCCACACTCTGCTAAGTGCATCTGCTCAGTCTCTGCCTTTCAAGTCTCCTTCACATGCTGAATACAGTGGGGACACTGTCACATGCTGGGTTAAGAAAACACAATTGTCAAATACTAGCAAAATGTAATTTTCAAAAATGGTACAAATTGGATTAAAATGCTCATCTGACCACTTGGAATTGTGTGTTTGCCAAAGGCTTGTCGTTTGTTTGTATATTCGTGGGTCCTAAAACAACTGGACCACGAGCTGTATTTGAAAACCGTAGAAAAACACCCGCAGGTTTCCAAAGAGAAGTCTGGGGTTCACTGTTTATCTAACTCAGAGCCATAAAATCCACATTACGGAGGCACTGAATTGTGGCGAGCAGGCACAGCTGAGTGACAAACCTGAGAAAGTTGTCAATTGAGGAAAATACAACCCTAAACACGCGTCTTATGAAGCCTCAATAGCTGTAACATAGAGTGAAAATGTTTCAAACTTATTTGTTAAACGAGTTACTGTATTTCTAACATTTCACGTAAAAACGAAACTGGAGGTTTTATCTCTCATCTCAGTACAGTCTGAGTCTATTCTCAATAATTAAGATAATATTAAAACACTTAAATGCAGTGACAATGTAGCAACAAACGTGAATTCTCAATGTGATGTGCTGATATAATACAGTATCCTCATGCAAACCCCAGTGTTTGTTCGACTGGGCCTTCAAATGTCATCCAAACATCTGGTCCCTATTTTAAACATGTGAAAAATATTCCAAAAAACTATGACGAATCAAGAAGAGACTATTATACTGACTCACTTCTTTCTGTGAAATTTGACTGAAACTTAATAACACTTCTCTTTGGAGTTCCAACAGGAATTAGCAGAATAATGTTTCTGCAAACGCAGCCAAAGCGGCCCATCACCGTTCAGTAACTCGGAGAGGATCAGAACCTGGGACCTCGTGGATAATTAAACTGCCATATCAGGGTTGGAGCATCCACAGACACAGAACAGGCGCTTCAGACTTCTTTTCATTTGGACAGCTTGCTGATGACTCGAATGAGAGCCCCGTTCTCATCCTTTAGCCTCTGGTTGTCTGACTTGAGCTCTGTTAACATCTGAGGCGACAAAGGGAAAGAAATTCTATTAGAAAATCAGTAAAATGTCATGGTTACACACTCTTTGTAATTCAATTCAAATGGTTTTGCATGAATGCGTCATTTAAAGGTGCAGGCGGTACACAATCCCCCAGGGCGAGCCACTGGAATGAAAACCCTAAATCACCACCAACAACAAGTGGACTACAAGTTGTCTTTCACTGAAGTTTGAGGCCAGGCAATGAGGACATGCTTCACACTACTTGATCATGCAGTGAGGAGTGACACTGACAGTTTGTTCTGCGTGTGAAAAGTGACAGAGACTAAAGTCAGAGCGAGAGAAACTGAGAGAGGGTCAATTTCCCAAATCTAGGTCATGTCTCCCATGAGAAGCAATGACTAAAAATAACCACCCCCTTTGTCAAAGTATTTCCCCTCTACCGGAGACAAACAATAACCCTCCGCTCCGGCTAGGACACACTGCTGCAGCTGCTAAATGAGCAGAGGCACCTGGCATCAACATGATCGTAACCTGTGGCAAAACACGTGCACAGAGGCCGCTTTCGATCCTGTTTTCTCTGTCACTCTTCACAGTATACCGAATAATAATCCAAAATCTTAGTGCGCAAGTCCCAAGACCGTAGCAAAGCTGGAAATGTGGTTAGAGGAATAGTTTGACACTCGGGAATACACAAGATAAATGGATGAGGAAAGAGCTGGCTGGGCTCGGTCCCAAAATAACAAGATCTGCCTTCTACACTGTAAGAAATGAAAGATTTGTAACCGTGAGTTCAGCTTTTATTTATTTATTTATTTATTTTACAGACTTCACCTGATGTATAAAAATACAAAGAAAGTCCCAGAAAAAAATATGAATTTACATGATAACAGTGAAACTGTCAACAAAGTCCACATTATAAATCTTAATTTTTTACAAATGGAAATGCATTATTCTAGAATGTGTGACCATAAAATTACAGTTTTACTGTGAAATTTGCTAAAAGAAAAAAATAACATTATTTTACAGATATTTACCATTATTTGTAGTTTGTTTCTTTTTTCTTGTTTTCTTTTTTAATTACTTATTATTATTATAATTATTATTAATTTTTTTCCATTTTTGCTGTAAACTTCATTCTTTGACATGTTAAATCTTGCTTGTTCGATCTGTACAAAAACTGAAATGGAAAGGTGACAAATTGTGGTTTTTACAGAGAAGTTACGCACTTAAAGCTGTATATTACTTGTCCTGGACGGTTACAGTATTTTCTTTTAACCGTGGTTTTGAATATTTACGGTAGCTGTATTCTAATGAAACTTTTGGCAAGAAAGCATAAATTGTATTTCCTTAAAGGATGATATTCCTTGAACACGTGAGTGAATTTTACAATGGATGTTGTCTTACTAGGCTCTTCTATAGAAAATGCTCTGCAGAGGTTAGACATATGATTCTTGAAACGCATATCTTTCCATTAAGAGGACTTTAGTGAACAAAAACATACGCTGGAAGAAAATGAGTTGTCTATCTGTGCCTGTGGTTCATCTTGAAGGCTAATGATCTCATGCATTTAATTTCCTTTCCAGGACTGAATGAAATGATTATTTCCTTGTAAAACAAATTTGCGTTGATTACATATCACATTACACAGGACCTGCGTATAGTTGACTGCTGTAAGATCAATATCTGCTTTAAATGCTTCTATTTTTAATGCTGCAGCCTCCTGGATCTTCATCCAGATGGCAGCCAAAGGTAAAAGCAGCTCTTAACGCTGGGCTCATGTCGTGTGAAGCAGCATGCGACGTGAATGTAGCTAATAATACACTTCAAAGGAGGATTTATGAGGACTGTTTAGGGGACAGCAGAGTTTTCATAAAGGCTGTAAAGAAGACAAGGTGAAAAAAGAGTGCAAAGGAGGATGGGTTGCAGTGTGAGGGCAGTGAGCATACATAGGGTGCAGGACCTGCCTGAGAGGAACACAGCAGAGGACGAGGGGCTGAAGAGGCACCAGGAGGAAAGAGGAGCGTAGAGGTTATGTGGCTGAGGAAGGGAAGAGGAGGGGAGGAGGAAAGGAGATGATCGTAGAGGATCAGAGGTCCTCCGTCTCCGGCATGGAGGCCGTCTCAGAGAGGCGGGCGAGGACGCGCAGCATGGCTCTATTCTCAGCCAGGAGACACTCGTTCACCCTCCGCAAGGCCTGGACCTGAGCCAGAGCAGGGAAAGCCTGCACAGAGGAGGACAGAGAGATACAGGAGAGGGGGCAGACAGAGAAAAGCATGCGGGGAGGCAGGCCGTGTGCAAAGAGAGAGACTTATACAGACACTGTGTCCGTATCCACTCATACAGGCATGCACCCACACACCCACACAGACAGGGGAAATGAGAAACCCACAGATCTGAGGGATTCATCGGAAAAACTTATGTAAACAAACATTTACACAACAGGGATATTTCGAGAAGAAAATAGCAAAAAGCTGCAATAAGCAAAGAAAACTATGAAGCCTTTGGGTTTGTGCTCATCAAACCTGGGCTTTGTGTGGAGACAGGTGAGGCGTTGTTATATGCATAGCTGTGCAAACAGGAGGAATTAAAATTCATAGAAATTGACTAAACCTAACACTCTACTCTATTTGAGACTTTGTACAAGTGCCGAGGCAGTTACAAGTCAAAGGAATGGAAATGATTCATTTCCCCTCCTCTTCTTGGCCTGACATTTTGAGGGAAACCTCAATGTGGTTTGACAGAGACGTCTGTGGTTTGACGCTATTCTTGAAGGTAGACCACAGAACACACACACACACACACACACACACACTCACACGGGGCACTAGAGCTTCAGGCCACCCAGAGACAAGTTTGTAGTGATGAATGTGGCAAAGGATGATGTATAACAAGAACTTCCAGCTGCTTCTTATAACACCAAACACATTTAGAAAAGCAATTTGAAGCAGCCTGTGTTCAGGACTTAGCGGTTCATGCATATAATGTTCTTTCGGTTTTGGAATAAAACGGTGCAGCTTCTGGAGAGGTGCCCTTGGCAACAGTAAAGAAAAGGACAGATTGAGATGAGAATGCTTAATGACCGATATCCCTTACACTCTCTTAATATTGAGCTCTTTGATATTAAATCAGATCTGACCACGCTCTCGGGTGCTCCACATAATTCCGCACAGTTGCTATTCATTAAGTTTTAGAGGCTGTCAGGAATATTTCAGCCGCTCCGTAAGGAATGCGAGTGCCTACAAAAGTAATCTGACACTTTGGGTATTACCACAGTGCTACCGTTCTAAAAGGGAAAACAAGGACACACAGTGCTGTTGACGTGAGACACCTGAAAATAGACAAACACAGAGCTGCAGGGCTGGCAGTGCACCTCCTATAGGCAAGAAAAGAAACAGCAGCACACTGAGCATGAAGCTGTGCTGGTGTGTGCCATCTATAGGCAAGGAGAGGAGAGGCAAGACATCTGACACCAGTGGTCAATGAGTGTCATGAATGCAGCCACACAAACAAAATAAAAGCGGTTATTTTTGCTCGCCTGCAGACACAGATATCTACAGATCTTCAACGCTGCTGCTTTTCTCTTTCCTTGCAGGTGGTGCAGGCTGGCACTGACAGCTCCCCCTTGTGGACAATCTGCAGCTGGCAAAATGTGAGTTTGTGATTCAGTGCAAGCCAGTTCTCTGAGGTGCTAAAGGTAGAAGTTGTGTGTGTGTGTGTGTGTGTGTGTGTGTGTGTGTGTGTGTGTGTGTGTGTGTGTGTGTGTGTGTGTGTGTGTGTGTGTGTGCTCGTGTAGCTTCTTGCACTTCTAAAAGAATAATGAGTCCACGCGTGTAAACATGCCCCGGTCTCTGACAGAACAGAAACATGTGAGGTAGCAGGCAGGTGTCCATCACTCCTCATAGCGACCACTCACCATCCCCCCTCCCCTGAGACAGCCTGCCCTCAGGGCTGGTACCCACAGCGGAACCGCAGTGGGGCGTCCTGCTGAGGGAACCATGACAACACGGGAGGTCAAACATCTGCTGCACGTTAGAATATCCTCGTCAGTCTCTGCGTACGTTGTGTATTTTCTCAGACCGGAGCCATAACTTCATCGCTTTCATCCACTCACAAGCCAATTTTATGTGTCATTTCCCTGCACATACTCTGCAGACTCCATCTACTCAAGCCTTGATTCTCTCTGAAGTCGTGTCCTGTGTTTCTTAGCGAAGCAGAATGCGCTCAGAGCAGTGCAGGAATGTCTCACAAAAGCAGGTCTTTTTTGCTCTTGGACGGGGTTTGGTATTCAGCTGGAACTAGGTCACAATGTTCACCCCAACAGTGGGATAAGTGGAGCAGGGGAGCAGCAGCACAGGCTCCTCCTCAGCCTGGCAGGAAGTGGCCCGGCAGAACACTGTGGGTAATGAGCCTGAAGCATTAACCTTCCCTCTCCTTGTCTCCAAACCCACCTGGCTAACCACAACCCTGGAGTGTGCTGCATGTATGTTCTGCTCTGTAAAAACACTTTAGGCGTGCTTGATTTAGCTTGAGTGACGGGGGCTTGGCTGGAGGGGTGTGCCTTCAAGGACTGTTAGTGTTATAATGGTGTTTGGAGAGAATGTCGATGAGATAAATGACGCACAAACATGTGTCCGAGACAAAATAAATGCCGTTTAAATCCAGGATGGTATTTTGTTTTTGCTTGGACTGACCTTTATTTCCTCCTCCATGTCTGACACCCTTTTCTCAAGAGCTTGTTTTTCCTGTAAATAAAGAAGAAACAGCTGAAATAAATGTAGTCTCATGATCTCTTGGAAGCCCCACGAGTGAAAGGCCATTAGACTATGATTTGAAACAGATAGGAAAACTGGAGGAAAAACAAAACACAAAGATATTTGGACGCTCGTCCATCTCGACTGTGCAGAAGAGCACGATAAAAAAAATACCAAAATGCCAGAGGGTTGCTAAGACACTTACCCTTTTCTCCGATTCAAGTACTGTAGATCTTTCTGATATCCTGTCATGTCTCTGGAAGTTAGAGAGACAATGTTATAGGGGGAAATATCACGAGAATGTATTTAAATTTGCTCATGAAAGAAGGACAATACTGCAACAGTTTATTCAGGTTTGTGTAACATGCCTAAGAGGTACCTGGGTGACTTTCTCCAGCTGGGATCGTATCTTCACTAACTCTTGTTTGCTGTCGTGCAACCTGGACTTGAGTCTCTCGTTCTCATGCAAAGCTTCTGCGTACATCTAAAAAAGGACACGAGGATTTAGGAACAGCAAATTCTGAAAGTCCAATTTTACTGAAGTTTTAAAAAAAATCTAATAATAAAATAAAGCAGTGTCCTGTTTTACAAAGAAATTCAAATTTGAAATTAAACCACAGAACTCTGTGAAAGGCATTATGGAGGAAATAAAGCTATATATATATGTCAGGGTAGAGACTGTGATTTGGTAGAATTGGAGTCTCTACCAGTAGAGTTTGCGATTGTAATCTCTACCAGTAGAGATGGAACTTTAAATCTGACCCCTGCCCTGATCCCTGACCCTAACCTTAACTGACCCTGACCTTTTAATCTAACCCCTGCCCTGATCCCTGACCCTAACCTTAACTGACCCTGACCTTTTAATCTAACCCCTGCCCTGACCCCTGACCCTAACCTTAAAAGTCTAACCTTAGCTCTGACAAATCTCTACTGGTAGGATTGGAGTTTCTACTGGTAGAGATTGTGATCACAATCTCTACTGGTAGAGACTCCAATTCTACCAAATCGCAGTCTCTACCCTAACATATATATATAATCTGTATGCGCAGATAAATTGTGAAATCATTTAAGAAATCACCTAAACCAATTCTAAAACCCATTTAATATCAACATTTTTGATTTTTATAATAACAGTAGAGATCTTTTATTTTTTGTTTTACTGAAAATTACTCTTTACTACTATTCCTGTCACATATCATGGCTCAACCAACTCCTAAAATTTCCCCAGGTTTTGGAAATACAACTCCCATAACATTAAGCAAGATGTCAACTGAAAATGTGGTACTGTCATGGAGTCAGTTATTTCCAACAATAATAACATTTTCACCTAAAAATGTCTTTAAAAAGGAGCAAGCCAATGCTATATATTTCTCTGACTTGTCTACTCACACTATTCCATATGTGGGTTAACTCACAACTAAATTAGCCACATAATGTTAGCTACAATAGCTGTATGGGTAGTTGACTCAAGTAGTAATTAGCACTTAACTGTGGGCAACAACTTCAGCCCTGCTTGTTAGTATGTTTCTTTTACCAATATTTAATTTTAATTTTGGCGAATAGTTATTATAGGTGTACTGAATTAGTTACTAACAGCTCTTGTTTGCAGTGAGCCCATGGATTTTCAGACAATGATCATTGGATTAGATTAGAATGAAGGAAAACTTAAAAACTTGATGTAAGTTCTAGAGTTTTATGGACATGTATCATGCAGCTGTCATCTTAGTGATGAGATTCTGTCACAGACTTCTATTCAAGTTTCTTCAGGTTTACGAGTCCCCTCTTTATGATGTTTGTGTTTTTTTGTATGCTATGCTGCCTTTAATCTTAGCAGCATTTGATTCTAGTGTTTCCACAAAGCGCAGCTGCTAATCATATGTTTCCATACATAACAGACTTTGTGTCTATTCTTTAATGTATTTAACATTAATGTGATGTTGTAGTATTTTTTGGAAAGCCTCAAAAAGCAGTTTCCTAAAAAAAACAAATCTAAATGTAATATAAAGCCGTAAATTTATTTTAACAAGAGTATTAAGGTACAAAAAACTACCTTATGTGAAATGTGAAATATGTGAACTTTAAAGTAAATGATTTTTTTTTTTATGTTAGTTAAGTCATCCAATTATGTTTTCCTATTTGTACCACTCATGTTTGAATTTTTTTTTTTATTAGGAATCACTGTACATGGTGGTAAATAATTTTTGGCCACACTATTTCTACTGGTTCATGAAATCAGGCTTTGAAACTGTCTCTTATTTTAACAACAAAAAGTTGGTGTACTAGCAGAAAGCCTCTATAAAGTTAACAATGGCCTGGCAATCTTATCGCTTCATAATGATTAAATAATACTTCAGTCAGATGGAGACTGTATGTGTGTAAACACTAGACCTTGATACTTGCAATAATTCTCTGAGAGTCCAGTTAAATTATCAGAACGTAATAAAACTCGATACCCCATGCATAAACCTGCACTGGGATCCAACTGTCCAACTGTATCCAAAACTGCAGCTTTGAATCAATCACAAGGGAATGTGCTTGTTTGGATTAAAGGAAAGCGCAACTACCTTCTTGTAGTCTTTGGCAGTGGAGTCTTGCTCCTGTCGATTCAGAGCGGCCAGCCTCGTCTCTCTCCGAGTGTACGAGCTGGTTCGGCCCATTGGTTTGTCTGTCGCACTCTCTCCACTGGAGTCATACCTAAAGGCAGCACAGCTCATAGTCAATATGCAGGTTTTTAAAGAGGGTTTATTTATAATCCTTTTTGCTCTGTATTACAGAAGGAAAAACAAAGCTAAATTCTTACCTTGACAGTCTGTCATGCTGAAAAACAAAGAGGAAGCCATGTTAGTTTGATCACTCATCACCACAGCATGGAAACAGCACAGCCTAAAAATGTTCTGTCGTGGTTAGATCCATCCAGATTTATTTGTTTAATAAGACCAAACAAAGGCTTGGCAGAGGAAAAGTTTCCTTTTTTTTTTTAGACAGAATCAAAGCAAAACTTCCAATTGAATTATCACAGTGTGTTCAGAGGCCTGTAGTCCCTGAGGAGAAGAAGTGCATGCAGAAGAGAGATATAATTCACCCCAGCTCTGCACCGACACAGTTCACGCAGGTCAAACCTCCCCAGCGAGCCTGTTTAATCTCTGAGAGTAGGTGGCTGCCATGCAGATGCCTGCAGCATAAAGATGACATCATGACATCAGAAGTCAAGTATCTCCTGTATGACGGGCTGCCGGCTGACCTCAGACAACAGACTGTTATCAAACTGTCCTGGCAGGTTGTTGCTATGACTGGTCTGGTCTTTGTGGCTGCCAAGTTGCCTGTTGTGATCCCATTCTGTATTTGTTTCCATTTCACCAGAGGAGTCTGAAGGAGCTCTGTCACGTCTGTGTTTTCTGAAATCCTAGCAGAGATGTCCTTGCAATAAACTAGCACAAACCTGGTTCTGCGAGTCTGAATTACTTTTGTCTGTTTACTGCCTTCTGTGCTATTTTACATGCCGTACACTATCTGAGATGCCCAACTAGACCTGAGCAAAACTCACCTAATACATCATTTACTTTCATCAGATGATAAACGTGACATGAGATGATGATGAGACTAGAGGTGTTTGATATTCATACAGGACTGGAAACAAGAATCAAAGTGGGAGAGAAGCTGCTGTGATTTGAGTCCAGACTGATCCATGTTCTCTGCTGAAGTCTCGTAAACTTTTCTCCTGAAATCAAACATTTAGAGCTCTCCTGCCAGGAAAACGAGTCTTTAAACACCTCTGTTTAGAAATGCACCGCTATAAACATCTAATGTGGTGGTCTGAGCTGTTTGAGACACAAAGCAGATGCAGACTTTCACAGGAATATGTTTTAGGAGGAACAATCTATGTCAGTTGTTGCTGCGCTCACATTAACCGAGTTAGGGGATATTTCGTGCAGCGTCATAGCAGCTATTCCTCAGCAAGTGTTTACATAACTGAGCCAGCGCTGCCTGTCCTTATGTGGTCATGTGCTTTAGCAGAGCTATCCAGGAAAAAACAGACCTCCATGACCTCAGATGAGAAAGGGCTGAGGACGGAGCTAAGACGAGCTCTCACTCACTGACATCTCTTTGTGCAACGCCGAGGAGATTCCTCCATCAGATTTGATATTCATTCATTAATCAACAGGGGATGATAGGGTCCCTGGTCAAATGAATAAATTATCGTGAAGCCTGCTTGTGGGGATATGAACCAAACTCTTTCAAGATTATTAGCTCCTGCATGCAAACCTATTTCACACACTAAAGGATTAGGAAATTGGTGAAATGAGTTTTTTGAAGACTTAATTCCAATAAAAATCTTGAGTGGACCCTGTGGGTATTACAGGACCTGGTTTTTAGTGAAAGAGTGAGTCCTCACAACTAAATAAACGCACAACATCCGTACTGAAATTAAGCCAGAAACTCCTTCTGAAGGCAGCTGCACCAATCTGACGCTCTTGTTAGGAGAAATGGATGGAGTGAGAAGTGGCACATGTGGCTCTGCAAGCTATTTGAGGCAGAGCAGATGCAGGAGGAGATATTCAACAACAGGGTGTCAGCCTGGTGGAAACAGCCTCTGAATCGGTGCTTGCTTGAACCACGGGCTCTATGTAAACACAATTGCTTCCATTTTTATAGCTTGCCAGGACCACAGTCGGAGGTACGCACACACTCAGGCCGCCTGCATGAGCTCACTGCTACAGTGCATAGCGGATAATATTAACAGTTCTTTGCAAGAGCCAATGAAATCCTCATTAGAGGACTCTTCAGCAGCCTCCCTCTCACCTCTCTCACTTCCCCCTCTCTTTCTGTCACAGCATCACTCCTTCAGAGCTGACTGGATGACTGCAGTAGGAAAATCTGAGCCACATGCACTCTCACTCTCTCTCTTCACTCCCACCAGTGGAACTGATACCGCACACACCACCATAAAAGACGTTTCTTCCACATTCACTCACCTTTCCTTACTTCACCCACTCCTCCCTCTCTATTAACTCTTTGCAGTGCAAGTTTTCAGGCAACTGAGAGCATCTTCCCCCTTTCAAGATCACTCATTCAAAACGCACCACATCAGATTCTGCTTATAATCAATAAAAAGACCCTATTACTGCCTCATTGTTAATAATACTGATGCATAAATCCATCTTACTTTGTTAAAAGTGGGTTTTAATTACTTTTCATGCGGCTGGCTTAGCCCCGCGGTTCACAAAATAAATCTGAGAGGTTGTGACATGATTAATGGAGCACAAAAAGAAACAAATCTGAATTACGACATGCGTATTTTTCAGACTGTTTTCTAATTGAATCTTAGTTTTTAATGAAAAGTTAAACAATTTTACTTTTAAATGGACTTTCTGAGACATTTAGTGGGAAAATTTGGTGGAACTGCTAACAACTAAGACAACAATGTTTGTAGCCTCTTGAAGAAAATTTTAAAACGTGTTTATTCTTTAAGTGTGTCCATTATTTTCAAATATGAAATGTGAGAGTATCACATAACTAGTTGCTGCTGGTATGAAATAAATGTAGTACAGTAAAATGAATAATGTCACACTCTGAGATGTAGTGGAGTTTAAGTGTAGGGAAGAATAAAATGAAAACACTTCAGCACAAATAGCTCAAATGTGTACTAAAGTTACCAAGTACCTACTTTTCATCGCTGTGAACATCTGCCAAATATTAAGTGTCAGCCACTAATGCAAATGTGTTCCTGTTTACTTGTCTTCCTTTTGCTCACAGCTGTAACACACATTGTATTTCTCTAAAGAGAAGCAGGTCCTCATCAAACTATTGTGGTAAGTGCTGCAAATGTTGCATCAACCTGATTCCAGCCCCGTCTGCATTGCATTTTCTCTCCCAGGAAAACTCTGCCAATTTGGATTGGGCTGACATAATGGAAAATTAATGCCTGAGTTTCACCACGGACACAGCAAATAGAGAGACTGACACTTCTTGAAAAGAGCGTAAAAGAATCACAACATCCACTGGAGGCATTCACTGCTGGCAACTGTGCCTCAGTGAGAGCGTTTGCGGTGTTGCATGACATTACCGTACATGTCCCCAAGCAGACAGAATCACATTTTGCCATTTCTTTTCATTTCTGTCTTTCCCTTTAAATGTGCCTGTCACACAGAGTACAGCTCAGTCTGATGCACCGACATAAACACAACGGTCCAACAACACTCATGAGGATAAGCCACTTAGACAGAAAAAAATAACAGGAAATTACAGAAGGAATGTTTGATTCCAAGTCTTTTCCAGAAAATGCGGTCAGACTCTCAGTCCTGCAGAGCAAACGCTCCCCTGTGTATACATGTCATTAAACAAACTGAGATAAGTGACGGATTAGTCATGCATGTCCCCATAATCATATAGAAACTAGCAAAGAACTTCTGTGATGTTAGAGAAATTATTAAAACAAAATCAGAAATGACAGCAGCTAATGTTCAAATACTTTGCTGGTTTATGTTATCAATTATTCTGCCAGTTGTCTTCTTGATTCATTGTATTACGAATGTGATAGAAAAGTGAAAGTTTAAGGAGAACGTATCAAATAAACTGCTAAAAATCTGAAAGTAATCAGTTTATGACAAAGAAAAGCTTTTATTCTTCACATTTGTGGAGTTGAAACCACGGAATATTTAGCATTTTTGCCAAAAATGACAAAGATGATCGATACTTTAATGATATAGGCAGTTTCTATAATTTGTTTTATGTTCTATCAGTTGCTAAACTAATTGATTCAAATTATTGTTTAGATGTCTGTAAAATCAAGACAAATCGGCTTTTCTAACATTTACAGAAAAAAATACTGTCTTTGAAGTAACACGAGAGACATGTTGAACTGTCATACAACAAAGTCACTTGCAAATGAGTAAATAAATTAAGAATTATGGCATTAATAATTCCCAAAGGGGTTCGGAAATACATTGTTTCAAATGTCAGAGACATAAAAAAGTAAAAATATTTCCTGTTAGGTGTAATAAATGATAAAGTTTTACATTTGAAAGGTGTATTTCTCTAAAAGAAGAGCTTACTCTGTAGTTTTTGTCTGTAGGGGACGGAGAAGACGGCGGCGACTCTGTCAGTGACTTTCTGGTGCGAGTCAGGTCCTTGGTGCGAGGGTAGTAGGATGACATCTCCCTCCTCTACCCCGGACTGGCAGGTCAGCTTCTACTGTAACATTCAACGAAGCCACCACCAGATAACAGCTGCACAGACGCACAGCTTCCCTCAAGCAACGGTGACGCAGATGTCCATGACTGCGTTCCCAGGGAATCCTCAGCAACAACAGGTGTGTGTGTGTGTGTGTGTGTGTGTGTGTGTGTGTGTGTGTGTGTGTGTGTGTGTGTGTGTGTGTGTGTGTGTGTGTGTGTGTGTTTATATGTGTGTGTGGTGTTTCAGTTCAGCTCCCATGAGCTGGAGAAAGCAGCAGCTAAGTTTGGAAGGATTTCAGATGTGTGGTAACGCCTTCTTCAAAGCTCAGGCAGATAAGCAACAATCAGATAAAAATGCAAAGAACAACAACACACACACACACACACACACACAATAAATCTCTGCAGATCACAAAAATAAAGAAAATAGCTTTTAAAAGAGGAAAACAAACAAATGATTCTCCCTTTGCTCCGCTCTGTCAGCACTGAGCTCCTTCATGAAGTGCAAAAATGTCCAAAAGAACACAACCAAGACAGAAAAGTTTGTTCCCCGTGCAGCCTCCTTCCTGTGTTCCCCAAAGTTATACACTCTCCCTCCCTCTCTCGCTCTCTCTCTCCCTCCTTCTCCTTTCAGTGTTTGGTCGCCCTCCCAGTCCCTCCACCCTCTCACCCCCTCACCCCCTGCCTCTCCCCGCTCCCTTCAGCTTTGGCAGCTTTCTGTGGCAGCCGGCCAGAGGCTCTGCTATGGATGGACTCGGCACTGAGGGCTAAAATTGTCCACTGATGTGAACAGGGATAAGGGGAGGTGGAGCACAAAGCCGGAATCAGGAGGGGGGCTGCGGCAGTTTGTGTCCTGGAAGGTCAACACACGGTATTACCTGAGGAGCCATCAGCGACTGTGAAGTGCAGAGTAACTGGATGCACTCCAGAGTGATGGAGAGCTGCTGTTAGTGTGAGTGCTACATGGTGTTAACACGGAGCACTTACCACACATCTGCTCTCCCTAAAATATGCTTAATTGACCTCAAGTTTTGCAAGATTAATAAAGCCATTAGTTACTTCAGATTTTATTTTGGTGTCTCATCCTCTGGCCTTCTGAGGAGCAGCTCTGTAACAGCATTTTTGTTGTTCTATCTTTCTTTAAAGTCACTAGCTTATGGGGGGAAAAAAAGTTCTTTCTGGACAGAGGTGTGTGATTGATGGCGTTTTCATGTTAGCTTAGCAAAAAGCTAATCCTCAAACTGCTAGATCAGCTCTGTCCAAAATCTGCCAACCAGCACCTCTAAAGCTACCTAATCAATAAATTATATAATTTGTTATATCTCACTGTTTCTGCACAGCTCGTCATAAAACATGATTTAACATGTTAACTTTTGAGCTTCAGTGGGGCTCATAGGTAGACTTTCTAACATTAAACAGCATCAGGCTAACTGTTCCCCTCTTGCTTTCCGTTTTCCACCTAAAAAGCTAAATTTACCACCTGGTGACTAGAACTTCGTGTTCACCACAGTGGCATAAGTCTTCTCACTTAATTCTTGGCGAGAAAGCACATATGGATTCTTCCCAGAAAGTCAAACTGTTCCTTTAAACATGCAAAAGTCCCCTTATGTGCTTCCCATAGTCCGCTCTAGCCAGCTCATTGCTATCTTCCTTTTATAGTGAGGTTTGCAGCACTTCGCTGTTCCTTGACTCCCTTATCCCTGCTCAGGGCAAATAGATGGAGGGAAAGATATGACTGAAGGACAGAAATACAGGAGAATAGAAGGACTGAGAGAAGATGGGAGACTTGATTATTTGAAATAAAAGAGGCAATGGTGAGGTGATGTGGCTTTCAGTTTAGGGCTGTTGGATAACCACTCACACACACAGCATTCAGACAGAGGTGTTAATTTAACCACAAATACCAACACTTGTATCTTAAGCTTTTCGTGAAAGGTTTCTGTTTATAGCCTCAGTTCCTAAGATATTTTCTAAAGCATCAATGACAGATTGTTCAAAATAAACCAAATGTACTGTAAGTTGTAAAATTTGGAGACATCAAAGCTGTATATTTACGTCCTTCCTCTGAGACCCTCTGACTTGGTGGCAGTGAACTACATTGGCACAAGACTTGTAATATTAGTCTATCCCCGCTGGAGTCCCCTCAGTCTGATCTTCGGCCTTAGTTATAGGACTTTCCATATGGGATATTACACTCGTGCATTTTTGTAAAACTGAAAATAAGAGTCTACCAGAGATCACTTGAGTGCTGCAGCAAATGTAGGGGAGGAGGTTGCGCTTCCAGCAGGATCAAATTCCTTAATCCCCTCCTGCATACAGTGATATTGTAGGAGAAAAACTGGTTGCAGAGGTATTCTTGTTAGCTCCGGTTGTCACCACCAAGGAGCAAAATCTCTCAGTAGTTTTGCTCTGCACCTGTCTTTGTGGAAAATCTGCTCAGAACATCATGGAGTCATGCAGAGGTCGGATCCAGTGATAGGCAGCCTGTCATGCTCGTGATGAAGCCTCCCTGCTCTGTATGATTATCACAGACAGATATAGTCCTCTCAGTAACGCTGAGACTCTCATGTTACCAACAGATCTCTGTTTCAGATTCCAGAATAGGGGACTGCTGCACCGCTGACCTGGACTTAGCTCACTGGGAAGCCACTTTCCATTCATGCTGTACCACACGCCCGTAATCATCCATAATCTTGTCACAATCTTGTAAAAGTCGCCGCCTTATCATCTCTTTTGTCCCCTCTACTTCCCCTTCATTGTGCTATCTTTTTTCATCTCCTTCCCAGAAACCCAAATTAATAGATTATCTCTTCTGAAACATAAGTGAACTGCCAGATTGTGCCGGGCAGGAGGAATTAGTGATGAGGTTCGGGGTCGAGGTGTTTTACAAGCAGGTGGAGGAAGAACAGTATCCATTCAGAAGGTGAAACTGAAAAAAAAAAAAGTCAATCCCCCTGAATCCGAGGCTAAGACTTGAGCGGAGAGCGTCTCACTTTTGCCCAATATGGTATGGAATGCTGAGACACCTCAGCCATGTGATGTGAAGAAGCAAAGTGACTTAGAGGGAGCTGGTGGGCTGGTCTTCCTGGACTGTCTTTCTGTGAGATATTAACCAGCAGTTAAAAGAATCTCTGAACACATGCTTCACATCTCTGGTTGCAGCCAGTCTTCAAATGTTGCGTCAGAGATCAGAGCGGAGCTGCCTTTGAAGCTTATTTAGCTTTCGGATGAGGGAGAACGTGAACATGGAACAATGGTGCTAATGAATATTTGAACGGAAAAATAACCTTTTTGTGGCGCACGATTTTCACCTGTGAGGGATTTGATCCACGGATAACATTTTCATAAATAAGAAGTCATGCCACTTTATGGTAATCAAAGTATGTCTTGACCACATTTTAGCTTTAGAACACATTTTAATGGGAGCTTATTGTATTAAACAATCATCTGTAGCGAGCCGGAAATACTTGGCTATTCTGGGGCAAACTGGAAATGAAAAATACATTGGACAATCCTTTGGCTCCATCTAGTGGCACAAAGAGTAAATATTGTTTCGAAGTTCTTTCTGTTGAGACTGTGTGATTGTTAGTGAAGTATCCATCCATCCATCCATCCTCTACACACTGCTTTATCCTCACTGGGGTCGCGGGGGGTGCTGGAGCCTATCCCAGCTGACTTGAGCGAAGGCAGGGGACACCCTGGACAGGTCGCCAGTCTGTCACAGGGCTACATATAAAGACAAGCAATCACATTCACGCCTACAGGCAAGTTAGAGTGATCAATTAACCTCAGCATATTTTTGGACTGTGGGAGGAAGCCGGAGTACCCGGAAAAAACCCACGCATGCACAGGGAGAACATGCAAACTCCATGCAGAAAGATCCCAGGCCCACCCTGGGAATCGAACCAGGGATCTTCTTGCTGCAAGGCAAAAGTGCTAACCACTACTCCACTGTGCAGCCCATTAGTAAAGTAGAATTTTATAAAAGTTTCCCGCATACCTCTGCTTTGTAGTCTGAATCCTCAACATCACAGCAGTGGTGCCTTTGTTGTTGTGTTGCATCACCCGCCAGCTGTGCTGCATCTTCAACAGGGTTCTGATTCTCATCTCTCCACCATCCCTCACCAACTGCACATAAAACGGTTTTATGTTTTACATATTGTTTAAGCTCTGGGGAAACATAACAGTGGCAGTGCGCTTTATTGCTAACAGATTAATGATTTCTTTGGGACTTTAGAGCCTCGTTCACTGCTCCAAAAGAGACTGAACATCATTTTATCACTTTGATACAGGAGTTCGTTCAAGAAACTTGGACTTTATTCCTCTTTTAGTGTCTGGAAATTGTAAAACAGTGTTAAATGAATTGGATTTTCATATTCTCTACATCTGTGGTTGGTGTGAATTTCATGCAGCGCTGCGCTCCCTATTCCCAAATAATAACATCTGTTCATACAGGGAGTCAGACGCCTCTGTAGTCTAAATGACCCAAATACATCAAGGGACATCACGATGAAGGATAACATACTGCACCTTCTCCGTCTGTGTTGCTTTCTTGCAAACACAACAAATATATTCTGTAGATGCAGAGTTACCATACAACATGTAATGACCTAACACACAAGCATTTTTCTTGAGGCAATAACAATGCCTCAGAGTTCTTCTCATTTTTATGAAATGCGCAAGCACTGTTTGTTGTTTTTGTTGTTTTTTAAAACGACAAACCACTACAACAATAATTCTCTTAATATTGAGTTTTAAGATAAGATTAGTTAACATAAGATAAGCTAAAACTTCATTAAGGAAGGAAATTCTCGTGCTAGATGTTGCTCAGAAAAAACAAAATGACATCACATATGAATTGTCACGTCTTGTAGAAAAGCAATAACACATACAGCAAGCATGATACTCTACTAAAATAAGATAAGCAAGCTAAAATAAAGCTAGAATAGAAAAGTACAAATATCTGATACTGAGATTATAAGTAATATCACACACGATGATGAAATATCACACATGAAATTGGAATATTGCACCTGAAAAATGAAATATTGCAGTTGTAATTAGGTCGGAAGGGGGAAAAAAGCTACATATTTGACGGAAAGATATGTTTCTTTTTGGAAATTTTGGCGCTATGTATGATCATACAGCATTATGGGAGGTAGAGTCAAAGCATCACAGGTGGTAAGAATTCAAAGTTTTTCCTACCTCTGTAGGAGCTGTTGCAGTAAGGCACACCACAGGATCCAGCAGCAGACAAATACGACAGGTTTGGGGACTCAGCAAGGGTTTCTAACCTCTGTTCAATGTTGCCCTCCTATGCATGAATAAGAGAATAATTCTGATTATTGAATAAAATCACAAATATCATCCAAAGTCAGGATAGAAAGTGTGATCACTGAATGAGTCTCTCCTGGTAACCTCGTCCATTGTGCATTTCAGACTGATCCCCGCCGTGTCTGCAGACTCTGTCAGGTCAATTTGAACTCTCCTGTCATCTGGAAAGCCTTTCCTCAGACCGGACCTGTCATCCAGAGGGCCTCCTGCCTCCTTCTCTCTGTCTTGAAGAGACAAGCTGTTGGTCTTCTTGGCCTCGTTCAGGTCCGTCAGAGTCACACCCTGCAGGATGTTCATAGAGCTTCATATCGCTCAAGAGTCAAACACAGTGTGTTAAAAAATAAACTGCTGTGGGCCATTTGGTTTTTACCTGTGTTGACCTGCGGGTTTGCCTGGCATGACGGGACTTTGCTTTCCTCTGGGACTCTGCTTCTTCATCTCTGACCGGAGTCAGATACAACCTGGGTCAGTGAAAAACACACAAATATGTGGATGTAGTAAGTTTACAAGAGGACATAGTCAGAGAAATAAGTTAGGACAGTATACATTTTCAGGATACAAGTGCTGCATTTGGATAAATATGACACAGACAGAAACAGGTAATGATAATACAATAAGAATAAAAATAATATATAGGAAAAAAATAAGTAAGTTACAAAACTAAAACCTAATTCACTGGGAAAATGGACCAATTAGACAACCCGGTCTCACGGGGATTCGTGAAACTGTCACGTAAGTTTTAGTTTCGGTTTCGTGCGCACCAACACGATTTCGTCATGTTTTTCGTGCCGCTCACCACGAAATGTTTTTCGCTGTGGTAATCACATCTGAAAGTGGTTTATACCGGCGGATTCATGACGATCTAAGCTGTCCATCGGCGTATACTGCTTGTGTGATCGCGTTTGCGGCCGCCGGCCGCCGGACATTCTTGAAATTCCTATGCAAATTGGTAAGTGTACCACCGGCTTATGGTTAGGTTATGGTTAGGGTTATGTTTAGGTACGATGTCATGCAAAATATAGCGTTGGATTCGCCACGGTTTTACATTAAAAATATAATATACACATTCTTTTGAAATACGTTCTGAGTGGCACGAAAAGTCCGCCGTTTAAAATACATTGGTGCGCATTTCGTGGTGAGCAGCACGAAAAACATGACGAAATCGTGTTGGTGCGCACGAAACCGAAACTAAAACTTACGTGACAGTTTCACGAATCCTCGTGAGATCGGGCTGAATTAGAATAAAACAAAGAGGTCAAAAGTCAACAACAACAACAATATGTAATTTTTATTGTGTGCATCACTGAATAATTTTTTAAGGTGTAAAACTGTAAACAAGAACAGTATAAGTGAACATAATTAAAGTCTTACAATTAGGTTTGAACACAGACTATCTACAAGACAGGGCCACAAAAAGAATAATGCCCACCTATTCAATGTTGCACTGAAATGCCAATTTACAAAAAAACAAAAACAAACAGCAATTATGCAGTGAACATGTCTATCACTGTGTTGTTCATTTCATTTGTTAAAAATATAACTTCCAATAATAAATACAGCAGCACTGACTATATTTCTTTTATTGTGACCTTACACTGTATCAGCAGGTGTAGGCTACTCCTGTTCTGCATTTTTGAATAAATTTTCCCTGAGAAATGCTTCAAACTAGCAAAGCAAGGAGATCTGAAAAGATTCAAGCACGATATCCACCAGCGGCTTCGCAGACGCAAACAAAGAGCTGAGCAAGCATCAATGGAGAGGCTCATGTTTTACCCACAGCCCCTCCTCTGCTAGGCTTTTACAGGTATTGATCTGTCAGTAGTGGAGTCACATTGAATACTGACTGAGCTTCAGCAGGCTGGTCAGCCGCACAGTCTACTGTATGTAATGTACAAAGCTTTGAATATGGACTCCATGACTGTGCACAGACACATAGACTGAAACCACCAGTGATACAGTAAAACAATCAAGAACAAAACTAGTTATAGTCATCACTGGTGCAGATGATCAGGAACAGATTAAATAATGCCAGAATTTCATCTTAGGTCTTTTTTCTTCAAATACTCTGAAATACCAAATTGCAAATACAGCTAATTGCTCCTCTTAAGCCACAAAATGAAACATTTAGAATTAATCAGCTAAAGTAGCTGTTAAAACTAACAGCCTTAAGTAAGTGATTACTAATGTACATTTTAAAAAGCAAATCAAGTATATCAAAGCTAATTTCCAGCCCCCTATGTAACAACCTCCAAGCTCACAGTCCATTAACTCTCTGAGGCCTACAGCACCTGCTCAGAGCGTAGTTACTCTACATTAAGATGACAAACGACAGGGCTTGAAGCTTTGCCAGAGTAGAAGCTTGTCAGACTGGAATTTGTAAAAGGAAATTGGCAAAATAAGAAGCCAGGAATAGAACAGCATGACTCAGCCACTGTGAAACTTACCTGGGAGCAAATGCTTGCATGGTCCCTGTGGAAGGTCAGAGACTGAGGCACTGAGACACTGCAGCAGTGATGAGAGGGAGAGGCTGGAGAAAATGTCTCTATAACCGGCTGGGGTGGAGAGAAAGAGAAGGAGAGAGGAGGAGGGAGAGGGACTTCCTGTCTGGATGATGCCTACACAATCAATATAGGCTTTCTGTCTGCTAAGGTCTGATCCAAGCAAAATGTCAGGTCCCTATGTGAGCAGCAAACACATTTATGCTAAAAGCATCTGACAGTTTATTTGAACAAATCATAAATCAGTGATACGGAGGCTCGATTAACTTTGTATTTCCAGAGGACAATATAGAGCTCCTTGTAGTCACAGAAAATGAGTTGAGATCATTTATACAGTTATTCATCCAGCTGTATGCAGCCTATGCAGAGCAAACTTAACCAAATAAACATTTGTCTGGTAACAAGTAAATGCCTGACTTACTGAGACCACACAAAAAAACTCATAGTTTCAACTGGTGCAAGAAATGTTCAGCTGCAGTAGTACCACAGTGTAAGATGACTAAAATATACACAGATCAATTGCATTCAAAATTTTGCTCACGCTGTAAAAAGTGCATTTGGTTTTAGGTTTACTACTCTGCTTGCAATGTGCATCCTGAAATCCACATTTCAGTTTTTCTGCTGGAATTAAACAGTCATTGAGAGGGAAAGAACAGGACAGGTAATAGCAAAATCATGTTCGACTTTTTATATTTAATTAAAGCTACATTCGGTTAAATTAAAATTCAGTTGCAGCAAAGCAAAGCGTTCATCTGAGAGGAATCAAACGATTCACATAGATCAAATTTGTGGTGATAATATTACTTGTTAACCTTATTGGATAAACTCAGTTCAATTGCTTGATACTAATTCAGACAATTTATTTAAGCTATTCCAATAATTTTATTTTTTCACTGTAATTCTAGACCTGTCATCAGCTTGTAGTGCATTGGTTCTTGTCCAAGTAATATTGTTGTATTATTGCATAATTGCCACTTAAATATCAGTGTGGATGAAGCATGTTCATGTTGTAGCAGGCTGATTTAAAGCTATACTGACTGCTATGAGTCTAGACCAGGCATGGGCAAATGACAGCTTTGGGCTTGATGCGCTGAAAAAAAAGGGTGACCAACAACACTGTTCCCACTGAAACTGAATGTGAGTATTCTTTACTTTGTCAGTATTGTCTTTAACATGTAATTCATTTCAGTTTGCACAATCTCCAACCATCTGATGCTGGTCTGGCCCGTTTGTCGAATTTCAAAAGTCAATGTGGCCCCTGAGCCAAAAAGTTCGCCCACCTCTGGTTTATCACCAGAGGTGATATCTCTTACACACATAAACACTTTCATTTATGTAATGAAAATGAAATACAATTAAGATTAGAATGATATTTTTACTCTGTGATGAATTAAATTGCCAGAATAAAAACATAAAGCAGGAATTTCAAACAAGGTGCCTTAAAAATTGCAGGGAAAACAATAATATCATTTAAACACGTTAAAACAAATTTATAGGTGTGACCCCTAACATGCTAGCTCAAGTTTGTGGCATCCTGTAAATGAACAGTACGTAACAAAGATTGCATGATAGTTTCTGTCCACACAACAGGTACGATAATAAATATGACTAGTTGCACAGATTGTCACACCCTGACTGTATTTTTCCACCACAACTTAAGAAATAAAGGCCCTGTTTTCTGCACTTTTTTTTAAATCAACAAATCCCGTGAAAAAAGGAAAATCAATACCAACTTCAGCTGTTAGTAAGCTCATATTTTAAAACTGAAAACTTCTTAAATCTTTCCAAAAAAACAAACAAAGCCAGATATAATAATTTCGAATGATATCTGGGTACTGAAAGTTTGAGCAAACATTTCCCAAACAGGAGTAAAGAGTTGATTCTCCAGTGATTATTTACAATGCTTGTGTTTATCGTAAAGACGGAGCACGTCACTCAACAAGGTGCAACATGGTGATTTAAATTCCGTTTTTTTTAAATGGTTTTGAGCAATAATGAAGAACTACATCAGTAATAGACTTTGGAGACACAAGCAGTATTTTTAGGGGCATTAGTTCACTGTTTTGTTTTTTTTTTGCTCATTTACTGGATATTGGCAGCAATAATGCAATTATGGCACACTGTCCTTTAACATGGGGGTTAGGGTTTCATTCAGAGGTGTTCATACTCCAGCATCTCTGTGACTGAAAAGCCACAGCAGTATTCTTGTAGGAAGGAAACAAAACAGCATCTTTCCCCATATTAAATCTGACAGCACAGAATCAAGCAGTCAAAAGTGAAAGAACGGGGGTTTATTTTAAAAACATGTGAAGTGTCAGACTGACAGTAACCACTGCCTTGGCAAAAACGGTGCATTAAGTATCAGTTATCGTAAAAACATACAGCGGTATCCAAAAGTCTTACTGCACTCCCAAGAACTTATCAGAAACATATTCCATATTTGTGAAACATGAATACAAAAACATTCATCATTTCTCAAGAGGCCATTTTCTAGTGATATATTTAATGTTGAATGTTTAATGTTCCTTGCTCTAGTCACAGGTATGCAGCGGGGATTCAACACATTTTCTGCATTATTTGAGAATTCACATTATTTCGGTTGATTTCAGAGCATCTCAGGGAAGGTTTCCTGATGTGACTGTGTGTTTTGTCCGTTTTTTCCATTTTCATTTCCAGATGTGTTCAGCAGGGAGGCAGGGCCACTGATATCCCAGTCCTTGCTCCTCCATCACATGCAGTGTCCTGTCATAGTTAGGTTCCCTGATTTGTCAGTATCCTGCTGCAGAACTTCTCTTCTGCGCCACCTAAAGGTACAAAGTGTGAAGTGATTGTGGAGTAAAGTGGAAATTCTGCTTCTTTTGTAGTCAAACGTGCATACATGTATTTTTGCACTATAACTTCTTGTGTGGCCATCTCCTCATCAAAAAGCTGTCCATTTACTTTGAATTATTGTTTTAAGCAGCGACATTTTGGTACCATTTGGTCAAAAGATTGTCATTAAAATGTGACCTGGAAACAAACCGTCTTCTGATTGAACGTCTTGTACAGAGTGTTGATCTTTAGTTGGTGTGTACATTGTAAGTGCTATCAGTATTTTGAATGAAAATGACCTGCAAATGTAACTTAGCTGCAGTTTGGCTCTGTGAAACTTTTCCATCCATTTGGAAAACTGTTAGTCCCTGAGCTGCTTCACTTAAGCTACATTCACACTGCAAGCCTTAATGCCCAATTCAGATTTATTGCTCAGATCGATTTTTTGCTGTTTCACAATATTTTTTGAATGTCTAGTCAGTTTCCATTGTAAACTGATCACGGCCCTGGACTCATGCACCGGAGAAGACATGGAGGCGGCTGAAATAAGCTTTTATAGTTTCATTTCTAAGATGATATGCAGCAATAGTCTGCGAGTTCATCAGAAGTGTCATCCCAAATATTTATGAAGTCCAACATCTCACAGTCTCTCCACTGACTGAATCCATCGCAGCCGTCCTCTATTTTTTTGTATTCAGAGAGCGACTCCCGCCAGCACAGTATTGTGACGAATGTCGATCTAGTGTGGTGTGAAAGCTGCATGAAATCCAATATGACTGTTCAGACTGCAAGAAATCAGACCTTTGTCTGATACAGGACCACAGAGAGAAGTTACACAATTCAGAACTGAAACTAGATTTTTTTTTTTTTTAAACTGAAATATCTGACTTAAGCCCTTTTTGTTTGCAGTCTGAATGTAGCTCCAGTGACAGATTTTTTTCAGAAGTTGCTGCATAGAGTCTCTGATGTTATGTATTTTTGAATAAAAGTAGAATACTGATCTTGGAACCAAACAGTTCTCGGTAGAGGGCTCAGGCTTTTAGACCACATCACTGTATCTGACATTACTACAGGTGTATTCTGTGTGGCTGGAATTGTAATCAGTTAAAAAAAAGTGCAAAAAAAAAAAAGACATTGACCCAAAGCTATATCAAGCAAACCTCCAATTTTTAAGCACTTAACCACAAATATGCACTTAAAAATAGTTAAAAAAAAATCTTACTAACTACAGTATGTAATATACTTTAAAAACATTCAGGAATTGCTCTTGTTTAACTTATCAAAGATGCCTTTCTTCTTTTTTTGCAAGCTCTAGAGTTGGCAGTTTGCCTGTGTAAACATACAAAATAAATTACTGCTTTTTCTCATGATGTATTTCAGGCAGTGACAAAAAGAAACATACTTTTATGTCACCAAGAGAGGCATTATTTATGGCTTCAAATGCACTGATAAAACAGTTTACGCATTGGCTTTCCTGTTATTTCATTGGCTTTTGGTTTTCCAGTTTAGTACAGAACTATGACAAAAGTGTGAGTTGTGAAGAGTGGAAAGATTCTCTTTTGAAACACAGGCATTCTTTTATGGATTAAGGCTTCTGAGGTTGTTACTGGCAGGTTAAATCCTGAATGACTCCTTTCTTTACTAGACAGCCATCTTAGATTTTGAGGTACAAGTTTCGGTTCCGACTCCAGCATCGTGACTCGATTCTTCTGAGCAGGTCTGCCTTTCAGAGAGCAACCACATGATGAATACTGCACCTAAACAACAGCAATCAATAACGCCTTCCTACAGTATTTGTCATATTGTAGACAGTGATATTAGTCTGAGAAAGTTCCCATTTTGCTTGATGGATGCTTCTGGCGACGTGAACTCTGTAAAACATGAGACAAAAGACAAGATTATGAGGGATAGTTAGAGCAAAACAGTCGGACAGTGACGTCAGAAACAATATTTGTTTTGTAGCCACTGGAGTGATACACACGTGGACAAAATTGTTGGTACCCCTCAGTTAAAGAAGGAAAAACCCACAATTCTCACTGAAATCACTTGAAACTCACAAAAGTAACAATAAATAAAAATTTATTGAAAATTAAATAATCAAAAACAGCCATTACTTTTGAATTGTTGATTAACATAATTATTTAAAAAAACAAACTAATGAAACAGGCCTGGACAAAAATGATGGTACCTCTATAATAGATTGAAAACTATTTGACCAGAGTGACATGATTAACTCAGGTGTGTCATTTAATTGACATCACAGGTGTTTCCAAACTCATAATCAGTCAGTCTGCCTTTTTAAAGGGAGACAAGTAGTCACCCTGCTGTTTGGTGAAAAGATGTGTACCACACTGAACATGGACAACAGAAAGCGAAGGAGAGAATTGTCCCAGGACATCCGAAAAATAAATTATAGACAAACATCTTAAAGGTAAAGGCTATAAGACCATCTCTAAACAGCTTGAAGTTCCTGTGACAACAGTGGCTCATATTATTCAGAAGTTCAAGACCCACGGGACAGTAGCCAACCTCCCTGGACGTGGCCGCAAGAGGAAAATTGATGACAAATTGAAGAGACGGATCGTTCGAATTGTATCCAAAGAGCCCAGAGCAACCTCCAAAGAAATTAAAGGTGAACTCCAAGGCCAAGGTACATCAGTGTCAGATCGCACCATTCGTCGTTGTTTGAGCCAAAGTGGACTTCATGGGAGACGACCAAGGAGGACACCACTGCTGGAAAAAACTCATAAAAAAGCCAGACTGGAATTTGCAAAAATGCATGTTGACAAGCCACAAAGCTTCTGGGAGAATGTCCTTTGGACAGATGAGACCAAACTGGAGCTTTTTGGTAAGGCACATCAACTATGTTCATAGACTCAAAAACCAAGCATACGAAGAAAAGAACACTGTCCCTACGGTGAAACATGGAGGAGGCTCAGTAATGTTTTGGGGCTGCTTTGCTGCATCTGGCACAGGGTGTCTTGAAAGTGTGCAAGGTACGATGAAATCTGAAGACTATCAAGGCATTCTGGAGAGAAATGTGCTGCCTAGTGTCAGAAAGCTTGGTCTCAGTCGCAGGTCATGGGTCTTCCAACAGGACAACGATCCAAAACACACAGCCAAAAACACCCAAGAATGGCTGAGAGAAAAGCGTTGGACTATTCTAAAGTGGCCTTCTTTGAGCCCAGATCTGAATCCCATTGAACATATGTGGAAGGAGCTGAAACATGCCATTTGGAGAAGACACCCATCAAACCTGAGACAACTGGAGCTGTTTGCTCATGAGGAGTGGGCCAAAATACCTGTTGACAGCTGCAGAACGCTCATTGACAAATACAGAAATCGTTTAATTGCAGTGATTGCCTCAAAAGGTTGTGCAACAAAATATTAAGTTATGGGTACCATCATTTTTGTCCAGGCCTGTTTCATTAGTTTGTTTTTTTAAATAATTATGTTAATCAACAATTCAAAAGTGATGGCTGATTTTGATTATTTAATTTTCAATACATTTTTATTTATTGTTACTTTTGTGAGTTTCAAGTGATTTCAGTGAGAATTGTGGGTTTTTCCTTCTTTAACTGAGGGGTACCAACAATTTTGTCCACGTGTGTATCTATAAATCCATTATTTCTTAAAAAAAACTACAATGTTCTTACATTTGTCCTCGTCTTCTAGTGACTCTTCTTCCTCATCTTCCTCCTGTGGCTCCTCCTCAGCTGCTACATCCTGCTGTTCTTCCTCTTCTTCTAAGCCTTCCTCCTCTGCAGCAGGTTGCTCCTCCTCTGCTTCAGGTGCAGTCTCCTCTTCTGCTTCATCACCACCTTCCTCCTCTTCTGCTTTATGACTGTCCTCCTGAACTTCCTCTCCATCTAATGCTGCCTCTTCTTCAGCCACCTGGTTCTTCTCTTCGGGCATCTCCTCTTCTGCTTCATCACCACCATCCTCTGCAGCCTCCTCTTTCTCCTCTTCTGCTTTATGACTGTCCTCCTGAACTTCCTCTCCATCTAATGCTGCCTCTTCTTCAGCTACCTGGTTCTCCTCTTCGGGCATCTCCTCTTCTACATGTTCCTCCTCTTCTTCTGTCTGTGTTGTTACTTCTTCTGTCTTTTCTGATACATCGGCTGACTCCTCTGGTTCCGTCTCATCCTCCTTCACTGCCTCCTCTGGTTGTTCTGTCACAGAGTCATCCTGTTCATCAAGAGGTGAGTCCTGTGAAGCTGCTTCTTCTTCTCCCTCCTCCTCTTCCGTCTCTTGAGCGGTTCCTTCTTCCTCAGCTGCATCATGTGCCTCTTCTTCTTCAGTTCCTGCAGCTGTCTCTTCCTCAGCAGCCGGAGCCGTTTCTTCCTCTGTCTGTTCCAGCGGTTCAGCAGGAGCTTGAGTTTCTCCCGCAATCTATGACAGGCAAAACAATATTAGACCACGGTAGACTGGATCCTCGACAGGAAATCATTTTCTCCTCAGCAATCTGGACATCCAGGTGTCTGAGTAAACACGATGTGATTAAGATGACACACAAAACAGAGATCTGTGCTGTATGACTGCAAGTATAGATATGAATCCAATGGAGAATTCATGCCAGGCAATTAGTTCCTTCAAATACACAGGATGAAAATCTCATTATGGTTCCCAGTGGACACACGGTGAACAGAAATAGTAAAGAGACCATGTGCGCTGACAGCATGTGTGCTGAGGCCTGTCAGGGAATTTCTGCCATCACAGTATAATCTAATAATGCACCCGGCTTAGAAAACTGTTCATTTTGCACTTTTAAATCTTAGAAATCTCAAAAACAGTCTCTATTTCTACGACTTCAATTTAAATTGTCATTTTTTTAATATATGAAGAGGAATCACATGTAACTTCTGATTTGTTAAAAAGCTTCAGTTGAGGCTCTTTTAATAAACTGGATAAAAAAAACAGATGTTCAAATGTATTTGACTAATGTATGTAAATGTACAAAAATAATACAATAATGCTAAAATAAAATAGAATAAACAATGCAAACTATACAATAAAACAAATGCAAAAACAATACAATTCAAATAAAACAATAAAAATAGAATATTACCCTGCTCATAAGGAATCTAGAAAATACTTGGACTTGTTAGATTATCATCTATATTTTTGTTAGTACAAAATTTCTCTCTAATTATTTTTGCTGTAGTCTTAAACTTAATGTTTAAATTAGTTACGATAATCGCCATAATCAACAACACTGTAGGGTCTCTTCCTTTTTTATGTATTCTAGTAATGTAAAGTAGTATTTTGAAAAATTTTAAGGGTTTTAACCTCTATATGTAACTTACTCAAGTAAATTAAAGCCATAAATAACAGTATATGGTCTTGAATCGAAAATCTAAACTTTATATTTAGTTCATAACCCCAGTTATCTTCTATTTTGATCCACCAACTGTTGTTTTAAGTGTGCTGTATAGAAAAATGGTGACGTGACTGATTGCAGGTCATAGGAGTCATGCTGGTGTTAATTTATTTGACTTGGAAACAGTGTCTGTATGAAGGAAAATTATAATTTAGTCCTGTAATCAGGTCAAATCTGACTGACTGGCGGTGTGTTGGTTACCTTTGTATCCTGCTTCTGTATGTTCTCCAGCTGAGCCCCAAGTTCAGAGTGGAGACTTTGGGCTGCTGAGTTCTGATCCTGCAGACTCTGATGTACCGTATCAAGCTGCTCCTCTACACTGGCCTGCTGGAGCCGCTGGGACTGTTCATTCTCGAGCAACTCTCTGCAAGACAGGAGATAATCGTGGTGAGAGTCTGTAAGTGGACGTCTTTGATTCAAATTATCTTTCAGGCAGTGCAGAAAATTAGGACTTTTATAATAATATCATTTTAATTGTGTGGCTCCATGAAGCCTGAACCTTTACTGCTAAAATATTAGAAAAAGGCCCCATGGTCTAATTGTATTGGCTTCTTCAAATTTTGCATGGCAACAATAGCCTGTGAACCACATTAGCCTGATCTTTTCACTAGCTTCAAAGAGTACCCATTTTACATACAAAGAAAATCTCACACAAGCCATTCATCTCCACAACTTATCAATACAAAAGGAAATGTTTATACAGATCCGGACAATCTCACAGTGTGAATATGAGGCCGACCAACATTGTCCCGGAGCATCACGGAGACACAGACAGAGGCAGCCAACAGGGCTTCCACAAAGTCAACATAAAGTTATGGGTCAGAGGAGGGGAGCTATTTTCTGTGCAGCTCCAAAAGCTGCTGTTTTCTTTTTTCCACAACCTACCTGACAGCAGTCATCTCCAGCACACTGGCCTCCAGCTGAGCCTGGTAGGTGCCCAGCTGCTCCTTCAGTCGGATCACCTCGGCGGTCTGTCCATCCAGGGTGACGCTCAGCGTGGCGACCTGACCGGCTCTCTCGTCCAGCTTTGATTCTGCTTCACCCAGGCTCCCCGACAGGACCTCGACCTTCTGGGACAGTTCACCACTCAACGTAGCCAGACCCTCCACCTGAACCCTGACGCCCTCGAACTCCTCATTCTTCCCCTTCAACATGCTCTGCAGCTGGCTCAGTTGCTCCAGAGACACCGTCGCTTGTTGCATCTCTGACAGGCGAGCTTTCATCTCCGTGTGCAGCGACAGCACCTGAGCGGGGAGGTCGGACGTCTTGAGCTGTTCGGCCGTGGCCAAGGCCATGCCCACCTGTTTCTGGGCCAGCGCATAAGACTCCTCAAGAGCATTCAGGCGTTCTTCCACATTCCCAGAGACTTGCTGCTGCAACAAGACACACAGAGGAGTTGTTGAGTCAAGAGACTCTAATTTACATTGACTTGGTGCTTCAATGGTCCTTTAACTTAACCTAGTATGGGAAGATTTTCTTATAGTCCAAGTTCTGAAATGCCAAGGACAATTGTACAGTAATTTTCTGTGGTCTTTATAGTAATTAACTCATATGAACAACACTATTTCTACCATTACTTTCCATTGCAGGGTATAATAAATCAAGGCAAAATAGATCATAAAATAAAAGGAGAGTTTAAATACCAAGGTCTATACACTACTTAGCCCTGAAGCTACTCATGTATGCAGGAGTCATTTCTTAGAATCCTGTTGGCCAGGGTTGTTCAAATTCTCTTTAAATTACAGCTCCTGTCAGTCAATGAAATGCTTGGAAGGACGATGTCTGTTCAAGAGTCTGATCATGCATGGTAAAATGTTATTTTCCTGTAAAATTCAGAATAAAATGAAGAGAAGATCTTGTTCCTCTACTCATCAGAAGCCAATCTTAGATCAATGAACCAACAGCATTCGTGCGAACACTTTGCAAGGTTGCACAGCTGGATTGTGCAGTAGTTCACGTCTGCATAATCGTTTATTAATTAATTTATTTCTCGGCAGCACCCTCAAACTTTGCAAAGTTATGAGTCACTAAACAGCTCACTGCTCACACAGGAAGTATCTGCCCAACAAGACTGAGCTAGCAGAGCTGCTGTTATGCAAAGGTTTTTGCCACATTGACTTTCCTGAACTGAAGGTGGATTTGCAGGTTTCCATCCCTCAGGAGCAGATTTATGTTCAGTATTTCTCAAAAATCCTGCTTAACTTTCTACAAGTGTACCCTGCAACTTAAACATAGCTAAGGGACCTGACACGGCAGATATAGCTCGAGGCAGCTACGAACCTCTGCTTAGTGACAGAACAGGTTCAGCTCATTCATGCTGGCACATTAAACTCAGAATACACACATTTCTTGAGCTCACAACACTACCAAAGCTGCTTATATTTACAGATATTGTGTCATTTCAGAATTACAGGTGGAACAAAGATCATTTTCTGTTCTACAGACTTTCAGGTGGCCTGTAAACAGCCTCTGAACTGGTGTTCAGTATCAAAAACACAGACTAATAATAGCCTTGGCACATTACTTTGTGGTTTAGTAGTATTTTGGCTGCATCTTCGGCACAACTGCAGAACCACACTACTATAATATACACTTTCCACTGAGAATTTAGATAAAAATATTGAATATATGTCAGTTAGAGATGAAGTCAGTGTCCCTGCGTGTGCGGCTCTAGAATAATCCTCATTACAAGCGCCAGCAGCTGTGTGGATGTTAGAAATAGCAGCGTTTTGTACTCACTCCAGTGAGGCCCTTGGCATTCTGAAATCTGATAGAGGCCTGCAACTTTCCTTACTTGCCACTGACAACATGCACCGTGGACATGTGCTGAGGCCTTTTCTTATTTTGTTAAGAGTGTTTGTATTAAAAGTATAAGCTGAAGGAAATAAGGTGTATTCAGAACAGGATCTGGGCCATGAGAATCTTGTGTTGCTGAAGGCTGCAGGCTCACTGGAGGAACCTCAACTGTGAATTTAACTAGTTTATCTCCTTACCTTATGACTCGACTGTCGCATTTCTTCATGGGAGGACTGGAGTTTGACTATCTTCATCTGCATGCCCATGAGATTGTCAGATAAGTAGGTTAAAGTTTGGTGCTGCTGGAAACAGAACCAGGCTCCAGTGGCACCTCCAATTACTATAATGAGGAATAAAATGAGCAGCAGAGTGTAGTTGTTTCCTCCGGAGCGCGCTTCTGTCTCCAGGATTTCATTTTTGAAAAAGTTATCTTCTTGTTTGTGGTTGCTTTTCCCTTTCCGATGCCTGGCTGTCATTTTTTCCCCACAGAGGACACAGTGTTCTCGCCGGGCAGAGAGGTGATATTCAAGGAGCCGGTGGGTCACACGGGGGGGAAGGAGAGAAAAGAGCCTGAACCTCGCAGCTGTCAGCGGTGATTTGAGTTCAGAAGGCTCCTTTAAGCGGCGCTGCTCGGCTCGGGCTGGTTCCAGTCACCGCTCAGTAAAGTACCGAGACGCTGCAGCGAGCTACCGGTGGAGAGCCGAGGATGAGATAGAGGGAGGCGTGGACCGAAGGTAGCGAGTTTGTCCATTCAGGAAGAGCAAAGGAGGGGCCGAGGGGCCGAGCTGCTGCCACCTCCACTACCAGCCGCCATGTGCGCTGCTGTCACCCAAACGCACCACTGCTGGATCACTGGGTGCTATTTTTTACTGCAGCATGAGGCCAGAGATGCATGTGGCCTGCAGCAACTACACGTTTTTTTTTCTTCCTTTCTGCCTATAAGAAAGGTTGGCTGATAAAATCTTTAATGGAGCCTAATACTGCACATCTCTTTTAATAATATTCGTATTCATATGCTCACATATTTCTGAGGACATATTTCTGTTAAAGGTCACCTTCAGCTTCTAAGTTGTCGTCATCTGCAGCTGCTTTGCTTCAATCTTCAGCTTCAATGAAGTTACCATTTTGGTAAAATCTTGTAATCTCTATCTTCTTCTCTTTTTTTACAGGATTATCTGGTGCTGTTTTCAGTGACATTCAGTTCAGTTTTGTCTATATAGTGTCATCTCCATGCACAGAAAATGAATCAGTATATATCTGACAGAAAGTTAGGCAAACTTAATCATTTAGGCATGGATTGACATTATGCAAAAGCTGACATTTTCCCTAAGACTGCAAAAAAAATCTATCTGATCTGAACTAAATGGACTCCAGTTAAATCTTCTAATCTTTAGCTTTTTTTTAAACAGGATTGTTATTATCTGGTGCTGCTCTCAGTGACATTCAGTTCACTTTTATCTATATAGCATCATCCCAACGCACTTTAAATATGAGGGTGAAGAAATCCAGCAAATCCAAGGTTTGTAACAATTTGTATTTCATTTATGCAAGCAAAGTGGTGAAAAAAACTCTCATGTACTGGGAAGGGGGAAGAAAAAACCCCCCGGTAGGACCAGAATCAGGGAAGGTGGCCATCTGCCTTGACCTGTTAGGTTGAGGTTTAAAGGGAGAGAGAGAACAGGATGGCACATAGAAAACAGAGAAACACATAGGAGATACATAAAAGCCAGATCATGAGAATTTAGTAGGAAGGGGTTCATGGGTTTGGTATAAACTGTGAAATTATATATTTGGGCAGTAGATTGTTTGAAAATTGGAATGTTAATGGCAAGAAATTACGCAGTATATATTGGGCAGCAAGTGAAAAAGTCATCATGAGGAAATGGTTAGTAATGGCTAGAAAGTAGAACCAGCCACCACCGAGGAGCACAATAAAGATCTGGAGTAAATGGACTAAGTATGTAAAGCCCACAAGGTCAGATTTTACTTGAATTACCTGCAAGTAAATACGACTGACTTTCTTATGCAATAACAAAAAAAAAGTAATTTAATAATTGAAAATATTGGAAAGCAATGAGGTGTTTACTGTTGTAATTTTGATATACTTTGTAACTGTAATACCTTGCTTTTTCAGTTCAAATAAAATATTTTTATTAAAATAGTACAGAGAGAGATACATAAGAAAACAATGCAGATTTAGGAGGTTAGTCAGTAAAAGAGAAATATGTAGCTCCAGATCCAGAGATACGTGCAGAGAGAACAAAATCTAAACTACAGGAGAGAGAAATCACAAAGTTAGAGCGAAGCAATGGTAGAAGAGAGGGACTCTGTGCATCATGTGAAGTCACCTAGGAATCTATAGCAGCACAAGCAGAGACCCAGCTCCAACTGTAAACTTTATCAAAGAGAAAAGCTTAAAGCCTAATCTTAAATCTTGGCACAATGAGCTTCCTCAGTTTGTTTTATGTGCCTCTTGTTTTTCTTTGTATTTTATTGTGCCAGCTGACATCTGTTTCCACTTCTGTTATCTGTTTTTTATGTTGTTTGTGCAGCTCTAAACTGAACTGCTTTGCAAAAGGCTGCTGGAAGTGCTGAGAATCACTTCATCTATAGTTTAAGACATGGAATTTTTAAAGCTCACACACACCGATGGGCCATCCACAAATGATTTCAGTCATCTTTAACAATAAAATCGGTTGACAATGGTTTTCTTTGCGGGTTTTCATCCTTTTGTGTTTTTCCCTTTGTTCCATTATACACACATTTGTAATCACAATATGACAACAAAAAAGTTAAAGTTTCTTACCAGGCAGTTACAAAATTTTGTAAATGCTACAGTGGCATTAAAAAGTGCTTTAGACCGTTTTTTCTTCTTAACGTTTGACTGATGCATGACATTTTCAAGAATCCACTGCATTACTGAGCTTTTATGCTTTCATAAATATTGATATTTTGGTGCATTTGGGGGGATTTGTTCAGTGGTTCGCCAGCTGAATCAGTATTTGGTAGCTGTATTATAAAAATAACTCACAACTCACAACACACAACACAACCCTTAAGCTTTACAAGCAAAACCAAGTGGAAAAACTTTTTAACGCAGCACTTTTCATGATATGCATCACCTCCATCCTGTAAAATATAGTTTAATAAGCTGCTATGTCACTTTACTGTATCAATAGTTAGTTAGAAAAACATTTGACCAAACCGCTATTTCCATGCATTGATTGTCTGATCAGAATCATTACATACACATTGGAATAAATGGCAAAAATATCCAGGAATGCAGTGTTTTAATAGTGAACTTGATTTATTTTAATATCAGTAGCAGTCCAATAAAAGCACAGTGCAGCAGGTTGCAAGCAGCACAGTCACTTCAATCATCCTTTATTAGAAAGCTCATCTTTAAAATAAACATTGCTCGTAAAATAGGGAGGCACTCTGTGTTTCTTCACTCTGTGTGGGAGAAAGAAAAAAGAATCTACCATCAATTCCTTTCATTTTTCACCTTTTAGAGGCAAATGCAACTGTGTTTCCTCTCACCTTGGACACTGAGGACGGTGGAGCATTGAGCTCGTCCTAAGCTGTTCTCTGCGGTGATTGTGTACTCTCCCATGTCTTTGGGCCCCACACGGAGGATCAACAAGGAGCAAACTCCACAGGTGTTGGAGATGTAATAATTGGTATTCGTGTTTAGACTGACGTGATTTCGGTACCATGTGATGCGAGGTGCTGGGTTTCCCTTCACCGCACAGCTCATGTGGCATTCGTAACCTTTGGGTGCGCTGTGAAGCTTCAACGGCACAATAAAGCTTGGAGCACATCGCAAATCACAGTCCCTCCTGGTCGGTAGATTTATCGCAAACTTTGCTACAAGGGAAAAGACACAGTTTGAATATATCTTGTCATGAAAGAGGGATTATTTGGACTTTAAAAATGCCCACACTCACTTTTTTTCTTCTCCATCCCCCAGGTCGGTGACTCCGAAGGTGCAGATATGCCCATGTCATTTTTGGCATAGACTCTGAAATGGTATTCCCTCCCGTGTATTATGTTGCACACTGTAAACTTGTTATTGAAGAGTCTGTCAGCCACTGTGGACCATGTACGTTTAGTCGAGTCCAGTTTGGACACTGTGTAGTGGAGACGGTCGTCACGCTTCTCATCAGGAGAAGGTTGCCAGATCACTGTCACAGTTTCCGGCACGTTCTCCTCCAGTTCTACCGGTCCAGGAGGCTTTGGATCATCTGTAAACACAGCCTGTTTTATTTTCATCAGCTCCAACAGCAGGTCTTTGTAAATGATGTTGCAAAAGTAGTTTTCGTTTTACCTGTGACCCTGACTTCTGTACTAAATGTCTCCTGTCCAACAAGATTTTTCACCAGAATGGAGTAGATTCCTGAATCAGAACGCTCTGAAGAAGGAATCAGCAGCTGGGAAGAGTCATCGGAGTTACTGATTGTAACCCGCTTTGTCACCGGCACGTTGTCCTTCAGCCACATGATATCTGGCCGAGGCGAGGCCTGTTGAAAAGAACATTCTTAGTATCTTGAGTATTTTTAGTGAATATACTGTAGTTTCCTTTAGATTTCACTGCTTTTCAGTTTTGTGCAGCCAGGGTTTGCCCTAGAGTGTTATTTATTATGAACCTGAAGTATACATCTCACCTCGAAGTTTACTGTGATCCTGACAGAGTTTCCAGCCCTCACCACTATGAAAGTCTTCATCTTGTTGCTGGTGAATTTTGGCCTCACTAAAATGATCCACAAAAAAACAGAATTGTTGTACAGATGTACAAGAATTGCTTCAAACTGTAACATGCAGTTGAATTAAGTTTATCCAAACTGAGTGAAAGTTGGACGTAATGATGTCATTTATCTCTTCTCAAATGAGTATTGTTACAACTTCATTTTAATAACTCATTTTAAGGTTTACAGTTCTCCAACTTAAGTATTCATTTTACTCAAACATTAATATAAAAGGTGATCAAGTTATTGGACTTTTATTTCCTGGTCTTTACAGTAATCCACATAAATTTAGGAAATACACAATTTTCAGACTTTTGCTGAAATTAGAACATCAGTTTAAAGGGACAACGTGTCATTTCAAGTTGATAGAATCCACAAAAGCCAGAAATTCACCAAAGCAGAAAGATAAACAAGATGCACTCAGAACAGGAATTCACCTCAACTACAGCTCAAATATACTTTTTAGTGTGTTTATCTTCAGGAGGTTCAACAGTGGAATGAGCAGAACAATAAATGGAAAGAGAAATGATGAAACCAATGAGGCAGAGTAATGGATTTTAAGCAATTAATTTTAACTTCATAACTACAACTAATCAGGAGAACCACAAAATTTTGACATACCAGGTGAGGGCATTGCGAGGACATAGTTGGACATCTCCTCAGGGACACTCTCCCCTCCATCATTAGTTGCAATCACTCTTGTCCAGTACATGTCCATGGACTTAAGGCCTTTCACACTGTAGGAAGTCATGATGATGGGGGTGCTGTTACAGCGGGACCATTCAAGGCAATCCGCCTGCCGAATTTCAACAAAGTATCCTCTCGCTTCATCCTGTATCCCTGGTTTCTCCTCGGGTTTGGTCCAAGTCAGGACAAAGTGAGTGTAAGAAGTTTCTGTAACCTTCAGGCCTGTAACTTTACCAGGAGGCTCTGGAGTATTACAGACACCATGGATGATAAATAAGATTATCAGTTAAGATACATACATTCTATTGTTTATTGTTTACTGCAGCAAGGAAAATAGATGTGCACTTACTTTTAGGATCTCTTGCAAAAACAAACTCTGAAGGATTGCTAGATTCACCAGGTCCTGAGAGGTTTATTGCAGTAACTCTGAATTCATATTCCATGCCTTCCACAACATCCTTCACGGCATACTTCTTCTCTACAGGTCATTTTATAGAGAAAGAGAGAGAGGGAAGGAAAACAACAGCAGCAAAAAAAAAAATCAGTTACAATCTACAGTGCCATCAAGTTGAACTATGAAGTAAAATAAAAACGCATGCCTTTTATTAGCTCATCCATGGCATTGACAACAGTCCAGAGGTTACTCCCCTTCTTGCGTTTCTCCAAAATATAGCCCAGAATACGGGAACCGCCGGTGTTACTCGGTGCAGCCCATGAAAGGTTTATGCAGTCATCAAAGGCACTGGCCACCTTCGGAGGTGCTGGAGGGCCTGGAAAAGCTGACGGATGCAGAAACAAAGTAAAAGTAAAGCATCGGAGTCAGAGAAATTGAGACAATGTTGTGCAGTCTGGACTCTTCTTGGTTCCGAGAGTGGAAACTGATGAAGTGTCTACCAATGAGACACTTCAGGAATTAAATACGTTCTGGTTCTGTAACTAATGAAACAAACTGCTTTGATATTAGAGAGCTGTGCTGTGTTTTGCAGGATTTACTATAAGAAAAATAAAGGATTCAATAAATTAATCAGCCCTCTGCTGAAATGATAATAATTTGGTAAGAAATATCAAGGCGACGAAGTGAAATATGTTTTTTTTGTTTTGGTTCTGAAGTGTAAATTGTAAATATATTTCAAGTATTGAGCTGCTGATCAGATATAAAAAGCTTTTTGGTGTTAGTTCCCTTAATAGCCAGTACTGACAATAATCATTATTTTCAGCTCTATACAGGATGCGTAAGCAAGAATACAAGCATAGACCCGTAGCAGTAGAAACAGGGACAGTAAAGCACAGCAGGGGGCAGCAATGACACTGAATCTCTCCCACATTTTAACAAAGACACAGGAAAACGACAGGCACAAATAATAATAGCTGTGCTATTTCAGTTTCACTTCTTTCTTGTTGACTCACTGTCACATTGTGCTTTTCCTGTACTGATGGGCCTAATGTGAAAAAGAATTAGTAGCTGCTTGATAAAGATTTGTCTGTGATTACTGAACCAAATTATGTGATTCGGTTAAGCTAAATAAGGTGAGAAAGATATGTTTACTTTTTGTTCATATTTTGTCTGTTTTCCACACCTTTAATTGGCACGGATCTCACCTGCCATTTGTGCACCAACTGAATAGAAGCAAAAGCTTTGTGCTGCTGCCACGAGGAGTCATCACTTGATAAACCAGTTGGAAAACATGATAGTGCTTGTTGTAATGTGGATGAAACATCATATTAAATTGCTTTAGAGAAAAATTTCCACCTCAAGCTCTATAATGTCCGAATGGGCAATAATGCAAACCCCAATTATATTGACCAAGGACCAAATACACTGTAGTTTAAGGATATTTTTATTATTATTATTATTATTAGTATTAGTAGTAGTAGTAGTAGTAGTAGTAGTAGTAGTCGTTGTGGTAGTAGTAGTTGTAATATTAGTAGTAGTATTTATATATATATATTTTCTTAAAGTCGATCTCATTAGCAGTTGATATTATAATTTGCATTGTGCATTTACATTATAATTTAATAGTTCACCATTTGAAGCCATCGTAGAAAGATACCAGCATGATCTTTTGGTTATAGTTCATTTTTGGTTTTATTTTGAACATATGCCTTTCTTTGTCTGTCTCCTGTGGCTTTACTTCCTCTTTACTTCCTGTCTGCTTCACCCTCATTAGTTCCACCTGTGTCTTGTTTCATCATAAATTTCTCTCACTCCTCCGTGGTTACTGACAGAAATAAAGGTGGATCTAAGCTTATTGGAAAAGAAGTGTAATAGTGGTTCTGTTAATGGGTATATTTCTTATGTTTATTCAAATGATTTGGTTATTTATACTGATGCGTCAAGGTCACTTACAGGTCAGGTTGGAGTGTCCTTTGTTATTCCTGAATTAGGTATTGCTATTAATAAAAGAACAAGTGACAAGTTATCAGTGTACACCGGGGAATTGGCAGCAATATTGCTGGCATTAAACTGGACAGAGGATAATGGAAAAGAGAGAACTGTGATTGCAACTGACTCAAGCAGTGCAGCAATAAGTGTTAAAAATTTGAAATCTGAGGCAAGACAAGATATTATATGTGAAATTGGTCAAGTTAGTTATAGGCTAGGGAGACAAGGCAAGCAAGTCATTATTTTGTGGGTTCCAGCACACATAGGAGTGGATGGAAATGAGTTAGCAGACAAGTATGCAAAAAGAGGGGCTGCTAAAAATGTAATTGACGTTCCCGTGAAGTATAGTAGATCTGAAGTTAATACAATAGTTAAAGAACGAATGAAGAAGAGATGGCAGAGACAATGGGATACCTGCTTGAAAGGTCGCTTTTATTACTCCATTCAAAAAAGTGTAGAGGGGAATTTAGGAGAACAGGACTGTTCAGGCCGGAAAGAGGAGGATGTCTTGTCACGATTAAGACTCGGGCACACAGGGCTGAATAGCACTCTGAAAACTATTGGAAAACATAATACAGGGGAATGTGAATGCTGTAGAGTGGAGGAGAATGTTGAGCATGTATTGATTTATTGCCCCAAGTTTCAGCAGCAGAGAAGAGTATTCAAGAGGAAAATCTGTGATAGTAAAATCAAATTCGAGGTCAGGGAAATTTTGAGTAATTTATCTTTGAAACATGTTGCCAGAGCATTGCTTTTATTTATGGAAAGAACAGGTTTAAGAGAGAGGGTTTAAGGGCTGCTGGGGCCTTCCTGCCCCACACTCCATTCCAGAAGGTGGCGGTAATGCACCTAAAAGTTGCGTGCCAACTGCCATTAAACAAAAAGAAGAAGAAGAAGAATGTTTCATCATAAGTTCTCAGTGAGTATACACAGTCCTGTAAGGCACCAGTTTCTGTTCATCTGTCTGCCTGACTTCTTCCAGTGTTCTTCTGGTTTGTGCTTTTAGTTTGTTTTTTTTTAAATTGTTTGGTTGTAATTTGTTTGCTCTTCATGCTTTTTGATTTTTGTCTTGGAACCTACGCTTATATCCACATTTGGCTTGTTTCCTGGGATCCCCACATAACAGATATAGTTAAAGCATCAGTGGTGTTCAGGTTTTGGTTCACTGATAACAAACGGGACAGACTGGTGACCTGTCCAGGGTGTCCCCTGCCTTCGCCCGAGTCAGCTGGGATAGGCTCCAGCAACCCCCGCGACCCTAGTGAGGATAAAGCGGTGTATAGAGGATGGATGGATAACAAACGGCTAAGGTAATTGTCATTGGCTGAATTGGGGAAAACTAAACATCAGATTTTCAGGAGGAAAATGTATTCAAGAGAAGACATAATTATTATTATTTTTTGTGTTCTCTAAATAGATCTGAAGATAAACTAATGTAGGATGAAAGGGTGGTAGTGTGTTTAAGCCAGCAGCAGCACACCAGAGACATCTTAAGTTGTTACAGGTTGGGAAAGCACATGTGTGGTTATGGTGGTTGTATTCTATTTACTGGAGGCCCTGTTTCTGTGCATTATCCTGGCTTACCGGGTTAATTTAATGGAACTGCGTCATCATTAATACACCTGTGCTTTCTTTACTTTGACAAATCAAAATGTCTGCTTTAAAACCAGACCTGCTGATGTTTCTGCTATGCAAAATGAATGTCACTGTTTTCTAACAGCTTGTGGAGAATAATTGGACCATGACTACAGTGAGGACTTCATCACACTTGTCAAGGACGACTTTCAAGTCTGGCCAGAAATTCAGGGGAGACTAAAAGGCTGATAAAGACAAGATGGAAAGCTCAGACAACACCCTGACTTCAACAAGCCAGAGTGGAGTATTTCTCAAGCAGACATGGAAAACGGTAAGTCATTCTTTTTTGCTTTGTGCTTGTGCTGTTGTGTTTAGCTTGTGCTGTGTAGGCTGTGGTGCTGTAAAGGAGAATGTGCTTGTTGTGACTTTTTATACCTGGGACTTTTCTGCTGGCTGTGTGCTAGTTTGCTGTTGTGCTGTGATCAGGTCTACTTCCCTGAAACTTTCTAGTGGTGGAGAGGAACATAGGATGTTCACCTTATGATTGAAACTGTATGTTCATGGTGAGATTTTGACTTGGTGATTTTTTTTTTGAACCAGTTTAAAGGGCAATTGCATTGTCTTCGATATTTAGCCCTAGTTGGCAGTTTTGCTGAGAACCACGGAATGGTTTTGCTTTTACTGATGGACGGTTAAGAATATTCTCAATTGTTTCTTTACTGTGGTTTTGGATTTCTGAAATGGTATAAGTGAATCAGTACAACCTAGAGATTAAGTAGTGTGCATTATGATGAGTTAAGGTGGCAACTTCATGTCCTATATCTGTCTTGAATCACAAAGCAAAAGCACTTTGTCCTCTGTTATTTCAACTATAGATCGATGAGTGGGGAACTCATATAAAGTCAAGTCAGTGTTTTTTGTATAGCACATTAAAGCAACAGCCAAAGTGCTTTCACAAGACTGGAAGGATGAATTTTATTAATTATTATTATTTAGTTTAAATCGTAAGTTCATGACCTTACCTTAATATTCATTGTGTACATTTATAAGCATAATTTAAATATTATGGTTAAGACCCTACAATATAAAATGAGTAACAATTTTACCAGAGTAAAATATATATATATATATATATATATATATATATATATATATATATATATATATATATATATAGTACTATATGTAATACAAATTCACTGACTGCATTACATGTTAAAGGGGATCTTCAGTTTTTTTCAACTTGGGGTCTGTTTCCATATGTCATTTCATACATGTGAGTGATGGAGAAATGAATTTTCGACATAGCTCCAGTATTTAGCCAGGCAGGCAGCTTAGCAGCTCAGCTAGCAGCTCAGCTAGTGAAAAGTACGGGGCAACTTGCCCCCCCGCGTCAAAGTCCGCCCTAACGTGCTTTTTTTTCCCCACACTGACTGAAATCACACAATAGCTCGCGCCAAAAGACCGGTTCTGGCGCGAGCTATCACACGATTTCGGAACGAGATTTGGTTTCTAGCGTCCTGAGATTTGGATACAGACCACAACAAAGAGCGATCGCCAGGTAATGTGGAGGTTTTCGTTCACTTCTCATCTCTAGTATGTTGTGGGACACTCATTGAGACTATCCGAGCCGGTCAGTGTGGGGGGAAAAAGCACGTTAGGGCGGACTTTGACGTGGGGGGCAAGTTGCCCCATACTTTTTGCTAGCTGAGCTGCTAAGCTGCCTGCCTGGCTAAATACTGGAGCTATGTCGAAAATTCATTTCTCCATCACTCACATGTATGAAATGACATATGAAAACAGACCCCAAGTTGAAAAAAAACGAAGTTCCCCTTTAAGGTTAAGAACCTACAACATTATTTATGCTGAACAAATTATTTGAATAATTCAAAAATCAAGGTGAAGACCCATAAAATTATAAATGGGAAAACCTCACAGATTATTTCTTATTCATGTCAGTTTGACTTACCAAGTGTTCCAGCCTGCATTTCATCAGTCTCCATCACTTCACTCGTTCCCTCTGCTGTCACTGCTCGGATGCGGTAACAATATTTCCGTCCACGGTCCACGTCTGTGTCACGGTAGCACGGCACGCCTGGGATTTCCCCGAGTTTCTTCCAAGTGTTTCGTCCCACCTGCTGTCGCTCCATTATATAGTTAATGACTGGTGAGCCACCGTCATCCTTTGGAGGCCGCCACTTAAACTCAATACCTGCAGCTGAGCTCTCAGTTACCTCTGCAGGACCCAGGGGGGAAGTCGGTTTGTCTGAAATGTCCAAAAATTCAAATATGAATGTTCTTCAGTTTATATGTGAGTAAGTGAATGCAGTATTTATAGTAGAAAGACAGTTTTTTTTTTTTTTTTTTTCAGGAACCAACTGAGCAGAATGATGGCTCTGAAATACATTTCTCAAATATCTCCAGTTGGGATTCTACTTTAGCTAAAACAGCTGAATGGAACTTTTTTCCTCAGTAAATCATACATTAGATTGAGAGCAATGATGAAGAGTTAAAGCAAAAAGTACTTCTTACTAACGAGCTCTTGAACAAGTCATGTCTGGAGTAATTTCCTTTGAATTGGTCCAACATTTTTAGAATGTGATATGATGAAAGGGAAATATTTCACTGTTTCTGCATTGTCCTTTATTTACTCACCGAGCACAATGAGCTGCGATACAGCCTCAGTGAAGCCATGTTCGTTCTTGAGCTTTATCTTGATCTCTCCTGTGTCCTTCCTCTGACACCTGCTCAGCAGCAGGCGGGTGTGACTCTCAGAGTTTTCTATTTTTGTATTGGTATCCTCATGGAGCTCCTCTCCTTCTCTGTACCATTTGATTTTTATGGGTTTGAAGCCGACAAAATGCAGTTTGAAGATGGCGTTGTGCCCCACTTTAATTATCACAGGCTCAGTGAAATCATTGAGATCTTCAGGGTCAAACCTGGGGGGATCTGGAAAAAAAGGGTCATGTTGGATCCGAATCTCTGTGAATATCTCTTTCCCAGTGTAGCTGCAAGCGTAATTCTCAAAAGTTTTATCGCTTAAAGTAAATCCAACATCTTTATTGTTACACTGGCAAACTTTCATACCTTTAACGTTGATCATCGCCTCTGTTTTACGACCGTCTGCCTCAAAACGATATTTCCCAGAGTGCTCATCCTGGCACTTGATTATGACTAATTTATGGATCGGACCATCTTTAGTGATCGAGAAATAGTCATCTGGGGATATCTAATTGGATAGATATCAAACAGAATTAAACAAACTGAGCAACAACTATTAAAAGTTAGTTCTTCCAAATCAGAAGTACTGCAGAGCTTTGTCGTTTACTGAGGCCCAGAGATTGGAACATCTGTCAAAAACTCAAAAAAATGAGAAACATTGTTGAAAAACTGTATGAAACCTATGACAATGTTTAGGGGCCAACATGTGCAACAACTGACCCTAAACAGTCATATGTGCTTTCTAAGACAACTTTTTGTGTACTTGCCTTTTTTATTTCACTTAGAGATGAACTGGAAATGTGAAGAGAGCTTTGTACATTTTAATGTGATTGCATGACTTGTCTTAGGCAGTGATGGTCGTCTTAAGGCTCACATTCAAATTAGCTGACCTGCCGACCATTTTGTTTACATTTAGAAATGTGTATTGAATCACACTGAGTTCTATTGCTAATTTAAATACTAAATGTTCATTGCTGTTGCTTATGTAATTTGAAATGAAATAATTACCAGAAAAGGTAAGTTATGGCCCCCGGCCTCCTGTCATTTTGCAAAAGTTGCTGCAGGACAGAGCTTGCTGACAATCCCTGTGTTAGAGTGCTGCCACATATCTGGTTCAGTTCAAATGCTCTCCTTTGCATTTGCTTGTTTTGATATAGTTTCTTTAGGATTTTAAAGCCTCTTCTTTGTTTTCTTTTCCATGTTTCACTACTCATTGAAATTCCTTTTGCTGCAGGATTGAAATCCCCTTAAAAGGAGGGTCTCAGTCTGCTTTAAAAAAATATGATGTAGTTCATTTGTGTGAGAACAAAAAAAAGAGCCAGGTATGTCTATCATAAATTTACATACCATAAATCCACCTATATTATGAGATCATTTTGTAATCGTACAACTGTAGCACATAGATCTTAATGTATTGGTGCCGATTTTTTTTTTTTTTTTTGGGATGTATTAGAAACTGGAATGGAAGTTCAACCAGAGGTGTGCTGAGCTTGTGTTCATGTAATTATTCTATTCTTGGTGTTCAGTTCCAGTCTGGATTACTGTTGCTTATTCTGTTATTTCTTTTTGAGCTTTATGGTCACCAGAGAAGATAATTGCATAAAGCTACAGTCAGTCACAGGATTTCTCTGTGTTGGTCCGTATAGTGATGATGATGCAGGATGACTTTAACAAAGCTGTTCAACCTGTCAATCCAAATGATTTCAGAGGAACATAAAACCACATCTGAACTAAGTTTCATTTTCCTTAAACTCAAATGAACCAAACTACATGCAGCTGTGAAAGCAAACTTGCTCCCTCAGGCCTTATTAACACAAAACCAAAAATGCTTTAGTTTAAGTTGTATGACTGACCTTTTTGTTGTCTCTGAACCAGACTCCCTCGCAGTCTTCACTGCTGAGCTTGCATGTTAACTCAGCCGTCTCATTGATGATGGCATTGACATCAGACAAACCCCAGATGAACTGTACACCCGGGTCTAGGAACAGTCAGTTAGACACTGTCATTATGTGTTACCAATTGTAGCATGATGGTTTCTTTTTTCTATGTATTCATAACTCTTTCTCTTTTGTGTTGATACTCTGTTGTTTCTTATAGCTTTTTTGTTTGTGCTTTTTAGAATCTTGTTTAACAAGCATTCACTGGTAGCAGAAAATTGATTCTCTCTCTCTAGACAAATGCGGATCTGTCAGGCGCATTCATGTCTAATAGGAAAGGAGGATGAACAATTTTGCTTTGCAGTGTAGTTCTGCTCCTCGGGACACTCCCTGCTGTGGGAAAAATTACTTTTCAACACAGAGACAAGATAAACAACATTCAGAGGTAATTGTGAATAGATCAATATTAGTATTATCAGTCCACAAGGAAGTTTTTTCAGTGGAATCTTTGTACTGAGTAAGTAAATGCTCATCGTTGTAAAGCTGCAGACTATGTACTTTGAATTTTAATGATGACAGTGTTTACATTACATGTACAAACTTGCCTGGAAAATCCAGACTGACTTTATTTATGTATTAATATAAATACAAATAAAGGCAGTCTGGCATTGCGATGATACAAAAAGGAGGGGCTAACGAATGCAGCTTGAACGAGAAAGAACCAATCAGCGTAACACGGATGTGACGCACAAACAAATCGACCTTGTAGTCCATGTAGTCCAAACAACAATGGCATGCAGCCGAGAAAGCGCCGTGGTGAATGATTACTGCCATTTTTGTCACAAAAATCTGCGAATACATGGGGTACTCTCAAGTACAACACTTATTTTTGAAAAGGCTACGCAACAAAAGGCTCCTTCCGAACGATTAGCGGTGTTAGGAATAACTTTGTTAATGTTCGTGTTTGGTTACTGGAGGTGCGCAGGTGTTTTATGGGTAATCAAGGCACTGAAGATGATGCAGCATTAACTCCCGCCTCCCGTGCTATGATTGGTCGTACCAAACTTTCCCGGGAGGGAAACGCGATTCAATTCGCCCAATGCCAAACTGATTCTCCTGTATCTCCTAACATGGAGATAGGAGATTACATGGAGATTCAGTTTGGATTTTCCAAGCTATGTACAAACTATCATAAAGTTGCAGTAAATTTCCTGAGTACACAAGTCAAAAAATGCTACAAAAGCCTCATAAAGCACAAGTTGTATGAGTGTAAAGTTGACATTCCAACGCTCATGCTGCTTGATGAAAATGATGAGAAGTTATAAAGGTGCATTTGGTTATTATAGTAATCGTAGTCAGTTAGGAATGAAAACGAAATTACCAGGAAGTATACCAGAGGTTGGATACTTAAAATAACTTTAGAATTTTTTTTAGAGCACCAAAATACTCTAAAAGGTGAGAGTATATGTTCAGATAATGTTCATTTAAATGCGTGGTTGTTGTTTTTTGCACAGATGTTTCAGTGATTCTATTATAGCATATTTAAAATTAAAGGAGTCATTGGAAACCGAAGACTGCCATAATATGAATGATCTTGTGTATGGAAACTATTGTTGGTGATTTCTTACCGATCACCAAGTCTTCTATCAGTGGTCCTTGTCTTTTACGCTTCGTATGTCTGGAAGAGTCGGTGACATCCTCAGTCTCGTCACATGTGCAGTTGTCTTTAGGACCTTTACTTTTCCCTTTAAAATCAAAATGTTAAGCCATTTGCTTTTAACAAACAGTTATTTATATTTGTTTCAAAATTATGAAAGTTTCAATCTTAGCTTGAAAATAGAAAATGTTGGCTATAAAACCAAATCTGTTATTACTGCTACTGAACATGAACAAGTTTACGAACCACTACTTCACCTTCCTTTAAAAAAAAAAGTAAGTTGTGAAACGATATGAATTACTTTATGTACAAGATGATCGTTAACTGTTATTGTCTGGCCATTAACTCGCATAACATTGCTATGCAGTAATGCCCCAGTCTTACCACCGACTGCATCCTTTGACTTCCGCCGCTGTTTGGACCGTTTTATATGCTTGACCTGTCCAGTAGAGTCCTCATCCTCGTCACTTTCACTTGGTTCACTATCACTTCCTAGTTCATTTGGATCTGTGTGAGAGCCACAGAGTGGAGGTAACGCACATGCAGCTTTACATAGTGGGTTTTCATTAAGCTTTCAGCTGACGATGATCCTTAACCGTTATTGTCTGGCCATCAACCCATACAACATGACTACGCAGTAACACACCACTTACATCTCTTACCACTGACTGCATCCTTTGGTTTCTGGCCTTGTTTTGAACATTTTAGATGCTTAACCTGTCCAAGAGAGGCCTCATCCTCATCCCTTTCACTTGGTTCAGTGTCACTTTCTAGTTCTTTTGGATGTGTGTTGGAGCCACAGAATGGAGGTAATGCACATTCAGCTCTATACAGGGGGTTTTCAGTGAAATCTGAACAGTCCTGCAGTGTAGTATCATTTGACACAATGTGTCCCATTACATGATTTCCATTGGCTAAAACAAGCAAACAAGAAAGTATCAGCCATTAATTCTTTACGCCTTTTAAAGTGTAATTAACAATGTTCAGGCCAAATTTAAAATCATTTCCCTTGTTTGGGTCTATAACATAGCGTAAAATTAGACTTTTGTTAGTCTTTTTTGTAACTTATGCTGTCCTTGGATTAGGTGGCAGAGGAACAGATTAGAGAAAATACTGAAAATTATATGCAAATTATGAAACATTGTACAAACACAGTGCAGCAGTAAACACAGTTTGTTCTGTCTGTAGTATATCTGATACAAGTATGTCTAATGTGGGGTCAGATGTAGAGCTTCTGCTACTTGGTGCCAGAATGATCCTTCTTACCAGATGTTTGTTCTTTCCAGTGGACCTTCTTTGTTTTCTTCCGGTGCTTGACAGACCCAGCAGAGCTTTTATTTCCATTGGATTTAACCGTTTCATCTTGACTAACGGCAGACATTTCAGGCTCATCTGTATCATCATATTCTTCACTGGACTCTGGAAAGACACAGCACATGATCAAAACGGTATTAGACTCCAGATTTATGGATGTTACCTTAGGAAAACACACTTTATACAGTGTTTTTAAGCATCAGAAAATATATTCTTTCCATAAATATGTATATTAACAGCAGCACTATTTTGCAAATGTTGTTTTTTTACCAATTACTCCATTTTCTGACTTTTTACTTTGCTTCATGGATCTTGAATTAACTCCATTATATTAATCACTGTATCATATTTTTCTGTATTTGGTGGCATTACTGTACTCTAACTGAGAAATGTAATCTTTGTTGTTTTGTTGAACCTTTCTGGCTCGTACCAGTAGCACTGGACGATGCTAAGAAAGCCTAGTGAGTGTCTGTGTAAGATCATAGAGCTGTTCCTACTGTGTCAAACTGAATCCAAACACTGACAGGCAAAGTTTGTCACATAGCTAACCAGCCATGATCAGTTAATCCCCTGCGTTCCCAGCAAGTCTACATGTTTTGACCTTGAAATGCAAATTGTACCCATTACTGACTACTCACTTTAGTGCTGGAGGTGGAAATGCGTTTGTTAGGTATATATCTACTTTACCTGTTACCTTGTCAAAATCCACTCGACCAGATTTGGTGTGTTTCTTGTTGTTGGGGTCATCTACTCTCAGTTGCACATCTTTTGTTACACACCCTGAAACGTCTAATTTGGATGCTGTGCCATCTCCTTTTGAGTTTTTGGTCTTTGTTTTCCCTTTTCTCTGAGCACTGGCTTTTGCAGTGTCAGATTTGCCTTTTTTTCCTCCAGCATTTTTATCCGGTTCACTGATTTCGGATTTTTTACCGTCTCCTCCACCAGTGGTTAGTGCCATTTTTTCTTTCGGTTGTCCTCCATCGTGCTTTGCTTTTACAGATGCTAAAATCTTCTCCATCTCCTGTCGATATTTTATTTGTTGCTCTTTGGCCACTTTCTCAAGGTCAATCCGTGCTCCACCTGCCAACGTAGTTTTACGAGCTATCTTCTTACCGGCAAGGTTACTCTCAGCTTCAAGGTTATGAAGTAGAACATACATGACACATTCATTTGTGAAAATCATCACTTCTGATCATGGCAATAATTAGGATTAGATTGGCAAATTGATTATTGTTGCAATGTACTGTAAGTTGTCACCTTCCACAACCAGCCAGGCGCTGCAGGTTGCAATTCCAGCCACAGCTGAATAAATGCCTTTGTCCAGCTGCTGGCAGTCCCTGATCAGCAGCCTGTGAATTAACTTGTGGTCTGACACAGTTATACTGTATTTTTCTCCATCCTCCAGGTTGCTGCCTTTTCCCATCCACGTGATCTTAGGTAGTGGATGAGTCAGAACACATTCAAACAGAGCATCCTCTCTTTCTTTTGCTGTAGTCTCCTGGATTTTGATAACAAAATCCACATTGGAAACTGGAAAAAGGTGAAATGTTACATTTTGTGTTTGGAATATTTAGACAGTTACAAATGTTTAATTCTTCTTTTTGAAAGCTCTTTTATAACTGTTATCTTCCAAATTGAAATCAAATGTTAAATTAACACTTAAATGGGATAAATTAGTATGTTAGACACACGCAGAATACAAATGAACATTGGATCTTTTTCTTCTTTCAAACCCACCCTACTTCTTTTTTCAACCTACGTTTGTACTCTTCAGAGAGAATGTTGAATTCTTCAGCACCCGTTTGATTCAGCCCTGCATTACGGAGGTTGATCTCTTCAACATCCCCTTCGTACAAGCCTGTGCCATTTTGCATCAGGCTGTTAGCGCTGAAATGCTTTGTCCTCCCAGTGCTCCTAGGATCGTTTTTCAGTATTTCATCGTCATCATAAGGAATTACACCATCCTGCAAGGTGCACAGAAGAGTTGCAGACAAAATGAAACTTTAATATTCTCACTACTGACAAGAACATTTTGCTATGTGATATATTGCATATTTTGAACACATCAACAATAATCAGCGTTTTCCAGTTAATTTTAAATCCACACTGTGAATCTGATGTTACTTTGAGATGTATACATACCACTCACTGACTGCTCTGTAATGGGAACTAATACTTAGATAGTGGACAGTAAACTGATCTCTGACTCATACATTATGTATTATTAATGCAATGTAGTAATGACTACAGGCTTTAGCTCAGGTTATAGAGTGAGTCGTCTACTAACCACAGGGTTGGTGGTTTAATCCCCAACACTGAACCCAAAGTAGCTCCCACTGGCAGGCAAGCACCTTGCATGACATCAAAGATGAATGTAGCGACTGTGACGTACTACGATTGTGAAGTTTGAGTTTGGAATTTCACTGTCACCAGGTCCAGGTTTTTTGAAATTGAATGTTAAGAGGTGATTGGAGACAAAACACATGGTGGCAGAGTAGCGACCTGTCAATCACAAGGTAGCCCCGCCTTCAAAAATACCTCACTTTGCCTATTTTACTGTAAATGAGACCATAATTAACACCTTACTGTATCGAAAAGATCTTGAACTAGAGAGTGAGAGAAATTTTGTCATAGACTTCAATACAATCTGATTTGTTTTCTACAACCAGAGGAGTCGCCCCCTGCTGGCCACGAGAGAGTGCAGATTTGAGGCAATGGCTTTACTTTTAAGACCTGAACCTACGTCCATCTATTTCATACAGTCAATGGCCACACAACTGTAGTGTTTGCATCTAAAACACTCAGCATGTTGCATTGTAGGAATGTTGACAGGAAGCAGCGTATGCCACTGACATTTCTTCAATCATTTTTTGTTTGCAATTTACACAGAATTTAGATACTTAAATAAAAGTGGTGAAAGATGCATAAAAAATGGTAATACAGCAATTTGGCAAATAGGGAAGGATTGCAGATGCAGTCAGTGTAGCAGTTGCAGAGTTTCTCTGTGTACCTTTTAGCTCAATTTCTATCTCTAACAAAGCACAACCATCTTTACCTACTTAATTATTACTATTTTCAGATACTGACAAGAGAAGTACACATCTGATCAAGATGGGAGTCAGAGACCTTGGAAGTGAGAGGATAGAATTAATGACATGAAATGAGAAGTGAAAATGGATGATAAGCGTCCATGAGTGCATTTCAAATGCTGTGCCTCCACTCATTTTGATTTTACCTCGATTTGAGCTATTAACTTATTAGAACAGACATGAATATGTTTTGGTGACTATTTGTGCATTGACAGCTGACTACTTCATTCAACACATTTTTTTAATTTATTAAAATAGTATTGATTTGTGATGAAGCTCTATATGAAGTTGCCATTTTCAGTGTTTGACAAATATTTACAAAATAACTGATGACAAACCACATGAAAAATTGCGCTGACTGCACAGAAAAGAGACGTCCTCATTAGATGGGCTGCTTTGGAAAACACCGGTGACAGCAACTTGTCGATGCATACTAAATTAAAAAAGCCCACTGAATTTGTTGCAGTTTTTCAGAACTGCCAAACAGATATTTATGGGCTTAATGCATGAATAGATCAATTAATTACTGTTCTTTAGGAAACATTGCAAACAGGCAATGTTGTCAAAGTAATAGGCCTATGTCTGAGTCTCTCATTGTAATTTTACGGTTTAAAAATAACGTAGAAAGTTTCATTTTTTTTCTTTAACATTGCCCAATCCTCTCAAATAGTGTTTTAAAAGTTAAATATGATGTTTGGGAACTTCCTGCAGTGATCATATATGTTTTTCCGTGTGAAAACGGGAAAACGGAGAGGATGACGCACAAAAGAAAGCTACATACACTGATGGTGACAATAAATAAAGAGTAATAAATAAGGCCTAGTGATTCTTAATTACAGAAGATCAGAACATTAAGAATAGGCATGATTTAAAATATTTATTTGTTAGTTGTAGACTGTGCGCACAAGAAGCCTAATTGTGTGTTACAATCATTTGCAACACATTTACAGTCTGGAAGGCTCAACTCAATAAATATGCAATAATTAAGGTCAGTGCATATGATGGAATAGTGGCATTGAGTGCTACAGGCCACCAGATTTTGGCTTTTCTACTCTGTTGACAATTTCCTACTTGCTGGTTAATTCCATATCCTTGTGGAAAATCCTTGTTTTCATTTTATTAGCAGTGCCAGATGTCATCAGTAACACAACAAATCTCTTGTGGCATGTCTTATCAGTGACTGCTTTAATTGCTTAGCAGAGGATAATGCATCAAGGGGTGAGAATTTTCATACCTTGCACTTATTTTGTGCTCTCTCCTTCTTCTTCTCTTCAAGTTTCTTGAGAATCGAGTGCAAGTCTGTAACACCGAACTCAGAACAGATGCGCTCGTAGTCCTTTCTGTCAGCATTCAGCATCGCATCCCAGAACTTTTCATCACTTTCCCCATCTGCTCTCTCCACTTTGCTGAAGATATGAGGCAAATATTACATATGACGCCACCGACTGTCAGAAAGGAGCTACTGGTTAAATGCACACACTCATGCAGAAATACCTGGTTGACATTTTGATAGCTTGCAATTCTTACCTCTTCCTCAGCAGTTTTCTGAAATCTGCTGGATTTGTCGAAGCTGAAAACGGCACATTCAGTTTAGGTTTCTATTTTTGCCAGCTTTTACCGCCACACAGATGACATCAAGTCACTCACAATATAATAAATAACAGAATTAGGAACTTGCCGTTATTTGTATTTGTGGCCTTGTCATTTTAATGCGCTCTAAGAAACACTAAAAGGCCACTTACAGAAGGAGCAACTGCCTCACATGAACAATAAAAAAAAACAAATGATCACAGTCATGCTTCAAAGTGTATTGTGCAAATATATCTTACCCTCGTTTACAGTCAGCGTTGTGGTCCAGACAGCTTTGCCGTATTCGTTCACCGCTTGGCATTTGTATGTGTCTGTCTCTGCACCGGTCACTTTGTGAATCTGGAAGCACAAAAAACCGACCAAACTCACACCGCAAATAGAACGCAGTCCATTTCTGCATTGTACAGTTCTGTTGAAAATCTAACAGTATAAACAAAATCCTGCTTGCAGGATTTTGACAACATGTGGAATCACTGAGCTACTCACCTCTAATATATACTCCCCAGTTGATTCATCATATTTACTAGTAAATTTCTTCTTGTCTAAAATATTTCCCTTTGCTCTTTTCCATGACACCTCCGGTTTTGGGTCTCCTTTCACCATGACCTTGAAAACAGCTAATTTCCCTAAAGGATAGGGTAAAGAAACTTAAAAAAAACCCTCATTAATTGTTTCATTTAAGTTCATACTTTGAAAGATATTGCTCAAACCCAAACGGTCAATAATTTACTGTCATTGATTAAAAAGCATATCTTTCCTTTGACAAAACAGTTGCAAAAATGCTCCAGTTTTAGTGATCTGTTGTAATATAGAGAAACACACCTTCGTCGATGGTTAATGGGGTTGGTTTAGATATGAAATCTGGGGTGCTTTTTCCCTCAGGCAGATTCATTTCATACTGTGTGATCATTACCCCAGGGGTCTTAGATCTTCTCTTGAGAGCAGCTAGTCAGAAAAAAAATAATAAAAAGAAACAAATCCGTTAGATATGAGCAAACTAAATTACTACAGCCTAAAAAGAAAACAACAATAAATCCAGCATTCTAGGATCGGAACTGTACATTCAGATTAAGTCTGAATGTTCTTTGCTGCTTTCAGTAGAAGTGATTTCTCTTTAGCTACCAGCAGATGTCAGGAATGTCAAACATATTCCCAGTGATGATTTGTGTGCATGTTGACAGCAACATTAACTTTTTGGCAACTGTACAAATGGAAAATACAGCACACAAATCTGCATTTATGCTGAAAGAAGAAACCGTACAATCCCATTATATTTCTGTTGAGTTTTGAATTTGCTCCCAGTGACAACTGCAGGCTTTTTTACTTTTGCTGGAAGGTGTACATGTCAGCTTTTGCTCCTGTGTCGTACCAGCTGTCCAGCTGTGCTCATTAATGCCAGCTGGGATAATAAGTGAGAAAATCAACACCCCTAAATGCCAGACATGGTTTTATGTTAATATCGGAAGCTTCTTGAAGAAAATATGTCTCTGTAATTGTAAGGGATAGTATTGTTACAAATATTTTTCTATATATGAGCATTAAATCAACAACATTTCTAAATAATCCTAAAATGGTCAAGTTTTAAGTAGACTGCACAGCTTCATTGAGACACAGCCACCAAGTGATATACAGAGAGCCCCAGTACAGGAGTGATACGTCATACATGCAAGATTTGACAGCACTAGTGAATGTATAATAGGTGATAATGCACCAATAAACGAAAGTCTTTATCTAAACTAACAGGAAGCAGTCTACATAATAATGTAATTTATTTCTGATCTATAGTAATTATGGCCATACATGATGATAATCCATTAAGTTACTATGACGTTACCAACAGTAAATTTAAAATCTCTTGTGATTGCTGTGATGGAGGAACCTTTGGATGGCTGCTCGGGGACAAATGATGTAACTGTTGCAGCTAAACTGAATGTAACAGCTCATCTGTCTGATGTAAAATAAAGAACACAGTGTCACTTCCTTCTAGAATCTGGTCGATCCTGCCGCCATGTCAGGGATAATATAAACGCAACTTTCTCTGTTTGGAGGCCCTCATATGGACCTGATGCTGCAGGTATTTAATAAACTCAGAGGAAAGACTCCTACAAACAACTGGAAACAACAAGTGAAACCTTAGTTTCTGTTAACATTTTGCCAAAACCTAGATTACATTCATTGCTATTGAGTCTCATGTATCTAACCTATTAGTCACATTTCAGTTTTTAGTAGATGTGACATTTTGGGGAAAAGTGAACAAAACGTGTTATGTGATTTTTTATTTTTTGGCTTGCAATCCACATCCTTTTCTCTCCGTGCTGCTTTTAGATGAGTATTCCAACTGAAATGATGAAATAGCCTTCCCCAAATTCCTATCACAGTAGCAAAGTAGGTTGTGATCTCAGATACAGATTCTGTCTTGTTTTGTTCAGTACACAATTTATATGACCAGTGTAAATGTAAGAATATGTCAAAAAAAAAAAAATGGACTAACTCCACTATCTGCTGTGGTTTCATACAGGCCCAATTCCAAAAGATATGACATATATTGTGTAATCACGCATCCAGTGCCACTTTATCACCAACCTTTCTGGATCTTATACAGAAGAGTCTTCAGATTTGGACCCCCAGACTCAAACAGTTCATCAATTGTCAAGATAACTGCGGATGTTTTTCCTTAAATCATCCCCATTTTAACTTTAGTACACACATCCAGTGCATTGCCGACAAAGTAAAAATGAATAGACTGCACTCAAATTCACTCAATTATTTCAAAAAGCAGTGCATGAAATCCACTCTGTGATCCTCTGCCTACCTGCTTTTCTGCTAAAAAATTTCCTATCGGGCACAGAATGTGCAAAGATGGAGGATCACACAGGAGTCGATGGAGAACAACATTAATCCAGGGATTAATGATTATTATGACAAGGACAGAAATAGGAGAGCTCCCACCCTGTCAGATGTGTCACTACTTTGAGGTAGTAAATGGATGTTTCAGGTTATCAACACAAAGGCAGGACAGGTCAAAAGCGAACACGGAATTCAATAATACTTAATGTATTATTCAATATTTATTCCATTATTCATAATAATGGCTGTGTCTCTGTATTGTGTGCATACAGTACAGCAGTTCATCGAAACATCAGAAAACCTTCTATGTTTGTCTAGCAGAGAATAAACAAGCTCTCTCGTGTCACCTGACTTGGTGCCAGACACCTCATTAAAATGCTGGATGTATCGGTGAACAAGGGAGAAACCTGGATGAAAAGAAATTGCATTAGATTAGACAGATGTACATGAGGGAATGCAGTGTTATGACTGCAGGACACATTTATATATGTAATATTTGTTCAGCAGAGGATGTTCTGTACGGGTTGCACCTGTGAAATTACAGGTCATGCCTTGCAGGCGTTGCCTTGCGTTTGTGGTAATGTCGATGAGTATTTGAGGTGGGAGAAACATTTGCTTGCATTTAGCGTAGGTGTATGAATTATGTGAAAGATGGATAGGAACAGAGGGGGAGAGAGAAATGATTGAGACTGACATAAACAGCTGGTGGAGATGCTGGAAGTGAAGACCAAGGCAGGGAAATGTACAAATGCAGGGCTTCATAGTAACTCGTGTTCCCTGCTGAAGGTTTAAACAGCACTGACACAATAAAACATGCAATGCACCACGTCCATATTTTGTCCATCTTAAAAGATGAAAAAAGGGCTATCAAATTAATTAAAGCTCATTTTAAACATAGACACCAAGTAATGAATCTGCAAATACCCTGGTTATGAGTGTCCATGTCCCTCTACTCTGCAGTCATACAACACATGGAATCTCCCCAAGTGATTCCAGCTAAAGTTATAATTTCTAAACTGTGATTATTTAAACAGAGCTACCCTCTTTCAGTTAGTTCTGTTTTAACATTTCCACAGCAACCTGTTTTCCTTAGTAAGGAGCAGCAGCTCTGTCAAAATGTGATCCCCTCACTTGTTCATGAAAATCCTGTTTACAGCCCTAGGTTTAGCTAAAGAGAAAATGCAGAATTGTTGGAGATCGTTAACACAGTAATATTTCTTCAGAGAACATTCAGAGGAGCTTTTTATGGAGAACTTACTCGTTCCTTCTGACAGCAAGTTGAAAGATTTTTTTGAACTCAAAGTAACATAAAGTTTGTGTTCCATTAGTGGTGTTAGATTAATGTCAGCTGCTCTTTTTATTAATGTAAATGAATATCACCTGCGTGTCGTTCATCTCTGTGACTTCTTATCCAACTCTCACTGAGTTTAGTTCAGAAATCTTTTAAGAACTAAAGCATCAGTTAACATTACTGCCAGACACTGAATGTACAAGAGGTCATTGCCTCTCAAAAACAAAGAGCGACTAAATGGCTGCAGTGCTGAAACGCATCGCTCATGGAGGCTTGAATAAACTGAACCACTGAGTGGGTCACAGTAAAGGGCAGCAGGCTGCCAACTGTAATCCAGGGATGTTTTCTTCTCATCTTCAGTTTATCACTGAAGCCTGGGAAAGAAGACCTTTAGTCAACTGGATGTCCAAGTGCCTTTCAGTAAAAGGTCCAGTGAATCTGATAAATAAATAGAGGGGGCTGTCTTCAGAGCTATGGCTGTTGCCATGCCAACGTCCTGGTCAGCATTTGAATGTTTTTTTTTTTTGATATATGTGAGAGCATGAAATAAGGCATAGTAATCCAGCATCATTCATGGTGCATCAACCTTAATAATTATCATACAGGAACATTTCATCTCAGTTTAATTGGAGATTTTATCTAACGTTATCAGCAGTGACAGACAATGACACCTGATCACATGGCAGGCTTACACGTTGTTATGCTGGCAACATCTCATGAGAGTTCGTATTCAATCTGAGGTCTGGAATAACATTAAATATGTGAAGATGTCCCCCATAATGTAGAGAATCACAAATCTACAATTAATTTAGTAAATGTGCTGAAAATATTAAATAACTACTTGTATGTGTCTGCAACTGTGACTTGCATGCCAGCAAAGTATAATTATACATTTCAAACAATGGCCAATTGTCAAGTTGTTTTAGGTGTATCCAGCATCCCCAAACTACCAGAGTCTTAGCTACAAATCAAACAATTCTGACAGAAGCTTCAAAATCCCCAAACTGGTATTTAGGTCAGCCCTACAAACTGTGCAGTACATCATTTCATGGGGTTATAAATGTTTCAGGATTGTTTTTTTTTTTTTTTTTGACCACTTGGGAGCAACAGGGAACGTTGTGAATACCCCATTGACATATTTTCAAGTTCTTTTTCTGGCCATCTGATGAATGTAATTCCAATACTGGCTCTTCTTTAGCCTTCAATTAGGAAGGCTTGGCCTTAGTTATTTGTTGACTCCAGCTATATGTTCTATTTTGGCAGGATTAGTGGCGGCTCATTTCCCATCACTTCTGGTGATGAACTATTCGGCACACTGTTCACTGTGTTTGAGACTAATGTCCGCTTCCATTACAGATAATTGCCACCAAACGGTGTTACAAACCAATGTTGAATATTTTGGTTTGAAATAGTCCCCCTGTATAGATGAATTTTTCTTTCACCCGTGTATTTAATCCATGGAAGATATTTTCTCCTTTTCTCTAAGCACTTCAGCTGAGCCAAAGTGTTTTTGGTTTAAAGATCTGACTAATGCTGTTTTTTCTTTGGTTTTAGGAACTAATAAAGAAATGAACCTTTATGATCTCTAGGCTGCAGCATTTACTAGTGCAACTATAGTTTCCTGTAAAATACATCCTCTCTGAGAACAATAAAACTATCTTTAACATTTACAAAATGTTAAAGCAATAAAGCTATCTTTAACATTTAGAAAATGTTATTCATACCGGGAATGTATCACAAAATTATTATGACAGCCCAATATGCTAAATTTGGCTGATGTCTCTTCCAAGGAAATGCATAACTGGTCATTTTCATAATTTTTCTTGACACTGTTTGTTTGACTCAGCTGCAGCAGACTGCATGTCTGTAAGATATTCAGTATATTGGAAGAGAAAAAGGCAGAAAAATATTAGAATTTTGGTGCTGTACTTGGTCTGGCAGCCGAACCCGTGCTCTTCTCTCGTTTCCACATGTTGGGGGAGTTGATTTTCAAAAGGGCAACCTGCAAACAGAAAATGATCATTAGAACCAATTGCAAAGCAGCAGTGTTACTTTGCATTATAAAGTATTATCTCTCCATATCTGTTTTGTATATTTGTTTTTCCTGCTGTGTGGAATTTTTCCAAAGAAAAACCTAGCGTTTTTCGGATCAGTTCAGAAAAAAAGAGACATTTATGGTTTGATTTAGTTCAGTTTTCCAGCACCACAGAGCTTCATTCAGCTAACATACAAAGCTCTTAATAACCATACTCCACCGCATCTAGAAGACCTTGTTTTGCCACATGGTCCCAATAGTGCACTTTGCTCTCAGAGTACAGGCTTCCTTGTAGTAGCTCAGGTGACCCTGAACCATCCCTTAGTGATGCTGCTGTGAGCCAAGGACGTTGGAAGACTTCCTACGATAGACTGAAGAGCACTCCTCTACTCTTCTTTCTTCCTTACATTTATGTAACGCTATTATATGTCTTTGGCTTTGTGTCTTCTTTGTCCTGTACATCGTGTTTTATCCTCTCTGCAGAGATCTCTGACTCAGAGTTGCACTTTTCTAATCTGCAGTCACTGAACTCGCCAACTTCCTGTGTTCGTGTGTTGCATTGTTTCTTTGTTTCTCTCTGCTATCCTTTTCCCTTGATTACCTCCTCAACCCAACCAAGCAAGGACAATAAATGCCTTCCCTGAGCCTGGTTCTGCTGGAGGTTTCATTCTGTTTAAGGAACAATTTACGGTTTTTTTTCTTTTGCATTTTTGGGTCTCTCTTCCCATAACATAATATTGTGAGGTTTTTGCCTTACTATATGAAATGTCCTGAGATGCTTTATGTTGTGAATTGTCATAATACAAATAGAACTGAACTGAATATAAAACTGCCAAACCTTCTGTATCTCCCGAGTGGATAAACGAGGCAATCTAGTGTGTGCTCCATGTAGAAGAAGGTCAAACGTGAACCATTATGTGTTTTTATGATCTCAGGATTGCTCTTGCTGTGAGGAATACATGTAACTTATGTGCAAAAAAAATGGATTTAGCAAGTTAAATGCATTCAGAAAAGAATGTCAACAGCTATTTGTTATGCAACATAACATATTAAGAATATTATCATTTTTAGGATGATCTGAGGGCTTATAGACATTGAAGTCATGTACGTTGAGAGGCTAAGTCAAACTAAATTCAAGACAACAACTAAAACACAGCTGCCAAAGCTATAGTTAGCTGCAACCTTATAATAAGTTTGAATGGTTACACCAACCTTAATTAGACTGATGCTGCTTGAATATCTTCATTCTCAGAAAGATGTTCAGAATTAGGTGCTGTTAATACATCAATGTTGTCAAAGTATGCCAATTAGAAATAAGATAACAGCCTGACAAATATAGAAAGAGTGTGATGTAGTGACATACAGTGCAAGTAATTTAATATTTATTACAGCTTCACATTGATTTATCTTTTCATATTGACTTAATATTTCCACCCGGTGCAGCAGTTTGTGGTCTATCATGGTTTGTAATGATCTAAAGGACAAAATCTGTGCATCAGACTTCACCATAAAGCAAATCAAAACTGAAAAAGCATCTCTTTGATCCCAACTTCTTTTAAGTAGAAAGCTCTGATTCCTCTTACGAGCATCATGCAAACCCCTCCAGGTTGTCAGATTTCTATACCGTAATTCATTTGGAGATCATAAAGAACTGAATGCTGAGCCATGACCACAATGCACCTTTGGTCAGACACAAACAAGCAGAGAGAAAAAGTGGTTTACCTGTCGACTGGTTTGTAGATGTGCTCTAAACTCGCTGCCTCCTGGTTTTACCGGATGCTAAATCCTTTGGGAAAACACGTTTGCTGCTTGCAAGCGGCTGTCAAAGAGAAGCTTCTCCTCAGAGAGAGGCAGATGGATGCTCAGAGCGGGTGGGTTATTATTGAGGGGGTAGTGGGGTGGAGGGGGATGTGGCGGTCACTGGATGAGGTAAGGCAGGATGAATAGCCAGAGGGAGAGGGAAGGGCTACCAATGACAAGTTAGTGGCGAAGTTTATCTCTCTCTCTAGTAATTACTGATGACAGCGTACTCATCTCTCAGAGAACAGCTGCTGACAAGGAAATGATTGGTGACTTCATTTGTTTGTGTGGTCTCTGATTCTTACAGATACCACATTAGAGACCCTATACACATACAACTGTCAGAATGAACAGTGAGGCTGCAGTTTACTTTAGCAGGGATATCAGTTCCAGTTCAGCAGTGTTAATTGCTGAAAATGCAGGCGACCGGCTTATTATTTTAAAGATACAGATTACAGTTTGAGCTGGCACCACAGGGCGCGATTTCAAACATGCAGCATTAAAAGCTGCCTAAAATATGGTGATCTAAGTGGTGGCTGGCAGGTAACTTGGCACAGGGAAGCAGTGCTGGTAGTTTGGACTTTGGAGATACTGAAAAAAATGTGACTTAAAGTCATACTCTCTTTTGAGCTTTAAGGTGATGTGATGAAGCAAATTCAGTTGGATTCTGGTGTGAACTGTGCCCTTGCATGGATATTAGAGAAGATCAAATGTTGTGAACAAGGCACTTATCCCCTTGTCTGCAGTGTGCTTCTTATATTACGTTGCATTACATAATCAAGGTTATGACATTTATGTGGTATAAGCTCCTCTTGTTATTGCTTTGAGGCAGATGTGACTTTGGAAAGGGAAGATCAACTGAAGAACAAGGCTTTAGAGCTTTCAAGATCAAATACCAAAATGTCCATTACATTAATCCCATAATAATGTAAACCATGTATACCTCTGTCTGTTTTTAAAATGTGTAATATGTACAATGCATCAGAAAATGTTGGCTAGATGTCCCTGCAGTGTGTGATAAAGTCAGCTACTGATGTTTAGCACACTTTGTTGTTGCAGTTGCTGATCTAATTTCCTTATGGGAGGTAACTATATTTAATTCCTGTTATGTTCTCTCCATGGAAACCGGTTTGTTTTTGCCACATTAGCAGCATGGCTCTAGAAATGGCAATGCTGTTTTTCCATCAGCCTGTTGGTCCTCTGGTTCACCACGTCGGTCTAGAGAAACAACTACAGAACAGAGCGGGGCTGAATGACACAGCTGAAGAAGATGATAGAATGTTTCATTTTAGTCTTTTTATAATAACGGGTGTTTTTTTTAATGGCTATTTTTAATAAAGAGCAGCAGACAAAATGATTTATTTTGAATTTAATTACCTTACTGTGAATGTAACCACTTCAGTCAAGGTACAGAGGTCACAATAATAATATAACACAATAAATCATTACATAAATTCTAAGGAAAAGTAATCATCTCATCTTGATACACTCAGAGGTAAACTGACCTAATAGTCATGAAATGCAAGCAAATGTTAAACTTTCAACTTGGGGAATAAATGTTTTTAAAAAATGTGTACAGTGTTAGTGTTTATTTAAATGTTGCATACCTGGAGGGACCCAAAGAGCCATCAGAGTGAAGCCACCACAATGTGCTTATAGTCAAATGGAGGGCCACGGCCGGTCAATCAAGAACTTTGCACCAGGCTCCATGTCAAATCGATCAGCCTTCAGAATAGCCCACAGGGAGATGCTACTGGGGTGGAGAATATGGGGGACTTTGAGCCATGGGTGTTTTTTTTTTTTTCACCATGAAGCCTGTGTTACAATGGTAACTGCTTGTTTCTGGCAGGGGCGATTTGTAGATGTAGATGGGCCTAGCAGAGGCTCAGGCAGCTCCAGACTAGCATGCCTCAGGAGACCTGCATGGAAGCCAACAGACAATGCAATGGAGGATGAATGAAGGGCCCCTATTATCAAGGGTTTGATGGGCTGTTATGACCTAGAGAGCATGGTTGGGGTTTGTTCATGTAATCAAACTTTATGTTTTAATTGTGCTTTCATGGTGGTTTGGATCTAAATCCAATGAAGTCAATTTACTGAACAACTTTCTTGTTGCAACTGATAAAGGGTCTATTAACGGTACATATTGCTAATGTTTTTCATGTGTGGTCATGCTATTCTGTGAAACACAAACACTATGCTAGACATGCTGCATCTCACAATAGTAACAAGACACCTCATACATTCCTGTTAGCATACAACTATCCCTAACAGCCATGTACTGACAAAGCTTGAACTGATGAAGTGGTGTCTGACAATGTAGACCAGAACCTGACAAGGGGACCTAATATTTCTTTATCTGGATATTTTACAGAGCATTAATCCATTACATTTAGCTAACAAAACAGACTCACTTCTGTACTACTCCATTCCCTTTGAAAGTGTTGATTTCTGACTACTCGAGGACTGAAGCGTTACTTCAAGTATCCAAAAATCTCCTCAGTGTAGTATTTTTACACAAACTTTTAATCTGTATACATACCTACCTGCAAACAAAATGCATTCTAAGTCTCCATAGTATTCTGGGTTTGACCGGAACAGAAGTGCCTGCTCCATGAAACCTGCTTCTGAGAAATGGCATACCATGGAAACTGCTTATGGACTGAATAATAGATGGAAATACAAGCTTGCAACACGGTGGATATGTCTGTCTCAACAGCCACAGAATCTACTAGCACAAGGTCCAAATGGTGCCAGCGTCCTGTCATGCTTGTCCTTCCACGTGCAGTACCTCTAATGCATCTGAATAGGCTCTTAAGTTGGCCTGAGCTCACATAAACCAGCTGGATTAGGAATTAAAGCCCCTTGGCCAACCCTCCTTATATTGATGAAATGTCATGCTGCATAGCTTTCATTCCGGTCATGGGGAACCACAGAAAGCTGCCGCTGAGGTGCTAACTAGACAGGCTGGTCTGTTTCTCTGTAGTGTAGATTGCTCTTCTGAGGGAAACCTCAACGGTACATCAGCTGAGCCCTTGCCACTCACTCTTCAACAAGGAGTGAAATTATTCTGAATTGCGGCTCAGTTAGAACTTCAGTGTGGTGCACACCAAAAGTCTTTGCCTCTAAAGAATCCAAAATGATTTATCTTAACAAAATCAGGCCGTTTGAGTCCCCGGTAACACAAAATGATTGGAGAACGTTCATGGTTTACGTAAACGTAGCTAATAATGGATTGAATTGTGGTTAGCTTTATGTGTTGGGAGCCACAACTAATTGTTAATATGATTCTGTCAATGATCTCTACTTTTTAATTTTTTTTATTCAAGTGATGTTGGCTGTTTGCATTTAGTGGCATTTACATGCATGTACACAAGATAAATAGGTTCTCTCACACCTAGACATGATAATTTATCCATAATATCCTTTTAATTTGGACACAGAGTTCCTTGAAAATAGCAGATTCTTTAGAAACATTTTGCAAAGACACTTTAGATTCTGTAGATTCTCTTGCTTTTATAATTTTAACAGTATATAAACCGAGGAAAGAGCCAGAAATGCTCTTAAAAATCTCTCAGTGAAGACATTAATTGTACAGGGGATGTTCTCCATCAGCAAAGCCTTAAGTATTCATGTCACGAGTTTTCTTGCTGTTCCAACTTGGACATGCTTTTCAGTGCTTGACAAACAAAGCCAGGAGCTAAAAATGGATTCGCATTTTAATACAAAATGTGAGTGTGAGGCAGCATGAATATAATTTTGTGTGATATTGAGAGCATTCTCACATTTGGCTGAGGAAGGTAATGGTAAATGGTCCACACGTGTATTGTAAAGCTTTTTTTAAACCTAGGTTCCAAAGACCTTTACAGTGTTTTCTTGTTAACCTGTTCTCACACACACACTCATACCAATGGTGGCAATAAAATTAATATGACCATAATAAAAACTTTCTGGATGGGTAACAAAGAACAGTGAATTCATGCAAAGCCTAGAAGCATCGATGCTAACTCATTCCAGCTGATTTTCCCTTGATCCCTGTGTTTCTGATCAGAGACCATTTTTTACTGAATAGTTCTGACTAGGGCTGGCAACTAATGACGCGTCGACTAATTGTCTGAGCATGATAGATCATCAAAAGCGGAAGCGAGCGTGCAATGCAACAGAAATCGGCATCCGACCGGAGCGCGGAACACGGACGGACGTCGGCGCTGCATCGTGCATATATTATGTATGCACGATGCAGCGCGGATGTCTGCATTTAGATACAGCTGTATAGTAAACGCTGACATCTGTGTTTACGATAGATCGCGGATGTCTGCGCTGTATCGTGCATACATATTACATGCACGATGCAGCACGACGTCCATCTGTGTTCCGCGCTCTGGTTGGATGGTGATTCTGTTGCATTGCGCGCTCACTTCCGCTTTTGATGACGCATAGTGCTCAGACGATTAGTCGACGCATCTATTAGTTGCAGCCCTAGTTCTGACAGAACGTAAAGTGGCTGTTATGGTGACAGTATAAACATTATGAAAGAGATTTCTTATTATCTCTTGTCATACATTGATGGAACTAAGCAGTGCGGTCATTCTGGAGAGGAAATGATGTGAAAAAGTTCCGGCGATCTGCCAGAAACGTGACTATACTGTAGGACTTATGGTACTTTTTATGCTTAATATTTCTGTAGTTGGACTATTGGACAGGTTTTCTTGCACAATTCAACCATAGCATTAAAACCACCCCATTGTGCCACCAAAATGGCTCTGAACCATCAAGGTGCTTATGGGATGTCTGGATGCCATGTCTAGCATTGGGGGACATCGATGGGGAACCTTTGGATCCTTCAGTCTAGTTTCATTCTATTCCACAGTTGTTTGAATGGATTGGATCTGGGGAGTTTGGAGACAAAGTTGACGCCTTGGGTTCCTAGTTGTGTACCTTGAGAGATTCCTAAACAGTTTTGAGAGTTGCATTGTTCTGCTGGGAGAGGACACCGTGGTTGGGGAATGCTGTTGCCACGGAGGTTGTGTTGGAACTGAAACATTTAGTTGGGTTTCACATGAATGTGGGTTTCCCAGCAGAATATTACACTGTAATGAATGATCAATGTTAGTGATCTGTGTGACTCGTATGTATTTTAAGACGTTAACCCTCATCAGTACACGTGGCAATACCTACTTCATCCGTACACTTGGGGTCAAGCTGGAACCCAGTAGTATTTCATCTGTTTCATTTTTCTGCACCTGTCCATATCTTCTCAATGTATATTTTCCTGAAATGTGTGCATCTGTAGATACAAATATGAGACAAACAATGAAATTACTATGGATATTACTGATGTGTATTGCTTTACAATATTAGTGTAAGAACTCCTGAATTAAAATGAAACACAATGCAAACTGAAGCAGTCATCACAAGAGCAACAAAACACAAACATACAGAAAAAAAAAAGATGCACAGTCCGGCTCGGTTCTGGCCGGTGTCTGCATGTACGCCAAATTATTTTTTTAATAATATACACCACAAACCTGGTTGGAATCAGATAAGGCTTTGGCATATGTGATGGCAACTATGTAGGTGACAGATACCTAAAGGGACTGAAAAATCCAACTTGCAGATAAAAAAATATGACAAGTTATATAACCCCTGGGGTCTGCATGGACCCCATTTGTACTGATGAGTGTTAAATGTTGTTGAAATATTAGACTTGGGTGAAAATGATATCTCTCTGCTAAATATTTGCAGAATTTTAACAGTAAGGAACATATTTGCTGCTGCAATTCTTAGGAATATGTTCCCATCATCATTCTTAATAAAGCATTATATATACTTCTATATGATTTGTATGCTTCTCTAATATCTGATATTTCTATCAAGAGTTTAGGTAACTCTACATAGCTAGAAAATCAGTCTTCTTCAGATCATCCAGTGAGAAATGATTTTGATAAAATCACTTAGTTTTTTTTGTCTTTACTGATGTTGCGGTCGGTCTATTTATTTTTTCCCTTTCTTCCATTGTCTAGAGGGCCGATTAGAAGTCTTTTGGCTTTTTCGGGCTTTCTGACGGATTCATTTAATCTTTAAGGCAAACCGATGGCTTGGACATGTGCTATAAAAATAAATAACAAGTCATTATGTGAACAGAGCCTGTGAGACATTCTCTCGCTCCTAAAAAACAATTTATGATGCTTTATTGATGACTATGCCACCACTGTTTCAGTAATCACATCTTATCACAGCTGCCTGACACTTCATCATGTTTCATGCTCTATATGGAATCACCTTTTCATCATCGCTGTAGAGCATGTCTGCTCAAAGACCTGTGATTGCTTTGATATGTCGGTTGCCTCTCACATGGCCACTGCAATGCTGATGGACCGCTGATGTCTGTAAATCACACTGAACTCGTGACATCTTGTGTAGAGGAAAGCAAAGAAGGTGCTATGATTTTGACACTCACATTTGTTGTATTGCCATCTCTTCAAGGCAGGAAATGCCATACGCTGGATGGCGTATTTTGGCATTTTAGGCGAAAGGTGGTGAATGAAATGTGTACCGTGTATTTTGGGTGTCTCATTTCTGGCTTCAGACCAGAGCAGCTCAGGCATCTCTGCTCAGTAATGAAAAGTTATTTTTGATAAGATTACTGACAACTAGAGGTGATCTGGTGTCCACAGCAGAAAAGGCCAAACAAATGCTGCTTTCATTTGAACAGCTTATGCAGCTGAAATTGGAACACAGATATACAGTGTGTTGGTGAGGCTTAGTAAGGAATTTTGTGGAATAATGAATCAGTTATGAGGCACAAATTTGATTCCTGTCTGAATTGTGTTTCTTTAATGTGTCATTTTTGAATATTTGGAAATTTATGTGCCACTTAGATCAATAGTTGGACATTATGGAAAACGTAGTTATTCCCCTCCTTGCGAGACGATCGATACACTCGGCAACCAGCTCTTGTCTGTTTATATGAAGCTACAGCCACCAGTTGGTTTGCTTATCTTAGAAAAGACTGAAAAGAGTTGGAAACAGCTTTCCTGGCTCTGTCCAGTTGTAAGAAAACCTCCAACCAGCAGGTTAAACAGAGGTAGCTTGCTGGATCATTTCCTGACAGATAGCAGTGACTTGCTGGAGTCTCGGATTGCCCTGGCAACATCACCATGGCAATACAAAGAGAAGCATTGCTTTCAGCTTCAGAGGTGCTGGTAGATTGATTTTGTTGCCAATTTCCATGCTAAGATAAGCTAATCAGCTGCTCTCTGTATATCTGTATACTTCTATATGTCAGTGTCTTTCAGTATATGCAAAGCAGAGACAGTACACGCATACATATATAGTTTAACAATTTGGGAAATGTGAGGCTACAGAGATGAATGTATTGTATGTGGTATTGGTTAATGTTTGATTTTTACAATTTTCCCACCTTTCATTTTAAATTTGTTTGTGGTTTCTACTAGAGAATCAGCAATATGTTGGTTCCTTTAAATGCTGTAATGTAGCTGTGAAGTTGCTGATTTCTCCATTTGACTGTTTGTCTGATGGTCATGACTAAAATAAAATTACTTCTTTTGGTTGTGAAGAGACATTCCACTTTAAAATGTCCTGCCACGTAGAAAAGTATTGTTACAGTTGTGTGTTATGACTTTTCTTTTTTATTCTAGACTGAAGCACCTACAGTATTAGATGTACAGCATATATATTATTTGGATGATCCTTCCCTGAAAGCACTATTGCCATGGTTGTATTGGAAATATACATCTGTATAATTACTGCATGCTTATTCAGTCAGAATTCCTGGCCTGGAGCATTTTTGAGTCTAGACGGTGCTACACATCTATAAGCTTTGAGCAGAACTGCTTTTTGCCTAATTTTCCCTCTAGCTATAATACGGCTTTAAATGTGCTGCTTCTGTTTATACACTGGCATTTGCCATCAAATTTTTAGTTCAGCTTAGTTTAAAACCATAAACTAGAATTGTGGTGTTTGCCTCCGCTAACCAGTGAAATCACAGTTTACATTCAATTAGGTGGGCAGCCAAGTTATGTGTAACCAAATCCCACCAAAATGTGAAATATGGTCACAATCTCCCCTTTCGGCAACTGAGTCATGGTGCAAGTTAATAAACAGACAAGTGTTTTTGTGCTATGATATCACACTGAAGTTGACCTCTGACCTTTTAGCAATCAAATATCTTCTCTACATCATTTTCCCCTGCTCGTCATTTGTGTGAAATGTTCTCACAAATGGACTGTTGTTTGTTGTCCAAGTGAACATTTGCTGCAAATTCCTTCCAGGCTTTCCTGATGTATTTCGTTCACAATAATGGCTTTGTATGATGTCACACTGCCCTTTGACCTTTGACCTCCAAATCTGATCAGTTCATTCTTGAGTCCAAGTGAACATTTGTGCCAAATTCAAAAATATTCCCTCCAGGCGTTCAAGAGAGATTGCATTCAGGAGAATGAGGCGAGGAGACAACCGGAGAACAAAATGTCTAAAGCATAAAAACAAAACAAAAAAACTACTTTCCTTATCATTTAGACACTGTATTGTACAAATTCACTTTTCTTCTTCTAGAATGACATCATGTCCATTTTCAAAAGCACGTGATAAAGTGCCAGATGTACTTTAGATAAAATGCTAAAGAGCTGAATTTAATTAAAATTACTGAGCAATTTATATTGCATGCAGCAGATGAAAGCACATAACCATTGATAACTGTATTTTCCCGCTGATTTTAGCTCTGCCGTGTACTGAATTAAACACATTCAAAGTGATAGTAGGAGAACTCATTTAACTTGCACAATCTTCTGTATGAGATAAATCAGACAGGAAAGGGATATGACTGAAAAGTCTCTGTCCACTGGCAAAAAAGTAGATGAGAAAAAGCCTCTCTCCCTTTCAGATAGGGTACTTCCCTGCCATGAATTGCATTCTAAATCCTCATCACATCTTCCTGGTGGCCCATCTCCATCCTCATTACTCACAGCTCCAAAGGCTCCAAGCTTGATTAATTCTCCTCACCGACAAATAATCTGTGTGCTTTAAACACGCAGACTCTGGCTCTCTGATTGTTGCCTGTATGCTACCTCAGTACAGCTACATTTGAATCAGTGTGCTTGAGAGGCGACCGATCACAACAAAGCCGCGCATACCCGAGAGCTTATGCCCGGCCTTCTTGGCATTCAATGCAATGTTCCTCTGCAAAAATATTAGGATTTTTAAACATGTGTCTAAGAGGTGGCCTCGCTCTTCATCCAACTGGGATCAACACCATGCCACAGTGATATCAAAGAGCCCGGGATTGACATAAACGTGGCACAGTCTTCAGCATCACATTCAATACTGAGCTTGTAGTCTAACCGCACAGTCAGCCTGGATTGTCACAATATCACAAGACATTTATTTATTAATGAACGGCTGCAGCTGCCTTTCCACACTAAGTCCAATCCGCTATAGTAAATGGTGTACTCTTGCCTCGATGCATATTTTTGTCTGGAGACCTGTAAATACGATGCAGGTTTAACTGAGTATGTCACCATGCTGGCTAAAATGAATTCTCTCCAAGACAGAACAAGCCCAGCATGGGCATTACAGTATCAAAATGAGATGTATTTACTATTAGAAAAGCTTTGTTTTCATGCTAAGCAGTATAAAACAGTGGGCTGCCATAGGCTCTTTCTGAAACTCATATGCTTAAATTAATCTCCTGTCAGCAGGTTGTCTTTGCTTTCTGGGACTGCTTGTGTCCTGTTGTGTTAATTATTTCACTAATACTTTAGGTGATAACACTTCATTGCCACAGAAATTCAGGTTGTCTCCCCCCCCCCCCATTAATTCCACAAGATGGCAGTAAGTTTCCTCAGTTGTGGGGATATTTGAACCTGTAAAGAGTCGAACATGTAAATGAACCATATGTTCTTTTGTATAATGTGACATTCTGAAGGAGCTTCTTTCTTGAAACATTTTATTATGTAGTTATTAAGCGACCAAGAACAGTTCCATATTTTTGAGACATAAGGCATTTTGATCAATGTGTCGTGTTAAAACCTATTTTCTTTCTTGCTTGGGCTCAGTGCTTTGTACTTGGCAAGATCAGACTGAAAATACATTCATGTAGACCACCACACAAGAGAGAGCAGTCTATAAAAAAAGGAAGAACAAGTTTAATTACATTATATTAAATCCAGATTTAATTCAGCAGTTTCTTAATAGAATTTCAGGCTGTTTTCCATTCACTGAATGGATTCATTTTGATGGATATGAGAAAGGCACTATATGATAATATGCCAAGGCCATGTCAGTGATATAAATGGAAATGGCTCTTGGTGTACTGTATAGCTGTTGGATATATTATCCTTCTCTTATGTACAGTGTTAGCAAATGTAGCAGTGTTCACTGACTGGTCCACAGTACTTATTTATGAATTTTATCCAAATTCACTTATTTTGTCTTTTTCATTACTTAATTATCCATAGGTGAAAGTTCAAAACATACACATGTAAAACTGTGTCTTTAATGGTCAGCAAGCCCAACAGTTAGACTATTATGCCAATAAGTAACAGAATATTGGTAGAATAAAGAGAAAAGTTGCATTGGGAGGATGATGCATGTCACGTGTTTAAAAGACCTCATTTGGTTTATTATTGCTTGTTGGAAAAATAAAAAAAACAGCCATAGCATTGCTCTTCAGGAACAGACCTGGTCACTGTCTTAATGCCTGTGTCTTTCTGAAGGAGCATTCTTAAAACTCCGCATTTTATCATTTAATCAATATCGTCTCCTCCCCCAGCAGCCGGCAACATGCAGCCATGCAGAAGTGTTGCCCCCTGTGTTCATTTTAAGGCTCCATCTGCCTTCCGTCCCTGATGTTGCATCTGCACTGCGTTTACGACCACCAGCTATGACCTACAGTGTTAATTAGCATTATGCTAATCTGACATTGATTTTTATTCTTTGTAAACATGAAACGAGAAATCTACCAAGGAACAAAGCCATCCTTTTTTGGAATGTGAAATTGGAATCCAACAAATGGTTTGTGGTGGTCGTTATATAATGTGTTTGCATGATATTCTTGTACTATATAGCATTTGAAAAAAACACTATTTCACAATTCTGCATTTTTCTAAAAACAACATAAAAGTCAATGTTACATTTAATATGAGAAAAACACATTTGAGAACAATTTTTTTGTTTCAGCGTCTTTGTGAATAGTCTTCTTAACCTTTGGTCATTGTAGGCTTGATATTTGTTATGTTCTTAAACTGCTGGTCAGACAAATCAAGGCTATGTTGCACAATATTGGATTTTAGCTGAAATCCTGCTGATTTTCTTCCAACTCATTTTGACAGATTGCCCATATATTTCCACACCCAGTTGCAGAGAAGATCGGCTTTGTCCTGCAGTAGAATAAGCATATTATGTCTACCCTTATCAAGACGACTCATTGGCAGGTGCAGACATAAAATAGAATGCTTTTTCATAGTGCACATTCATAAAAACTACCTTAACCTATATGTACAACATGCCATTTTATTTTTTCAAGCAAAATTGCAAACATTTAGTCCGTTAGGCATGATCTGCATGTCGGTGTTTATTTTGGTGGGATGCTCGTACTTCATTTTCAGGTTTGACTGGTCAATACATTGAACAAAATGCTGAAATGCACACAGGTACTAGTTAGAAAATCTGGTTACTACTGATAATCCTCTCAAAGGAAGAGTCACAGTCACTGTATCTGCAGCATGTTGTCTCAGAACAAATTGTATTTGTGGCTTCACACGCTCTGCACATCCCACCAGTAGTTTGCTTTGTCCCTGTGTCAGTCATTTTGAAAGGATGTCACGCTAAAAAAACAACGGTTTCTTAAAAACACCAATGTATTTTCTCTTTTATCAGTTATATTACTGAAAGACTGCTTAATGAGAACTATGAAGGTGAATTACCTATTAATCAGAAGTTAATCAAGGACAACAAACTTGAAATATGAGAATTCAACCAGTTAAAGAGCTGATTAATCAATAGGGGGAACACAGCACCAGGAATGAGTCATTTATATGCACGTAGTGATATGACACTTTTCATAAGCCAGGGCAGCTATTTGTTTAGGCTTATTAATCACTTGACTGCAAAATACACGGCAATTGTTTTAACATTCTGCTCTCTTAAACTCATACTTTGGCACGGCTCCTCCACAACAACAAAAAGAAACGGCAGCACAGTTTAATCTTTTATTTAATTGCTTGGATCGCGGATTCGTGTGGCAGTTTGAGCTGCGATCAAACTGATTGCCGCTGGTAATATCTGGTTTCTGTGGCTCCCTATATCTCAGCAAATCCTGGACCATCAACCAACAGAACACGCTTCAGTAAGACCGCGATACTTAACCATCCACTTAACAAGATGGCACAGCAGCAGAAATTTAGAAGAAAAAAAAAAAAGAACGGGCTGAGAGAGCCTATCAGTCTTTGAACTCCCGCTTCGCTGTACTGCAGCAGAAGATCCACTTAATATAGAAGATGGCAGATAAACCATCTGAAATGTCGAGGTCATAAGTTGATGATCTAAAAGCGCTGCTATTTGAGGATCAATGTTGAAGATGTAGATGGAGCATTGAGCAGGGCATTAATTTTAGAATTGGAATGACTGAATTTTTTTTTAAACTTTCCTGTCAAGTATAATCTTCTGTGGATGTACACCAGCATGAGACAAAGTTCTTCAGTATAAAATTGCAAAAATGTGCATGTAGCTCATAAATCATTGTTAAATACAATTTGTTGGATTCATTTTAATGAAAAACAGGAATGGGGGGGGGGGGGGCACACGATTCTCCCATCCCCCTCCAACTTTCTGCTGTAGAGACCACGTTAAAAATGTCCGAGGAAAGGTCATCATCCGGTGATGGAGATTGCAAATTGATTTTTTTTTTTGCCAAATCATTTTTTTCACCTCTCACCCAGGAGGACTATAGCCACCCTCCCATTACATTCTTGCTGTCTCCCATTTTTGTCTTGCCATTTGTTTTGTAACCACAGAATCATTTAGCTTGACAATGACTGCATATGATGCCCTACCCAACTCTTCTCTTGGTCTGTCAAGATAAATGTAGGTTAGACTGGAAAAAATCAACCTGACATAGGTACACCTCAGGACAACCCGTCATCCACGTCCTCTTCAGTCATCCTTTTCTCGCCTGCCAAAATCCCAAACCAGTGAACCTGACAAGAGAAAAACCGTTTCACCGCCACTATCACCACCTTTCCCCTGCTCCTCTGTTCCTGTCGTGGGTCACAAGGACTAGACCGATCTAACACTTTCTAATCAAGCGGTCACCCTTCATCATCTCCAACTGACAGCTTTAAGTAGCCATAAATAAGCGTGGGCCGAGCTCCTCATTTGTCATGTGAGGCCATGCTTGCCGTATATCTCCCCCTTTAGAGACCATAGCTCTTCTTTACAGCTCCTTCCTTAAGTAGGCAATGCTGAGGAATGATGGCAACAAATAATCCTGTGATAATAATGGGCCTTTGCTCCTCAATGATGATGAAAGGAAACCCCCCTCGTAAAAGTGCATTTTTAAGCTCTCATTTTATTAAACAACCGAGCCTCCATTAGCATCACGGAATTTATTTTGTGGTGAGCCGCTGTGGGAAATTTCCAGCCTGCAGATGTAATTACATTTAATATGTCACCTTGTACCTTGCTGGAGAAATTTCTTGAGTACATATTCCGGTCTCATTATTTTTGTGGCTTCGTGATTTCCTACTGCTCAGGTGGGTGAAAGCTGCATTATTATCACACAAACCGCCACCCACATCCCTAACTTCAAACATGCGGCAGCTTTTGATTAAGAAAATGACTTGATAGAACATTTTCTTGCTCACCAGTAATAGACGGCATAATGTACTGTTCTCAAGAGTTGATTAAGTGAATTATATTTGACCTATTGGCATATGTGACTCAATCAGTACTCCATAATTTTCACCACACGCTGCATCATTATTGTCCGTATGTCTGAGAAAATGGTGCCTCCGTGGTCATACTTGCCCCCTCCCCCCTGCGCTTCTTTAACATTACTAGTTGTAATTGGCATCTGTGGTATACAGGTAGATATGCCACGTTTAGAAAGATAATGAGCTACGGTATTGGTAGGATATGTATTGCTAGAGCTGTTTGTTTTACTGCACCGCTGCAGAACGTGTGTGCCTCAGTGGCTGAGAGTTTGTGAATAATCACATTAAATAACATTAGTCATAACATTATTAGTCAGTGTCTGCAAGATGTTTTGATGGCAAATAAAAAAATGATTTAAAAAAATGTTTTTACAATTCATTTTATTACTTAAAATGCCATGACCTGGACCTCATTGAAGAAAAAAAAAAAAATCCTGGAATTTTGAACCATTGTCTATTTAATTTGGCTTTGTTGACAAGAATTTCCCCAAAAAAGACTCTTTCATGTCAAAGTGAACACAGGTTTCTTCAGCTGAGTTGGGAGAGACGATGCATATACCAAGTTTTTCACTAGTCAAAGCTTTATTGGAGAGTGGCAAAGAGGAAGTCGCTGTTGAAAACCGCTCATTTTAAATCTTGACGAGGGTTCACCTGAAGACACGTGACCGACTGGAAGTCAACTGGAAGAAGATTCTTTGGTGTGACTAAACCAAAATTGAGCTCTTTAGCCATCAGACTGCACATTATATTTGGCGGAAACAAAGCACTGCACATCATCACAAAACCACCAACTCCACTGTGAAGCCTGGTGGTGAATACTGGCTTGCAACTCCTTCAAGGGAGTCACAGGTGTCTTGGTGGCCTCTCTCGCTAGTGTCTTTCGTGCATGTTTGCTCATTTTTTGACAACACTGTATTTGAGGCACATTGACATGTGCCATATTCATTTATTTTCTTCAGGATGGACTTCACTGTACTCCAAATTATATTCAGTGACTTGGAAATGACTGAGTTCTTGACTGAGTTATATGACCTATAGTTTTCAATGACCTTTTCACAAAGCTGTGGTTTGCAGACTTTGACATCATGACTACATGAACTCTAGTCAGACTTGAGTCAATTTAACGATACCTCTTTATTTTTTATATATTTTTTGCAACTGAACTGGGACTTCAACTCCGCTGACTTTCAACTTTAGTTTGGCTTGGGGTCATTTTTTTTCCTCTGTTTTCCTAAATAGCAGTGAATAAATAATGGATAAAATGAATAAACCAGATAAAGTGCCTCTTTCAGTGCATTCAGATGTTCACTTAAGCAGATTGGGAATTTTTGTCTTTTGTCTCTCTATATGTCACACTTCTCTGATGGCAGATCATTTTACCTGTAAATAGCAGTGGTAGGAAATAGACCCAGTGAAACTAATTAAGTGAGCCTGTTTCTGCCAGTGCTCATGAAAATGGGGTACTAGGACTTAACTATAGTAATGTCTTAAATTTTCTGGGCACAAGCACTGGTGACTTTGAAAAACCAATATCTGTAGCCAGGAAAACACACACTGCTAGTGGAACAATGGTCTGAACAATGAAGCCAGAGACAGTCAAGACATGTTTTGCCTCAATGCCTCTCTCCTCTTTTCCCTGAGCTGGACACACAGACACAAGGAGAAAATCTTTAAACCACCCTACCTCAAACAATGGAGAAGCTTAAAAAAGTCAAGTATTTTGCTTTAGAAACACTATAGCAGTGCCAAGATATAGACATTCTTTCAAAAGTAGTGCATAAAACTACAAAAAACACCAATACATTCAAAAAAATGAAATAAAACCGACTGCTGTGTCTTGATGTGACAGGAACAGATGACACAAAACAGCTCCCCAAAACTTATCAAATTCACCATTTCCAAAAACATCTAAATAACATCCACAAAGACTGTGATCTTCACATCGTCACCAGATGGCTGAAAAACCTGTGACTATTAAAACATCACCCTGAGGTATTTTACGATAGAATAACCACCTCCGCAATCTGCAGGTGTCTCTGCACCTGTTGGTGCTTTAGTGTGGCTAGTAGCATGTGTGATTAAAAAAGAGAGAGAGAGAGAGAGAGAGGGAGAATCAGCAAATCTTTTGAATATGTATATTTTTTCATGCTAATATAATTTTTTTTAATGAATGCCATTTATTCAGGGTTAGCTCTATTATTCGAGGTTCCAGATAAAACATAATTTACATCATTATAAATAATATCTGTGGATCAGCACCTCCAATATTGGGATCAATTAGCTTGCAAGAAATTATGTGTTGGATAATGAGCCTTTAATATTGTTAGTTGTTCGTCTCGTTTTCTGGTCAACAATTATGCTGCCACTCAGTGCTGTGGCAACAAAAAACACAGTTTTCAAGGTAAGTTTTCAGCTGAGTTTGAAATATTTTGCGACAAATGCTGACATTTGCATTGATTTAGTGAGGGATTCAAAAGTAAGAACAGTATGAAGGTAGACCGGAATGACTTGAACAGTGAGTATTCAAAGCTTTGAAGGTTGGCTGTAGTCTGTTGGTGTCGCAGACTGATATGTTTTAGGGGCATTAAGGGATATGAAATACTGGGTGATTTATTTTTTGGGGGGGGAATTGTAGGATTTGCTGTGTAGTTTGAGTGTTTAAAGTTTATAAACTTGACTACTCTGTGTATGCCAATAGCTGCCACAGCCAAACATCTTTTGAGATTAGTCCTTGTATCTTATGTTGTATATTTGCTTTCCAAGCAAAGAATGGGCACGTTTTGACCTTAAGTAACGTTATGGTTTAAACGACAGATAAAAGCAGTATCATCACAGCAACAGGGCAGAAGAAATTACCTTGTTAGCAATTCACTGTTAACAAAACAAAAATTCTGGTAGTTGGATCAACAACGGCAAAAATGGACAATAACCATCTCATAATGTTTAATGTGAAAATATTTTTAGATGTAAAAACAAGCAAATTATCTTTAATGATGATAGTAATATATAGTGAGAGAGCGTGATGACATTTTTACAAGATTACCAACGCTTGTCATTGTTATACGTTGACGAAAACACATTCATTCAACATTTTTATCGTGAACACTTCAGTAATTAAGCAAGATGTCTCGTTTTCAAACAAATGTATGTAAAACTAGAGAACCAATATTTTTTCTATGTACTCACTGATTGTATTTAATTTTGCAAACACACACACACACACACACATATATATATATATATATATAGAGAGAGAGAGAGAGAGACAGTATTAAACCTGTAATTTAAGTTTCATCCATGAAAAAAATGAAGTTTATTTTTATAATTTCAATATTATTTGTGTATTTTCTAAAAAAAATATAGATATATAATAAAATCAAAAAGTTCAGTAAAGCTACAGATATGATTCTCGGTGTGGTCTTGTTTCTTAACAGAACTGAACATTAACCTACCACTTGCAGCATTTCGGTGAGTTTCTTTGCTTGCTGTTTCAAAGCGCATACATGGCACACGGTCTTAGTCTTGTCATTGCACAGTTTAAATTTCTCCCACACAGCTGAGGTCTTTGGCATTTTGTCTTCCCTTTAACTGCCAGGGTGAATTGATGCGTGGCATTCACTGCTACTGAGAGGGATGCAAGCTGAGCTGTCTGTATCTCTGCTTTAAACAGTGCAATTAGAAAGTGTAAATATAGCACAAGAATTTGCTAACAAAAATTTGTCGTCAGTTTGCCTTTATTAAAACGTGCTTTTAGCAAGAAATGAAAACAAGCAAACAAAAAGGACATTTTGAAGTGAAAACCGAATATTTATGCAACAAATCATTGTCCCAATCATCATATATTAGGTACAGTCTTGAATTGTTATAGTCATGCAAATGTAAAGAAACACACATTTTAAAATGCTTTTAAAAATGCTATGTTAATGCATGAGAATTGCTACTCTGTTTAAATTTTCTAACGGCAATCAGCGGGGGAGTAGTGAATAATGATCTAGTCTGAAACTTTCTGGTCTTGTCTCAGGACTTGATTTGGGATTTTATAGTCAAAATTAAACTTATTTGTGACTTGGACAATGACTTTGGCATTGGAGGTACAACAGCATAATGGACAACAAGCCCCACACATATGAATGGATGTAATCTTTTTGTATAATTCTTGTATAGTTTAAAATGGTAATGAATTAGTGATTTTTTTTTTTTTTTTTGCTAATTCAAAAAAAACTACTACTAGAAAATCAGTGAGGCTTAAATGCGTGTTCCTGTAGCGGCTGGTTTTGATGCAGTGCTGCACTATTTTAATCTCCTTCCAGGGACAAAGCATTTACATGCATGGCATCACACAGCATTAAAGCACATAACGTGGTTCGAGGTGTGATATTTCCTGACATTTTCCTTTTGTGATTATCACAACTTTAAACATGCAACTAGAAATAAACGGAATAAAGGAAAGATAAATGTAACTTAATTAACCCACAGGCAGCGATGGCTTCTGCAGACCCACACTTCGTTTTGCTTTTCGTAGCCTTTGAGTCTCTAGAAATCGTGACTGATTGTATCCAAAACTATGTTACAGCTCTTGGATTATCCTTAGGAGTACCCTTAGCACAATAGCAATGCAATAACGTACTATCACATATTCTATACTTAACCACAGAATACATCTGTTAATCTGCGTAAGCATCAGAGTCGATTAGATTGCATTAGATGTTGCTTCTGGATTTGGCTGCTGAAATCAGGAAGTAAAAATGCTTTATCTCAGAAAAACACAAAATCTGACTGTCACAGAGTTTGGGTAAAATTTTGGAAAACCTGCAAAATGAATTGAAACCTGATTTTGTTGTCGGGGGAAAAAGGAGTATCCCTGTTAACATTGACGGCATCTGAAGAAAAATAAGACTTTTTATATCATATCTGTGATGTGGTAAACCTGCAACAGCTCATTTAATGTGTGAATGAATATATGATACTAATACTGTGCATTATAGCAAAAGTATTCTCTTTTCGGCATACAAAAGGATTGCTTAATGTTCGTTTCCAGAGGCCATCAAGTTAAAGAGGTTCGAATGAGGGTTTCATAAGAGAGTGGTAATCATCCGAGACCAAACCACCGGATTACCTCCTGTTGAAATGCCATTTGTGGAGTGGATGGGTGCCCAGGTCTTCGCCCTGTGAGAATCCTTCTTCGGCATGCATTGCTGATCACATTTACAAATTAAAGAGAAAAGTGCCCACAAGGTTATGTTCTCTGGATGTCTGAGAAATGTCTAAGTCCTATTTGACGGAAAAAGGCTTCAAATGGGAGCGCAATTAGAACGGAATCTGTTGCAGGTTTAAATATTTTCCATGTTCATAATAATGGATAATTGGAGGTGATTGTTCTGAACTGGATGTTGATGATCCACATAAGTGCCACCTTCACACATGTACACGCAATGTAAGGGAAAGTGATAAACAGTAAATCTCTGGTTCCATATTTCTGCTGCTGCTGCTGCATACAGTTTACACAGAACAACAATGTCAGATACATCCCCAGGCTGTGCAAGCTATATTCCCATTAGAGTCTTGTTTTTTTTTTTTTTTTATCTATCCAATGTGAGATAAGTTTCAAACAGAACTGACAGCGAGACTGGTGTGGAAGTAAATGAGACTTGATAAGTTTGGCGGGTGAACTGTGATCTTCAATATCTTGCCAAGCGGAGAGTTTAATATAACTGAAAGTTTTCCAGGAATCTGTGAAAAAAACATTTTACACCCAATTTCAAAACTTTCAAGACAATAAACATCAGAGGTTAGAAAAAGTCACCTTTTCGATCCACAAAGTACAAAGGACACTGCTCTGTTTATACATATGTCCTGTATCACAAATTTACCAGACTGCTGCTGATGCAATAGATTCACTGTTTAGCTCAATCTGTTCCTAAACAGCATCAGCCTGTTCAGGAAGCAGGACATGGATGAACTATATATTTGTAATTTAATTTGCAATTCTTGTTATGAAACTGCTGATTTCCACTGCTTATGATACACTTACTGGTAGTTTTGGTGTCAGGGAATACTTCCTTCAATCTATTCTAATGGGACAGTTATGGAAGTAGACCAAAGAGAAGAATAACCATAAAGTGAGCTTACTTGGACTTTACAAACCTTAAAAAGAAAATCTTGCTTCTGGCACAAACGCACTGTAGGCAAGAAATACAATCAATAAAACTTCCAATTGAGCGGTCTTTTATCACAAAAGCATGTGTGTATACTTTGAGCTTCGTGACTTGAATGGTTTCTTCAGGCCTCGGTGATTGAATGATTGCTGTGTTTAAGCCCAACAGCAACGGAATTTTGAGTTTGTCTGTGCTAAATTTAATGAGTTTTCTAGTGGTAGGCAACAGATATTAACACCTCCTTTTTAAAATTCACAGTACACATCCTAAATTTATGCATGGAATTTGAAGAATAATGCGGTTCATATCTAGTATATAACACCGTCAATCCTAAAGGCAAATGTCTGTGTTGGTGTTGAGTACAGTAGTTATGAGAAGCTTAATGTGGAGCTTTTAAACAACCACGGAAAAAGAAAAGGCCTTTGAAACGTTGTCAAAAATATAATGTTGAACTATAAATGAGCTTGTGAGCACATTATGACCAGACTGAATTGAATGGTCGTGACTCACTTGTTCAACGTAAAGTTCACAAACATGTTCTGTCATTGGATATTTGAAGTGGAGGATGAGTTCTGATTGTGCTTCACTGACCGGCAGACAAATGCCCCCATCTGCGGGTCAGGTGAAGACATCCTTGAAAATAAATCGGGAAAAATGATATACTGCTGTCAGTCAGCGAGAGCACTTCAGAAGCACCAGGGGAATGTGTTTCGTGGCCCCCCCTGTCACTTAGCGTGGATGCTTCCTCTACAGCCCATTTACCTCTCATCCTGTGATGGCTTTGAATGCAGACATGGTTTCCGCAGCATCAGGTGCTTTGGTTGATTCTGCTAAAGCTTGATGCTGAATCATATTTGTGCTCTCAAACTTAATTCTGTTTATCTTGACTCTGGTAGCAACATATCTGATCCTCTTAAATTGTTATGTGGACAACATATCACACCATCAAATTAGATTCAGTGGTTCCATATTAGTGCCAAAGATCAGGACTCCTCAGGGAGTGCCAGGGGAAACTAGTCATATTTAATCCTTTGGAACTTGGGCAGATATATCTGATGGGCAGCAAACCACTGTTAAGGTTGGGTCTACAGTTTGTATAAACTTCCTGAGGATGGGGTATGTGGCTGTACTAAAGACGGATGGCTTCTAGGCTGGCCTACAGTTGTTGACTTGGATGAGCCATGGATATTAGCAGTCTCTTCTTCATTAGCATCCACTCTGGTATTTGGTCATCTTAAAAAAAAAAAAAAAAAAAACAGTCTAAAACTTTTTAGGCTTTTACATTTCCTCTTTGGCATCCCAGAATGTTGCAAAGTGTCTGTGTTACTGTCTAGCTCAGGGGTGTCAAACTCCGTTCCTGGAGGGCCACTATCCTGCATGTTTTAGATGTTTCCCTCTTCCAACACACCTGATTCAAATGATCAGCTTATCATCAAGCTCAGCAGAAGCCTGATAACGAGCCTGATCATTTGAATCAGGTGTGTTGGAAGAGGGAAACATCTAAAACATGCAGGATAATGGCCCTCCAGGAACGGAGTTTGACACCCCTGGTTTAGCTAATGTAGTAGGAACATTGTGTTCAGGTAAAGTTAATATTTCCTGATAACTATTGAACACACCACAAAAGAACTGGGTCAACTCCTCCCATAGCCAAGTCCATCACTGAGAGTATTAAAAGCACCAGGGTGGGCTCATGGTCTCTTCCCTTTGACTATGATCCAGATGATGTAATGTAATCAGGACTGTTTCAAAATTATTAACTGTTTTTAAAGATTTGTAAATTTGGTGCATTTGTTTGAAAGCCTGCTGCCTACCTCATTGTGTTGGTGTCTGTTGGGCTCAGGACTGCAATGCAAAAGTTTGTCTGACTTTGGGTAATGTGGATGCTGCTGACCCCCTTAGCTCTTATCAGATGCACCATTATGTCAAGGCATGGATTATTATAGCCAGAAGTAAAAAGGATAGGATGAATAACTGAGAAATGATCACTACATGTCATAGACCTGTTATTAATGTGTAATGTGTTTTTGTTTCGTATTGTGGGTTTTCATTTTGCCTTAGATTTGCTTTGTTAGCCGTTGTCTTGTATTTCAGATTGATCCAGCTGGCAGTTTGGTGATTATGCTTAGTTTTTTAATTTTTATTACGTCAGTCATTGTGATTTATCCCCTTCTAGTGGAGCTGGTTGCCAGCTGGTGGTGAAAGCTCAGCACCAGTGTGACACTGGGGTGCAATATTGTAGACCTGTTTGCAATGGTTGCTAATTGCTGTGAATTCACCAGTGGTTGTAAGTTGTGGCACTCCTGAAACACTCTTAAGTAACTGCCTACCTCATCACTGCTGGCCCATTTCCCCCCTCCTTTGCTATTTTTTTTTATTGTGGTTTTCTTTAAATGAAATATTTTGTTAATTAAACTTGGACATGTTGTAAGAAAGATTAATTTTATTTTGGGAGCCACATCACAGTAACTGCAGTTTAAAAGCATATTATAAATACATGACAAAATAGGATCCTAGATGCTGAGACGTGGTGGACGGTCAGTTTGTCAGGTGGAAGCTTTAATCTATTGATATTTTTAAACCAACAGTCTTTAAGAGGGAATCAAATGTTTGCCTGTTAGAAAATGTCATGAGTTTAAATTGGATGTTTTGTTGTTTTTTTTACATGGCAGTAATAGTTTAATAAAAAGCTTTTGTTGTGTTTCACATACGAGGTGTTCAACAGTATGAGTGTAATACAACGCAAAGTTATTTCCTGTCTCCGTCACTACAAATAAAGTTGATTTAAAGTAATTGAATAATCGCTGCTGATTATGTTCTTGAATTACTCACAGGTGATTGGAGACAATAGTGTCAGCCCACCACTTCATCCTGTTTTTGGCTGTTGTTGTTTCAGGGCTGGTTTTAATTTAGTTCACTCACCTGATGTGTCTCCTGTGGTTTCCTCAACAATTAGTAAAGCCGCTTTGGCTCAATTTTCCAGTAAACCAGCACTGACAAATATTGACTGAAAAATCAATAATGATGATTGTTTGTGGTTCCTCCTAAGCTTTTCTCCATGAGATCCTTTCATTTGCTTTACTTTTTTGTGTTTGGACAACAAATACTTTACTAGGAGAAGCGCTCTGAAACTGCAACACAATTTTGACATCTCCCAGAACTTATGGGGACGCTTTCTGACTTTTTCTATCTGAAAAATAAAACTGCATTAAAGTTAAGAATTAACATTTGGCTTTTGTTTAAACTCAAAACTTGTCAAAATTAACAGAAATGGTATCTGTGCCTGAATCGCTTTCAGGCTGGGCCTCTTATTTTATACTTCAGGCAGCCTGTGAGTGTAATGTATATGTATTTATTGACTGTTCCTTCAATTCATAGCAATCATTTTTTCCCATCCCTGTGTACCTTGTTTAGATAGAGGTTGACTAGCAATATAAATGTGTAAAATAGCAATTGATATTTTTAGTTTTATTTTATTTATATTATTTTGATATTTTTAGTTTGCAAAGACAATTGCAAATGTAATCAAGGTGGTCAGAGTATTGGTGGGTCACTCAAACTTTGTACATCCTGTGAATATGATTGAAGAAAGGGGACTAAAAACCCTGCTATATGTGGGGTACAGATATAGAATAACTAAATAGCCATAGTCTTAAACTCAGGCAAACTTCAGCCTGAGTTAGGGACAGCTGCATTAGAAAGGCAAGAAGAGCATGTAACAAAGTTGACACAAGGACCCAACTCTGTGTTCTTAGACGAGTTCACTAATCTGCTGTGACAATGCAATTCACATCCTTTGGCGCAGCAATTCTGACTTGAGATGTCAACATCCACATTGCTAATCCTGTTGTTCCAGAGCAAATGAATTAATTAGTTGACTAAGCTCTTTTGATCTCAGCCAGTGCGTCTGATCCTACGCATAAACATATACACTAGACTTGTTCATCTCCATCAGGTTCTGACTATGGCCATGTTTGCTTTGAGAAAACACCCCCCCCCTGACAATAAAAATCTGGGTGACGTGCCATGCATTCAATGGGTCAGTTTTGTTGACAAGAAGGGCATCGGAGGTAATTGTTGGCAACAGATGTACTGATATGTTTTGAGCTTCGGGGAGTTGAAAAGGACAGAAAACATAATGCAATATCTTGCACTGCAAAATCATAGATAAGGGACATTTCTAAAAACATCAATGTTCAACAGCCATACAGAAAGGAAATCCATTGTAGAATGGAAATAGAAGGCCTGGTGTCCGCCCACATTAGTCCAGAATAAAATCCCTCCTCAAGACATTTGAAATGGCAAACATTTTCTCAACTGGCAGCCCCAGTGCCTCTGATGACGCAAAGATAGGAATGAATTTCCCTTTTTTTGAACCGAACTATATTGATAGAACCTGGTTGTGCAGAATGATGTACAGTACCAGTAAATTGTTTAGACACCTGCTTATTTAAAGTTTTTTTCCCCCTATTTTCTGCATTGCAGAAAAATACTGAATAAATCAACTGTGAAAAGGAAATACATGGTAAACAAAAAAAGTGCTAAAGCAAAATGTGTCTGCTTAGAAGAATCTAAAACATTTTTGCACACTCTTGACATTCTCCCAGACCATCTCAATTCTCAGTATGTCCAGACATTTGACTGGTACAAAGTTTGACCTTATAAAGGCCAATCTGCATAGAAAGTATTTCAGAAACATTTTTCACATCCGTCACTTGCCTGTCTGCCAGAACTGATAGAATTCTATTTTTCCCAAGGTATTGGTGCACATTCACTCTCAGACTTGCGTCACCCGGGACCCCCTGGACCTTCTAATCTATTTTTCCCCCTCCTGCACACTTAGTGAGGCCCACTAGGCAGCAGTTTGAGGCACACAAATATCGGATTTATATGTAATGGGAACTTTCTAATGGTGTCTGTAAAGATTCATCAGTCTACTGGTGTCACCGTGAGCGTTCTGGCTTTATTGATTGAATTTGCCCACTACATTGGGCATAGCAAATCAATCAAGTCAATGAATCCTTACACAAGCACATTACTGATATGTTCCTGCTGAGCTTACATGAAAACTACCTTCATCCTGTAAATATCTGCTGTTAATCAGCCCGGTGACAGTTTGTCTGTCGGCTCCTTTGCGCTGCAGACAAACAGCTGATTCTGAGGACGGAGAATGCCGGATGAAGGTCGTCAGTGCGGACTAAACCGATCAAGTGCTTCAGCAGTGCTCACGTGTACTACTCACATTTTGACTTTAATATAGATCCAAAGACTGTTTCCACATCCCTCTGCTCAGGGCTGGGGAGGCTAGTTTAAAGAAATATCAGGAAACAGTTACTAAAAACCTGTTTAAAAAGATGTACTTTGTAACCTAATTCAAATAATATTGTATTACTCAGTTTGATGTGTAAGAGGTCCCCGGTTCAAATCCCACATGAGCCCCACTTATCATAAACTGGGCTACACAGCTGTGACAAAAAAAAGAGAGATACACACAACAAAGCTAACTGACGAATTATTTATTTGATAAACCTAATGGAATTTAAACGAACAGATGTGTGGAGTCAGTAGGATCAACAGTGTGAGTGCATGCATGGAAAACAAGGTGAGTGCTGTAGTGCTGAACAACCATCAGCAAACAGCATAAGATGAGTATCTCAGTGAGAAAAGAATCGATATCTGAGCTCACAAAGACGGTTTGAAAAGGAGAGCTGGCACATCGGGACCAAGTGTTGTCAGTGAATCTCTGGACCATCCATCCTTTCCTATCATCTGCAAAGAGAGCCATATCAAAAACGTGACATGCATATAGACAATAATTAAGTAGCTTAACTTGATTACTTTTACTTACTTTTTGGTTCCCTCAGTACTCAATGCAAGAGTAAAGAAATATCAATAAGACGAGTTTTACTTGTATTCTATAGCATGGGCGTATCAGCATGACAACGTAATGCTGTCGTTTGAAGTGAAAGTCTGGAAAAAATGGTCGGTGGAGTAACTGTACGGATGGATAAATATGAGGTGTGTGTGTGTGTGTATATCACACTTGTATATCAACACTCATTTTCATTTGTAATCTCATGAAGACTTCACCCAATGTAAGATCGATAAGCTTTTTTTAATTTGACATTTCTTTGTCCAGTGTTGGGGTGTTGAACAGAACCTGAAACGGGTGTCTCATGACAAAAGCATGAGATTTGACAGCAGCAGGCATTTTAGTCTTTATTATTCACTGTATTTTAACATTTTTATCCTGCTCTCAGCCTCACTTTTACTAAATGTATTGCATCCTTTTTATGTAATGGTGCTCTGTGTATTCCATTATGCCGCATTAGTTCATCAGCTAATTTCGTATGTAACTGGATGAACTAAAATTAGCAAAAGTAACTTTCCTCATTCATTAACGGGTGTTAAGTAGCAAAGAGAATTTTCATCTTTACACCTCGAATAATGGGTGCAGGAACCTGTTGTGGCAGACTACAGTGTAGCTTTTGAAAATTACAGATGCTGAGAGCAAAACACTTTACAATGTTTGACTTGGTGGTCAAGCATGCTGAATTTGAATTAATTGTATATATTTTGATGCACTCGATTGATTGTTTATTATTTGTTAAGGGAGTAACTTTGAAGAAAATGGCAGCAAGGAAATGCTGGGCTTGAATGAATCGTTCAGTGAACTCTTAGGCTGCAGGTAGACACGAAGCACTGAGTCAGCCATAATTAAACAGCTGCTGCTACAGTAATCTGCTTAGTGGGTTTTAAACGGATGTAGAAAATAGCAGCATGATTTAAATTTATTGTATCACTACAGGACAAATAAAAATAAAAATAGGGTGCAAGAAAATATATTTTAATACATCTCTACTGTGAAACTCTACTGCTGTTGATAGACGGTTACACTGTGATCAGTCTGTTGAACTAAATTTTAAGAAGCACCCAGTTATTTACTGCGAATACAGTAACTCAAAGGGAAAAAAAAATCTGATCCGCTGCATACGAAGAAAGACTTAAGAGTCAGCAAAGACTTATCAAGATAGGTACTGAAGAGAAATTGCTCCACACATTTCTGGTTGTAGCTGGCGCATGTAATTATGTTGCTGCAGCAGAATCTGAGGTTGTCGTAATCTCTGAAGCAAATAAACAGGTTGAGAGCTAAAAAAAAAAAATGCATTTCAATTTCTGATTTTTATAATTAAACATTTTTTAAACAGAAACTAAAAGAAAATAGAGAATACTTTGTAATAACAACCATAAGAATACAATTACAACTACTCTCTTCTTCATCTAGTATCACTTCTTCCTTTTTCTTCTCCATCTCCTTATTTCTTCTTCTTCATCATCTTCTTCCTTCCTTCTTCCTTCCTTCCATTTTTTTATTCTCTTCCTCCTCTTCAACTACAGCTACTATTAACATTTTTGATACTACTACTGTTACTACTACTATTACTGTTCTAATAATAATAAATATATTCATTTAAAGATAGTTCCAGGATTTCGTAAGAGCTTGGAGAGTATTCATTGAAATGATATTCCGTTTTCTCTGCATTTTTGAGACACTTTTGTTACCACCCTTCTGGTGATACCAGATATAATTTCCAGTTCATAAATAACTGATATTCTACTGCTGTAGGACCTTTTAATGTTTTATACTTTACATAGATACGTGGTTCATTCATAGTATTCTCTGTGAGGTATGTGTAAAGAAGAAAAAACAGGATTCATGGTGAGAAATAACCACAGAGGAATACAGCCGAGTATATTGTTCTTCATTCGTTGTCATTCTTCAGCATAAAAGCAAACAGTTCCTCCTTGGTGGTGGACAGGACAGAGGTGCCTGTCAAAGCTCAGTAATGTAAAGAATAAATGCCGAGGGATGCAAGGAGTGTTCAGGCAGTGACGCATTCTGTGATTAACTGCCGTTGGACTGTGAAACCTTGGAGGGCCTTACAGAGCAAGCATACCTGAGAGAGAGGGTAACAATCTGTCTAACAAACCCACAGTCAGCCAGATAATAAGGCATGAATGGATGAAAGTCCTGTTTAACCTCTTATCAGGAGGGACCGAGAGATGGCAAGGGGCAACAGTTTATATCTTTTAATCATTTCCGGTGCAGAGGCGAGAGCCAAGGCAGAGATATGTGATCAGTGGTATTTGTTTGCCTTCTTGCCTGTCTGTCAACAGGATTATGTAAAAACTGCCGAGCCGAATTTTGTACAACTTTCAGTTTCCTGTTCAGTTTTGGTGCTTTTATTAGAATTGCGGGGTAGGGTATTGGCCTTGGCAGAAGATGATAGTCTTAACTCGAGTAACCTTACTTTAGGGTTGGACTGCTGAGCCCAGCATTGTAATAAAAGAGAGAAGCAGCAGTCCTCAGGCTGTTTTGGTGAGTTGGTCCTCATTTCTGAATACACTATGTAATCCTCTCTCACGGGTGCATAGGTTCTTTTTGTGTCCCCCCCCCCCAAACTTGAAAACTACGTTACGCAACAATAACATGTACATTATTGTGACATCTGGAGCACAATGTTGATGACCTGAAATGCCGATTGCAGACAAACTTTGTGCTCAGCATTTATTTAGAGCAGAACAAAAATAATGCAGCCACTTCACTGCTTTGATGGGATCGTTGGGAGCAGATGTGAGACCTAAATAATTCATGTTCACTAACTAATCTTGTGAATACTGGGCTTCAAATAATGAAAAAGGCTAAATGACTCACAGCAGGGACATTTCTTTATAATGAGGCAAACAAATCCTAATTCTTTTTTTAGTATTGTACTGTTATACTGTCATACATATTAACGTTTGTAACAGCAATATGGTTTTCCTTTTCATTAAATGTGGGTCATATAATCCTATTTGTGATGACAAGTAGGCTGTTTCAGACATGAAGGAGAACCCTTACACACTGTGTTAATCAATCTGGTAATAAACCATTCATATTAAATTAAATGTATACCGAGATACAGTATGTCCTGTTAGCTTTGTCCATGTAGTACACTAAACCTATGGACACAGACATACACATATTATGTTAAATAAGCTTACAACTAATTGAGCCTTGCATGAACTTGTGGCATATTAGCTATCTCATGTTAAAGGTAGGGCTGCACAGTGCTGTAGTGGTTAGCACTTTCGCCTTGCAGCAAGAAGATCCCTGGTTCGAGTCTCTGCCTGAGCCCGGGATCTTTCTGCATGGAGTTTGCATGTTCTCCCTGTGCATGCGTGGGTTTTCTCCGGGTACTCCGGCTTCCTCCTACAGTCCAAAAATATGCTGAGGTTAGTTGGTTATTCTAAATTGCCCGTAGGTGTGAATGTGAGTGTGATTGTTTGTCTGTATATGTAGCCCTGCAACAGACTGTTGACCTGTCCAGGGTGTCCCCTGCCTTCGCCCGAGTCAGCTGGGATAGGCTCCGCCCCCCGGTGACCCAAGTGAGGATAAAGCGGTGTATAGAGAATGGATGGATGGATGTTAAAGGTATATTATGCAAGTTGTAGCTCCCGTTCAGTCAATCACCAACACAAGGCGTTCTTATGGTACAGGCATTTAATTTCACCTCTCATGGCGTGAAATAATGTCGTAAGAACTAAACAAACATAAATTAAACTGAGGTTACACAGAGTATGCTTACAAATACAAAAATAAAATGAAAAATATACACAGACACATACCTCATTGGCCGCATTAACCAAACGGAATTAAAAGAAAAGAAACTTCAGTCTTCATACTTATCGTAAACCTCTTATACACCGATCATTCACGTCTGCTTCGATCATAATGTCCGTCAATTCAAATGAACCTGACGCTACTGCAACAAAAGAACATTAGTTCCGCCTGATACACGTACACATTTGTTCCCATGCTTCTCAATCGGGACATGGAAAAGAACAAAATTCTCTTATTTGTACTGCAAATTATTGTAGCTCCAATTCAAAATTACATTAACACAACATGAAGAATCAATATGAACTTAAAACTACATAGGTTGTGCCGATGGCAGCTACACAAGTTTTGAACATAAATTTAGCTGTATTAAAGCTGCAAACAATGTTTTACCGTTTGACAATATAGTGGAGTGATGGTGTCCTTCACAGAGAATGAAGTCACGCTCATTCTATTGGTGTTACGCCGTCTCTGTTCTGTGTTTTGGCAACTGGTCCAGCTACCCGTACATGTTGGTGCATGTGAGTCCCTCCCTTTGAAACTGTTCGACCTTTGCTTTTCAAAGAGTGCCTCACACTGCCTTGTTAAAGCAGTACTCCAAAAGCCAAATAGTTTAAAAATTAATTTCTATACGTATGTTTTTGAGCTAATTTATGTGCATTTTTCTTTTCATTTCAGCTGAGAGAGTCATTGCTGATGTTTTGAGGCTGTCCTCTGCTTCTCCTTCCCTGCTATGTTTGCTATATTCCATTCCACTTCACCTTTCTCTACTTTGCTGCGCTCGGAGGAGAATAATGTTAAATAAGTTGACAACAGCACATTACGGCCCTTCAGTTTATTTTATAGTGCTAGCATAGACAAGTGGTTGTGACTGTTGGGTACAAAGCCTTTCTATGTAACTGAAACTTGAGGGGACGGGGACATGTGGCCAGCACATCTGTTTGTTTTGGTCTGAGCTACTGGTGCTCCAGCAAAATCCAGTAGCTCTGAATGTTGCATAAAGAAGCTTTAAGCTGTGACTGGTGTCTGCTAACAAGATGTACTTTGAATGCCTTGCAAATATTTTATGTCAAGTAAAAACTTAAATACCCTACATTCATAATTCATGTTTGGCTTAATCCAACACATAAATTAACTATCAGTCTGTCTTTTACATTATTATGTCAACATAGTAGATGTTGACATAATAATAAATGAAACTCACGCAAAGGTTTTGGTCTATTTACCAGTGAATGATCAAATACTGTGAAAAGACATCAAATAGCCCATTGTGGCACTGAATGAGTAGGCTACAAAAGACAGATCTGACAACTTGTTTGTGTTGATCAAAGTGGTACATTGTTGGGCTCATTTTAGATGCTCATTAAGTAGACAATGTGGCCATTCCTACACTAGCGTTCAAAAGTTTGCGGTCACTCAGGCAGTTTCATGTTTTCCATGAAAACTCAGACTTTTATTCATGTGCTAACATCACTGCACAAGGGTTTTCTAATCATCAGTTAGTCTTTCAACACCATTAGCTAACACAATGTAGCATCAGAGCACAGGAGTGATGGTTGCTGGAAATGTTCCTCTGTACCCCTATGTAGATTTTTAATTAAAAATCAGTCATTTCCAGCTAGAATAGTCATTTAACACATCGACACTGGATTTCTGATTTATTCAATGTTATTTTTGTGGTTTTCTTTCAAAAATAAGGACATTTCTAAGTGACCCCAAACATTTGAATGGTAGTATATATGTTCTATATTTTCCAAAATGGATCAAAAAATATGTGCACAATACATGCGTTGCCTCTAAACCCAATCTTAGATGATGTGATAAAAACTTAAGGTGAATAATTATTAACTTTTTGTGCAATGTAATGTTTATGTGGGTGTCACGTAAGTCATATGTATAAGAATTTAGATCACATATTATAAAATCTGGTTACTTTTTAGCTTTACTGCTATTTGCGCTTGCTAACCTATTGTTTTTCCAAAACCTGACTCTTGTAAGTAACATATGAGAGAAAGCAATTTTTCAATGCAAATATGGGTATCAGTTCTGGTGTTGGTTTGAAACTGTGATATACTGGAGCACAGTAGTAGTGGTTAGCACTTTCGCCTTACAACAAGAAGGTCCTCAATTCGCATCCAGAGATCTTTCTGCATGGAGTTTGCATGTTCTCCCTGTGCACGCATGGGTTTTCTCCGGGTACTCCGGCTTCCTCCCACAGTCCAAAAATGCACAGAGGTTAATTGATTATTCTAAATTACCCGTAGGTGTGAGTGTGATTGTTTTTCTGTGTATGTAGCCCTGCGACAGACTGGGATCCTGTCCATGGTGTCCCCTGCCTTTGCCCCAAGTCAGCTGGGATAGGCTCCAGCCCCCCCCCCCCAATGAGGATTAAACGGTGTATAGAGAATGGATGGATGGAACACTGAGGCAACTAATTTTAGATGAATGGGTCTGGTTGCTAGGTTTAAAATTTTGAAAAGAAAATGAAATCTTAAGTGTCTGTCGAACACTTCATGCAGAGAATTTACCTTTGACTAATCAGAGAATGTTGTTTCATATTCTTGATTTTTGTGCATTGGTGCTATGTATTAGAAGATTAAGATATAATTGCATTTGCACATTTTGAATACTTAACGTATAATAACTAACATACTGCCATTGGTTTTAAAAAATTACACGTAGTACATTACAGCAGGTATTTGGAAGATAATAGGCTTCCATTGAAATGTGATATTCAATATCAAATCAACTGCAGGAAACCCTCCCATGTTTTTCTCTAAATAGGTAAATGTACAGGGACCTGGAGCAGATGGTTTATAGCTAAACAGAAATGTCACAGCATGAAAATACAACCATTTTATTGGGGCTGCCGAAATGATATCAAGGGAGACGAGAGCTGCATTGTTCACCCATACCAGAGGCATGGAAGTCCAGCGAGCCAGTTTTTCATCCTGTCTTGTGGCACTGAGCACCAGCAGGTTCATAATAGCTCTGCTTAATGAGGGCTATGATATACCTCCGCCACTTTATTGGCAGAACTTGGATTCTTTCCCTGTGCAGAAAACCATTATTCACTATAAAAGAAGCCCAGCTCCAAACAAGCCTAATGCACTGCATCTGTGAGGACTCTTGTCCTATACACTGCACAATGAAAAAATGAGGACTTGTAGTGTGAGATAATGGGCTAGGTGCCGGGTGACTCACTTGGCTCAGGGGAAGCACAAAGGGTGAATTTTGTGCTAAAGAGATAGCAACTCTTAAAAAACGGGAACTTGATTTGATCTGCCTGCTAAAGCTCTATTTTATCTTCAGCTGAACATGCATGGAAGGTGTTTTGGTACAAAAACAAAGCTCTTTCTGCTCTTATCACTTCCACTGGAGACTTACTTTAGTTAATATCAACGGTACGAATGATTATGGCACCAGAAAAATACAACCTTATACTTGGAGATGTTTTTTTATTTATTTATTTATTTTTCAAATTACAATTCATGTGATCTCATAACATACACTAACTGGAAAATAAACCAAATTTGCAACATGATGATCACTGTAGTTAGCTGTTTTTGTTGTTGTTGTTGTTGTTTTTGCCATTTTTCTTCTGACTGTGCAGATTTCTTTGCTCATGCATGCTTAGTCTTAGGTGGTGTGTATGTAATTTCTTGCAGTGCTGTCTTTAGCCCTATATGGGAATTCTCTTTTCTGCCATTGTGGGCTGTATTTAATTTTGCAACGTGGTGAGACATTTCATCTTCTCATCTTTCCTGGAGTTCACGGCCAAGACAGGCTTTGCAAACAAATGCTAATCCACCACCAGCTACACAATGCAGCCCAAAGCTTCCTGATCCCTCGTATATCCTTTTGAACAACAACAAATATATATATTTTTTTCTGCTGAGACCGAATAAGGCCTTCTGGAAGAGACCGAAATCCACTCTCTATTTATTCTCCACTTTCTTTTCTTAAAAAGTAGTTCAGCGCCAGTTAACATGTTGTCTCAGTGGAGGCAACAACAAGGCTTGTCTTACACTGACTCTTGCTTTTCTCATCTTGCACAAGCCCCCACATTTTTTGCGTTATTTAGTGTATATTTTATTTATTACCCTACACCGTTATATGACAGAATGAAGGGGATAAAAATAGCTGCTGAGTGAATATGATGATTTAGATTTAGTCTTTTATCGTATGAAATTCAGACAAACTTATTCGACATTGCATTTACTAAATCTAAATACATATCACATCCAAAACGCAGTCCAGTGAAACGAAATACAAATATTTTCAAGTATAGCTGATAAATGAATATGCTACTGAATGACATATGATAATTTCTATGACTGTGATGTGGTTTTAGAAGCTAGAATAACCAATGTGATTCACCAATACTCTAACAGAGATTGACTGTGAAGTTGAAATATGGAATTTTATTTGTGTTGTGGCACAGCTTTCACGTGGAACATTATTGACTTCACACTAATCAACACATTTACTACAGAGATAACAAAATCTTAAGCTACACAACCATTAAGTATGAATGGGACCACATATTCCAACCTCTTTAATGTGATTTGTATAAGGTTAATTAGCTCTTTCTGCTTAAGGTTCCAGGGGTAACATCCACAAACCCTTGTTATTGATTACACTGGTGGCTGTGACGTGAACTGCAGTCAGCATCCTTTTCCACTCATGAATGAGCAACCAGGGCATTACACATTACATATACAAGACGACTGTGATTGACTGTAATCAAGGTGATAAATGACGTACTTAAAGTTGAACCATTATTATAGCTTGACTGTAAACTACAGTTGCGAGTCTGGAGACAGGTCTGACTATGCAAGACTATAGTTTGACTGAAGTTTTCTCCCTGTTTCGACCCTCAAAGAAACAAATGTTCAGTCAATACAATCAATAGATTTATTTCGAACTTGGATCAAAGGAAAACAATACATACATATATGTACACATTTATACATATACAATAAAATAAAAATGTTTTGTACTACCAATAATCAATTTCAAATCCAGATTTTGTTTGAAAAGGGTGTAGGAAGAAGTAAAAACAACTTATCTAGTCCCACCCCTTATTCCTTATCAAAATGTATCACTAAATTCACCCTGAAACACTGTTCAGGTCATAGCCAGTCATTTAATTAACAACAAAAACAAAATGTTCTACTGATTTTGATCTTTTTGTGCCTTCAGGGAGGTTCTGTTAAAGTCTGTGTTGTATTGGAAACTGGTCGTGTCTTCATAATTCCATTTCTCAGCTAATAGTTGCTAGTTTTAGTATTTAAGATTTGTTCCATAATGGCACCTTATTTGTGCTGTTACGAAGATTTAGAGAAGCATCGAGGCAAAGTATTCAGCAGCATTTTTGCATAAATGTTGCATCTTTTTGATTTCCTTGGAAAATTCATCCCAAGTCCTTCACACAGAAGTCAGCCCAGGCTTTTATAGGCAACAGAGAAAGTGTGGGAGGGTTTATTAATGTTACATTACAATCTGTTCACATAGTGGCTATAAAACAGCAATTAATGGCTACATGTAAAATGTTTCAAATTCTTACACATTTTCGTGATGTATCGCTGCAAAAAAATAAGTCGAAATTCATTATGTAAAGGCCTTAAAAGAACTTTATTGAAAGCTTCAGATATATTTTAGCTCGTCATGTCACTGTAAAGTAAAGAACACGTTTCTATTTGAAAGGCTTGAGTGTCTCATTTCCTGTGTGGAGTAAGTTATCACGCCACAAGCAATAATTTCTCCTGCTTCTAATAACTGTTAAAAGGATTAGGTTGCAGCTTATCAGCATGAAATTGGAAGATGGAATCACATCTGTTTCTCAAGGTTTGCTTTTGTCGCTGTGTGTCATTTCAATGTACAGAGTTACCACACATTACTCTTTGGCAGATTGTGTGTCCTGCTGAGAAGCATCAGAATATTGCCACATTGTCCCTCCTGCTGCTGAAGCCTGTGGAGAAGGTTACTATTTTCAAATGCATCTAATAGATGCACTAAAAATAGTTCCTTTGTCAGTAAACAGTTTCTCCTTTGAAGAACACACTTGAAGACTCTTGAATGACACAAACTTGCTAATTCTACAGCGGTGCATTGTCCTAACAAAGGAGTTCTGCACTGGTTCAGCGTTTCTTAAACCCATACATTTTGCGTTAGTATGCGTCCACATTGTTTTTGTGCTTTTCTAACCATGCTGAAGAACTGCTATACTGTCATACACCCGAACTTCAGAGAGCAGAAGATCTAAACTGAGTTGGTTTTGACAGAGCGACATAGTGATCTGTGACACGTAGGTTCTCTTTCACTCTTTGTAGTTTTGTAATTGTGTCTGGCATTGCATTCTGAGGGATACACGAGGTGCTCGCTGTGTGGAAATGATTTCCATTTATTGAAAGTGAAGATTGCCTCATTACATTTCTTTTCAGAGATGTAAATTTAATGAAGCACCGTACAAAAAAGGTCACGACTGAATGATTTGCTGGAGCAATATCAAAACCTATTAAAGTATAATAAATAAAGAAAAATATTTTCACCAGAAAGTGGAGCCTTGACAGTGAACCCCATACCTGTAAAATATTAAAATATGCATGTTTTACTGCTCAAAGTCAGTCTTTAGAGCCTGTATGCAGAACGCTGATGTATTACACCTTCCTAATTGGTATGGGGGTGATGCAGCTCATTAGGTGTTGGGGAAAAATTATCATTGACGGCAAGTCACTAATTGTTTTGTTTTGCTTAAATAGTTTTTCAGACCTGGTACCGCTTTGCACCAACTTCATCTTGAACCTTTCATGGTCTCCTTTTTTTTTGGTAGTGTCTACGGATACGGGTCCGTAGGTACGGCACTTAACCATTTGCCAGACAGATACAGACCCGTACGCGAGTCTCGCGAGTCAAGAAGCTACTAACCACTGCAAACTGTTGAAAGGTAAGCAAAGGTTAAGGTTAGGGTTAGTGTTAGGGTCAGGTTTAGGGTCCGTACCTGTCGTACCGATGCTACGGGTCCGTACAGCTAGCGTCTACCGGGAGTCACGTGACCAGATCTCGCGTATCTGATTGGCAAATGGCAAGTGCCGTATCCGTAGTCCACAGGCTACGGGTACGGGTCCGTACCTCTAGCAACAACCTTTTTTTTTAGATCTTTTAAACTGCATTGAGCTCCACAATTAGAAACATTTCCAAATGACATCTGGACATAATGTGACTTCCGGGGGAAAGATTAATGCCGTCATCTCAACAGAGGAGATTCTTGTCATAGTAATTTTTGTCTGTAGAAGAAAAGGCCAGTCGCTGCATTCTGTGTGTCGACACAGCATGGTGATTACAGCAGTTTCACTCTGACTGCAGATGCCAAAATGCGTTGAGGAATAATCTCCAGGGCAAACTCATATTCTTCTAATAGATATGTCAGCGTAGCACTGACAGGACAGGTGGTAGACTGGAATGCAAACTGCTCCACTGGATGGTGGCCACACATCTTACATGCAAGCTGTTGCGTGCTGACAGTGAATAAATGCTCCGTACACAAAACCCTCATTGTGGCGAACAGCAACACTCCAAGACAATTAAAAATAAATTAATAAAAATTGTGCCGTTTTGCCATTACAAGTTTTTTGTCTTTCCTTTTTGCTCCAGTTTTATTTTTTTTGGCTTATTCATTTCCTATGTTTATTTCATTTGCTCTCAAATGAAAAACCACACTGCTGCTGATGAAAGTTTGAGCCATACACCTCTCCTGTTTGGTAAGTGAATTACTAACCATAAAGACAAATGGCCGGCCGTGGCAGCAGATGCTCTGCTGAGGAATGGCATAGTATTATTGGATGTTTATTGGAACAAGAGAAAGGGAGGGAGAGATTGAAAGGGTTGGGCAGTTTAGAGTAATTCTGCACAGTACTGCTCTTTAATCTTCATTTCAAGGCAATTCACCAACTGCTGGTGATCAATAGATGATTTCCCCCTACAATGGCTTCATAGCAAAGCATTATTTGAGCCTGACACACCATAAAGGCATCAATGGGGGAAATCTGTTGATCCTTTCAGCAGCATTTCACAGCCAATGATAAAATTGATTTAATAGCAACGACTGATAACCTCAATAGAGGATGCTACGACAATTTTGCTTCGGGTAGAAGATGATGGCAAAGAACATACATCTGAAGAAATGAGTCTGAGAAGAGAGTGAAATGCCTTGTTACATTTATGCAATGTAGTTCTTTGTTGTTTTTTGCTGCAAACCCTTGAATAAAATCAAACTAAGCATACAAGCGGTTGACATTTATGCTTTTCCTGTAAATGCAATGATAAAAGCATATACATGTTTTGTTTCTCCAAATCAAATGACAGAACAACAAACTGGGGCTGCTGGGTATTTAGACAGACAAGAGAGGAACTTAATTCCACACCGGTGTCTTACTCTGAGAAAAAATGTAATGTCCTCTCCAGGAGTAATTGCATGGATCTGAATGTACTCGAACAAAGCAGCCCTCATATTTATGGATTTCAGAATTCATACTCTTCCTCAACTGTCGCAGAATTGATAGTCTTGGACATGCACATTAGTTGCACAAATGAAATCAAACTCGTATCTGCTCTGTAGACAAAACAGAGCGGATATCCCTCGTCTCATAAACGATTCAGCATGAGCGCTGATGAAAACTAAATTGATCCCTCAGTGCAGTTAACGTCCTGCCACTAGACCATGACTGTCTATGTTGAGTCCTGGACCTCAGACCACTGGAGTAGAAAGAGAAACGGCATGTTGAGGAAGTGGTGTGCTGATTCGTAAACTAACAGAGGAAACATGTCTATACGAACAACCTGGAACAATTTCAGGGAGAAAACAATGGTTCAAACTGATTTTATACGCGGTTTTTATTCTCCGGAAAGTTCATAGTTGTGTTTTTTGATCACAGAAGAAACTGTTCACCAGCTCTTACAATAAGTTAATTCTAGCTGTGATGTGTACAGTTCAGGAAATGCTTTTAGTTATCTGTCAAGATGAATATGGACCAAAATAAAAATTTACCATTACTACTGAGACCTGTCAATTGTCATTTCACGGCTTTCTGTTTTCTTTTTGGGCATAGTTTTTACATTTCATATGTAAATCTCATTCCTATGAGGGTTTATATTGAGTCAGCCTGTTCAAAAACAACCATTTAATGAAAGAAAGGACAATGGCCACCTCACAGTAGTGTGGGTTGTGTTGCAGCAGATCTGTGGCAGAAAGTGAGAACAAAAGCTTGTTGATGCAAAACAGAGGGCGTGATCTTGGATTTAAATGGACTAGTTTTTCCCGACGGTTGCCATCTTTCATGTACGCTGCCTGGGATTGTTTGGTGAAGGCGGGCCTTCTACGACACCTCAAGCATGATGGAGGGACCACAAACTTCATGCAGGGATCCAAATGGTTGGAGGCTCCTCATTAATATAGATGGGGTTTTTATAGGAATGGCTGTTAGGCTAAATTATTCAGTGGGTTCAGGGAGACATATGGGTTGGCCCTTTCACTAGCACAGCTAACTGAACGCGTAAATTCCTACTGTGGGGCAGATGAAGCGGAGGCACGAGAGGAGAATCTGGTGTGTGTGAAAAGAGGAATGGCATGGAGTCATGACAGCCCTAAATCATGAGCTGTAATAATGTCACCGGGGTAGCAGCGGCCGTATACATAAACATCCACAACAGCGTGTTTATATTTGTAATTTGAGGACGACTGACTGCATGTGTACGACACGTATTTGCACATGGGATGCATACAAATACTGCAAAAGGTGCATGGTGTTGACCTCATTCTAATCTGGATGCATGATCCAGTTATATGATGATATGTTAACCAGGACAGAGAGAGAGATCACAAACAGCTGTGGAGACTGGAGGTTAAAAATAGCAGTGAGAATACTGCTGACTTTCTGTCTGAGCATGTACACGTTTGATTGACATCTCCTCACAGATGACAGACTGCTGCAACTGTGCAGACACAAACTCAGCAGCTTCTAACCTGACTTTTCGTCCAGCTGACATGTTTGGAGATGTACAGATGTAGCTAATATACACATAGGTCCTTTAATTCTTCCTTCAAGTGTTGATATGTTGTCATTATTATGCAAGAAGGGCTTTGCCTCTTGTGGCACAGGAAGTGTGGATATCTTCCAGCGACAGCGGATGCCGTAAAGTTGGCTGTGGAGTGCTACTATGTGGACAAATGCATCTATCGAAAAACTTGGTATTCAAGAGTACATCAAGAAAAGAGAGAGGCTGCACTTGTTCTTCAGAATTGCATTAGAACTTATTGGTTTTTTCTATGTATGGCTGTTTGTGACTATCTGATTGTTCATGGTGAAGTTGCAAGTTCGAGAAATAACGATACCTGATGATAGAAATACTGACTGGCCGCTGACACCAAACTCGATACATCTGTGAGCTGCCACTTGTTTTTTTCTATTCACTGATGAGGACTGCGAGTTTAAATGTGAAGGTGCCAAGTCCATTTACAAAGCAGCATGCCTCCGTGTTTTTTGGGTTATGACTTATTGATCACAATCTCTCTCTCTTTTCTTAATTTGACCATTTTCAACTTTAATAAAAGTAATATAGAAAGTCAAGTGGAAGTTCTACTTTCAAAAACTCAAAGTATTTTGCCAATATAAAAACACAAGTAAACATCTTACTTTCAAAATCGTACCTAAATATACCCAAAGTTATTGACAAAATCTACTAAAATTAATAAATGTAACAGTGCTCATATAGAATAATTTGGCATATCTGTGTAATAATACTATATTATTATTAATGTATGAATAGAAAAAATCATTTTAATAGTGCAGTAGGTTATGGCAGTGTTACTATTGATGTTTTCTGTTGTGATGAAGCATCTTTAGTGTGTACAAACTCAAAATTGTACATAAGTACAGTAATACAATAAATTTGTAGTCGCATTCCACCTCTGGAACATGAGTGCATCCAACCTGAAATCTGTTTTATTTAGCAGGCAGTTTTGATGTCACAACCTTGGATAAATCAGAGGTTTCATTTGGAGAATTTCCATTAGTACATTAGGATTGTATTCCGATTTCTTCCTTTTGTAACTGCTGATATAATTTCAACCTTGAGAGACAGATGATTAGCTGTTTTTGTTTTTTTTTGTATTGGTTGCACAAACTTGTACGCAGTGTTTATCTCTGCAGTTTTAAAGAGGAACCCAAGTGTGTTACTGATGGAATATTTATCTTTCTTCAACAGGGTCCCATTATGCTGTCATGCAGTTTAAGATTATTTGAGGTCCAGGAAATGGCTGCTGTTATGCATAATGAGTTTCTTCCTGGGTGATTTAAATGTTTGTAGTAGATATGTGCTCATTTGAATTTCAATTATCAGATTCTAGTGGAGACTTCTTTCCATCTGATTGTTTGATGGAGCATGTCCATAAACTCCTCAACTTGTCGGGACTAATCGCAGTGAAGTTATAGCACAAACGTAATATATGCTAAAATACCACGTCATCTGAAGACGCGCAAGCCCTTTAAACATTTATAAAGAGGCAGAGCGATGGTCTCGTTCAAACAAATTGAACAAGCACATCTTCGTTGGGGGGGGGCATTGGAGATATGCATAAACTGTTAATGGCTTTACTTCAAGATATATTGTCAGGGCGTCAGTGGTTTGCCTTCGGCGGCTGCTGTTCATGAAATGTTTTCCTGTCAGGCTACAATCACTGCCTAAACAGTGCACATGTGAATACATGGCATTGTTGTCCAGCTTTTTGATTTTATGTTGCATGATGGCTGCCTGTAAGGAGTGTAACATGTCATGTAAATGACAGGATCCTGCATTAGTGTTTAAGTCAAAAATTTCGATCAGAATTACATTAAACATTAAGTTTCGATGCTGATCTCTGTGCATTCAGTCATTTGCAAGCATTTGTGTAAAACGTGTTATTCATATTATAATCTGTTTGTGCTGTTGTTTTTGGTTGATAGGCTATGAATCATGGACAGATGAGGAACAGGACAGAAACAGAAACAAGTAATCTGAATATTTTTTTCCTCTGTTGTCACCTCTCCTCTCATGTTTGCCCATGCAGGTTGTGAGCATCAGCAGTGCCAAACACACAGACATTTAATGGTCAAGAAGGAAGCTCAGACAAACAGGAAGAGCTAAATGACACACATCCAATGCTGTGCATGAGGTTCTTGTCTGATTTTCTACTGAAAATATAGGAATGATGTACCCTTATAATGTTTCAGTATGCTTCAAAAGGACAGACTGGCCTCAGTGATGTTGTGCCAAGACATTTTTTTTTTCCAAACTCCAAAAGATTTTTGCTCTTGTCATCTTTTAGGTGTTCTTTTATGAATATGTGCACTGACCAATGCTCATCATAAAAACAAATCCAGAAACATCCAGTAACAACAACTAAAATGACCAACCTCTGTTCTGCTGTACCTGCTACTCAAAATACTTCAAAACTCCTTAAAAATACATTAACTACACTAAAGCGTTTTCAACCCCAGTGTATTTCACTTGTACAAACCCTGGGTGGATGAGTCATTCTCACAGTGTGTTCTGGGGTTTTGAAGATCCATTCAGTGCATGATGACACACAGATAAGCATTCAAGTGATGATTACATTGATTTCAGGACAGCTCACGCTCATTTCTGAACCTTTTACTGTGCTGGCTTTCTGGTGAGGCTCACCGTATACCGTCTGCAGTCAGGTGAAGATTAACCTCGGGTGTTTGAAATTTTGTTAGATTGCACGATTCAGCAAGACTCTCCTGTCTACAAATAATCATCCTAACTGTTGAGAGGCCATAAGCCACACAGCAAACCCTTCCCTCAGACGAAACTGGAGTGCGATTATTTCATAGTAATTACTAAATTTTTCTGACTCAAGTCAAGGGAGGTCCAAATGAAATTTCTGGTACAGGCTTGCTCTAATGGGCCACAAAACTGTGTGGGTTGTCATTATGATTTATTGTAGTACCCAGGAAACCCCCCCCCCCCCCCCCAACTTTCAGTCTTATGGCTTTCATTTTTCCTTCTTGTAAGAAGTGTATAAAACCTGGTTAGAGTGGGACCTGTGTGGTGCCATACACGTTTCAGGATGTCTTAGTGAAGGAAATGCAATGAAAAAAAGCAAATGATAAAACAAGCAATCATTTGTTTAATTCTTCGCAGATGTATATTGAGTTGGGAAACCATTTTTACGGGTCAAAATACGTGCATTATATATTATTCATGTCACGAGAAGATACAGCCTCACATTGCAAGGAGGTAGTTTAAACTGGCCTAGTTTTATTCCCTTTGTCATTAGTGCTTTGCTGCCTTCTAGCTTCATCACTCACAGTAAACCCCTATCTAGCTGACAGAAGCCGCTTCACTCACACAGAGTCAGACACATGTGCACGGAGTTAAGATTAATGGAACACCACATACAGCTATTGGGATAGCTGGAGAGTATTTGAACAAACGGGGAAAACCGTAAAGTGTCCAACCACAAAGAGACACAAAAAAAATGTGTTTGATCTAACTTGTTCAGCAGTACGCCAGAATCCAGCTGGGATAACTTTAATCTACACTTACTACAGCCTTAGCATCTGGGTATGTGTCGTAGCCACGGAGAAAAACAAACACCTCAGCCACATTTAATGTTTTTCTCCTGGGGAAATAATATAATGCCCTCTTGCTGGTAGGAGAAGCAGAGTAGAGATATTAAAGTGATATTTCAAATGAGGAAAACCTTTTTATTTTCAGCCTGTATTCCCTAAATGATCTCATGAGCAGTACTTATTAATTTGCAAAATGGGGATGTCAGCGTGATAATATTACCTTTAATGTGGAAATATTCAGATGAAGTGGTGTTTTATCCATGATATGCAGGAAATAAAACGGAGGACAATGCATCCTGGGCTGATAAACCATCCATGCATGAAAAAAATCAAAGAGGGAAATGCATTTCAGAATCTCTTTGCTTACTGTGTGAGTAGCATAGAAGTAACAGAAGTTTTAAAATAATTCAGCAGTTAATTCTGACAATATTTGGGGCATAACTAATAATTGGTATTTTGTTAATGACGTTCCGCAGCCGCACACCATGTTGGTATGTATTCACTCAGGCTAAATGTTGCAAACCAGCAAGGTAAAAAGTGGAACAGATGACATCTTGTAGCACAGTTTGGCAGCATTTTGATATAGAAAATGAAAATTAGGTTCTGTCTGAGGAAGCTGGCATACTAGAACGTAGCAATTCTGCATTTCTTTTTAATGCTATTTAGAATACGATTTGATTATTGAACAATTTGATTGATGGTTTTACATGGCTCTTACTTAGATGCAGTATTTTTTCAGACACTGTTTTATATTCATGATTTAACTGTGTTAAACTTTTGACTTTTTTTAAGTATCTAGCCTAATTTAGATTGCTTTTTAACAAATGGGGATGTAAGTAATTATTACAAATTTTCTTTTAAGTTTGAACCTGTATCATACTTTTCATGGTGCATTTTCTAGCTTGTGTTAGTGTATGAATCCGTCTTCACGACTATCAAACTGTGCTGTCACTGACACAACCACCCTGCTTCCTGTTGTCTAAAGTCTAAGTCAAGCATAAGCACAAGATCTGCCTCTGAGGACATGCCAATGGAAAAGCCATGATTTTAAAAGTAAATAATCCTAAGAGCCTTAGTAAAAAGCAACTGGGCGTCTTTCTTTGGTTCTTGGAGATGTTTCACCTCTTATCTGACATGCTTCTTCAGTTCTAAAAGACTGATAGTCCTATGTAGAGTTTCATCCCCCAAACCTTGGCTAATGGTCCATAAATTATCCCAAAGCTACATACCTGGACGTGTGAATTGCTCTGAAACTGCCAGGTCAGAAATGACTCAAGATGCTAATGATAGTGAAGCTTTCTGGAAAAAACATCTCAAGGCTCCATTGTAAGTAGCTGATAAGTGGTGTTGTAGACCCTCTCATTTGCTTACAGATAGAACTTTCAGTTTATCATGTATGAATTTCTTCACTCATTTGTCTCCTCTGTCCAAAATGGCAACTTTGCTGTCCTCAGTGGATTGTACGTTTCTTCGCATGCGGGTATAGTTGGGCAGAGTCTTATTCTGAAGAACTGCCTCTCCTGTGGTGGATCCGTTGTTTAGTTCCTCCTATGTATACATCTGTCCACTCCTTGCTGCATTGGACTGCTTTGACAGTGTTGCTCAGCTTGTGTCAGTTTGTTTCTTCCTTAGGATGAGATAGTTATCGTCTAAGAGTGTTGCTGGGACTGAAGTGCACAGCTGTGCTGTGAGTGGAGAACCATATGTACATCTGGGACTCCCCATCAGTCAGTCAGAACTGAACAAACTTCTTGAATGAGAAGTGAAATGAACCACAAAGAAAAATCCAGTAGCCCTGGCCTGACGCTCTTAGGACTACCATGACCTAGATGACTGATAGCCTGCACAGATTAATGTGTAAATACTTTTGTAAAGGGAGAACATCTCTCAAGGCAGAGACAGAAATAATTCATCACAAGTGAAGCGACTTTGAGACAAAGTGTTTAGCATTGGGAATCTGTGTGGCTTCCATATACAGTGTTTAAAAATGACAGTTTATAGTCTATTTCATGTACAAAGCAGTAACTAAAACTTGCTGATAGTTGCGTCTGATTTCAGCCTTTTGTTTATACATGAGCAATAAAAAATATGACAAAACCAAGAAAGCCAATAAGACTGTAGTGTCTGTGGGAGCAAACAAACAGTTTGCCAGATTTTTCATTTTCAAAGCTCCCACATGTTATGAGAATACTGTCTGATGTCTAGAAAATAACCAGAATAAAATCAAAACATTTTGAGGAAAAAACTTAGAAGGATTGATTTTCGTGGGAAGTTGGCTTTAAGCATTTTCTGATGACACTAATATTTTACTTTGCACTTTTTGGCAAAGCTGTCTAGATGAAACAATGTTCCTTCTGTGCCTTCAAAAAACAGCAGGTTCCACCAATCACGCATCCAGTAATTTGTTAAATTTGTTGTGACTGATGACAAATGGTGTCACACCACTTCCTAACAGATGTACAGTGTGTCTCCAACGGCAAGTGTTTATCAGACAGCATGCAGACAGCATGGAGAAAAGCTAAGAGTTGTATTCATATTATGGGCTACATTTTTTCTAAAGTCGTCTTGCATCATCAACCCTTCAAGGGGCTTCTTGCAGTCACAGCGACTCTGCACCTGCTTGACAAGTAAATCAGCTTCCTGTGGTGGGAATTTGACACGGCAGAGCTGTTTATCCTCAGCCATGACAAAAAAATAAATCACAATATTGTACATAAACGATGTGTTAAGAATCCCAGAAATGGCGTGGCAAATTCAGCCTCCTTCAATAAAAATGATCACAGCAGACATTCTGACACAAAAGGAAAATCACATGTGCACATAATTCTGCTGTTTACAGCCACATTGTTGTTAGAAGTTCAAGTGTCAGAGTTCTCATATTATAGTATATCCTCCTCATCGTGACTTACTGGGACAGCTGAATAGAGTGAAGGCATCATTAATAATAAAAATTTAATAGGTTTGACCTGAGGTTCCTGCTATGACAAGATGACATGTCAACTGAAAGTAAATTCTATTTGCTTATCATGTTTAAACTTGCCCAACCAAGTCAATAGATTTCATTATAGACTCACCCTGTATAAATTATAGCTTTAGCATAAACCGTTATTGTAGTGGGATCCTGTTGTATTATCAGGCTTTTATTTCTACATCTAATAAAATACTGCAAAGCGTAAATAATTTTCTATAATTTGCAAGTGGCAGTCTGTCATTTACTTGTCTATTCAATATTCAATTAAAAATGTATTTTCATTGTAGTTTACGGCTGGAACTGGATAGAGAAAGTCAATGACTTTTAATTGATTACCTCCAATACATGCCAGAGGAGAAAATTCTGCCAATTTTTTAACACACTAGTAATCACCAGGAATGTGTATTTTCAGATCAAATACTGCAAAGTTGTTTCGTTTTACCTTGACTGCATAACTCCTGGTTTTTGTCCTGTTCTAAAGTGGCATTTCATTGTTTGTAACTTTAAACCCAGCTGAGCTGCAGTGATCCACTCCCCCTTCAGGAAAAAGACTCTCTCTGCATCGGTGTGTCTGCATCAAGAGCACGGACCAGAGTGGTTCACTGCATGGAGTTTGGTGGCTTTGAGGGACAACATTGTAGTTTTTAAAATCAATATTTTAGGTGCAGCTTGAAAATGTCTGACAACAGAAATGTAAAAATATGTAAATTACAACTTAATTAGAAATTCAGATGTATTGAAATGCAATATGTGGGAGCACAGAGAGGAGCAAACGCCAGTAAAGTTTAGGTTGCACTGAAGCGCAACAGGCCACATTGAGACACAGCAACCCACCCAGTCCTTGTTTATGGGTTTCATATCGGCATCATAGTTTCCAACATCTCTGGAGCGTCCAGCTTTACAGTTACTATAGATTTCAGATCTGTGAGTCAAAGCTAATAGCAACGTGACACTAGGGGTCATTATTTTAACTATCCACTCAGTCTCCAGATACTTAGATGTTGGGAGGGCATGAAATCTCTTGTGTTCACTCTTGCGGGCAACAGTAGAACATTTACTGTGCTTTGCTGATTCTGAATGTCTCACCTCGGAAGCACCAGGCAATACATTGGGCAGAAATTTGTTAATTTTTGGCTGCATGCTTTATTGTTTCTCAGTCTCTTCTTACCAAGTAAACAAAGTTCTGTCCAGGATATAAAGCTACGAGGCCACTGAGTTAAGAGAGGGACAGAGCAATGACAGCAGTATGTGTTTTCATATTCTCACAGCTTTGAGTTAACACTTTCACATTTTAAAGACATACAAAACACAATAAAAATAGATCTTTCCACCCAGCGGGACCTTAATACTGGACAGAAGTGTGCACTATTGTATATGCATGTGTCTCAAAAGCAGCACAAATTGCAGAAGTAAGACCAAATGCACTTGAGATTTATGGTGTATTTCTTATCAAGTTGTTATTTTTTTATCATAAATTTTAAGGCAATAATTATTTGAACAAATTAGTTCCATGCAAGGAAAAAAAAAGCAGGAAAATTAAGATCTTTACCTTTGCAGAACAAAACAGCAACAGTTTTGGTTTGAGGGATCAGTTTTGAAAATTAGAAATGCAGTAGCTTGGCGACTTCAGCAGCGGGGAGGACAGAATTTGAAAAATGTAGACTTCCTCCTGGGGCAGTCTCCTATACAGCAGAGAAAGAGGAAACTATGCAGCTTTGTATATACCACTGGTTCGCTAACTGTACAGAGCAGGAGATTCACTTGGAACACAGAAGGCTAATGATAGTGCTGTATCAGTGATCACCCAGGTGGCAATTTCTGACCTGCAGTAAATCCACCAGGATAGTTTCACTGGATCTACTTTTCATTTAGAGTGGCTCATAATTCTGTCAGCTTTTATAGATAATATGATATTTTCTCAATTTGTTCAACGCTTATGCTGCAGGTGTAGCTGACTGTATTGATCCACCGTTAAACCGAGGTTAAGGTTGCGGATAGCCTGATTACCGGTGAAGCTCATAACCCGGAACATGCAGGATTGTAATTCTACGCTCTGTTTGACTTGTGCTCCGTGTTCACGACGGTTTCTGGATAGTTGGACTGATATGGCAGCATTTTGAAAAAGAACAGCTCAACCTTGAGATCCTGACAGATTATAGCGAAATCTATTTTTTCCAGCCCCTGAACAGCTTCTCCTCTCGCAAATCACCTGACTTTATGATTTAGGAGTAAAAATTACGGGATTGAAAGTCCTGATTCTTTCATGGCAATGCAGGTCTTAGCTCTGGGCCATCCCCATATAAGATGCTGTGTGTGTGTGTGATCTAAATGTGACTTTTCAGTCTTTATAAATCATGTTGATAAATTATCCAGTAGTCTCTAGGTACATTCACAGAGTGTAGCTTGAATTTGTCATTCCGTACAAAGACAGAACACTACACTTTAACATTCTACATTTGGTACATTCTGGGATTAAGTGATACTTAAATTTGTCCATAAATGATAAATTATTGTCATGCAAGTTTCATGGATTTCAAATTGACAGCTTTAATAGTTAAATATCAAATGCTCCAATGGGAGAAGCTGGAATCAGAGAATATTGGGAGCTTTGCTTTTAAATCATGTGCACAATTGGTTATTAAACTAGTCATTCAACTCAGTCTAAATACCTGATTTCTGGTATCCACATCGTTAATTTTGTGCATTTAATAACAAATGAAGTTAATGTAGCATTTCATTTTTTTAGCCTAGAAAAAGGTATTTATTTAGAGAACACCGTAATAAGGAGCATTGATAATGTTTAGGGCTGAGCAATTTGGGAAATATGTCTAATTGTGATTTTCTTACAGATTTTGCGATTTCATTTGCAATATAAGATTTTAAAATCAAACTTCAGTTCAGTATTCACTGAGCATTGCATTTCAGATGTGATGGAGTCTTGCCACATGAGACGCAAGTAAAAAGTGTAACTGTCACACAAGGAAGGCTTTGTGAATTTTAAAAACCATTGACATGACAGTTTAAACTTTAGGTCAGACATGCCGCATACAGGAACTCTTATCCTAAATTGCAGCCTGTTGCATTTTGCCCCCTATATTCTGTTTCAAATTGGTCAGCTTTAATAATAATGCCGAATACGTACTGACATTGTTTTTGTCGCGAATGAAACATGCTACCCGAAAAGAAAAAGCAACACAGCATTAGCAAAACAGTCTTTTATTAGAAATATCTTGTATAAAAATGAACATGCTCTACACATTTTTAATTTTTTTTCTATAGATAGTTCATAAATATCCAGGCACTGTAACTCTTTTTTTATCTTTCGTTTTTTTTAAATAATTCAGTACATAAAGCAGACATGATCAATCCATTTTAATAACGTACATTAACTTGCCATTTAATTTCAGTCAGCACTTACATATTCTATTTTTGTAACACAGACAAAGTGTTTTAGAAAAATAAAGAAGGGGAAAGGGGGGTTGTGGCAAATAAAAAAAGCAGTAAATTATCATATTCACAAACACAAACAATCCCACAAACAATACTTTATCAAATGATGAAAAAACAACATTTGCGGCAACACCTTAGACTTGTTGAAGCTGAGAGCTGAGAGAATCATTGATTAAACCAAAAACATTAGTTATTTATAATCCTCTGCAGTAGTTTTCCTTCTGGACATGATGCCTTTCTCTCAAATTGTTCACATGACTTGTTATGGGTTCTGACATGCAACATACAGACTTTTGCATTGCTGAGGGTAACATTTAATGAGACAAATTCCAGAGTTACTGTTTTTATGACGAATACTTCAGAGACTGGAGACAGAAATGGGGTTTACACACTTAATTTTACATTTTACACTGAGTCCTTTCTTAATTGTTTTTGAACAGAACACACCTGAAAGGTAATGGTCGCAACACAAACAACACCATGAAAGATCCAAGGAAAGAATGGCAGGAGTGGTTTAATGGGTATGAGGCACAGAATGAAGGCACTGGCCCTTATTTATCAAGCAGTTATTCAAACCTTCTCTAATCTAGAGGACTATACTTTTGTCAATAGTATTGTAAAAATCAATTAATGTAGTTATGAAGCAGTGAATATGAAACCTGTGGAAGTTTAAAGCTGTACTGAAGAATTTTTAACCACTAGGGGGCAGAGAGACGCCAAAACAAACACAGAAACCTGAGATGCTACACCGCAAATTAGCAAACAACTGCCTTCTTGCACATCCTTTATAGAGCTTTATCCTTTATCCAGCAGCTCCTGTGAGAAGGTGGGTGTTCAGCCTGCTGGATTCCAAGTCATAACCTTGCCAGCAAGTTGATTTCTCGCGATATTTGTGAGTTCACAAATCTCTCAAGAAACCATCTTGCTCCGCTCCCGCCTTCACTTTTCGTACAGCACCAAGTTGGTTCGGGCCAATCACGCAGCAGTATTCGTGTGTGGGGTGGGATAATGGGCGGGATATCCGGGTGTGACGACAACACCAAGCGCCAGTAGATCAAAACAAACCCGGCAACGGAGGACAACGATCGTGTAGATGCTGCTATTAAGCCAGTTTTAGCTGAATCTCCTATCGCTTCTTTGAAGGAAGAACAACGAGAGGCTCTTTGCGCATTTCTGGATGGTAAAGATGTTTGTGCTTTTTGACCAACGGGTTTTGGTAAGAGTTTAATCTACCAATTGGCTCCACTCGTTGTGAAGATCCAGCGATTGGCTAAAAACAAACCTGTCAGAGGCGGGACATACTGTTGCATTGTCCAATCCGTGCCTCTTTCCTCCGAACGGATTTACATGGAGCGGTCCCAGATTGATATAGTGGAGTACTATCAAGTACTACACAATTATTAATCTGGCTATTGCCAGGTTAGCCAAGTCAGTCCCTGCATGACATGCAGTCATTGTGTCTGAATACCTTTGCTGGAAACAAGTGCTTTTTTTACTCTGTTGTGGTACATTTTATATTGGGGGATTGGTGAAGACTCATCCAATTTGTGGTTTGATCAAGCAAACAAACAGGGAGGAGATCATTTACAGCATGTGTTGAAAGGTAAAATGACTCCTCATACTATGCATCTCACACTCATTTTTGAGTTTTGTTTTTTTTTTTTTTTGGCTGTTTGGTGGAGCTCAGCTTGCATCTTCTCCAAATGGGTGATGATGGTGATGATACTGAGCAGCAACATGAGCCTAATTTTGCATGAAAATGCTATTAAAACTCTCATTCATCATTTCCTTGGCAGCCTCCAAATTCCTGACCCAGAAGAGGAAAACAATTTGTGCATATAAATCTTTCGCAAGAAACACAGATTACCCATACATCTACCACACATTATGTTGTACTGTTCTATGCATTTTTACCATCCTATTTATCATATACCAGCAGGATTTAATGATAATAAATGTGGCACGACATTAGGCATTCTTTCTCCCCCTCCCAAAATCAAGCATTTCATGAAGTCTTTCATTGAGGGGCAGAACACACTTCCTCAGCTGTATCACTGTTGCTCCACTGCTGTAAGAATTCCGGATGTTGTGGACAAAATTTAGCACATTATTTTTTTTAGAAACTATGAAATACACAAGTATGGAAAATATGGATTAGATAATTACATTGATCTGTGAAGGGCTTTTCATTTTGTCGAGGGTGCAATTTTCAGTAATCTACCTGCTTGACTCCGCAAAGGCTTCAACAAGTGCACGATAAACGAGGGCCAATAAATCTGGGATGTTTCAGTATGAGTTGTCAAGTCTCCAAGTCCTGGCTGACACATATGGAATGTGATGTAAACCACAAAGATATTCCATGGCAATTTGTGTTTATTGTGGCTCCTTTTGTGTTTGTTCGCTCTTTATTTAGCAGAGGGTAACCCAGTGGGTAATGGTCCAAAATGACATCTCCACTGTGAATGACAACCATGACAAATGTTGCATTCCATAGACGTTGACAACACAGCACAGTACACGTGATGCTCCCATTAGCATGCTCTGGGACTGTACACTATTGGTTTGCCAAGAGGACGGTGTCATCATAATTATTATGAAACATTTATAAAACAACTGGGGTGACCCACTGCTTTATCTCCATGTGTTTCAGATATGGTTTGTGTAGGAATACTGAGTGTACTGTAGTAAGGCATGTACAGTCTGAAGAGTACTGCAGCTTTCGACTTCAATGATACCTGTAACCAAAAATAATTACTTTTTTTTTAACGCTGTTTCATCTTGTCAACTGCATTTGACAAAAACAGAACACTTTTCCCCTGTTTTTGTTGAAATGAGACAAAGGATTCAGCTTCAGCTCGAGAACTGAGACTGTGTGCTATACACTTCAGAAGAAAAACATACCGTAGACCCCAGCTGGTTCAGTCAGCCTGCATCTGGAAACGTCACTGATCAACGCTTGCTCGTGACTTAGAAAGGGTGGGAAGAGGAAAATTAGCTGTCCAAGCTCCTTTACATCTCCCATCTCCCTCCTGCAATCTACAAATTTTCCCATAAATTTGGCATTGAAGCCTTTACCTGATTCCCTAGAAAAATATGACATCCTTTGGAGTGACAGATTCCCATCTTTCCACCCCAGTCCTCTCTGCTGCAGCAGCTTGAAAGTTCTCCGGTGTTTCTCCTATATTCCCCAGAAGCAGGTGATTTCTCCTCAGGCAGGCCTTTGCTCCTCTTCCGCGGTTCATCTCTGTCTTAGATGGCATGGTTACTGTAGCTTATGTATGTCTGCTTTGAGGCCAACACTGCAAGTGAAGTTGTGGGACACAGAAGGAAAGTGTTAAATATGCAGTGGGTGAGATTAAAATAGGCATAGTGTGGAAATCTTCAGGAATCCAGATTGTTGGGATCCAGATTGAAATTGAAGATGTGAAGTTCTATTTCTAGATGAGTTGATTAAACAAGCACAGATGGAGGCAATCATGATAGCAGGGTGCTAATGTAAAATACTTTTGTCAGGAACATCTCCCATCATGTTCCATTTAAACTGAAATGCATAATTTGCTGAAGAGTGTCAAAATGTGACTCAAGATTCAAAATGAACTATTGGTGACCTGTGGATTTAAATTTGTCTCTAAAAATGCAATTTATTCTGGGACACAAACCATCCAACATTAAGTTCAACTGAAAATTTCTTTAATTTACAAAAGCGCTACTGTGTGAAATGTGACTTGCAGTCACAGCTTGTATTGCTTGTTGCACAGGTTGGATTGTTTATTTTTGGCTGGCTTTGTTATTGTTGGCCTAAGACTCATGGTTTTTCCTTTGCGTTGTTTAGTTTCTGTTCTTAATGTGTAAAAGTTTGTCCAGTCTTCTTTGGAGATCTACTCCCCCGTTGGACGTTAAGCTCTATTAGTTCAAGTCAGTGGCCCAAAGGATCAGCAACTGCATTATAACACATGATTCTTTGCTAAAATGTTCATGGATTGTCTACATAAAATTGGAAGGGAGAAATCAACTATGGCTTCCAGACTTTCCAACCACCAAAATTAAATTTGTTCATGTGAGCTGCTAACAGTGAGAATATAAAGTCAAGAACACTTTCAAATGGCAAAATGGCAAATCAACACTTTCTCAGTGTGATGGTAAACAAAAAGTCTAATCGATGCAATGCATTTAAAATAAGAATCAGCAGATTTTTTTTTCTTTTAATAATAATTTAGTCTCTGCTATATCAATAATTAGACTACCTCTTAATTCAAACTGGCATCTTTAGAGTGATTATTTTGTCTAACCAACCCCCAAATCCAAACGCATTCAATGTAAAATGATACAAAAAAGAGAAAACCTTGGCTTTCCAAAGGTACAAAACCAAAGATTATTTGGGATTTGTGCTTGAAATTTACATAAATGACTAACCAATTATCAAAATGGTTCAATTTTCTGCTTATTGACTAATAATTTTGTATAAATGTTAGTCGATTAATTAGTCCATTGACTAATCAGTGCAGCTCTGCAATAAAATTCAAATGATGACAAAAAATAATTGGAAAATAGCATATAATAACACTACAGAAACTTTAACACCATATCACCAAGAAATTTTTGTAATTCCGATTGATGCAGTCACAATTATTGATTTTTATCAACAGTTATATCAGGTGCATGTATGCAACTACAACATTTGTGAAATTAGAAAAATATCGTAATGTTTTCCTCGCAGCCAAGTATTTACCTTGTGAGGCAACTGGATTTCTGCAAGATTCACAAGATCACAAACAAAAAAGAAGATGGAAAAATCCATCCTGTCAGCATCAAGCTAAGTGCTTGTGGCTGATCCACAGCTGGTTTGGACCAATCTGTATCCTATGAGCTACTGCTGGCAGGTATGGCCATGTTCAGGCATGAGTTAGTCTGTGATCGATGGTGATAGGCAGATGGTTTCTCCAATCACCTGCCAAGGTTTATTTAGAGAAAAACCTGCATGTTTCTAAACAGTTTCCAAAGGATGACCTCACAAATGGTTCTGTGTAGCAAACCATCTGGCATATCCAGTTAACAGATTATACCATTAATTTGTCTCCAAAATGCATCATATAGAGTCACCAAGCATAATCATAACAGTAGTATAAAATGCAGTAGTAACCATTCAAATGCAAGTCTTTTACTCCATGCAAAGACCTGAGATTTCTGTGCACCAAGCAAAGCATGCAGCAATCAGTGTACTAGATTTTTAATTCTAGGAAGTCAGTTAGTTGTAAAATACTATCAGGGCAATGTGTGATCTGACCTGGCACTATAATTATTGTTATCAATGTTTGATAGCAGTTCCCATTATTCTTTTACATTCTTTTTGTGCTTCTTGGAATTTCACATCCGTTTCAAATAAATGAGCGATGGGCAGACCACAGTGACCATAACGAGTCCAAACTGCTGGTCAAACGTGACAGTTGTTCGTACATACAGTACCTGTGTATATGTGTGCCTTCATGCTCGTCTGCACACATATGTCTGTGTGTAAGTGTCAACACGTGTGCCATTTTTCAAAATAAGAGTCCTCAGCGTGCATGCTCAGTGGTGGTAATCACACTACCAATCTGCCAATCTGCCCACAGCAGCCTTGGCTGATTGAATATGTCAGAGGGGATGAATCCAATCAGAGGACAGCGGCAAGCCAGAGCTAGGGCAAAAGAGCTGCAGAGGAGGGGGGGTAATAGTAAACACTTCTGTATATTTGTCAGTGCCACGTTGGGTGTGTGAATCGGGGCGGTATTCTTGCCATTTCATCCAACGCATCTCTTCCAAGAGAAGCATTGATAAATGAACCTTATTTGAATATTTATGTGCTGCGAGGCCAAGATAAAGAATAGATGGTCCAGAAAGAATTGGAGCTGGCAGACCCATCTGTCTTTTCCTGTTCCCTTTTATTGTTGTTGTTGTCCCATTACCACAAATTCCCTTCTTTTGTCAACGGTGAAACAAATTAGAAGGGACATATGGCTATCGCTTGTGTCCTGCACTCAGGCAGAGTGGTGTCATCTTCTCAAATTTACAGACTTTACCATGCTGATTGGCCATACCACAGCATCACACACTAACATTGTCCGTCCAACTTAATGTGTGTTGGTCAAGGGGTGGATTTGTGAGTGTGTGATTACTGCCTTGTGTCATTCAGGGTGCTATTTTTTATTTATTTTTTTTAGTTGGGGCAGCCGGGATGCTTTGTGCATAATATAGGCAGGCACGAGTGTTGTGGTGAACATTAGAAGAAATTAACAGGAAAAAATGTGGTCACAGATAATAAAAAGGGCAAAGTCATTTTCTAATCAGGTTACCTGAGAGTCTAAAGTCCCTCACAAGGATCCCCTCCCTCAACACAGTCTGATACATAAGCACAAAGAGCAGTTGTTAGATACACAGTTCAAACCAGAGGGTGAGAATCAACACCCATAAATTGGCTCTATAATTATATAAAGATGCAACAACTCCATTGTGAGGCAGGGGGAAAAAAAAGCCATACATGCAAGTGTGGGCGCAGGATTCTTAGTCCTAATACACACATCATTGTATACTGTTCAGCTTGTCAGAGTATAAAATCAGGACCTTCAGTAATCAGAACATGTGGGGTTGCTTGATTAGAATTAAGCCTGCCCCCACACAGGGACTGCCTACTCGTACACTTTATCTCGGTGATTGAAATATCCTCCATTCTAACACTGAGCTACCCTTCTTTTCGTCCCTTTCAAAATCAGAGTCGTGTGGGCACCCTGTCACACCTCCTGATTCACAAATCCACTACGGTGCGAGTTAGGGAATAGTAAAGTGAATAGAATAGAACTATTTAGCTCTTCCTTGTTTCAAAATGCAGGATAATCCCGCTGAGACAGGAAATGCTTCCAGTCTATGTTGAATTTCATACTGGATAGGTGGAACATGAAACATTTCTTTATGAGGGGATCTTTGCTGATCTATTATACGCATTAGCTTGGCGTTTATTAAGAAGATGATTCCCTGAATAATGAGAAGTTCAGGAAGCGTTCACAACTATTCAAACTAGCGGATAATAAGACATCATTCTTATCAGCTCTAAATATTCACAAAGCTCTGTGTGTCACTTAAAAAATCTGGCATATTTGGCCCTGAAATCACACCTTAATTTTGAACATGCTCATGTAATAGTTACTCATTCCCCACACTGCTAAAGTACAAAATCAATCACAATTCAAAATTTTCAATTCAATTTTTGACATGTGTTCTAGAACTGCTGGAGCTTTCCTCAGAAATATGCATGTGAAATCAGCTGTCATTTTTGTTGTTTCTGTCTGTCTTTTCTCTTTATTGAAAAATGAGACGTGGTACCAACCTTGTGTTTCAAGACTTTCACATAGTTCAGACTTGGCCTCTCCGTTGGGCCTCAGGCTGCCTTTGGGGTTGAACTTGTTGGACATAGTGGCTGCAGTGACCACAGCCTTCAGGCTGCGTTTGCGCTTGGGTACGTTCTGCTCTGGATGGAAGAGAACCACGTAGACCTTGGGCATGTAGAGCATTCCCAGAGAGACCGACGCACTGAGGCTGACAGAGATGGTCAGGGTTGTGGTCTGGATGTACATCTGTAATATAGAAATGACAGTAGAGATGAAAATATAATTATTAGTTGAGGATACACAGAGTGATGGGAGGTGAAGTCTCGGGTCAAGCTGAGCAAACAATACTAAGAATTGTGCCTCTCAGAATCTGCACAGTTTCAGAACAAAGTATCCATCTTACATTGAAAAAAACAAGTTTTCCATGTACTACTAACACTAAATGACTATACTAAAGGATATTTCTTGTAAATTACATCTTCTTATGTATAAACACACAACCTTGAACTACACACAATCAAATATCTGCCACATAATTAGACACACTGATGGCACACAGCACCTTTTTATTCATTTTCTTTGAGTTCTTGTCTTTCTTGAGCTTTCCTGTCATCGCGGTGCTTGTTTATTTATGATATACATCTAATAGACGTGCCCCCTGATGGGTGTCTATGTAGTCTGTGTATAGATGTTTCTACCCTGAGGTTTTAGACGACAGCGTAAGGATTGTGTGTTCTCTGAATCTAGTGACAGCTGCAACTCACAGCTGGGTAGCAGATATACAGCTACGGGCAAAAACGAGGGAGCGGAGAGAAACATCCTACAGCATAGCAAAAGTGTGTGCAAGTAATTTTTCATTTATGATAATCATCCCACAACTCATACACAATCCATCTTTGATTTGTTTACGTGGGAAATGTGATGAGTCGGAGCAGGGGGCTGCAAATATGTAATGAGCAGATCACATTTGACATTTATACTTGCGTATGAAGTGTATCTTATGTCCAGTAAAAGTGAACATGACCGAATAAAGACGACGTATGGAAAATTGTTTGAAATTGTAGTTTCTTAAATATATATTTAAAACCAAAACCAGACCAAAGAAACGCTTGTTTCACAGCGATTCTGCTCTGTCTTTTTTCAGCACTGCAGCGATAAAAGCATTAATTAGAGGAAAAAGGGTAAGCAGAGAACAGCTGACTTTGCCTCTTCTCTGAAGTTGATGAGCACAAAGCGACGAGTGTACAGTGGAAACACAGCTGGGAGAAGTTTTTCAAAGAAATTTGCCTGAGGTTTTGTCTGACATTACATTTGGAGACATCAGAAATAACTGAGCTGCTTGACATGAGAATAGCCAACAGGGCTCCGAACCACGTCAGCTGTTATAGATGATGTTTTCCAACATGCAGTGGTAACATATGTTGCTTGTATGTGAACTTGTACAGCATTTGTATGATTCAAGGGTGTTTACAGAGTTCTACAAACCTTACAGTGCCATGAGCGTCAGAGTTTGAAGTAACACTCAGTGTCGCTCTCACAAGATGGCATTAAAAAATACATCATTACATTTGACTGTCTGAGTAGCATCTCTTGAGCTTTGTGAGTGTTTTTGTTTACCAAGGCCTGGTATTCATTGACTACGATCTATGTTGATGGAATAAGTAAAATCTAAAGGGGAGCTTTTCAGAATTTAAACCCCCTAAAGCGGTGTCAGTTTAGAAAAAAAATAGATGTCAGCGGAAGATGGAACCGATACAGCCTTGTGTTCTATCATACTGCAAAAAGCACATGGGAATTCCTTGGTGATAGAGGGGGAGTTTTGTAATCTCCTGAGAAGATTACACGTGGCCTGGGGTGAGTTTGGAACAATATTGCCAGCCCCCTGGAGTACAGAGTGGAGTCACTCTGTGAGGGCAGCCAAGACCCTTGTCCACTTCCATCGGCCTTGGTGACATAAATTTTCTCTGACATGTTGAAATGATTGCCAATCTGCTCCATCGGCACAGTGTAGGAACAGGACTGAGGACAGAAACCGTTATGAAGTTCTTTAAAGCAGATTTCCCTCTTTTTGTCATTCCTTGTCCAGACAGTGCTGTTACTACTGAAGCATGTAAACAGTAACGCACTTTCACGGCACACTTTGACGTTGGGTTTTTGAATATAGAGGAAATTAAACAGAAACGAAAAGAGGTTTTGATGTGAGAGCAGTGACAATGATACTATTCCCACTATGACAAGTCAAAATTGCTGATGGGTAAAAGTTTTAATTTAGTTCAGTTTCAAAACATCACATAAGGCTACAATTTCTTTGCATTATAATACTTCAAAGTAAAGGGTCAGATCATAGCAAAACAAAGAAAATCTTACTTGAATTAGTACCGGTAACTGTATAATGACTTTTCTGAATAAAATGAATATTTTTTGGATATTCTTATTCAACAGAAAATAAATCAGACTTAAAAGTTTGTAAAAACAATGCTTAATTAATAAATGGAACACAGCTCTTCTGGGAATATAAATATCATTAATTGCTTCTCTGCAAGGCAGAGAATAGAACATTTGCAGCTGCTTATTCAACCCTGATAGCGTGTGATTCATTTTGTGGTGTAGATAATGTGACCTTCAGTGTTTGTGATGGCAACACAACAAGTCTTTGATTTAGTGATATTGGGATCTAATGCAATCCATTCAAAGCAGGTTATACATGTCCTCTTTAATGATGGAGATATGGGTTAAATTACAGAAACTATTTGTATCTCGGCTCCTTCATAACTGGATGAGTTTACATACATGTAGTGTTACTAACTGTTGGCCACAAAGAGGGAAATTATGCTAATGGAAGCCATAAAAATGTGTAATTTAGAAGACTAATAGCTTCCAAACATTTCTATGAGAACCCCAAAATTTTCTTGTCATCACTGATTTACTTCAACCGTATTTTATTTAAACTGAGAATACAGAGCGTGTCCTTTCCTCAAGAAGCTGTTTGCAGACTTTTATCCACTAAACTCAAGGTGTTACTATCACTTGTATCAAATGTCCATGGACACGTATCCACTATATAACACAAACTCTGTCAATTTGTTGACAATCTAGAGGCTGCTATTAAATGCATTACTGTGCAGCACCACAGAATTCCCACACTAAGGCTTCTATTGCAGAAATATCACTATTTTGACTTGTTCCACTCTCTGTTTTTTCAATGTACACCTATGTTGCGCAACTTCAAAATTAGCACTTGTGAGAAGTAATTTGTGATTCACTTTCAACTGACAAGACACGCCAACAGCCACAGTAATTTTATGCTACTTCACAAACATGCGTTGTCTATTTCTGTGTGCATGAATGTGCAGTGATTGACTACTCGGTATGTTCACCCAGTGAGGCTGAATCAAACGCGCACACAGAAACACAGTTAAAGAAAACCAATCCAAGCGAAATTGTGGTGAATGAAGAATCCACACAAGCTGACTCTAAGAGTCTTGTAATCCCCACATTGGAGCACAAAGCCCATCAGCTCATGATGAATAGCGGCATCATCCACACACACAAGAGGTTGATTCGATACAATAAACATAATTTGAGAGGCCATTTTCTTCTTAATGAAGCATAGAGAAAATATAAAAGAACTCTTAAAGGGAAACTGACATGTCACATGAACAAATGAATTTAGAGGGCTTTCTGCCATTGTGCTCTTTGTAGCTTTTGCGACTGTAAAAGCACTTGACAAACTGGGAGTTGTCATCTTTTATTTCATACAGTACTTTCACCACATTTCAAATGGAACGTTTACCTTTTCTGCCGATTGCGAGGTTCCAAAGAAGATGGGGATGAAGGCCAGCCACACAATGCAGGTGGTGTACATGGTGAAGCCGATGGGTTTGGCCTCGTTGAACGTCTCGGGAACGCCTCTTGTCTTGATGGCGTAAACCGTGCAGGTGACCATCAGCAGCATGCTATAACCCAGCAGACAGATGAGAGACAGGTCTGATATATCGCATTTCAAAACACCTCGGGCCATTTCAGGATTGGCTGTGCGCTGGTCCTCGTAGTCGATGATTGCTTGCGATGGGTCGACACCAAACCAGATGCACACTCCGAGGAGCTGCACTGATATCAGGCTGAATGTGATGACTAGCTGGGAGGCCGGGGAGATAAATCGAGGGGCACTGACTGACATCTTGCCCTGCTCGAAAATTCTGTAGATCCGATTAGTCTTGGTAAGCAGTGCTGCATAGCTTATACTCATACCGAGGCCCAGGAAAATCCTTCGCAGGGAGCATATCACCACATCGGGAGCGGAGATCATGAGGAAAGTGGTAGCATAGCAGAGAAAGATACCTGTCAGCAGCACATAGCTCAGTTCTCGACCTGATGCCTTAACAATGGGTGTGTCGTTGTAGCGTACAAAGGTGGCGACGACTAACAGGGTGGCCATAATCCCCAAGACGGCGATGAGGACAGGGATGACTGCCCACGGGGAGCTCCACTCCAGCTTGACAATGGGAATGGGAACGCAGCCAGTATGGTTCTCGTTGGGCCTCAAATCAAAGCGACACATCTTGCAGGTGTAAGTGTCTGCCTGATACTGGTAGCCGTCACAATTCTCACAGTGCCAGCAACATGGAATTCCCTTCACAGTCTTCTTGCGCTGGCCTGGACGGCAGGGTTGGCTGCATATAGAGGAAGGGACTTCTTGTGTTCCACCAGGCCACTGCATCTCATTGGTCTGAGGGGGAAAGAAGAAGAAGAAAAAAGACTCTGTATTTGTGTCTGCACAGGATATGTATCAGCCTTGTTTTTTAGGCTGTTGTCCTTTGAGCAAGAGTGCATTTTAAGGTCTATATCACTGTACTGATGACATGTAACAACAATGATTGTATATTCGGCTTTTTCCAAAATGCGCTTGAACTCAACACTGGGCATGAACACCTCCTGTGGTGACATAGACGGAGCACCAGAGTTGCTGCTGCTACTCTGCTAATGTGCTGTGTCTGTGCGGGCATGATGTATCTCTCCACAATAACACTGTTTTACTCATAGGCACACATATACTGTCATCCGTCTTCTTCATTATACGCCATCTGGACAGTGTCATAATCTGAATTAAATAGCTCTTTTAAAATAGATTACAAAAAAATTTAAGGGTCAGTCTAGCAAGAAAATTGACACGAGTAACTACATATTGTTTCACCAGTTAGATATTAATCAATGCACCACACACCGCATGAGGACACAATTCAATTAACAGATGGTAGATTAGTTTACACGCGCAGAAGTGGATGATAGAATGAACAAACTGCAAATGGGATATTCGCCACATGAAAGCAGCAGTCTTTTTTTTTTTTTTATCTAGACATCACCGTGTAAACGCATCAAATCTTAGCCCAACAGGAAATGACTTTGCTCTTTAATTACACCCAAGGAATGTTGCATTTAACGTGAGGAAAGACGAGCAAAGGGAGTCGAGCTGCGTAGCACTGCAGTCTCAACACAGTGCAGTGCAGCATCATGTGCCTGTGCTATTACACTGACATCATTTTTTAGTACAGCACAGTTTGCTTAAGATGCCTTATTAAGAGGAATGGGGTGTGGAAATAGATGGAGAATATTCAATTATTTAAATAAACATCTGGATAGTTTAGATGATTGGTTTTTCTGTCTAAAAAAGAAATTCCACATGGTGCTCTGGGTGTTCCTTGGAGAGTAACCCGGGCAAGTCGATCTGTGTGCAGCAGTAGCTCAAGGCCTTGATGTCTGCAGTAATCCAATACCATACCTACAGTGTGTGCATCAACAAAATATGAACACCTGGGGGCTCATGTATATTGCATAGCTACAAAAATGATGCATACACATTTCTATGCAAAGTTTAGTATTTAGCACAAAGTAGTTTTGATCTAAACATATGCAACACTGCAGATTGTGCACTCTAGGCAAATGGAAATGTTGAAGAGGAAACTGGTGATACTGTATCTAGTAATGATGGCAAATGTCAAAATAAGGTTAATGCAATAAGAGGCTTTTTACTCCATTATGGACCTACTCATATCAGCATAATTGCGAGTGGAAATGCTGCGGACGATACTGTGCAACACACTCGGTACTGACCTACAGCATCTGTCAGCCTCTCTTTCTTTGCAAATTGTGAAGCCAAACAGGAAAAGGATGATTCATTGATATTATTCTGTTGACTGTTGCCCTACTATAAAGCCTGACGTAAGCAAAATATGTTCAGCAAATTCTTTGATACCACTGCAAGGTGAAGATGCATAAATGAATCTCTACAGCGTGTTGCAACACTACACATGCTAGATGTAATGGTTGCAAGTTAAGAGGCTGCTTTGGCTCTATTAAAGTAGATGAAACTCGAATGAGAATATAAATTCTGAGACTACATTGGCTTCTAAATAATGGATGTCTTACTTTAGGGCAATTTTCTTTTTCCAATTCCTCCGTTCAGTAGTTTTCATAGTTATGGCACTGATCTGAACAGTTGGAGAAGCTACGGATTGTGGTTTCAGTGTAATGTATCGTTTTTACTTTTTCTCAAGACTAATTGAGCTGAATTAGCGATGAAACTTTAAATATGAGATGTCTAATGAATTATTTTCTTGGTTAATTGTCCAAATTTGACACAACAATCTGTCACTCGTATTACCAGAAGACTCAAGCATGGAAATCTTCTAGACACACTTTATCAAATGCATAAAATCTTCATACGTCTAAGTGGAGCTGATCTGTCCAGTGACCAATGATCTTGTACTCTGTGGTGTTATTGGTGATCTGGTATTGGTAGATTTCATAGCGGCCAGGAGCATCTCCATTCACATTGAAGACCACCGGGGTGCCAGCGATCCCTAGGGAAGATAGATAGATAGACAGATAGATGGATAGATACTTTATTAATCCCAATGGAAATTCAAGTGTTCAGCAGCTTACATACAACAACATAAAATAAAAAAAAGAGAAACGTTACTTCGGTTTTGAAGGACAGACTGTGACTCAATGTCAGTGTTAAGCAGTACAGTAAAAACTCAAGGTCTTCTTGCCCTGAGACCAAATGAGCTTGCAAGGGGACTTGAAGCCAGTGCCGTTATAGTGTTAATGATGGGAGCGAAATAGATGTTGACAGGCATGTTGTCCTGGTCCTTTGAGGAGGGCCAGGGCTGCTGTCTGTTCATGTTCCCATATCATTTCACACTCCTTCATTCTGCTTATTGCCCCATTGCCTGTTTTCCGCAAGGTCTCCACTCAGAGTGCTAACGAACGACAGCACTGATTTTGATTACCACTCTGAGGTCTCTCTCATGACTCCGCTTCCCATCTCTGAGCCAACCTCCAATCCCCTCTCGAGCTCCATAACTTGTTGTAAAATTGCACTGTGAGGGAACGAGGATGCAAAGATTTAGTGATGAGAGCTTCTCTTAGGAAAGGAGCAATCTTTATTTGAGCCGACCGCATTTGCTTTGCCTTCTTTGATGCAATCATCTGCTACTCAGCATTACATTGAAGTGGAAAGCACAAGTATACTCTTTTAACTTGCAGCAACAGAAAAAGGATGTACACCATGTCCAAGCACTTGACTGCATTAGAGAGAGAGTTGATCATATTCCGCTAGTATTGATTGTGTTCTGTCATAAGAAAAAAGGGAATTATTTAGCTGTTAGTGTTTTGTTCTCCTTAATAGGTCACAGTATTGATTGTTGATTGTGGTTTGAAGCTATGAGTCAGAGTAGGAAACCTGTGAGTCATTCTTTGAGGCCAGATGTATTTTTGCTCTTCTGCAGATTTGTCAAAAGTCTCATCAACAATCTATAGGAGTTAATTGCATTAGTATCATCCTGATGAATTATCCGGAGGGCACGTCGGAGACAACAGCAGGCAGTATTATCAATTATGAAGATTTTCTTGCCCATCTCAGCAGCAGAAGGAATTGAGTGGGATGTATGTTTCTGCTAATTTGATTGCTGCAATTGATTAGTTTCACCTCTTCACTTGCAAAAAGATGCTGTGGTTTTCATGCAGAGGCAGCAAATATTAACAAGATGCTTGTTTAATAACCAGGTCAGATCTCTGAGGAAAGACCTTGTCAATACCTTGAGAACTGAATTAACTGTGCTGTTGTGGTACTGGAGGAAGTTTGTGCATGAGGCAGTGTGTGGGTGCTGTATTAGCATGCGGTTTCAGAGGAGTGGGACACAAATGTATGAACATGAATACCATTTACTCATTGCAGTTGTGACAGTGGTTGTTAAACTGAACATTGTCTGCACTACTTATTCAAATTAGTTCAATTCAAATTCCAAACCTCTTGTTTTTGGCCCTATTTTAAGGCCGGTTTATTTGAGACGCATTTAAAGCTCTAATATGCATTTCCTAAAAATTAATCATGCTTTCAAACAAAACAATAATTTTCATTGTGTCACAGTTGCCTTCCTAATCCTTTCATTCTGTTACAAAACCATTAGCTAAAGCCATGAGAAATGTGTTTGCAAATTTTGAGTAAAACTTCTATTGTGAGGAGTGTGGAAATGACTTTGGTGGACTATTTCTTTCCCCCCAATAGAAGTAAAACATATAATTACTCCTTTTTTTTTCATAAGAATAGCTGCAATTTAAAAATACTAAGACATTTGTTTTCACTATTTAAGGAGGCAAAGTCCTTAAATGGTTATTAAATATTCAGTTTGATGGAGTAGACAACTTCATAAGTGTAGTATCTGTAGAAAAAAAAATACACATAATCAACATGTTCTTTTAACAATTCCTTATAATATTAGCAGTGTTTGTGCAAATGACCATTTACTATATAGCAATACAAGTAAGGACTTCCTCAAATCACAAACAAATTAAATGGCTAATCAGACCTAGTGAAAACAGGCAGCTTAAAATGATTATGTTAAAACCCTGAAGTAGCATTAAAACTTTAATCACAAGTCATTTAACACCACTTTATAATCATGTTTGTGTCTTGTAAGGCTGCTTTGTGAAGCAAAATGTCTGCAGGAAAACTGTACCTGACCTGAATGTAGACGACAGCATCTTTCCTCAGCATCACAGGGATTACAGTCTTAATACCGTGCATCAATAAGTATCAGCTTTGTCTACAATATCCTCAGTGTTTGGGTTTCCTCTTTCCTTTAGTCAGCATGGATGCCTATAGACGGTTCCCAGAATACACTGGGATCGTATGGACATTCCTGTTGCGTTCCTACAGGCCTTTTAAATTCTCCATTCCATTGTGGCGAAAGACTCTTAAAAGCGAAGCAACCCAGGCAGTATTCCGGTAATGTGTAGCATTGATTTTCTAGCCATCTCTGTTGTAAACCCTATGGCTTCAGTGCTGACAAGCCTTCCAGTAATCTAACACCACGAATAAACAAATGCATAAACAATTGAAGTTTAATTCTCTAACACATGTTTGCTGTTCAGCACTGGAGATAAAAGCTTTACCTCAATGATGTGAGAATTGATCTGTCTTGTGGAACTAAACATCTGTGACCAAAGGATACAAATTTGAGCATGTTCTTTTTCTTTTTTCTTTTAATTTTACACAAATGTGAACTGACCTGCTTACATAGTAATAAGCATGCTCAGGAACAGGTAAACAATGTTTTGACTTTGAAGATGGGGCTCACAGTAAAACATTGCTGAGCACTGCAGAGTTTCCTTTCAAAATCCATTAGAGAACAAAACTAACTGCTGCAAACATTAGTGTCAAGTTAGATTTTGTTATCCCCAATGATAAAGGTTATGTTGACTGCATTATTTAAGAAAAAAGTCATCCATACTTTGTGTTCTTGATTTCATATACTTTGAGACTGTGTAGCGTACATCCAGAAAACTAAGCACCACTAAGGAGGAAAAAGCCATAGTATGTGTCATATTGTAGCACAGTTTTTGCATTTTACTGAAATCCTCTTTAATCTAGCAGCCATCAGACTGGCTGCCAACACCTACTGTCACCCCGTGGAGACTACAGACCACCATCTACCTTCAGTGAATGCAACAAGTCCTCAAATTCATACGACCACATCGGTATGTAACGTGCACCGGAATACAACCCATGAGAGCGCATGAGAAACGGCTTTTCCCTCGCGAAACAGCTTTTTCCTCACTTTCCCAGCACGGATTTAGGGTTATGGTTAGGGTGAGGGATAGGGATAGTGTTAGATAAAAGTTTGTTCATGGTGACGTTTCACCTGCGACACCGGAGTGTCGATATTTACTCAACCGCCAGAGGTGGCATAGTCAAAACGTAACACTCGGTCGTAATACGGGCGTGTACAGACTACCTATGTGGTCGTTTTTGGTTTGAGGACAGGCTGGTGAATAATATGAAAGACCTGATTTAACTCCTCTTTCAGCAGGAAAAAAAACAACAACATTATTTTCTGGTTCTCCTGCATATATGGCCATGATCTTCCACCGCTTGATTTGAGGTCTGCTTAAAGGTCCAACACTGCACCACTTGTCAGAACATATATGAAAGTAGCATATGTTCCCCGAATGTTCCTTTTTCTTTTTCACAATAACTGCATCACCTCTGGTTTTAGCCCTGTTCCAAACAAGCCTTTTCTGCAGGTTTAAATACAGTTGAGTTGCCACTGTCCACAGCCCCTTCAGGAAGAAGACTCTCTTTGCGTCTATGGTTGACAAGGGGTAGCAAAACCACACGGCAGCTGTCAAGGATTTGAGTGTGTGAGACCAGGATTATCGATCATTGAACTTTATCTCTGACTGATCATGGACATATTAAGTAGCACAGAATTTACAGCAGAGTTGTTTTATTTTGTATAGTGAGTTTGTCAGACAACATTGCAGTGAGAAGATCAGTACTTTAGCCACAGCTTGGACATGACCACGAAATGACTTCTGGTTAACATGAAGATGGTAACAGGCTGCATTTTAGTCACTGTGTCATTCTCACTGCGTTGTCAGACAATAGAGAGAGATAAATATGTAACTGAGACCAGCTTAATTGAGAATTCAGCTGAATTAAAATGAAATGAGCAGAAGAGAGGTAGTCTCGCTAGCCAGCCCATTGTGTCGAACATCTGGTAGCACCACACTATTATTGAAGGACATTGTCTTCAATACTAAAATTAATCCATTGGATCATTAGTACCTTAGATGTTAGGAGTGCATGAAGACTCTTGTGTTCACACTTTAAGATTTGATGTGTTTTGCTTGTGGCTGAGACATTTTAGAGTTAACAGAAGGAGAAAGTCTTAGTAGTAAACAAACCTTGCAAACAGCTGGCAGTCAGAGTAAGAAACAAAGTTTGAGCTGGGTGACTGGTGAGTATTGGTTCTTCTGTTGCAGCTCAGTAAAATTCTCACTGGCTTGTAAACCTGAAAATCATTCTAGTTGTAAGGTGCTTGAATTATGGTCGAATTAAACATCTTCATATCTTAACAACTTTTACTGAACATATCCAAGTTTTGTATAATGAATTTCACCATATGGGACCTTTAAGCCAAATGGACCATTTAGCAGCTAACTGTTCACCGGTGACTAATTTTAGAGTTGGGAACCAAATTTTTGTTGGTCGTTGCAAGATGTTCTGTTTGAGAGGTGTTGACACAGCACCAGATTTTTTTGCATGAACAACCAGAGGTCACGTTGCTGGAGAACTGGTTCAGTTCTCGGCTTTGTCAGTTGTCTTTCAGACTAAGCAGAATGCTGATCCAGTTTCCTACATGGTTCCTGTTGGTAACTACACTGAGGTGGTTGTAATATTGCAGTAGTATTCTACATGCTGAATTTTACTGCAGAACAGATCATATTTTTTTTTACATCTTTCAGCCAGTTTTACCTCTCTTTGTATTTGCATTCAGAGTAGGGAACCTTGTCATGGTAATAAAACTATTACTTGGTGGAGGTTACATTAGTGTGATTCAAAGGAGCAAATATTAGCTGTTAGTAGGAAACAGGAAATCCAAGGTCACGCATTTGATTCACTCCCCCATCCATGGAAACCTCTTCCTTATGAGATTTTGCAGCTCTAATAATGATGTCAGCCTCATTCTGTCTCTGTTTCTGACAGACAAGAGTTACATTTACAGCCGCCAAAAGTCATTGCTAGGTGAATGCGAGCATCCCATGTGGAAGGCATTTCAGCAAACGGAGGCTGTCATTTTTCTTGGGAGCACAGTTTCTGGAGCCACCTCCTGCTTAATTTGTCTGACAGTGACAACTTTTACACACACACACACACACAAAAAAACATTGTTGAGATGTATTTGAAAAAACAGAGGGTAAAAATTGCTAGTGCAGGACCTGGTCTCTTGTTTCTCACCTGCAAACACTAATCGTGTTCCGTGGGGCGCCTGGCCAAACTGCTTTCAGTAATGCTCGTAGCTGAATTCTGCAGAAGTGTTTTACCTCATCTAGACGTTCCTTTATCTTTTTTATTTCCTGTTAATTATTCCTGTCAGATGCTTGGCTGTGGCATGACTGGATCCCTCTCCAAAGATCCCACTCTGCAGTTGAGACTGTCAAACCACTCATGTTGCATTCTGCTTGATTTCATGACCCTCCACTTATCTGATGTGTAATTAGCTCAAGCTGTTCTAACTACTAACACTGACCTAAATTGGACCCCATTCTGCAGAAATTTTTATGATGTCTTCACAAGGCAGCAGGTTACATTTGTGCACATGCAGTTTATGTGGCTTTGTGTGTGTGTGTGTGTGTGTGTGTGTGTGTGTGTGTGTGTGTGTGTGTGTGTGTGTGTGTGTGTGTGTGTGTGTGTGTGTGTGTGTGTGTGTGTGTGTGTGTGTGTGTGTGTGTGTGTGTGTGCATAGAGGCCTATAATTAGTTGTTAAAAGTACTTCTTTCTTGTTAGAACGTGATAATAAAAGTGTTGCAGAATCATGCTCTGAGTGTGAACTTTGCACCTTCTAAATATTAGTTTGTGAATGCCTGCAGAATATTTTATCACTTAAGCACTTCAATTCTCTATTAGGATTTCCAACACCAGTTACTGGAGATGAACACCAGAACACAACACAGCAGTATAAGTCATAATATGTAAGTAATGTAGGTACTTTATGCACATACAGAAATGGAAAAATAGCAAATGCAGTCCAGTTTTTTTGTCTGAGGTCAACTGGTGAGAGACGGTATTTCTCTAAATGGAACTATTACAGTTGTATAAGTTTTGCAGAACTGGAGGCTAAACTTTTGCTCTCTATTACATTTTAGGTGTTCATCTACTGCTTTTATAGAGAGAGATAAAATGCAGGGGTCATGGCCATGTGACATTTGTCGTGTACACATAAGTGTTTTAACTTACACCTATTTCTGTCTCCAGAGATAACTGCATATTGCATTTGCCAGGAACACAAAAAGAAGTGAATTTAAGTTTACATAGGACAGCCACTGGATATCTACTGATGCCCATTTCTGTTGTGCTGTCTGTTAACTCTCTTCCCACTCTCATTTATTGTACAATTTTAACCCAGCAGCCCGTGCACTTCAAGCAGGAGATCTCTTGCGTGGGCAATTCAGTGCTGACAAGATAAGGCGGGAATCTCACAAAGCACCGTTCCTGCGCATCATCAGCTCTGATAAAACATGCTGTTCTGCTGGTGATTGTCAACCCTCCTACAGATCTCAGCCTCTTATACTCGCCGGGAATAATTTACATTCAGTAGCCTGATAATTTGAGGCCACTGCATACTCACAAAGCCCCTGCCTGAGCACGTTAGTGAACCCAAAAATAGAACAAACAGGTTGCTTCAGATGCCACCACACAAATGCTCCAGAATGAGTCGACCGTCAACTACTGTTTGTGTATGCTTTATATATCGAATTTCATAGATGCATTTCCTGGAACTCGCTTGCTCTTCTTGTTTTTCGTGTAAATAGAAAAAACTGGCGACAACAACCCATGCTTTACGTGCAGTATGCATGCAGCTTTAAGCCCACCCAAGCAGAAGCAGGAATACACACCTGTAAAGTTGACATTGCGGATGTATTTGAGCAGCAGTGTGCCGTTGATAGTGTCCATCTTGGAGCAGAGGCCAACTTTTCCAGGACAGAGGTCTTTGTGCATGTTATGTAGAGCGTGAGCCATGGCATAAACAGCGTCTATCACGAACTGGACCTTCCCCTCCTGTTCGTAGGATGAATCTTTCCCGATCCGCTCGTGGTCTAAAAGAAACGAAGGTAAAATTACAATACATGAAAGTACATCATACAAGGGACTGGAGTGATGAATTGACAGATGCTGATTGAATTATGATACTTAATTAAACTAATATATGTTTAATAACATATATGTACAGTATATAAATATATGTGAATTTCCAACAGTTTTTAATAGGAATGGTGCAATATTCTGAAGTGAAATCTCGTCAGCGATCAGTGAAAATTGTAAGAATTCAACTATGATTGCTTGATATGTAAAATAAAGCAAATGATGACCTTTCAAGAGGCCTGATTACTCAGTTCTGAAGCCATCTTTTTCTCACCCCATGTAACTTATGTAGAGACTGGCATTAAATTATGCATTAACCACTGATTGTATCTGAAAGTCATTCATACAGTCTACTACAAAATCCAAAACAGCCTCTCATGCAGCCCTATTTCTCATTATGGTCTGTCGATCACTGATTGGACCCACCCCACAATATTCAACTAGGCTCCTGGCATCATGTATCCCAGCCCGGTCTCACGGGGATTCGTGAAACTGTCAAACGCCGATGGACAGCTTAAATTGTCATGAATCCGCCGGTATAAACCACTTTCAGATGTGATCTGGCCGCTGTTGTGGCCGGATGTCCGGCGGCCGCGGCGGCGGCCGCAAACGCCAATGGACAGCTTAGATCGTCATGAATCCGCCGAATTTGCATAGGAATTTAAAGAATGTGCGGCGGCCGAAGCGGCGGCCACAGCAGCGGCCGCAAACGCCGATGGACAGCTTAGATCGTCATGAATCCGCCGGTATAAACCACTTTCAGATGTGATTACCACAGCGGGTTTTGCTCGTGGTGAGCGGCACGATAAACATGACGACATCGTGTTGGTGCGCACGAAACCGAAACAAAAACTGACGTGACAGTTTCACGAATCCCCGTGAGACCGTGTTGTGTATCCCCATATGTCCTTTGCAGCGCAGCATGCTCAGATGCTCATCAAAAACAGGTTTAACTTTTAAACCAAGCAAAGGTTCATTAGTGCAAACAAAAGGTTTTGTTTGTCCCCACAAAGTCACATGCCACTGTACACCCAATAATCAGGAGGGCAGAATATGATCGAGTGGTAGAGGAGGAGAGGAAGACACAGCTACACAGGTCTAATCATTCTTCAGTATTAATGTAATTAAGTGTGACAGGTGTATATTAATCATCACTGAGGTTGTTTTAATGCTTTGAAAATGCGTTAATCGCCAGGCAAGGTGACGATTAGCAGCATAATCCTCCGATTAACCAACGCAGCGCCAGAGCGTTTATGCAGGAAAAAGTGACAGAAGGATGCTGTTTAAGTTTCACATAGAACCAGTAAGAGCTGAAAGGAAGGAAGCAGCAAGACTGGAAGTTGTAACCTTTCAAAGTAAAACTACAGCACAACAGTCACTTTGTGTGATGTTGAATGCTGTTGAGTTTTTTTGAAAATCTTACAGAAGAACTGAAGCTTAAATTACGTCTCTTTCCTTTTTCCTTTTTATGTTCTTGTGATAAACACAATGAAAGCCACCATTCACTTGGTTAAAACAGCCAACTGTGGCTTTACCTCCATCCAAGTTTTTTTTTTATCATTTATTTTTTAAACCCGAAAATAAGAAAATAGTGTATAACAGTAACAGGAAAAACAGATCACTCGCTTTCGTTCAGCACACATTTTAGTGCTGATACAGCTGTAAGGAAAAGGGCTGAGTAAACGCAGACACGCCGCATAATTTAGTCATCTTTTATTTAAAACCCATTTCAACACAACAATTCTTTCCCCGTTGTGATTTTTTTCTTCTTGCTCTACGAATGCATGAGGGTTTACTGTCTTCTGATTCTTGCAATCTGAAATGAGTTGTCTTCAGTGTAATTGCCCCGAATATGACAGAAACATCTTTTGATAGATGCTCAACATTTGAAAGCATGTGAATAATAAAGCATTACAAACAAATCCCCGGAAATAATAAAAGGAAGACAGGTGAACAACAACATTTCACACATGCACCTAAACCACTGACAGGCTGAAGCGGAGGCTCATTTGTATTAGCGAAGTAGATGATCTATGCCAGTGTGCTTGTGGTTTGAAGGTTAATAATGCCTTTTTGTAAGTAGTTAGATCTGTTTTTGAACTTTGCTCAATATGAGGAGAAAAATGTTGGAGATGAAGTGATATATGACGGCGGAAAAATGGCTTTCAAAGAGTAAGTCTGAAGAAGGGCTAATGTCAATAACACATAATAAGAAAAGTGGCAACACTGACCATAATTTGTTATGGTAATGGGTGTACTCTGGAGAAAATTGTCTCACGTGCTTTTGCTGTCTGTTTCCTAATTACCCAAATGTTGCTTTTGCGCTGACATTTGGTGATAATTATACGTAAAGGTATAATTTGAAAGATCTGCTCGCTGTCACCACTGGAGCAGTATTTGAGTCATTTGTGTCATTTTCTTTTAATTACAGTTAACCTCCATGCTGCTTAACAAAAGCATGGCCTATTCCCTCACTTCACATTGGTGACAAGAAAAGCACAACACAAGGCAATGTAAATAGTGCATCGTGATCAGATAAAAAAAAGAGAAAAACCTACATGAAGCAGGCGATAAAGCGGATCATGTTTTGTTTGCAGGCCTTGCCAGAGCTCTGTGGCTGCCATTTCTTATCTCCACAAAGACACTTCATTTTTACAAGCAGTGACTTTAAACAGATGAACAGTTTTTGTTTGCCTTATTATCTGTACGCTCCCACAGTATTTGCTCATATACGTAGAGGAGACCATTTAACATCAGAGCCAAGACTCTGAATGTTTAAAGGTCCCCTCTAGTCAGGCATTAAGACGTGTCAAATTGCTTTGGATAATAACTGATGAATAATAAGTTGTCTATTCTTTTTTTTTTTCCAGAAATAAAACCTTAATTTAACCCATCAGAAATTCTCCTTTAATTAGTAAAGTCAGGTTCTTTGAATATGTAAAATACCCAAAGCAAGACGTCTCCCATTTCAATATTATTCCACGGTCTATATGGTCCATGTAGATAAATCTCAGTAGATCCGTGACATAAGCATGCAGATCACACAGCGTCTAGTTGGTATTGTAGTGGGATTAGCTCGCAAGATATTGTAATGTCAAAATTTTGCTAGGATTTGCACATTTTAAAATTAGTTTCAGAGCAGCGAAACATTCCTTTTTCAGCAGAAAAATGTAAAAACAGTCCGCCAGTGTGAAACTGTGCATTTATAATTTTGACCAAGGAAAAAAAATGAACAACAAAGTGAAGTAAAATATAAGCAAATCATGTTTTTTTTCAATGGAGGGGAACTTTGAGGAGACTTAGTATAACCAGTAGGTCTGGAATGAATATCTCTCTCTGTCTTTGATCCAACCTTGTTTGGCTTTTGGCCTAATAAAGTAAATTTGGTTCTAACCTAGTGTCACTGAAGTGATATTATCGATGATTTTTTTTCTTTAATCTTCATGTGATTCCTCATATTTCGGGTGTGGAACCACTGAAGCAAATTGAAGCCTGTGCACGCATGTTTTACTAATGCATTTTTACTGACTCCTTTGCTCCTATGTTTCTCATTAACACTCTTCTCCTTGGAGATTTGAGATGGAATACAGTGAAGCAAAGATGAAATGAGTAAATCCGAGGCTTGTTGTGACAGCACCTCATCAAAATGTGTGGGCTATTGATTATGTGCCTGATGTGTCGGATATAGTCTCATAATCAACTTTTCAATGCACACCCAATGCAAGAGAACTACCCAGTAATCTACAGCTGTCACTGACAATGATGATTAACCTGCTGTAGAGAATGAGCTGTAATATTACTGTACCAGAAGGCTACATTTGTCAAATATGTTAATGTTGTTGAACTTGTAATTGTACGTCATTCATTGTGTTCTTGGCAAAGTCACAGTCTTTAATTTAAATAGTTAATTCACCTTCAAGGACCATCTTCTATCCTGCTGTCATCTGTTGTGATAGAAAACAACAAGATAATATTGATTTTTGTCTGATATCGATATGTGGATTATTTTTAGGGACATTTGAGAAAACAGTGACTTAATAAACAATGATATTAATTTCTGCCCTATTATTTCTGTAAACAGCGTTATGTTAATGTGACTGCATGATTTTACATAATATTTTCGACAGGTGTCTATTTTTTTAAAAAAAATTTTGTATTTTAAAAATATGTAAGCATTTAATTTCATGAATCCTGTGCTTTAGGAATTCTTTATTAGAGCAGCATCTTCGATATTTGCCTTTATCAGATATCCTTCTTTAGAACTTGACGAATACTGCATAACATCCATGTCTCGATGCAGAAAATGAGTTTTGTGTGGTTTTGTTGACTGAAAAATGGAGAAAAAGCACAGCGAGTGGTTGCTAAAATGTGTGGCAGACAGGTTGTCACATGCCTTAATGTGAATTATGATGACACTTTGCTCCTTTATCAGTGTTCTGGGCGTTTCCACAAAGGGAAAAGATGTAATTCTGAAGGGGCACAATGATCCAGAAAGCTGCAGGTCATACTGCATACGTTTGCTTGTGACATTTCTTTCAATGGAGGCTGATTTCTTTCTTTGTCAGGCTGAAAATTATGGGCTGTATGTCCAAATAATGTGCTTGGAGGGTAGAGCAGACCAGATGATTCTTGCATGGCCATAGTTTGTTTCAACTGGGTCACATTAGGGGTGTGTAATGATATAGAAGTTGGCTCAGAATAATGTATGATACATTTTTCTCTTCATAACTTTTTTTGGCAAAGTTTTAAAACAGCTGAAAGTACAAAAATGTGCTTTAATCTATAATGTTCTTACAAAAAAATTCTTACGCTGTGTCTACACTTGAGGCAAAATATGAACAGAAGCAGATTCAGTGCCACATTTGTGTCCACATAGGATGAATTCAGCTGTGTTTTTGAGCTTTGAGTTTCACCATACACACTTCTTTCCTACATGTATTATCTGAGCCTGGACAGACAACTTTCCTGATTAGCTTAGGTATGCAGCCATGAAGGGGTAATTCTAGTTCCCTTTGGGCTTAAGAAACGCTGTATATGCCTGCTGCTGACACTGTTCAGCACAACAAAACCCGTACGCTTGATTCGGCTGAGCTGATGCTGATACCAGCTCTCATCCAGACTTGCTGGCCCTCAACACTTCCCATGTATACCGACCTGCAGCATCGGATGCTGAAGAATACTGAACAGAACACTTGGGAGCTTCAGGGGTTGTCAGATATGTTCATGTAGCAGACTCAGACTGTAAACTCAGTACTTGTTAGCTTGTTAGCCTGTGGATACTACTCCTGTTTCTGCTGCTTGTAGAGATTCGCTGTCGGAGTTCAGTTAAATTACAGTAGACAACAGTTGGTGCCTGTGCGTTTGCAGCAGTGGCTGGCAACAATATTGTAATATTTTGCATTTTGATATACAGTAACTTCAGGAAACATATGTATTGATTTGATCATTTAGCAGCTTTTTGTAGCCTAATGATGAATGTGTTTGGATGATATTGAATAATATATGGTTTTATTTTCACTCAGTACCGGAGTGTCATATTTGCAAGACTAGTGACTTTGAAAGTGTGCAACACAATACTCAGAAAACATTGCAGGGCTGCACATTTAATCCTATTTTAATCATGATCATAGCTTCCCACAGTCAGGGCCGGCCCTAGGACTTTGGTGGCCCTAAGCAAGATTTTTTTTGTGGCCCCAAAACATGCACAGTGCAACTACCATATCACGTGCACAGCTTGTAATTGGGTTAAAACACACATGCACATGATTAACAGCATTAACAGATTTATGTTTCATTGGAATAAAGACAGGGACAAAATGCGAATCACACACTTATTGTGGTGTGGCCCCCTCTAGTGGATGTGGCTATAAACAATGGCATAGAGTGTTTATGCGAGCGGCCGGCCCTGCCCACAGTTAAATGAACATGTAAATAAAATGATTTGATTTCATATTGGGTAAATCTGATGCTGGAACACCTTATTTCACTCTTTTCAAGACATTTTTGCTTCTTTTCCTGCAGTCGCCAGCTAGCATCTACTCTATCCTGCATATGAGCCGTTTAGGGAACCCTTAGTTCAGTGTATGAGATGTTTTAGGTGCAGTTTAATTTATATTTTGCCTCTAAGCGATATACTGAATTGAGGCGTAATTTAAATCTTATTTTGATGCAAAGATTTGAACATTAACAGGAATGTGGCATGACATGGAAATGGAATCAGTACCACTCAAATGTGAAGCAGCTATAGAAGTTAATTCATCAAAGTCAGTGAATAATTATGACAAATAATCTTGAGATTAATCTGTATAATTGTGATTAGCATTTTAGCCACAGCCAGGCGGCTCTACCTGATTCATTTAGAGATCAAGGTCCAGTATGTTACAGAAGAGAGACAAACACAGCCAGATTTCAAGCTAAGTTTAAACTTGCATTTTTCATTTCAGATCATTTTTGTGCCACATTACCAATTATTACTTCAAGTCATTCAGCTGAAATGTTGTCAAAATGCAGAAAAAGACATACAATAACACTAATTCTAAGTGTCAGTCTCTGTGATTCGGAAATAACTCTGGGTGAAGTGTGCCTGTGGTCACATGCATGTTTTTGCCATAAGTTTCTTTGATAACTGCTAAAATGATCTGCTAATGTAGCCCCAGTGAAGGCTTTGACAGACTTCAGTTGACATCCATTACAAACCCCTCCCATTTTCTTTTTCTAATTAAAAAGATTGGGCATCATCACCCAGGGGACAAAAATAGACCACAGTGCTTGACAGTGCTTGTCATCATGGCTTTCAAAGACACAGTCAGTCAGATTAAGTGAACTCATTGTTGCAGCTCCCAGCTATGGATAATAAATGGGGTTTTCTTGCTTTAGCTGCCTTCAAACAAAAATCCATCATGGACATATCTGGGTACAAAAAATTGGGGGATTTCAAATTACTTTTAAAGAGCATATGCTGTTATATAGAAAATAGAAAAACAATTCTGGACCAGTTCAGGTAAATATGAATTTCTCCACAGTGTTTTTCTCTGGCTTATCTTCCCTGCAAACCTTGACATTTTAGTTGTATCTCAGGAGAACCCAAGAAATGTTCAAAATCGCCCAGTTGCGTGTGGTGTCCTTGATTTTTTTTCACTGAGCAATGGAATTCAGACAATTGAGCAAGCAGGCAGGCATGTATTTGTGTCTGGTAGCCTTGATGACTCATGCCTGCAGGGATGCAAAGCAAAAGAGTGACTCAAGCCAGCTTGCTTCACTCAAACTGTGACCCTCAGTGTGTGCTGAAATGACGTCAGCGAGAGGCACAGCACCTGCCGAGGCTGGCATCTCTGCCAACAACGCAGTAAGATAGAAAACTTTATGCTGTATGAAATGGCCCGATTGTTGGTAAATTTCTGTACTTCATATTATGAGGATGCAAAAATTGAGCCTCTGCTTTTGGAAAAATTACAAGAAAAGCAATTAACAGCTTCTTGTCATGCAGTCAATGTCAGTGTTCACAAAATCTGAGGAGTACAGGTTCTGTTCATCCCAAAGTCGTCATGATTGATGTGTCAGTCCTGCTCATTGCCGATATCTGCACCTGTGTCATGCTATGATCTGGTGCGGTGTCTTTCTGTTACTACCAATTTGTCTCTGTTCACGAGCTCAGCCCGCATACCAGCCATTTCTTGTTCATTCTGCTCTGCAAAACAGGATCATGTTTTATGGTTCACCAGCGTGAAATACTGTGACTGTGACAGTACAGCGAGTGGCGAGCTGATCAGATGGCAAAGTTGAGAACTGCTGAATCCTGCAGCCAGCATTTCCCATTTTGAGTCGGAGAGAACGTAAACGTCATTTTGAATTTGCAGTGAATCAGTTGTGTCCGATTCGTTTCTGGGAGTTTCTTAGATTCTGTCTGTGGAAAATTTCAACTTTTAATCTTGATCAAACCCAGACGGCACCATTTTCAGTTGTAGTTTAATTCAGGGGTTCGCTTACAGGAATGTCTGAGGTAAATTTTACCTTCTTGATATGGTTAGGTTTTCACATTTGAAAGAATAAATGTCTTTGATATACTGTTTGTTTGTTCTAATGAGAGAAATACAGGGGTGTTAAATGGCAGTGTGAAGCTGACAGTTCCCTAATAACCCTCGCTTGTAAAACAGATTGCCTGATCATCCCTTAGCAACTATAACCAGACGCTGCAGGAGTCTAGAAGCTGTTGCATGAGGTTGGCATGAAGGTAATAATCTGCGTTTGAGTATTTAAAGCAGGATAAAAAATTAAATTGTGTGATTTATTTTTTTCTTTTTTAGAGGGGCATGCCAGTGTTACAAAGATGAGCAAAAATGTGATGTAGCAGCAATTCACATCCCCATCAAACCACCTTATGGTCCACCCACTGTGAGGAAGTCATGCCCCCACTAGAGGTTAGTGAATCTGTCATGGTCTTTATTGGATTTGGGGAAGTTTAGAAAGCTTTAGAATTTGCTGTCAAAGACAGAGTTACACTTGCCAAATCCATCAACTAGTCCTCATCCTTATTCCTAAAAGAGCCTTTATCTTGTTAAAGTTTAAAGCGAAAGCAGGTTGTTTGAAAAAATAAATATGTAAGATAAGCTTCCAAACTGAGGTGTGTTAGAATGTAATACTGCGACCTGACAGGTTGCTTTAATATGCTATCCTTTCATACGTGCAGGACTGAACATTACTGCAATGCAAGATCAGTGCTGTTTTTTTTTTTAACACGTTGGGTATGTTTTTGCCTAGATTATGCATTTCCAGTCTCAGTATTCTACATAATATTGCATATGCAGCAATCACAAATAAATTTAGGATCCTTTTAAACCATCTCCTTTAAACTTAAAGGCTGGGGTAGTTACTAAATCCGAAAATTCAGTTATACCTGTAGCATATGGTAGTTTTCACATTTAAATTATGCACCTTGCACATATGGATAAAGATGCAGGTTTTTTCTCCACTTCAAAGGGTGTTGATGGTGTTTTGTTGCATTCAGCGAATGTGGCGGGAAAATGGCCTGTGGATAGGCGTTGACAGTGTAGATCTGAAGCTACAAAGTAAACCTTGTTCTCTGGGGCAACGGATACAAGAACTCTAGGAAACAGAACGGCAATAGGATGTGAATTATACATCTGAATTCTGTGTTGTCTTCCCTGCACACAAAGTCAGCTCCACTTTCATGCTTCAGTCCTGGAAGATGACCTGTGTTCATACCCTGCTGTTGTACTACATAAATCACATGCCAGCGACTTGCATTGTGCGATTAAAAGCTTTGATATCGCACAAATAGAACAATTACATGCCCGTCTAATCATGATAGCACTTTAAGAATATCATTTTCCAGCCTGTGGTGGTTGATTAGTCTTCCGCAGATTTTTCGAGTGAGGAATTTACTCTGCCCTACTTATTAAGTGTATGTGTGTGTGTTTTTAAAGCTGACGATGTGTGGACCGTGTTTAGAAAATGCAATCACAGCAACAAGAGGATAATTTGCCTCTAACATGCCACTTGATATGTTATGGATGGTATCGAATCCACAGCGACTTCAGAAGTGGGAACAAGAAATTGTTCTACTGACAAAAGGAGCAATGAGGAGCATAGTGATAGTACTTGCAAAAGGCTCTGAGTGAAATGATTGTTCCTCTTGCCTGTAAAAAATTTTACTGTGCCCTGGAGGCTACTCAGAGGAAGAAAAGGGGCAGCAGCAATTTGGCTCAAGAGCAGCCACCATGACAACTGATAAATACAGAAATCATTTACAATTGCATGTTCTCCTGAATGTGTGGATTGTTGGAAGCATCTCTCTGCTTTGCCAGAGGACACAATTTATTTTCAGAAGCTTGAGACTTTAGTCGCTCCCAAACTGGTTAATTTTGCATCTACTGTACGTGCTTTAGTGTTTCTGCTCTGGTATTTGGTCACATTTTCTTTTCATTTTCAATATATAGTGAGAGCACAGAGAAAGAAAATGTACATACCGCAAATACAGCATATTTCACCTATCAAAACAAACCAAACACAGCTGTGCTTTTATATTCTGTGTTACAAGTTACTTACTGTTTAAAAATATTAAAACTGGTACCTTTTCTGAAAAGGTATCTGTTTTATCTTTTTCTTAGGAAACAACTGTAGAAAAGGTATTTTTCCATGAGACAGCAGCGCTGCCATTTGCCTGCAAAAGGCTGACAGGCCCCATTTTCTTCTGTGTAGTTCAAAGCCTAAATTCCTTTGGAAACAGTCCAAGAATGCATAATTGTGGACACAGAAGCAACTCGGCCAGAATAATTTTAGATAAAATTTTCCGCACACACCCAAATACAGTGAAATTAGGGAGCCTTTTCGGACCTACGTTTTACACATTCATCTGATACTGTTACTGGTAAACTGATGCAGGAAAGACGGAGTGATTGAAGTGAAAAACATCGATCATCTCTTTACAATGCAATGTTATGCTGGGAAACCTGGGGTCTTGGGATTTCGTGGATGCTACGTTGACTTGTAACACTGACTTGAACATTGTTGCAGAATAATCATACTCGTGATGATGTCGCTCACAGATGGCAGTGACGGGGTGCTCCACCACACAGCAAAAACAGCTTGAGGAGCACAACTAAGAGTCCAAAGTGTTGACTCAGCCTCCAAACTCCCCAAAATCCCATTCTGATTGAGCATTCACGTAATACACAAACTGAATGGATTCACTGCTGACATCCCATTATCAGACACCAGGGGTCCAGTGTCCATGGCCCATAGGGTCACAGCTGTTTTGGCAGCACAAAAGGGAACCCACACAATGCTGGGCTGGTGGTGTTAATGTTGTGGCCATCTGTTTAATTCACATCGACTCTAATTCTGAATCTTATCTAATATTCTAGTCTGGGTCTGGTAATTAAGGCACACTTTAGTCCACTCATCTTTGATAACTAGAAGTAGTTACACCAGATTCTCAGATATTTCTTTGAAACTGTCTATAATTATATCTGATATAAAGAACAGGTGGCAATGTCCAGACTATTGCAGCTCTTATTTAAGCCATGAAGTAGTACCACGGAAAATCAGGAAATCAGATCCTTCTGGCATCACAGAAGTTCAGGCTCAGCCATGGCTGTCGTTTGTTAATCAAGAATTTGGTGAAGAGCTTTTCCAGACTTTCAAAAAGTGGTTGTGGGGGTGTGAAGGCATGAATAGAAGAAGTGCAAAAATTGCAAAAGAACATTCATTTGATATTGTTATGTTAAGCTTTGGAAAGTAGGACGTGCTTCATATTTAGCTGGGACTGGTTTTAGAAAGGTCTTTGAAAGGTGCACTTCTCCAGAAAAAATAAAGAGGTGTGTTTAGTTTACCAGTCTAGAAACTTGATTAGTGGTCTTGGAGGGGAATATAGAACATTTCTAAATGGAAGCTCAGAATTATCCATTTCTTCATAGAAACAACTTCTTCTATCTCTACCGTCAGTTTTTCTGCTACATTGTGGAGCATTGCCTTCTTCTCCAGTTTTGGGGTGTTATGTTGGCATTTTACTGCCTTCATGTCTTGTAACTCAGCGATTCCTCAGAGAACATCTCTGTCAGGCGGAATTTTCTTATTGAAGACATTTTATGGTATCTATGACTTTATCAAGGTTGCTTTCAGTCTCTTGTCAACAGGCTTTCACTGGCAGAGAATGTAGTTTTTGAACTTGAGACCAGCTCAGTTCTGTTTCTGCTGGTTGCTTGTCTTGTTACAGGTGGGCTGAGTCTTTCTTCAGGCTGATCAGGCATCTTTATGCATTTTCTTCTCATTTCTATGTTCTTCATTAAGGATCTGTTCATTTAATGGCTATTTTTGAAACTGTAGGGGTTCAAGCTTAAAAGGTTTTTTGAGAAAGCTGAGGTTACACATGAATAGATGGCAGCCATTAGAGTGCGGTACAGAAGTACAATGGATCTGTAGAGCTTTTAAGGTTGAAAACCTCACTCGGTGAGAGTGAACCAAAATATGAAAGGGGCAGGTAAGACAGCTAAACTCAGTTAAACTCTCTTTTACTTGTCTGTATAATAGGGCTGGACCCGAATATCCCGAATATTCGTTCGCTATGGCACTATCCGGATATTAATTTTGGTATCCGAATATTCCCCCCCCCCCCCGCTTAATTTAACATTCCCACACAGCAGACCTGTCCCTGCTCTAAGAGGCTAAAACATCATATTGCATTTTGGTTTGTGAAGGTTACAGAATTGTTTGGACACAGTCTCCAGTCCCAAACCCCAAATTATGATTGTGGAAAAAGATTGGCACGAGGTGTTTATTGAAGCTGGGACACTGGCTGAATAGATGGATGCATCTCAATAGCTTAGAACAGGCAGCTTCTCCAGTGTTGGTTTTTGGGTTTGATTGTGTATGAGACTGCAGCATTCACACGGCTATATGAGAAATGGATTGCTTCGAAACATTACAGGTGCCGGCTTTAAATCAGTCTGAACTACTTGAGATGCAGCGTTGCACTGCACAGTGTGGTAGGAGCCACACTCAGGGAGCCGACTGATTTTAATGACCTGAAAGCCTGTTTCTAATGGGCTGACTGGATTTTTCTATTGATTATGTTTTCGACACATGCGATGGCATAGTGTCGTGATTGCTATTGTCGCACACTGCAAATTGAACTAGGCACAAGCAATGACAACATTCATTCATTCTTGCAAAATGAGAGATTCCCATTTGCTTATCTGTACCCATTACACTTAGCCTAAATTAGAGGAGTGTGATCGTTTACTCCCTGATGACAAATACATTTATCTGTGCATACCAAGTACACACACACACATACACACTTTGTATCCACACCAGACCCAATCAATATACTCAGTCATTGATTGAGTGTTGTGTATTGACTGAGTGCCATCTTTGCTATTAGTGTAGACTCACTTGTACACTTTTTGATGCCGGATCCTTTCTTCACAGCATGCCGACTGAGCTTGCATTGGAAGTTATTCTCCCAAAACTCTGCAAACCAGATATTCCTCCTGTTGTTCTCTAGTGTTCGGCTGATGAAGTAGCGATCAAAGCCTGAAAGAAATAAATATCCGATGTTAGAATTTAATCTCTTATGTTTCTACATTTCCAGTAGGACCGGTTAAGGTCATTGCAATTTAATTTCCTTTTATCTTTAAAAGTTTCAAAAAACTCTGCTGTGCATACAAATCCAAATCCACAGCACAAGAAAATGCATTTTTCTTAGCAAAACAGTGAAGTTAAAGTGTCTGATTATTGTTGCATCCCATAAAGTGAACTATTAAAATGAAAGGCCTGCTTTTTTTTTAGCCTGCTGATTATGACTTTTAAGGATCTGAAAAGCCAGTCGGCTGCAGTATAGATTTATTCAATGTAAAAATCAATGTGAAATATAAATAATAGCAGTATAGCAGTGACACAACAGTTTATGTATTGTGTGGTTGCAAGGGAGCAAAATTGGGAAGCATCCAATCAAAAAAGAATCATTTGAATGTAATATGTTGAATATAGAAATGAAAACATCTAACATCTAATTCAATGCAAGCTAAAACTATCATCTTGTACAAAAATAAGCCATTGTGGACAATCTGTAAGGTAAGGTTTGGCAGTGTGAATACCTTTGATGGACTGCCGTTTGGGGAGGATGGTGACAGCACCTTCTGCCATTTCTTCTTGGTTCAGTATGGGGGAAATTTTGGAGCCCCAGCTGTCTGAACCCACCCAGATGAAATGGCCTGTTTGATTGGCCTTCTTAGCTGCCTGAAGGAGTCGCCTTTGGGACAGAGAAGTAGAGCAGTGTGTAAGTGAAGCATACAATGCTGCTTTCTTCTGTATTTTTCTCGCATACAGTGATACTGTGCATCACCAACGAACCACCGTTCCTATTTAAATACACCCTAAAGAGGGAGTGTAGCTGCCATGCCGTAGACTTGAAAAGCCACCACAGACTCACTGCAGCGAGTTCTTCCTTCCTGTGGCAGAATGACACCCTTGCCACATTTGTCCAGGCTTGTTGCCAATGGACGTAAGTTTTGGAAGTCATAAAAAAAAAACCTGCCAACAAGCTCTGCTGTAGCAGCAGAGTTACATCAAGGAAGCATGAGCGCAGCAACATAAATTTTAAACACAGCCACCTGGTATATGAACCATTACCGACCTTTACATCGCCCCAAAGATGCCAGGACAAACATAAATATTGAACGTTACATTGTGTTGTAGACAACATCAGTCTTTTACTTGGCACATACTGTTTTAACAACCCATAAGATTTTTTGCAGTTGCATAAAAAAGGACAGTGTAACCTTGTAAAATAATTAAATTCCCTTGTATAATGTGGAGTGGGCGAGCAGTGACTCATCCAACTAACCAAATGTCTCTTTACCTTAGTTTTTATGACCGCAAGGATTTATGTCTGATTGGTAATGATTTTTCCCAGAGTCTGGTCTCCAGAAATTTTGTGAAATGAGCATGTCTTAAAATGCAATTATGAGCTCCACGTAGGAAAAATGAGAGAAATAGATTTTCTCACCATCGGGAGACATGAGTAGACAGGCTGAGAAGTCTGATGTGAAAATAACAGAGTGAGACGTAAAGGTGTTGCTTAGAGCTGGTCGATGAGCGTTTATGCTTCCCTTCAGCTTTGACAGGACAGCATCAGATTTAGTGACAAGGCTGTCATTTTAATGAATTTGTTTGTTTGTTGCAAGTTTTTTTAGTCACTTAGGGACCTTTAAAACTTTATACAATCATTTGCTCTTGAATCTGAGTCAAGATTGATAAATTTTGCATTAAAAAAAACATATCTTCTATCCACGCTCCCTGCCATTATATATGCCTAAATTCAACCATGTTTCATGCTGATGAAAAGGTCAAAATGGCATGTATAATGCATGCTGCTGTAAATTAACCAGTTGACGGAATTCATAAATAAATGATAAGAATGATTCCATTACATTTGTTTTAGTGAAATTTTTCATTCAAGAATTTGTGTTTATCTTCTTTCATTTTCTAGGCCTATGTTGTTTTCTCACCGTCCTAACACCTATCTGGCCAGATTATGGAAAGCTAACCCATAAATATTATATTATTATGACACCGAGACGAGGCAGTATTTTTTTTTTAAAATAATTGTATCTTGTTACAGGGCTCTATCAACACAGCTCAGCCTCTGTTACTTTCTTTGTAGGCAATTTTGGGTTCTTATTCGGCTGCTGCAGGCTCACACTGGCTGAGTTTAAGGCTAGAGCAGGCATGCAGCGCTGAAATCCCCTCAGCTTTCTGTAATTACTATATATCCAGACTATTACCCGTTATCAGGACCGGATTAAGTCAATGAGCACTGGGACTTCTGCCCTGGTCACCATCAGGAGACCGCCCCCAAATCACTGCCCACTTCCACTAGGAGTTCGCCGGCCTACTAACTGGTTGCTGGGAAACATTTCCCTCCTCAAAGCCACAACAGTGCTGTGTGTGTTGACTCAGCTTGAAACTAATTAATTCATTTTTAATTCAGACGATCCGTCTTAATAGCAGATAATGAATTTCAATTGATACGTTTTAGTCCCCACAAGAGAAGGAGTAACTTTACTTTTCTATAGTGAGGCCAGATATAATAGAGTGGGGACGGTGGAATAGATGCCAAATTGGATTACAAGGCTGTTTAGTGAGATAGAAAGAGCATGAGGGACTGGACAAAATATAGAAACGCTTTCCAATGAAACTGTATTTGATGTATAGAATAGCTCCTTTCAGAATGTTATAATAGTAGATACATATATTATTGAATAGTTGTTATTGTGTTATTAATATGCTAACATCATTTTTAATATGACACCTTTTGGATAATTTATTCCATCAAATTAACTATAAGACAACAAAACAAGATAACAGAGTAATAGTGCCTTTCTTCATATAAAAACATGAAGAAAAAAATATACGCTTGCATTTTAAAATAGAAACATCTTTGACATTTCGAACTCATAAATATTAACATGTGGTTAGCAGGACGTATTTTGCATGGAAAAGGCAGTTTAATGTCTTTGAACACACAAGAGACATTTGTGGCTTTTTCATTCCAGCAGCAAACACGGCTTAAGGGAAAGCTCTTACATTGCTGAACAACATTTGACACGTTTGGAAACAGTTAAATGGCTTTACATTATCAAAATTAAGTGTACTTTCACTTACGCAATAACAGTATGACGGAGCAAGAATGTAACAGTGGTTGAGAGAAGTCAGGATAATCATCATGCTAATTGACAGCACTTCACTTGGCTGCACTTACCTGATGTCGTCCTCGTTGGCAAAGATGATGACTACTCGAGCGTTGGGGTTCTCACTCAGCCTGCGAATGATCTTGTCAAACTCTCCAACTCTGGGTTCGCGGGGTATTTTCACAGACTGTGAAATGCACAGACCACCTAATGGGAAGACAAAAGTGGAGGTTTCCAAATTAAAAAAGATCTCATTAGCAGAGTAACAGCAAATTAATGCTGGTGCGTTGTTTCCCAGCTCTGGATGATCTTGAACCTGATTTTGCTTTTCTCTTGTTTTAACTCACACAAATCCTTTTTTTTTCCTTCAATCCTCCTGACTTATTTTATGATAGATGCACTATTAAATGTGCACAGGGGCAATATTTCACAGCATGAGGGACGCAAGGTATTAAAAAAAATCTCTCTTTGGACCGCAAGGGGCAACTTGGAGACATGGCTTCCCATCAATTCAGGTTATGGTCCTGCCAGTGAGAACGAGGGAATTTGGTAGCATTTCGAAGTACATAAATTTTGTAATTGAAAACTGGTTCCATTTGTTCAGAGTCATTTGTATTACATAGGTTGTTTGATGTTATCCAACCTACAAAGTACTGTTTACTAAGATTTTCTAAATTCCGCTTCTTGCCTAAAGAGAGGCAAAGCAACAGGAAGTGTAGGTCCATCTAATTTAATTAGTTAATTACTTGCTGGTAAAACCGACAGTATTGTCCATTGAAATTGATTAGTTTATCTAGTTAGACCCTGGCCAACACATAATTCTCCACAGATTGGTTTAAAAAATGTCCTTCCCTTCTTAGAAAGGCCCATCTATTGAACACAAGTCCAGAAGCAGCAGGGGACTTCCCCTAGTTAGCAACAAGCGAAGGCTTTTTAATTCCCAATGCAGCATTTCAGGATAACTGTTTTGTCACTCTGCCAAAATGCCACAGAGAGTATGTGCATGCTAATGAATTTCCCTTTCGTGACCCAGTACAAAGCCAGCCCGATGAACAATCAATGCATGAATAATACCCTGTAGTCCGGTTCATGGCAGCCAGACTCGCACCATAAAACAAAGCCTGAGCCCTCCTCAGATACGAATAGGTTGGGAAACTGGAAACATGAGTAAAGAACAGGGGATGCCATTAAATTAACGATGATGTTGGGCTGCTTCGCTCATGGGTACAAAAAGTCACATCCGCTTAAGTCAGTGAGGGGCTTCAGCCAGTGACCTGCACTATTGTTCTGATTGTACTCTCAGGATGAATTTAATGATGTTTGCTTTTTCCTCAAATCCCTGGTTTCGCTCTTCCACTGGGGTGGTTTTCTCAGGAAAGCCGAGTATATAAGTTTCGTGTGGTCATGCATGTCACAAGTAGAACACAGCAGTTCTGGCTTATATAAACATTCACTTGGCTGGTTAATGGATTAGCAGTTCCTTCACTAGAGAAACAGATTCATTTCTTCATGTGTACTGGCCCATGTCCTGTTGTTGTGTGGTGATGGGGGATGTCTCCATCAGAAAAGACCTTTTTTTCCCCCTAGCCCTTTGCTATTCCCTGTATATCAAATACTACCGTTTTGTCAAAGTCCTTTGCATCTGATAGATACGCACAGGGTGTCCTTTTGCGTCATTGCCATCTGAGTTAATATTCAGTGTCAATAGATGTGGTAGTTTTTCAAGCTTTAAAATAAGGCGAGCAACTCATAAATTATTGGATTTAGGTTTGTATATCATGTCAGACCAATATTTTTTCACTTAATTTTAATTTAGTCTCATTTTCAGTTGCTCTTTGGCACCAAAGCTATTTGGTTAAGCTTAGGCAAAGATTATGGCTTGAGGTAAAAAAAAAAAAAAAATCATTAACTGCATGTTGCAATTCATGTGATCTGAAAATGATTGATATTAGTGTTGGAATCACTATTTAATTGCATACTTGTGGCATCTATTTCTGATATTTACAGGTGTTCATTAGTCAAACGGACTACCCTGCACTTTGAAAAATGATGCTGGAGTGCGATAGTGTGCGAGTGAGACGCAGCAGCATCACAACCCCAATTTACATGTCTTTCTACTTCTGAAACCTGGCTTTAAATATCACAATGAACACAAATTTACTATAGCAAATGGTGTGCTCACAGTAAAAGAAAAGCCATCCATTAACCATTTCATACCACCACGTTCCGCTTTTGATTTATATCGGAGTTGTCATTTTCTTTCTCTGTGTGCATTTTGTTTCCAATTCACTTGTTAATTTTGATGCAGATATAAAATAGGTTTGTATGCAGTATTCATTCTTAAAGATATTGCGTGAAATGTCTGTGGTATGTCTGATGTCAGAACCACATGTAATGGTAGCACACAATGATGCCTGCTCTGTGTTGCTGAAGAACTAGTCATGTGACATAATCTGTGATATTACACTGCTTTGTCACCTCTCTTTCCACAAATAGACATTAAAATGAGTGTTGCAAGGAGAATGATGTGCAAATGGCTGATAAATGGCATGGCTGTGTGCATTAAAGGCCCATTTTGGCAGAGGACACGAGGCATGTGCATTGTGACTGAGATGAAAGCAGAACCGTGTTTATACTCTACATCTGTGTGCGTTCACATAGTTCTAGTTGTAGACCTACACACGGTTTTATGTATGCCTTTCTGAATAGCAAGTGGAACTAAAGGTGTGGAAAAATGCAACAAACAGAAAGCAAATAAAGCATTTCATGGCTCGCAATATTTGCATACCTCTCTCCAATCTAAGTGCCCCCGATCGTGGAGTCTTTGATTAAAGCGACACAGAGATTTATCTGTGTACCTCTCTGTGCCATTGCACTTACATCACATGGGGAATTTTTCCAGCAGAATACTAGCAACTCTGCTCTCAGAGACTCTATCAATCATTAGATTCTATGTCTTTGCGCCACTGGTTCTTCGGTCCCGTATTCCCCCAACATCTGCTATACGGAAGCAGAGCACTCATCCTTTCCTTCGCTCCTCACGTCATGGCAGCAGGTTGCAGCATTGCTTTACTTCCAGAGAGAATAACGGGAGGATCAGGGGATATAAAGCCAGCCTCTGGGAGCTGCAGCACGCTGAACAGGGCCCTCAACGGAGCCACTGCTGTAACTCTGTTAGCTGTATAGGGCAGCCATTGTAATTTGTTTTATTGCCGACACCTGGCATCTGTCCATCTCTAAGAATAGAATAGCTTAAGATGAGGCACCTCGACTTGAGCACCTCAGTTCGAGTCCCGATAGAAGGAGCAGCTTCTGAACAGGACACTCAGTCTCTACCTTTCACTGACTTGTTTTCTTTTATATATCCACCAAGGATATAAAAGGGGTAAACTATCTTACACATGTTGGTTCAGCTCTGCCCTGCTGCTCCAAACTGACTTTTTTTTACACAAGTAGTTTCTAAATGGGCTAATTATAGGTCTTGCTCATTGCATATTTTATTTTAATATTATCTAATGAAACAAGTCTCGAAGTCTCTGTTCAAGAATCTGATTTCCAATGAAGCACTTCCCCTGATTCCATTTTGCCATTGGACAGGATGTAATTAGGGAGCTCTACTTTAAAACTCCCCCTCTTCCTGTCTGCAAACCACTTCTCACCACTTTCCTTTAACTGAACCAGACCACCTAGCTTACGCTGTGAACACAACAACATACAAAGAGAGACATTATAAAGCAATTAATTACAACTGTGCAAAAAACACAATTTAGTTTGCTACTTAAGTCTCCAGATACATACAGAATCATCCGGTGATTAATTAGGGGTATACGTTAAAATTACCTGAAAATGATCTCTACAGATTAATAATCACTGGCTTGTGTAATGGCATATTGAACAACTAGGTTATGCATTATCAACACCAAGCATTAATTAATCTTCAAGTGTCGCTATTGCTGTAATTTTCCTGATGACATGTTGCAGTTTGTCAAAAGCCAACTAGGTTATGTGATAATTAAATTTAACAAATGCACAGTCCACTGCTGCTCCCTTTAAGCTACAGCCACTTCACAAAACTTAATGTGCAGTGTATTTCTCTTCTAATACTCATCCTACACAAGCCTTCGCATCTAAAAACCCCTCTAAAAATATCGCTGCTCAGGAGGCTGCAGGCCTCCTCTCTTGTGTCTTCCATTGTCAACCCCGGTCTCGGCTTTCCTAATAGCTCTGAACACTAATATTCCTTCTCATCTGACACCCGTGGGAGAGACGGTGCTGCCATTAACATTAAATATGCCCTGGCACTGTGGCTGATTGCAGCACAGCTCATGCTGCTGGTGAACAGTGTTACAGAAGTGCACAAAATACACCCAGTGGGGTGGTATGGGGAAGGTACAGGTGTATAAATAGCCTGTTTATCGGGATGCCCTTTGAGGAACTACCTACACAAACAGACTTAATTTGCAGCTGGAGAACACTGATGGCAACAAAACTTTAAAGAACTAAACCACTGTAATGCTGCTCCTACAGCACTGAGTATGTACTGGTTTCCATTGCAGGATGCATGAAAAACGTCACTTTCTCTACACACGTGGACAAAATTGTTGGTACCCCTCAGTTAAAGAAGGAAAAACCCACAATTCTCACTGAAATCACTTGAAACTCACAAAAGTAACAATAAATAAAAATTTATTGAAAATTAAATAATCAAAATCAGCCATTACTTTTGAATTGTTGATTAACATAATTATTTAAAAAAAACAAACTAATGAAATAGGGCTGGACAAAAATGATGGTACCCATAACTTAATATTTTGTTGCACAACCTTTTGAGGCAATCACTGCAATTAAACGATTTCTGTATTTGTCAATGAGCGTTCTGCAGCTGTCAACAGGTATTTTGGCCCACTCCTCATGAGCAAACAGCTCCAGTTGTCTCAGGTTTGATGGGTGTCTTCTCCAAATGGCATGTTTCAGCTCCTTCCACATATGTTCAATGGGATTCAGATCTGGGCTCATAGAAGGCCACTTTAGAATAGTCCAACGCTTTTCTCTCAGCCATTCTTGGGTGTTTTTGGCTGTGTGTTTTGGATCGTTGTCCTGTTGGAAGACCCATGACCTGCGACTGAGACCAAGCTTTCTGACACTAGGCAGCACATTTCTCTCCAGAATGCCTTGATAGTCTTCAGATTTCATCGTACCTTGCACACTTTCAAGACACCCTGTGCCAGATGCAGCAAAGCAGCCCCAAAACATTACTGAGCCTCCTCCATGTTTCACCGTAGGGACAGTGTTCTTTTCTTCGTATGCTTGGTTTTTGAGTCTATGAACATAGAGTTGATGTGCCTTACCAAAAAGCTCCAGTTTGGTCTCATCTGTCCAAAGGACATTCTCCCAGAAGCTTTGTGGCTTGTCAACATGCATTTTTGCAAATTCCAGTCTCGCTTTTTTATGAGTTTTTTTCAGCAGTGGTGTCCTCCTTGGTCGTCTCCCATGAAGTCCACTTTGGCTCAAACAACGACGAATGGTGCGATCTGACACTGATGTACCTTGGCCTTGGAGTTCACCTTTAATTGCTTTGGAGGTTGCTCTGGGCTCTTTGGATACAATTCCAACGATCCGTCTCTTCAATTTGTCATCAATTTTCCTCTTGCGGCCACGTCCAGGGAGGTTGGCTACTGTCCCGTGGGTCTTGAACTTCTGAATAATATGAGCCACTGTTGTCACAGGAACTTCAAGCTGTTTAGAGATGGTCTTATAGCCTTTACCTTTAAGATGTTTGTCTATAATTTTTTTTCGGATGTCCTGGGACAATTCTCTCCTTCGCTTTCTGTTGTCCATGTTCAGTGTGGTACACACCTTTTCACCAAACAGCAGGGTGACTACTTGTCTCCCTTTAAATAGGCAGACTGACTGATTATGAGTTTGGAAACACCTGTGATGTCAATTAAATGACACACCTGAGTTAATCATGTCACTCTGGTCAAATAGTTTTCAATCTTTTATAGAGGTACCATCATTTTTGTCCAGGCCTGTTTCATTGGTTTGTTTTTTAAAATAATTATGTTAATCAACAATTCAAAAGTAATGGCTGTTTTTGATTATTTAATTTTCAATAAATTTTTATTTATTGTTACTTTTGTGAGTTTCAAGTGATTTCAGTGAGAATTGTGGGTTTTTCCTTCTTTAACTGAGGGGTACCAACAATTTTGTCCACGTGTGTAAATGTAAACATCAACACCCTAGTGTAGGTGCTACCTCTGTTGCACAGCAGCAAATGACTTGCTATCTTACAGACACAATCAGTTAATAATTACAAAGCCAGTTTGAGCTGCACAAAGCTTTGTTTTTCCATCAGTCCAGTCATGGTTCTCTTTATCGTGCCTTGCTCCCGACTAGTAGCACAGCGGACAGATCAGCAATGTTCAGCTCCAGTGTTGTGATCGCGCTGGTTCCACAAACACTGTCTTAGGAAATCAAAATAATGACAAACATCAGGAACAAAAACAAGGTGATGTGGCTATCACTAAATAGGAAGATAAATAATATCCCCTTGTCCAATGTACTACATTGTATACCAAATGATTTATGCAAATCAGCTGATCAGAGGCCTGCGATAAACTGGCAGCCTGTCCAATTATTCGCTGCCTTTAATCCATTGCATGCTGGGACACTCTGAGACCCCTGAGAGGGAGAGAGAATGACTAGATGGAAATGATTTTAAGCAAGAACAAGAACAGTACAGGTACAATCCCAACATTCCTGGTAGCAAACCTAGATGAACTGCGGGAAGTGTGCTGTGTTTTAATATTGGTCTATTTTCGACAGATTGTAGTTGTCCTCTGTTATCATTACGAAGTGAGGGAGTGAAGTGAAGAGAGAGGTGGACTGTGATCATTGGGGAAACGGACCCTGAACTGAAAAGGCCTAGATTCTGCTCCTGGTTACGGTAGCCACCCTGCTAAAGTGTCCTGCAGCAAGACACTAAATGTCTCTACAGTGTCCATGAGGTGCTGTTATGTCGCTGATGCTACGAGCTCACCTCAATGTGCAGGACTGAGGGGGATGAAAAGAAATGAATTTCTCCTAAGGGGATCAATTATAGTATAATATCCTATTCTAATTATTATAAAGTGCTGAGCCACATAAGTGCCCCAAACTACCACAGAATTCGTCCAAGACTGCAACATTAAGGGTACAGCTCAGATGAATTAAAGGCAGTAACTGGCCAGCTTTTACCTGCAACATTTGGAAAACCACACAAATGGAAAAACATGAATGAAGTAACTACGTGTTATAGATTGCACATTACTTGAACTACATGAACGGCTTTCATATAGGGAGAAGATGAATAGCCCCTATTCCACCTATGTATTGATGCAATTTGTCTTCATTATGGCGAGCATGTGTGTCATTTTTCACATCTACACCCTTCATCTACTCCATTCCATCAAAGCAGTCTTCCCATAGTAATGGTGTGTTTGTGTGAGTGTACACAGTGCATCTTCATTTAAAATTTCATTTCAAACACAATGATGTGTCTGAATGCATTTTCTGCACAGCCTGGACAACTTATCAGGGACTTGCTGAGTCTACAGGTTAATATCCGAGAGCAGCTTTGAGCGGGATCATGTGATGAACCCCGGGTTCACTGTTGTGCACTGCAGGGAAAATGAGACTGAACCCTGTTTAGTGTGAGGCTGGTGGGAATCTCTGATATGACTGAGCAGCAAACAAACTCATGGTCTCTGTCTGCCTTTGCTCTGTTAGTTTAAATAAATAGCTATACAGGAGAACAGATCAGATGCATATTGACAGACCAGAGACGTAGACTGAGCTGTATTACCTACTGAAATAAAATGTAATCTTATTGCGATAAATGAGACCGTATTAAAAATGGTTTGGTTGTTGAGAATGTGTTTTCTGAATCTCAAAAGGATTTTTATTATACTAAGAGGTGCATTCTGTCGCTTAATTTACAAATAAGTCACAAATCATTTTGGCCGAAAGGGATTCAAGGAAGGTTCTGACAATATGAGGCTCAAAGTGGATATTAGCCACAGCGCCTTTGAATCACTTTCAAAAATGTTCCCTCAAAATGTCATTTTAGAAATAGTAGTATAAATATCTAGAATACTAGATATATATTCATGTATTCTGTTTTCATTTATTTGACTTAATCATGCGTGTCCAGTGCTTCTTAGACCGACAAAACAATTCATGCATTTCCTCTGCTTCCCAGTCAGTCTTCAGACTGAAAATAGGTCATTTGAGACATTTCAGATGTTTGTTGAACAAAAGCCATGAAAGTTTCAGTCAGATCTGTTTAAAATTGTAATTATCTGATAGTTTATAATATCATTTTGAACTAAATAACTTCAATAAATCAAACTAAAATGTGATTTATTTCAGCATATGAATCAATGAATATGGTAAATAAAAATGTATCTATCCAAAATTTTATGTTCATTGTTCAGTACAACAAATTAATAAGAGCTCCACTGAAGAATCTTGTTCACAAGTACCTTTATGCTTTTATTGACCTTTTTCTTTTCCATCAATAACCCACTAACCACACAGTTCACCTGTAACACAGCTTATGTTGCTGAAAGAAATGATGCTGGTGGATGTTTGGGTTTCAAAGGAGCAGAAGATGAAACAAGATGATAGGAAGCAATTTTCCACATTGTTGTGTAGTCTTTTATAATGGATTTCAAATCATGGAGAGATGCTCTGATGTTAATGAGAACGACGTCTGCATGGTGATGTGTGAAATTAGACAGAATTAAAAGAGACTGTGATGCACCGTGCTATATGTTTTCTGGCGAGGGATTATACCCTCATTACTACGGAAGATATATCTCAAATTACAATCGCTTACATTACGACATTCATCATCCATATGTTCACATACTATGCAATATATGTAGAGCAATCATTTGTTTTCATCTGACTGTTTGCCAGATTTTAAAATAGTTTTCCCACATAAACGTGCATTCTCTAATTTATCTATAATTTTCTGACAATCTGCTGAGGAAGACTGAATAACATGATCAAAGGGCATAATACTACATAGACACTGTGTTGAGGCACTTTCAGTCTCATATTTTAAGCTAAGGAGTTCAAAGGGCCTTCAAGTGGTTAAAAAAATAGGAAATCTGAACATCTGTGTTCTTAAGCAACTGGTGCAAAATCCATGTGCTGAGAAAGATCGGGTGATGCAAATGGAAGCTGCAGTTACTGAAAAACCCAATGTGATGTTTCTTAACCATCTTTCGTTCTTATTCTGATTACACCACAGTCTTTAAAATGTTTCAAGTCCATATATTTGAAATCTGAAAATAGGATCAAATGATAATATAGATACAGTGTGTCTATTTAATCTTTAGGCCTTTTGGTGAACAGGTCATTTAATTAGTGATGATCTGAATGCAGAGCCACATATTAAGATGGAACAAAACTATTAAGCATCAAATCAACTATTATTAGCCCCATTAACAACTGAAATGATGGATGGCACTGCCTGTCTTTCTTTTGTCCGTCTGCACAACACTTTGGTTCAGGCTGAAATACTGCAGTAAAATGTTGTAAATATTATATTACATCAACAACTAATTACTGTGGTGATCTCATGGCAATTTATTGTAATTTACTGACATTCTTCATCTACTCAAAGAAAGTACCTGAGAGCAACACACTCATTCACAAAGGTGTCCTGAGAATACATAATAAAATTAGTTCCGCAAGTTGTACAATCAACATTCAGCATGTACATTACAGAAGGACAAAGCAGGCACATTAATAAAGCTTTCATTATATAAAGCATAATTTAACAGAGGCTTAAACTTATTTTGAAAGACCTGAAGCCAGTTCCACCGATGAGGAGCATAGTAGGTCAAAGCAGTTTTTCTTAATTTCCTTTTCATGAATGAGACCTCCAAGGAAATCTGGTCTTATAATCATGTACGGTAGCCCATATTTCTCAATTTTAAAAGTGATGACAGATAACACAGTAGTTTATCCAGAATGACTTTACAAATTAAAAAAAAACAAAATGGTGTTGTTCCCTTCAGGAGATGAGTGATGGTCACCTTAATTTCACATACAGAATACAATGATGGGTTCTGAAAGTGTCACCTGTAATAAATCAAAGAGCAACGTAACACACGGCACCGAGTGCCTGAAGGGTATGAGCAGTAGCATGCTTGTAAATGACATTTACATAATCAAGCACTGACAAAAATGTTGCCTTAACAATTTGTAATCTGGTGCTAAAAGTTAGACACTGACTAATTCTTAAAACATAGCCGAATGTAGGTTTGATTTTCTTAATTAGTTCCTCAATACGAATTTGAAAAGATAATTTATCATCTACCCAGGTACTTTTAACAGTGGACTTTGTTCTTCAGTTATTGTAATGATTGTAAAACATGTAGACTTTTAATTGGGACCTGGTGGACAGCATGTAATTAGTCTTATCTAGATTTAATAAAAGCTTATGTCTAATAAAGGCCTTTCGAACAATTAAAAAAAATATATCTTAAACAGATTTTTCTATAATGAATGCTGATAAAGAAGTATGTATGTAATGAATGGAGCTACTCAGTACAGTTCTTAACATTCCTAAAAAACATACAGCAACAAAGAAATATTCTGTACTGTGTAAGGTCGGTTGCATGACAGGAGAATCGGCGATGGACAAATGTTTTGCCGATTGAAGACCTTTAAAGATGTTGCCTTTTTCAGTGCATGAAACTTTCTGAGAGCTGTAATGCGCTTTTCCTTGGCATACATCCAAAAATAATGACAGTCCCATAAACTACTGTGCTTTTTCCTGATCGTCAAATACTAGCATGCTAACAAGCTAAACTAAAGATGGTGAACTGGAACGACAATGACAGTTTAGCAAAGTTGATGCAAGTAAATATGACACGGACACCTTTATTATAATCAAATAATCAATGTTAAAAAAAGTGTGTGTGTGTGTGTTTGGGAGGGGGGGTGCTGTGAACTAGCTGCTAAAGTGACTCTTATGAACTGAAAGAGTCTAATCTTTGGTCTCTGCAACAAAAACAAATTATCCACTCAAGCTCGTATTGATGACTCTGCTTACTGTCTGTGAAAGCATATATGAGGCCACAACAACAGCACGGAACTGTAGCTTACACTCTGGCCTCAAAGTTGATGGATCAACTGAAAGTATTTGTTGGCATGGCTATTTTCTTAAGCCAAATGGCTACCAGTCCTGGTATTACATCTGTCAGCAACTCTGCTCTGATATCAGTGAGCTATGAGTCCCCAAGGGAAATAGGCCCACTCTCTCTTTATCCCCACAGTGTAGGGGAAGCTCACAGAGGGCAAGAGGGCAACAGTGACAGAACATGCTATTTTCTACATATTATTTCTCAAAGTGGTACATGCAGTGCCTCCACGGCTGATTTTTTGTTTTGTTTTGTTTTTTTGCTGATAACACTGTCATTTGAGGGACAATAGAAACAAGCTATTGTTGTGTATCTCTATTAAGACTGAAAAGTGTCTGACTAAAAGTGAAAAAAAGACCAAAAGTTGAACTTTAATTCTATACTGTGTTTGGCGTATATGGTTTGCCAAAAATCCTTAGCACAAATTGGTTTTTTTGCTACAGTCTGAACGGAAACCACACGATATTCCTATGGATTAGTATTGTTGTTGTGTTTTAAAAATCGGCTCATGATCTAAAATAAACTTAGTTACACTCTAAGTTACAGTTCAATGTAAAAACACTAAATATCAGCATCGTTATTAGCTTATCGGGACCCATTATGAACTTACATTTCTTCGTAAGAAAGCTTCTTTTCGGTACAACTATGTGTTCAAAATCAACTTTGAAACATTGTTGCTGCAACAACAAGGATGAGCACCATTTTTTGACTACCATGACATACATAAAAAACGATTATTTCCACTCGGTGGTGTAAGCACAAATGATTTGTCGTGTCGGCAAGAGCTTCAGAAATCCAACGCTGCCCTATTTTTCAGCAGCTGTGAAGTTCTAAACTATAATAATAGCAAAGTTTTGTGCACACTTGTCAGTCTGACCTGAGGATACACACTTCATATAGAGACATTTTGATCACCTATTTGATCGTCTTTAGGAGAGAGCAGTATCTTTCTTTTCCTTTCTTTTCTTGCTCATTGCCAGCCATTTGCTGGAGAGCATGTTGTCTTTTCAGTTCCCAGATCATGAATAAAAAAAGAATGTACATGACTGCAGGTTCTAGGGCAGCTATAAATTAGATTTCAGAATGACTGAATGACATTTTCTTTCGGAGTGCAAATGATTTATAAATCAAAGGCAGGCCTCTAAGCACTGTGAAATGAGCTTTTCCGCACCGTGGTAAAATGACTCACCTGACAACCATGGGACGTTCCTCTTACCACGGAGAATCGGCACAGCAAGGCTCTTGCTGCGAAAATGTTGTTAAACCTTAGATGAAGAGTTTAAAGTTTACACTGCTTCGTCTTATAAGGCAAAGCCAGCATTCATGGTGCTTTCTAGTCGGGCGTGGGCACTGTTGAGGTCCTGCAGGACACCTTGAGGGGCATTTCCTCCCAATGTCCGAGAACTACTGAAAACGTTCCCGCATCTGCATTTGATGTCAGGCTGTCTATCAAGCACTATGCCGCCTTCACTTGTTATCATACATTTCTGGCAGCAGATGAGTGCAGTAATGGTTGACATTCTGAATTTAAATCTCTTGGCACATGACAGCTTCTTTATCAGAGCTTCAGATGTGATAAATGGCTCCTTGGCTTTGCTGCCATTCTTCAGTGTAACCAGCTGATACTGCCAGCAGCAAGTTCTGTGTGGTCGCAGGTAAACAGTTGTAGCTTCTTATATGATCTGTGGTGGAGTTTTTTTTCTTTTAGTGAACAAGCTCATGGCTTCACTAATGTTTGCTTGAGTGTTTATGGTAGTGCTGATAACTCAGAATGTCCTTGTTTCTTATGAAAAAGATTTCAAATCTAAGTTACTTCTTAACTCGATCTCTTAATTCTTATTAACCAACGTCTGTAAAGCTGTAAAATAAGTCTGGATGAGAAATTCCAGTTGGTTTATGTGCAGAAAAGATTTGTGTTTATCACAAAAAAAGCAATGTGCATGCAGAGTGGAACAATCTGCTCTCTGATTGGAGAGTTTTGTTTGTTCACAGTGACAATCCAATCTGATCTAGATGTCAGGACAACAGCACAAATCCTACTCATAACTTCAGTGTCAGCCACTGTGGGAATTTGGAGTTTACACTGAGATTTCTAATTTGTATTTGTCCACAGATGTTCACAAAAACACTTTTTGCTATAATGGCAGAATTATTTTGCAAAGGAAATAATTTCTACATTTGCACACACAGTAATTTCTCATGCATATATATATATATATATATATATATATATATATATATATATATATATATATATATATATATATATATATATATTTACAGATTTGTGAAGGTTGATTTACAACTCCAGTAACTGGTGGTAAATTGATTGTTTTCCAGTCCCAAATTTTAGAGATCTGCAAGTTTCACCTTCTCAAATATGAGGATTTAATGTGTTTCTTTGTTTGAATATCTATACTATTTAGACCACTTGTTGCAAAAATTAAAAACTTAAATGTATCACCTTGGGTTTTTAAAATTATGTAAGTAACAGGGTTTTACATTTACAGTAAGGCAACTGCAGTTTGAACAAGGAGAAATACAGGAGTGTGGCACAGTAGTCATGATGATGTGATTTAAAATACTTGATTGGGTGCTCATTAAATGATCGTTGTTGCACATCATTCCCATAGATGTGGGCCAGTAGGGACCTCCTCCACCAGAGGGGTTATTATTATGCATTCTGATTATTGATAAAAGCAACATAAGCCTGATAATGCTGCCAAGTGTTTGCTCATAGGCAGCGGCGCCGTATAGGGGTGAAAAGTTAGGACAATTCCAAGGGCCCATGGATGACAGGGGCCCAAAAAATATGTCGAAAAAAATTAAATTATTAAACTTAATATTAAGCGCAGTATTTTACTATTGTGTGTTTCAAATATAATACAGTTCATATTCGCTATGTTTTTATTGCACTAAAAGTTGAATATCCATTGACAAAAAAGTAAACATCTATATTGACTGACCACCCCCCTGTATCTGCATGAAATGGTTTGGTCCGCTTTAGCGTCACTCACTAACGGTGCTTAATTGCAATCAGACAGGAGATGCGCCAAACAGACGTCGCTGCTGTGTGGCCGGCCACAATGTTGTCAAAAAAACAAAAATCTGGTTACCAGAAGAGGAAGGAAAGGAAAGAGAGAGAGGAGAGAGAGAAAAAAAAGGCGCACGATCTCTGAGCCAGTTTTTCAATAAGAAAGGTGAGTAGCCTGTAGTCTGTGAATTTTGCCTGTTGGTTTAGGCTAATGTCCATGGTGAAATAAACCAACTAGCTATAGATTAGTGTTAGCTTACATTTTATCAACATTTAGTCAGTGCAGGGAAACGTTTAGGAAGGTATTCATATTAAATCACTGCCCCTGCCCCTTTTAGCAGCTGCTGCTGATGATGAGTCAGCAGCACCCCTGTCTCCCCATACCATCACCCCTCCCTGCCCCAGTGAAGAAGGTGAGCAACACTGTGCTAATGACATTGGCATGTCAGTTAGTATCATTGCAGGGAGTCTGTGAGGATTTCTGTCAATCTTGCTCTTTTCACCATTACAAAAAAGAAAATGAAATATTCATTAATGACATAAATTCCAACAAATTATTTTTTATCACATCATGAGCATTATGAAATGATTTATGAATAAACAAATAACCTTCTGTCTGTACTGGATGATACAAATCACCAGTAGTAAATCTTGCTAGTACGAGTATAGAACTACAAGAAGAAAGACAGTTGCAAGCCTTTAATTAGAGTCATGTAAAGCTTTGATGGGACAGTTAGGTCCTAGAGATGTGGTAACAACGGTAGCGCAGCAGCACAGAGGGGGCCCAATTTAATTTTTTTTCATGGGGCCCAAAATTCCTGGCGGCGCAACGACACATGTTGTGAATTGGCTCTATCCATTCTCCATACACCGCTTTATCCTCATTAGGGTCGCGGGGGGTGCTGGAGCCTATCCCAGCTGACTCGGGCGAAGGCAGGGGACACCCTGGACAGGTTGCCAGTCTGTCACAGGGCTACATATGCAGACAAACAATCACAGCTCTATATAAATAAAAATGAATTGAATGGAATGAATGTAGGTATAACTTCACCAAACATTGACAACAAAAAACAGCAAGTGAAAATGTAAATCATGAAACTATTACTATAATAATGGTCTAGCAGGACTTGACCTAAGTCTTTAGCCTGACAGTACTTTTTTAAATCACCACCAACTCATTCAACATTAAAATGCAGACTTTTGTTCCCCTCTTGTAATGTGGTGCTATCAGAACACCACTGAATGAGGTGATGATGGGTTACTGAGCTTGCTGGAAGAGGTCCCTACTGATACACGATGATAATGCTTTTTTAATGATGTGATAACATCTGATGCTGCGCGATTTGAAAACACAGATATGCTGCAGGTTTGGACATGTCTTTGACAAATGACTACAAAACTAATCAGGATACTTTGCTGTATAGACCCATTCTATGTCATAGCTCTTTTTAAATAGTGGAAGAATTCATGTGTACAAAGGTCTATCTGAGAAGTGCAGAGCAGAGTGAAATCGGAAGAAGGATGCATCGGGGTTCATATACTAGCCCATTACAAATGATAAAGTGTTGTTTTTGAAACTGTGTTCCAAATATATGTGCAAGAAAATATCGCCTACCCTCGCTTCTTTCTTAAATGTGCAACACCATCAGACTGCACCAAGGTTCACAAGTGTCCCCCAAGCTGCAGCAGGATCCAGCTAACCGAAGGTCCATCCATTGTGTGATAAAGTGTCCACACCTTTTATATTGCCTCTGCAGGCCCCAGGACATGTGGAGGCCAGAGCCGTCTTGCAGGGCGTACATCTTCTCCAAGATGCAGTAATGAACAATCCTCAGATGGATACTCCCTTGTGTTGAATTGCTATTGTGCCAAAATAGTGGTCTTAATACCTCGAGCTTCACAGTCCAAACAAGGCTAAATAGCTCTAGGAACAACTGCTATTCCTTGTTAAAGTTACAACATTATTGTGCTAAATGTTTAATTACAAACCCAGAAAGTTTTCTTCCCACATTTTGCAGACTAGCTAACTATCGTCTTGTCTTGGAGTGACAACCCAAACTTAACGCAAACAAAGTATTAAGTAGGATAAGTGAGAAACTTTAAGCTGATAAAGTAAACGCACAGATCTATGTTTGGTGACGTGCGTGGAAGTTGGGGCCATTCTGTCATGCTGCGTTGGCAAGTTTCTGTGACATGATGGAGATAAAGCACATTATGCAAATAGAAGATCTGTGGCATCGTCTTGATAATCATTTTCTCGCCGCACACCTGCAGCTAAAACCCTTCATTGATTTTCAAACTGTCTGAGGGAACCGAGTTCCAGGTGGTTGAAAGTAACATAAAGGAGCCTTTGGAAATGTAGCTGTGACAGTTTTAAAGACATGAAACCATTGCGGAATGCTGCAAACTGCTAATCAAACAAGGTAATGAACAGTGGAAAATAGAGAAGTGCTAAACGACCAGAGAAGCATAACAAAGCTCCAAAAACAGGAGGATATCCACCAATCTGTTACTGTATGAGTGTAGGTAATTACTTCTTCTTCTCTTTGCTAAACTCATACCAAAAGTTCAATGTATCCTGTGTTAGTGTTTGAAAAGTACAGTATATATATATATATAGATATGTATATATTTTTTCTCCCATTTCTCACAACTACTCTGTTGTCTTTAAGCAACGGATGTCCATTGTACAAACAAAATCAGCCGGTGAACAGTTGGACAGTAATGAGTGAAATGCCAATGACTCCCAATTAAAAAATAAACTCTGTAAATTAACCTTCAGAGGCTCAACACAGCATTCATCAGTACTCAACGAGGCCTGAAGCAGGAGGAGCAGCTGTCTCGGCTCTGACAGGGATATCCGGTGTTTAACAGGTTGAGCCAGAGGGACATGAACTCCTCACTGCCTTCCTCCCCTCCCTCCTTCCCTTCTTCCTTCCTTCCTTCCTTCCTCCTTTGAAAGCATAATTATATTTAGAAATTTTGCCATACAGAAAATTCTGTTAAAGCTACAAATTTGCATTGTTCTGACATCTTATTGAGTGAATTGTTTGTTTGTTCCGGCATTTCATAGCAGAATGAAAATTTAACATGAAATCAGTTCATTACACAGCGTATACAACTTTTCTCTTGGTCATGGTAAGAGCTCGATCAAATCTGCTGCATCATAAACTCCTGATGTGCATTTAGATATCATGTTACTACTGCACAAACAAAACATTCTTGAAAATCCACTTTTCTCGTGGCTTTTTGGGTTAATGAGTATTCCAATCATTCCTCTTGACATTTCCCTCATGACAAAGGTTGAAGTACGCAAACCTCATTTCTCACATTTGCATAATCTCCCTGTCATCCCAGTGCTGCTGCCTTTGGCCTTCTCCTCCTCTGCTTCAACTGTCATTTATAAAAAAAAATTATCTGATTAATGGCGATTTTAAATGATCCATCCAATTAATCATAGACGGCAATATCTGATGATCGGTGTCCAAGTTTAGGAAAAGGAAAGCACGCCAAGAAACTCAGGGTTTTATTTTGGAAGCTGCATCACTTGAATAATGCCTCAGTTTTTAAATCGCACCATCTTATTCTGTGAAACTCGCTAAACTTGATTATATAAGGGATATAATAGGAAACTGTACAATATCCACGAAAAGAACATCACACTATACTTTTCACAAGGTGAGGATAAAATAACACAGATTGTCAGCCAGCATTACTGCAGAGGACTGTACAGTCTCTAATAAGGACACTGGAGGCATAGCAGCTTTTCGGGAAAAAAAGCACAAACAGAAGGGAATCTACTGAGGCACCAAAGACTTGTGCATCAAGAACAGTCCTGCATTTCAATGGCGACAACAGCAAGACATCACACTGAAAAACAGTTTCATCCTTCTTGTCTTGTAATCATCTTCCATAATGACACTCAGGCCGTAATCCCAGGGGGCGGATCGAGAGTTGGGAAAGGCCCAAATGAAAACATGGCTGTGTGAAAACAGCTCTGTGTCTTAAAGATAGAAGCTTTCTGTGACAGTCCAGCAACTGCACATGAAATGGTTGTCAAGCTGTCGTTGTGATGACGCTCCTCAGCAGGCCCCGACTCAGGAGCTGACAAGCCTGGTAGGCCCAATGCAAACAGGTTCTGTATGTGAAGCTGCACGGTCTGGTATTAATCATTAATGCCTCTCTTCCTGCTCCCGCATCGTTACTGCTGAGGATTCTTTTACTGGATCTTCTGTGTCCATTTGCCAGTAAAAATAAACTACCAAACAAGCAAAAGCTTTCTTCATCTGACTGTATAATTTGTGGTATTAGGATGTACTGTATTTCAGTGTGACTAAACTTTCATTGTTTTTTTTAAATTGTTATTTTTTTTAGCATGGCCTCATTTTGGAGACCGTGTTCAAAATATAAACCAGTTCGATATTTTACCCTCAGTTAGTATAAATAATTTACTTTCTTTGGTTTGAAAATAATGCACATTTATGCAGCACACAATCCTCATGGTTACAAAAAGGGAAGTAGCCTAGTTTGGCACTGGTTAGCCTCTTTTTAGTTCAGTTGCTGTGGGAATAGTAATGTCTGTCTATCTGTCGGTTGGTGGACCACGAATATTTCAACCACGAATGGATGGACCGCCATGAATTCTTTAGAGGTTAAAATACACTGAACTTAACCTCCTTACTTTACCTCTGTGAGCACCATGAGGTTGATATTTTTGGTTTAGGAGGATGTCTTGGCAAACACTAGATGGATCGCCATGAAATTTGATACTTGTGGTGCCCAGACTAAGAATACAATGATTTCCATTATCAGTTGGCTTTTCTTCTCTCTCCAGGTCCATACGACTCTAAAGCAAAGTTACTGATTGATTGCATGATCCTCAGAAGGTGAATCCTAATGGCTTTGATGATCTCCCCACCCCTCTTCTAGAGCCACCATCAGGTCAGAAATCCAGTTCATCCAGTACAGTGATTTGCTTATTGATTTTTTTTTTTAAATCATCCATTATTTCCTCCTAGAACCACAAGCTTAGCTGCATCATTTAGCCATGATATTCTAGATATTTTAGCCAGGCTACCAAAACTTACCACATATAGCACCTATAATCAGGTTTTACATTGCTTCAAAACAACACAGAAAAGACCAACAGCCAAACAAAGCTGCCACCCTTTGAGGATCTTATCATATTGCCAGGCATATTATCAAATACCCAGAGAAATCCCACGAGTTATGGAATTGAGAGTACTTCTTACTGAAGACAAATGTTAAGGTAAACAAAATTGAAGAAACTTGAAGTGAGCATTCTGGCAGAAATCCAGTGGGGGGAAAAATGGAGCTCTTGCTTTAACTTCAAAATGACATATGTCGACACTAATGCATCAGAAGATCGTTATCCTCTGATTTGTTGCAGCTGAAGAGCAGATTTGTATAAAGGCTGTCATTGGATTTTGAAGCCTCACACATTGTTAAGGAAGTCTGGCTGCTGACGGGAAAGTGAACATTCCTCAGCTTTAAGTAGGTTATGACAGAAGAAAAAAAAAACCCTAAACTTCAAAAATTAACACTGCAGAAGACCTTTTGTGAGAAACACCATCTGGATTGTGAGAACACATTGTCCTCGTTTCAGTTACAACTTTTTCCAGTTGATACTGGAGATATGCTGTATTTAGAGAATACCAAGAACTGTCATTCATGGTTTTGAAACTGTTATTTAGGGAAATATTTGAACTCACCTTAACCCAGCCTTCCGCTTTCTGAAACAAAGGACAGGATCATCCGAGGAGCACAACAGTCCCCCTCGGTCTTCGTAATTGTTCTCACCCTTTTCACTTTGAGTTCACGCTTGCCCTCACAACACTGAAGGTTATTTGCAACATCCTCGGAGATATTGACTGCCCCAGTGTCAAACTGTTTCTGCTTCACAGTACAGATACTCAGGCCCAGTCAGTCCGATCAAATGCTTGTGTGAGTCTCCAGTTTAATTCAGTTTCCACTTGAAAGCCCTGTGAGCTGGGATCAAATGATATCAGATTCTCTTGCCAGCAGGACCTTGTGTTATCTAACATCTAACACAACACTTCAATACCTACACCAGCGCCCCCAACCCTAAAGCCAGCCCCCCATAAACCGACGCACGCGTTGATGCTTTGTGAACATAGATCAGCCTATACATGAGATTCTATTCTGATCCCTTTTCCCAGGGCCCAGAAAGAAAAACATACAGTAAGACTAAGTGGATATTTGAATGTCCTGCCTAGTTATTGTGATTGTTTAGCCTTTTATTTTCTTTTGTCACATTGGAGGCAAAATTTTACATTGGTCCTCCAGCTTATAGCTTTAACCAGAAACATTAAACTGCAGGACATTGTAAGGGAAGCATTAAAAATATCACAATATCCATTTATGAGTCTGAATCCCACCACAGCTAGAAAGCTTGAATCTCACCACAGAAACAGCAGCTGCAGTGTGTTGACAATAGGAGCTCACAGGCATATGGTCTGAGGGTCAACACAGCAATCTGTGTCTACTCAGTCTTATTATGTCGACTGAAATGTCCTCGAGAACAAATAAAGCACTAATCTCCATTATAAAGACCTTAAAGCCATGTATAATTTTGTTGATGTAAGAAAATATGGTGATGCTTTAAATACTGGTCATGTTTCACAATAATTAAAACAGCCTGTAACAATTATTGCAGAGACATGCTCCTTATTTCAAGCGTCTTTATTGCCTTTCACCTGTCTGAATGATATTTTGGAGTGCTGTCAGCTGCAGTACGAAGCTGCTAGAACTTCATGCTGTAAAGCCGCTGCCAGAGCCTTTTCCCGTCTTACTGCGAGCCCACATATTGTTGCCAGTTACTATGTCTCTTTACACACTTCAACATCATACTGTCAAGATTTGTATGCAGCCTGGAAAGTGGAAGCCAGCTCACTTGACTAACTTGCTTCCTCTTGGAAAATGTGAGGCAGTCTGCCCAGCTCGCAGACATTAGTGTTGTTATCGTAGTTTTTCCAACACCTGCTGAGCCATCCGTGCTGGCTGTCTCTGCTGTCTCTCTTTCATGGGTCTACATAGTGGTGACAGTAGAAGACCAGTCAGAACTCACAGAAATACTCTGATAATCTCAGACCTCCATATGTTACCTTGTGAATCGAATCGCAAGCGTGATGGCGACTCTGAGTAATGTAATGAGAGCTAGGATCATGTCAGCAGCTCTGTTTATCAGCAGCCTTCATGATGGTTGGACTTGAAATGATGTTATGTGTCGCTACCCACGCAGATGATTCACCAATCAAATTAGTGCATCAAAACTGTCACTTGGAAACAAAAAGCAATTCTCCCGGGTGAACACGAATGTAGTGGTTGGCGTAATTGCAAAAAAATAAACAAAATTTGCTTAAAATGTAATTTTGGTAGAAAAAAAGTCAATAAAAGAACAAAACTTGACGATGTGTTCTGATTTTACTTATAAATTCAGTAACTTTAGCCAAGCTATACTGTAAAATATAGTGAAATAAAGTAAAACCTTGTAATAATCCAGCAGTTGGGGCGACAAATACTGTTATAATCCAACCTAAATATCTCATTGGGAAAAAAAAACTGCAATATTCCATAGGTGAGGAACAGGTTTTAATTTCTCTACAGAAGTGTATTTGCATGTGTATAAGCAATTACATTCACTGTAAATATGGTTAAACAATGTTATATTGCAAATAGTGAGGCTTAATTCTGCAGAAAACACCATTATTTATTAGATATATCTAACTTTACATAAAAATTGTGTATATTTGTTACAAAATATAATTTAAAAAATGTAAAATCATCATTATTAAATTAATGCTTATGATTATTATTACAATGACGGACAGTTCAGTTTAGATCATACCAAGTACAAGATTATCCAGTAGCTTAATAGAAAAATCTTGTGTTTTTGTTCCCGTTAAACATGTAAATTCAGATTTTTCAAATTATTTCACATATGCACATAAACCTGTAAAACTGCCCTTCTTTTTCCTCTGTGTTTTTTTCTACCTAATTCAACATATGCAAATCTGCAATTCAGAGCCAATGCTAGTTTTTCCTCAACAGAAACAGCACAGTGACGTTAGGTGGCTGAGACTGCTGCTCAGTATGGCCTTTGGCTGGTTAATGAGATGGAACATTTGGCCAGTTCTGATCTGGCTGTTTTATTATGTGAGCAGACAACGGCAGAACCCATTTAGCAGCCAAATACCTGTGGCTTTGATTTTGACAGAGGTGCCTGCTTGTCCTCTGCGTCTCTCTCACATAATCAATCAAAGCCTGAATCGGAGGGAAGGGCACTGTAATCAGACAATACTTCAGCATGTGAAAAACAGACATGTAAAAGTTTTGCTCCGGCTGTCACATTTGAAGGAGCTATAGACGGGCTTACTTGACAGATATTTTGTCTAAATTCCTGTTTACAATTGAAAGGCAGTGAAAAGAGCACGGTGTTCGTCTCTAAACAATGATTTTGTTTGCCTGGTTGACGGTTTTTGCCAGACGTGCTGTCTTTACTGTCAGGTGGTTGAATCAAGTGACAGCAGAATTTCAGAAAGTGTTCAAAAAATAAGTCAAAACTCAAAGTCGGCCCCCTCGAGTCTTCTGAGCAAATACAGTTGTACAAATGGCTTTTAGAAACCACATCAAATGTGTGCGAAGACAGATGTTTGACCTTCTGTGGTGAGGAATTCAAAACTAGATGCCTTGTCTTTTATGCTTCATCTTTGTCTTGACATCTCTTTAGTCTTAGTGACATTGGGGACATCAAACTAAGGAAGGGAAGAGACTTGCATAACTTGCATACTTAAGCCGAGGCGTCAGTCAAATGTACCCCAGAGCCAAACTACTGTACTTCCACATATGATCCAAATCAGATTTCTGTCTTTTCCCATCACTGCATAATTATTCCTTTAGTCCACATCAGCAGAAAATAGAAGTTGTTATAGGTCACTATTCCAAAGAAATTGGAAAAAGTTACATTCATCCTGTAAGCTCATTATATCATGAGTTGATAGCATATAGCATAAAGGAAAAATGTCAAATGTGCATAGGCCTTTATGTACAGTCGTCAAATCATGTGTCCTACCACTATAGAGGACACTACAGTATTACAGGAATATTTTTAATCACAAAATAATCAAAACAGCACAAAATTCTATTTCTGTTTTGAGAGCTGCCAATTTTAAGTCATTAAATTATACGTCAGATGGATAAACACAACACGATATCAGACGATGATGAAACTGACAAAACTTTCCAGTTTAATTCAAAAAATTTAAGTTGGCAACATATTGCCTCATGCACTCAGTACATGTTGTAAAAATACTCTGCTTTTGAGAGTATATGAGGATACTAACTTCATCCCCCCCCCCCCCCCCCCAATTTACAGTGTAATTAGCCACCAAAACACAGATTTAACCCAAACACAAAAATCACCCATTCCACCATGCTTACATTACAAATGTAGTCGTAGGACACCAGTGTCTAACATATATATGCAACCAACACGTCGCATCTCCCCTTCGATGTTTACGAAATCTTTCCTATTAAGGTGACCTCAGGAAAAACGCTGGACTGGAATGATTTCACCAAATGCAGTAAAATCCTTTGGCAAATACATCTGTGTAGCCCGAGAGGCTTTCAGGGCTTTGAGCATTCATTACCAAGTGAGGGCTTGATGTAATGAAAGACAGCTAAGTGTGGATAGAGATGAGTCAAAGGTGCCTTCAGACATTCAGAGACCTTCGGAGCATAAGCAAAACATCATTTCCAGGAACATTAGTGTAGCAGTGTGAGCTCAGCCTGAACCAAAGGTGCCCTGAAGAGTTTTTTATATACGCAGGTTTAGGGTTAATTAGCATTTAACATGGTGTCATTATGAGTCAGGGTAAAGATTAAAGCATGTTTTCTAAAAATGAACATAGGTTCAAATCACATTTTATCTGCCCAGAGGGGGGTTGATTCCCCTTTGGATGGACAGTACCTATGCAAATAGGTAGCAGAGCTGAACACTCTGGGGGGGTTTTGCAGGAGTAATCGGCTGCTGGTGCTTCTGCAGGATGACTGATGATGAGCAGCAGCTTAGAGCTGGCAGGACCGAAAGGGATTCAGTGGCACAGAGAGTACTGGACATGTCGCTAGTGATTACATTCTGCTACACAAAAGGTCAGGGGTCAGACTGAATGTGCACCGGCAGCCTCATGCACCAAACCGACTGTGTAGCCAACACTGTACAATGTCATCTACTTATGATGCTCCGGGTTAGCTCTGCAGCCCCATGTTCACACTGACACTGCTACTCTGTATTTGAAAATCAAATTCACTTCCCTCATTGCATCTGCTGTGCACACCTGTGTAGCTGAAAACATTCCCTGGAGATAACAGATGCAAAGTCAGATTTCAGGGATGTAATTCAAATTCCAGCATTAGTCACATCAGATCACTTCAGTTTTACATGCAACAATTAGTCAGTATGAGGATTCCTGGACTGTTGTTTGTCCAAAACAAGAATCAGTGGGAAACAGGCATTCCACGATGTTCAAATATTTTAAAACACAAAGTTATTTTGTGAAATAATCATCAAATTTACTGATAGCCAGGGAAAAAAAATGCTATTAGAGGCACAAGTCTGTTTTATGAATAATACAGTTAAAGTAAACATTCATATCTCTGAGGAACACGTTCAGTTTGGAGGCAAAGAATAACAAAGTCTGTTCACTTCAGGACTGTGCTTACCATTTAAAAAAAAGGCAAAATTAACCTAATAAATATAAAATTGGAGTTAAGACCCTACAGTGTTTTTTTTTTTGGTGTGAGTTCACCTCAGTAATTTACATATGAGGAATTTGAACCTTTAAAAAACAATATAACGTACTTCTTTACCTGACTATGATATATATTAGGGCTGAGACCCTACAGTGATATTAATTATGGAGAATATTCTAAATAATGTAATAACATAGCTAAGACCCTACAGTATTATAAATTGACCTAACTGATATAAATATTAGTCCTTAGATTCTGCAGTATTTTTAATTATGGAGACTAACCTGACTAAGTTTTGACCCCACAGAAGTATACATTGCTAAAGCAAAATAGCTAATTAACTATAAGGCAGTTGTCTATTTTTGGGCATTTCTTTACTAGCTGCTTCCACAGCATGTTGCTTTTTTATTTGCTACTTTGATTATTTTAAAAATCAAGTACTTCGTCCTGTTGAGTTAATCACATGCAAGGTTCAAATTCAAGCATGTAAGACTAGAATGCATTAGCAGCAAGTAACCCATGTAGCCTTTCAGATAACCACTTTTATCTCTCAAATATTCCCTTTTATAGTCTGCTTTTTCCTAAGTTCTCTTATAGGATGTTGTTCCTAAAAAAAAAAAAAAAAGTATATTTGAGAGACAGGGTTGCTTCTTCACTCGCATGGGAATACTATAAGTGGTTCACCAAGTGAGATTCAAAGAGCAAAGGGCCACTTTCACATTGGTTTAAATAAACCCCCGGAAGCTTGCGGAAATGCTTGAAGAGAGACTCACCGTCCTCTCGAGACTTTTGAATAAACGCATCGACACCACTTTCTCCGTAGTTTCCCTCGGATGCCACTGTGGAGACGTAGTTCCAGCGCATGGCTTTGACAATGTCCACCATGGCCTGAGCCTGGTAGGTGTCTGGGGGCACCACACGGGAGAAGAAGTCGTAGCGGGTGTTGTCACTGAGCTCCGGGGCTGTGGAGGCGTAGCTCACCTGAGGGATCTATGAGAGAAAAGAGGGCAAGACACACATACTGTTATATATGGTGAAATATAACAATATACCTTCTGTAAAGTCATTGTACAGCATATGCAGCGAGAGGTTTTGCGTGAAAAAAGCAACATGACAATGTGACACGTAACATCTGGTGAAATCTCTCTTCCACTCCTACACTGCCGCTTTAAAAAGCCTTGATGATGACAGAATTAGCTACTATTCTCTCGAAGAAGTGCCGAACCAATCTGCTCAGAGATTCACACTCATCTCTATCACAATGTGAGATTTATTTTGTCTTGAAAAACGTACAAGCACAAAGATGATCGGCCTCCAGAGCTGAAATAATACCTTCTCATCTTCCCCACAAAGACATTATTGTTTCTGGAAAAAAAAACTCTAATCCTCTTCTGTTACTTACTTCAGGGGTAGCTCAATAAACAGAGAATAATAGAAGGTAAGTTAAACATATTGTAAGGGACGGAAACTCACTTGGATAATCTTGAGATGGTGATTAAAGGAGGTGATAACATCTTACTGGCAACTTTCAGAATTCTGCTCCTCTCTACATGCAGCTGCTCTAAAAGGTTTAACTCCCTCTGTTCTTAGTTTCACCACAGATGTCTTTTTCCGTTGCCTCCAGCAGGAAGCTCTTAGCCTCAACTTTTGCTTGCTCAAGTTATTCCAGATTTATGGCTGTCATAGCTTCTATGATCTTCCTATGGCTTTGGTGCTGCACAGTTTGAAAGTTAACTGACCAGATTTTATGGCATTCAATAATGTGTTTCATGGTTTGACTTCAAATATAGACACACTTTTTATGCTGATGCATTTTTTGTGCCCTCATTGTGATAAATTCAGCCAATAGATGCAAAAGGCAGAGTCCCAGTCCCTTTAAGCCAGTATCTGACTGCATCCCTTAATGTGCAGTAGTAGGGTGGGATACCTGTCCTTATGCCACTCCTGGTTTTCAAGTAGTCGTAATCAAAGAAACCATTCATCATTTCATTACATAAAAGCACTTCAAGTAATACACACAAAAAAGCATATGATGTTGGAAAATCAAAGAAAGGAAAAAGGCTGCAGATTACTTGCTATAGTAAAGTGAACATAACCACAAATCTCTAAATAGCCGATTTCCTCCTTTGCTCTAAGGTATGTGTTTTTCTGACTTGTTTTAATAAAAACTGAATTGCAACAGCCATTTCTTTTCAAATTAGAAGGTAAAAATAGTTGTCTTTGACTGTGAGTTCTAATGATGACTGACAACTGAATGAAATGTCATCTCTTCCAAATGCCGTTTGTCATGGCTCCTCAGCGTAGCTCTGGGGATTTTGGCAAATAGTGTCACCTTTGAGCATCTCTTCTGAGATGGAGGGATGCGTGGATGGAGGGATAAGCCAAACACGACACTGAACAACACTTAGAAACCTGCGGTATTTTAGAATAACATTAATTTGTAACTGCTTTGAAGATTTTCGACTGTGTGTCTGCTTTTTATAAATAGGAATTTGACAGTTAGAATCTCACACCTTGGATTTTTTTTTTTTTTTATTTCTTCCTACCTCCCCACTTACAGACTTTATATCCTGCAGTGCTACATAAAAGCAAACTTCACAAACAAAGTCGTGCTTTACCAATATTTGCTTCACTAACTGCAGAGAGACTGCAGCAGGAGAGATACTGTCCCTTCCTCTCTCCCTCACTTCTCACAGCAGAAGCCTTTAATGTGGTCAGCTGTAGCGCTGCACTGATCCGGCTACTACTGTGCTCCCTGCTTGTAGCTGGACCCAGTGTAGGGAGCACAGCTGTTCAATCTGTGGAGATGACCTATGGTTCCTAACAGCTCATGTATCTCTGCACCGGCTTTCAATTTTGCTGCAAGAATCCAGTGGATAAAGCCAGGGGCCAGAACATGTTGGTGATGAATTAAGAAATGTAAAATATTTATTTTGGAGCAGTAACATGCAAAGGTTCAGTGCAGGCTTGTTTTTATAGACATGTGATGCAGCAAACATGCCGGTCAACAGCAGCCTCATTAACTTGATTTCCTTCCAAAGAGGAGGAGAGACAGATAAAGGGAAATCTGTGTGTGCAGCAATGGACCTTGCTCATGTTGCATGTCAGCCTCGTGGAATCCATTCGTCCAAACGGCATTTCTGCATCAGTCGGCTGAACCTGAATATCTTGTACAAACTGCACAGCTTCTTGATCTGTGAGCAGTGAGCGACATCGATGCCGGAGACTGGCATGCTTCATGCACGTGATCCTCTGGGACGCTCTCAGAGGGCGTGACAGGGTCTCTGCTGAGCTGCACCCTGTGAAAAGGCAGCAGTCAGCTGAACACCAGACGACCAACGCACACCTGAGCTGCAAGCTTATTCACTTTAGCGCTGACAGGAGGCAGAACTTCTGTGTTTCTCTGCCTTTTGGAAGCAACAGAGCTGTGAAGTTTTTTTTTCTTATTTTCCTCACACTGCTTTGACGTCACGGGGCAGGATGCAGCAGGAAGCGAGTGAAGTGTTGTGCATAGGTGTTGCAAAGGTGTTAACGATGTCTCGTTTTAGACTTTTTCACTGTTCTAGCATACAGCGAAAATGAACCTTTCACTCATTTGCACCTATGGTTCACTCTTCAGGTTTTGTGTCATGGGGAGAGATGTTATATTTGTTGAATTCACAAATAGCCTGCATCCTTCGGAATAAAATACAAGGCGATAACACGTGTGCAAAACTGTCAGTGGTATCTTCCTCATAAGATCCTCCCATGAACTCTCCTCCAAAATTCCCTGCTGACATTTACGACTGCAACTAAAGGTGGAACAGTTTGGGGAAATGATTGCTATTTTCATGGCAAACATTGGGATTTCACTTGTGATTTAATCTTTTCAAAGTCTATACTTTAGGCCGGTATTCAATGTGTAATCAGTTTAAAACATAAAGACAGGGCATTACCACGAGACGCCGTCAAAAGCGTGACTGTCACACAAAAAGGATGGCATTTGTTGTGAAACCATTGACGCAGCAGATTAAAGCCATAGTCAGACTTGCTGCAGAACATCCTCAACTGTCGCCTTAGCAGGAAAAAAACCCTGCAGTCCTCCAGAAAAAGATCGAAATAAATGCTTTCCCCCAGATTTTAAATATCCTCTTCCTTTGTGTTTTTAATTTTGCCGCTGTCATGTATTGTGGGGCTGTCGTGACAGGTCTAGTCCCATATCTGCCAAATAAGTGGGAGCTGTGTTGTATTTTTCACCTGAGGGATTTTCACTCATGTAACAATCACACAATTTCAGCTTTTTGTCAAGAACCGGGACAGGCAGAGCTTATCATTTGTTTGTTTTGCCGAGATTTCCTGCTCACTGGACTACAGCGATGGTCCTGAACAGTGTGCTTCCTCTAATAGAACACAGTCACTTCTTAGTATTGACTCAAGAAATTAAATTCTTCAGCGAGGGCTCGGTCTGATCTGCTTCGAGAGAATCAAAAGAAACAGGGATTGGGAGAGAAAAAAAAGACATAGTGTGCTGTGTCTCGGCAGGGGGTTGATGCATGAAAACTGCACTGAGCAAATGAATTCAGAATCGCAGAAAGATTTACTGATAAAGATCCTAGTGGGTTGTTCAGAAGCAACTACAATTTGGTGATTTTGTGCACACACACCATCTTTTCAGGATGAGACTAAAGCAGCAGAGCTTCCTATCCTCTGATGGGAGCTTTTGTGACCCAGTCACTTCATACAAAAAAAACCCACCAATGCACTGTGGCCCCTCTATCCAAGTCTATAGAGCTCTTTTAATCTGCACACACCCCCGACTCCAGCACTATCCATTTAATTTCTAACGGGCTTGGGAAATATGCTTAATTGCTGTGATGTGAGTCTCGAGCAGATATTTGATGCAGATTTAATGTTCAAATCACTTGCTTTAAATAACTGTGCCTTTTTAAAAATTCAACGAGCTCATTTGAACTGCATCAATGCAGGAGTAATGATGCTCATTAGAACTGTACAGAAATATTATACATCTGCAATGTTTGCTGGTGGAGGAAAAATCAAAAGCTTGAGTTGGGCTTTGGAAATGTATCAGTAAATACTTCCTGCAAAAAAAAATGTTAGCAGTTTATTTTTAATCTATGAAAAGAGAAAATAACTTGTGTTTACTTGGCTGTTAGTCTTACTGACAGGTACGCAGGACTGCTGGTAGGTTATTGATGTTTGTTGTACAGTCACATGGATGTAGATACTAGGGGCTAATTGATTGCTGAAATTTATTTGGGTTTGTTTTTTCACAGATTTTATCCAACAAGCACAGGGGAGAAAAAAAGATTATAAAAGTAACTTTGTGCAAACAATTATGTGTAAAAATGCATCTTAAAAGAGCATTTCCTGTTTCGATGCCAGAATTATTGCACAGATATTGAGCAAACTCTCAAAAATTAATACTGTTTGAGGTCATCCCTCACATTGTGATTTAATTGGCAAACCAGATTCTCCCTCGTCTGACACACAGAAAGCATACGCAGGAATTAGCCTGATTCTGAAAACCCTGCGAGCATTTACAACCAAATCTTTTTTCCCGATCTGGACCATACACAGCATCTAAGCTTTCTAAAGCTGCACTGATTAAAGCCTGTGAATTAATTTACTCTACAGGATGAAAGAACACAGAAAGGTGCAATCAATAATATTTTTATTTAAATATATATATATATATACATATATATATCAAAATCCCACATACAGTATCATCTGATTGGGTACACATCAAGTAATAACCTGATATCAACAGCTCAAAATAAATGGTGAAAAGTTCCTGTTAAATTAAAGTTTAAATTAAACATAAGGGAGAACATAATTTATCAGAGGGATTTCAACATTTCATTTTGGAATTTGTTATTCTAAATTTTGACATCACCATTTTCAGTATTTTTGCAAGTATAAATCAGGTTTAAGTATTGGTTATTGGTCTCCTTCATACTAATAACCAGCGTCAGCCCCAAAAGAAACATTATCTGTTGATCCCGAACATCGATTCTGAATGTTGAATCCACCACTGTTAAAACTGCAAATCCTTTTTGTGCACTGTTGAGCTGGAAAGTTTGACTGATGGTAACTAAAAGAGAAAGGATTAGCCAAGAGTCAGCTCTGCTTGACCCTTTGTAACCTGTCAGTCCTGAAGGAGACTAATGCAAGTCGCCTCAATAATGCTATTCTTGCTTCTAATTTACAAAACAGCTCCACATACAAATTTTTCATATTCAGTTTCGAGGCAACTGCAGCTACCGAGTTGCTTCACAGGTGCTCTGGAGAGCCAAAGCGCCCTCAGGCACATATTGGTAGTCTTCACTGTTCAATTAGGAACCAGCTGAATATAACACTGGATGTCATCCAAGGTGAAGCCTCCGTTCAGTGAGTCCCTGCAGTGTGGATTTTCATTTTTGCCCAGCAGTAAGTTAAACAATGCTTTTCCTGGCATGCCGATTGATCAAGCTGTTTTTTTGTGGGGAATTTTAATGTGCTTCCTTACATTCAGCTACTTAACAGTTTCAGTGTTCTTGTCATTAAGACTCCTCACGTCTGCCAAGTGAGAAAGGTTGCTTTTTCCACAGCTTGGCCTGACCCTGTGACTAACTGCAGAAGGATTCTGCTGAGTCATAAAGCAAGTTGAGATCTTTCCACCCATTGTTACTGAGATCAATATAGTGTGAATAAAGTGAACAATGCAAGCTCCTCACAGATGCTTGTGCCAAGGATCAAGCTCTGATCTGCTCGCACAGGTGCTCATTTTATGTTCTAAAGCATTCTTTGTTTGCGCCGTATTGTGAGAATCCCTAGTATTTCCTATAAACAGATCTTGAACAGACGTTTGTGTTTCCTTTTACCAGCTGCATGTCCTTAATTTAGTATAAAATTGTTACTCGAGGAGAAATCTCCGTGAGAAGAAATGCACCCTTTGCTCTCAATTCTATTTTAACAAAAAGGCAGCTACTCGCACACAAACCTGCAGCCGCTATTCAGTGTATGAGCAATTTAAAATGCAAACTGAACAGATTTATAGTGTGCTTTTATTATGTACCCGACAAAGAATCAATGCAGTTTGCTGACAGCAATCTTATTACTGTAAAGTAATTATTTATCAATATCAACAGGGCATGGCATGAAAGGTCCAAGTTATAATGACTAATGCTGAAGCAATGAGTTAGCGCTCAGTTTGTAGAATGAACTGAGAATGTCGTTCAGATGATCATCTAACAAGTTTATCCTCTTCATCCATTCTGTTTCACTCTTACACACTTCCCCACTCTAATTGGGTTCAGGGCAGCCAATGTGTCAAACTAAAAATTAAAATAATGAGCAATAAGCAAGACTCAACCAGCCTTGTCTGCAGTCAGCAGATTAGCTGGCTAGCAGCACAATATCAGCAGTGCAGACCCCTCCATGTTTGTTTTTCATATAATTCTAAAATCTTTATAGATTCAAGAGACACTAAAGCCCCTCACAGACAGTGTCAGGCATTTCTGTCAACAAATGCACTTTATTGTTCTCAAAGGACTGAAGCAAAACAGAGACATTAAGGTCTGCGTTAAAACACTTTGGCTCAGCTCCCAGCTTCAGTTCACAGCAAAAAATCCACTGACGATCCACTGACGACTCACAGTGCTTCACATGAAAAATGGGGATGTGAATGGGAATTTGTGTCTATAGGATCACTCACAATTCACTATATACTGCCTCATATTTCCCTTACTAGTGTATGGATAATTCAAGTGAAGTTGACATTTAGTTTGAACATCATAACCATAATCATATTTATTGTACACATACAAGGAATTCGAGTGTGGCCTTCTAAGCTCTCAAAATGCAAAAAATAACAAGGCTAAAGAAGCTAGAATTTGATTATGTGCAGCAATAGATATATGTGAAAGAACATAATCAAAGTTTAGTGCAAAAAATTAAAGCAAATAAAAGCTTAGTGCAAAATATATATTATTAAAAATAAATACGGGGTTAATAACACTGACATAAGGTAGATGGATGATAGTAGAACTGAACAGACAGCAGAAATGATGTATACACAGACATATGACATTCAGTATATCGAGCATTAACTGTGGTTCAGAATTGGCATTTAAAAAGAGGTGTAGACTGACTTAAATGGAAGAAACTGTTTTTACGACTGGTTATTTTGGCATTCAGCGCTCTGTAGTTTGCACCAGAAGGGATGAATTGGAACAGATTGTGCTCCAACATGTTCCACACTGATGAGGAAATTTCAGATAGGGGGTCTCCGTATTCTTTCTTCAAGAATTTCTGATTGCCAAATTCATAGTTCCTGGTGATTTTCAAAATTTATGTTTTTTTTTTTATTGAGGTGTACAGAAGGATGTGCTCTAAATGTTGAGGTGGACATACTCCCTGCATCCCCGCCTCAAAATCTGCACCACTGTAGGTGGCTATTGAGAATTGTTACATAGCGCTTCTAAAAATACTTAGTTATGTAATATTCAGATAAGTAAACTACAGAAAAGTCATCTAAAATTCGCAGTTGTGGCTCTGATTTGAAAGTGCAAACAGACTGCAAACATTATTGAATGAAAAAAGTATATAGCACTTTATGCTAATAATCCCATGCTGCAATGCCTTAGGGACCCAGATACACGAACGTAGCATCAGACACAGTATTTAAAAGAAAGTTTCTCCTGATGTCCTCCACCTTTTTTTTTTCTCTACACAGTAGCACAGACCAGAATGACAAGCCAAGAAAAACGGCATTCGGTCCAATAAGCCCGACTTGGTAGCAGCATTACTATGCTTTTCTTAAATGTACCAAGAAACATAAAAATAATGAGGTATGTCTCACTGACTCCTTGCTTCTGTCTCCTCGCTGAGATCTTGGCACATATGCTGTTTATATCCATAAATGTGACAGTCATGTTTACAGGGCACAGGCACTGGCAGATGCTGTATGTTCAATGGAGGTCTTATTTATCAGGATTTTGATGGCTCTACTGTCATTTTGAACTCATTGTAGATGTCTTCAAGAAAACAAGTAATAAAAAAGTAGCAGAAAACTATGCAACATTAATTAAAATACACTTCTTTTTTACAGTATCTTTGCAGTATTAGTATTTCATTGCTTTTGTCACATCATGAGGAACAGCATGTTTTTTCCATTGTCTACACCGGGTGATTGAATTTGGCAGCAGTTTAGAACAGAACATTCAAATTTGTACTATGGTATGTCTGCACACTTTAAGTAATAACTGCCAAGAATATTGTTGACTGATTCACAGCTTAATTTTTAAGATTTAAAATTGAATATATACATATAAAAAAAGTAGAAACCAAACTTAAAATGTAAAAAAAAAACTCGGCGCAATTTGTATTTTTGTTCATGTTTTTTTTTTAATATTTTCTTCCTCAGTTTTATATTACTTAATGAGCCTTAGAGGTAGATCCTGTTTCATGGCACAGTCTAAACACTGGGTTGCTGCAAATTACTGGATCGTTCAGTGAATGTGTCTAGAAGGAACAGGATTCTATGAATGTTTCATCAAGAAGAAGAAAAGAGAAATATGTTGTCCTTTGATGCACCTTATATTCTATGGGGAACAAGGCATGTGCATATTTGAAGGTTGGAGTTTAATTGATTAATTGGGTGATTCTGTGAAGGATCCACGTTGTTTTCCACTCTATCTAACAGCAGTTTCACTGACTGGTTCCCATTTTGTCACCAAACATCCCCAGATCTCCTCCACTTCAATGTTCCAAGAGCAGATTTACAAGTTTTGCGGTTGTCAAAGCCCTGGGTGTGACAAGATGGACCAACCAGTCGACACAACAGCCTTTTGTCGTCGTTTGTTTACTCATTTCTACATTCATTCACTCACTCACACATACATGCACGCACACTTATACACACACACACACAAACCAAATCCAGTGCAAAACAGTAGCCAGCAGCGATTTCTGTATTGTTACAGTTTGCATAAATCTTTGTATCTCTGGAAAAGGAGAACGGGCAGGCAATACTAGATAAAAATTTATTTCCCATTCTTGCAGGGGTGAGCTGTTCCATTTCATTTTCTACCTTTTGTCACAAGTAGGTGTCTCATTTTTCATACTTTGTTAACAAAGGCAAAACAAAACAGGCGGAAAAAAATGGTGCAGCTGAATTAAATATTTGATGGGATCCAGCGCTTATTGTTTACCCCCTGTTCTGAAAGCCACTCTATGCTGTTTCCACACAGGGTTTTAATTCTATTTGTTAAGCAGTGGCAATCATTAATTTGGGCAATGGCAAGTGTGATTAATTTCCTCATTACAAATTGAATTATTACTTGCGTTACACATGCAAATGATTCCAGCTAAAGGTTGAGGATGCTGCGAGATTTGAACTGAATGACATTTGTGATTAATGATTCCGTGCACGAACAATAATTCACTTGTTTGCCACAAAATTTGAAAGCTAATTGTAAAGCATGCAATTAATGTTCAGATCTGAATGACCTTCCACCTGGTTATACTGAGTTAGCATTACAACCAACCAGCAAACATTAACAATGACACAAAAGGGTGAAAGTATGATCAAAACACCTCGAATGCCTTAGCAAGGGTTTCTAAGCTACAAGAAGCCAGAGTCTTGTATGAGATCACCGGGAGCTTCACAACAGATGATTAATAAATGTGAATCTAATGAAATGTCTGGATGTATCTGCAGTTACCACAATGGAAATCCCTTTTGTATTCAACAATCCTGAACTGGTGCTGTCCTCTGTCTCCTCTCCCCAGGCAACAGACATTACTGCAATGGTTCAAAAGACATCAGTGTAGGGGAAGAGGGAAACTCTCAGCAGTGCCTTGGGATACAAATGGATTTAATATTTCTGGGAAGATTCAGAACAAGTCTTGCACATTATGTCAGATTCATGCTTTATTCATTAATCTAGCGCGGTCTCAAAAAGTGTCTGAAACATCATGAGGTCAGTGGTCCACAAACCATCTACCATATATTGGGATGCCTGTTGTTTCTGCATATGAACCCTAAATTCTTGAAGCATTTTACATAAAATTTATTGCAGTGCTTCACACCAATGAGCACTGCCAGTTTTGTTAGATGGAGCTACACCAGAAGCTGCCAGGGACTGAACCAGAGATATTTTTTTCTTCCCTCCGGGACAGTTCACAGCTTCTTTGTATAATCATATGCCCAAGTAATTTTTTCTGTGTCACTGAATTATGACCTAAAAGAATTTCGGCCCAAGCCACTTCATTAAAGCTTTTGTAATCAGGCCTCGAGTTGGCTGGCAGTGGCCATAAACATTATCAGCAGGCGCAAATGTGACAGACAGCAGTGTTAGCAGTAACACTGGTGATAACAGCCTGAGAAGATGGAGCTAACTAAAAATAATGAGTTTACAGCAAATCACATTTTCCTGAACCCTAACTTGATGGGAAATATCATGTTCATTTACAGCACTTCATTTCAAATATGTTTTATTTAGTTGGTTCCGTTTCCCTCAATGCATAATAAGCGTGAAATTTATTCTATATTCTATGTCTTTAATGGAAAAGCGGAACCAGATATCTGTTTAATACAGCAAGACCGGATGTAAAATCATATATTTTTTTAACATAAGTAACTTGTGGTCTTAATCGCTCACAACTTTCTAACATTTGAATCCATTAAGTAAGGGGAGAAGTTTCTGCAAAAAACAAAAACAAATGTCATCTGTTGATTTCAGTGAATTGGGTGGAAGGCATATAAATATATAAATGAAATATTATATTTACTATTAAATAGTAAATACTGCCTTTTAAGTTTTCTGAAGTTGCACACGATGAGATTACTTTCATAGAAGAAGCTGTAGTGTGTATGATATTATCGTTATCTTGACTGAGGCCCTACACTGACTGGAAAGCACCAAAGCAATCCCAGATGTTCATCAGTGTGGCTACTAAAATCAAGCTAATCTTGCTTGTTATCCTTTTGTAACAGTTAATTTCATGTGAGTGGCATGACTTGATGGATGGCATGTTTGGTTTATCAGTTCATCTCTTTGGTCTAGACTGAAATCTCTCCTCAAGATGGACTTTCATGAAAGTTTGGAAAGACAGTCATGGTGCCCTGAGGAAACATATGAATTTTGGTGATTGCCTAACTTTTTTGTAGTGAAACCTCAAAGTTCCCATTTGTGGTTCCGAGCAAAATACGTTGTCCACTAATGGATTTATTGCCATTAATTTAGTACAAATATTCATGTTCCTCTCGGGATGAACCAGCATTCTGTGCATATTATTACGCTAACATTAGGACTTATCTCAAAGCATCAATGTGCCTGGAAGAAAACCCTCACAGAGCCAGCATGGCTATGGACTCTTTCTAAAAAGGTATGCAAATATACTGAAATATTAGTATTATGTGTGCATTAATCATTTAAATTAGCATATGCGAGACACTTTATAGTGTTTGATATTTGGCTTGCGTTGAACTTTGTTTCATCTCCCTTCTATGAATGCAGAAAAATTGCTTGTAAATACTGATTTAATGGCCACATTTAAAGAAAAAGTATCCATTTTTCTTTGTAGTTTCAATGTGTCGAAGCCATTATTTCCAGAATCTGACTTCGGTTCCTCCCAATAGTGATTTAAAACACACAGTAGCAGACAGCATTGTCAAATACAGTGTATGTTTTTCCTCCCACTGATATAATTTGTTGAGAAGGAAAGATGATTTAGTCATGTTTAAAAAAATTCTAAATATCACATTGTATGCAGAAGAGTAGCACTGTAATCTGGAGTGCATAAATGATATCAAAGTCTCCGAATTCATTGGGAATTCAGAGAAGTATTCCCAGGAGGTGGACCGCCAGGAGACTAAATGAGGCATCAGCTCCATTTACAGAGGGTATGTCCCAAATCTTTTCCCCACTGCTCCCTTTTCCTTTCTCTTCCCAGTACTAATTCTGCTTCAAGAATCAAGTCAGGTGAGACACGGTAACACCAGGATGAGAGAGAGAAAGAGAGAGACTGTAAACTTATCCACTCCAGCATGAGAAGTGGGATGTAAATTAGTGAAGACTGTTCCTGAAGAGGCCTCCAAAAACATTTACTCGGGATATATTATGGTAAATTGCCGTCAACTCTCGAGCCACTCAACCTTGAAAGTTTATGTAGAAACTTTTAAATTAAGAAGGAGTCATATAGAAAACTATTGAAACACAAATAACACCCTGTGGCTACATACATAGAAAATCCTTAATGTATGTGTGTATATCTTAGTATGTACATATATATGTCAGCATTGCTGTAGTTTCTGAGAATAACAGATTTTCTGAGAGGCTATTGATCTGCACATGTGAGGGAATGTTGGTTTTCATGTACATAGTGGGAAACTGTGCCAGGCTGGGCTAGACTAAGTGGGTTATGCAGACACATCCTGCAGAAGATCCTCTTGAGGTCAATTTTAGGGCAATGTGCTACTATAGCTATAAAATTTTCAACAGATGTAGAACCTTAAATACACTCCCTTTGGCCCGTTTAAATCTGTGGCATTTCTGTCAGGAGTCTCATTATTCCATTATGGATTATTTGCACATTTAAATATTATCTTCCCCTGTCCCAAATGGTTAAATTTACAGTGTGTAAACAATTCTTGTTTTACAGTCCTCGCTAATGATCCGAATATACTGAATGTCTGTGACAGCTTATTCTATTTATCAAGCAAGCTTTGATCAGCTGCTTTTCACCTTCACCGTTGGGTAAACATGTAAAATGTGTCAGTCAGGCATTTCCATCAAGGAATAAGGGATCTAGCAGGGATAGGAGGGCTCATTTCAGAGGGAGGACTAAAGATAAATAGAGGTCAGAGAGACCACTGGTGCCCACTTGTTTTTCTCAAAGTCAAAAGAAAAAAGCCTAGCCAAATTGAATCCAGTGTGTAATGTGAAGACTTGTCCCAAGTGAACAAGGTAAACAAGTGTTGTTGATGTGAAGAGCAGAAATTGGAGCTCACTTCTATCAAACAGCAAGCCAAGCCGGCAAAGCTCAAGAATCTCTTAATGAAACTGCATCAGCAGGGAAATGTGATTCCCAGCAGAAAACCTGAGAAAACAAAAACAGGATAGTGCTTGGGTTTAATTATTCCCATCAGAGGAGAAGCAGCATTTAAACAGCACATACAGTCAGATGTTTCTATCATTCCTGGACACGCATATCAAACTAAAGTCACCCAACACCACAAATTTCTACCTGCTGCATTAGTTTAAGACAAAGCCTGATATACTGAGGTCAACTATAACAGATGAGGTGAAACTTTGTACTGTATTTTCCGTGTTGATTTTCAGCAAAGATCAAAATAGACTACATGCCTTGTGCTGCACTTTTTAAATGTGTAAGGGAACAAACATAGTTTTGATCTAATTTAGTTACATAAATATGAGAACACTTTCTCCAGGCAACTTCCTGCTCCTTTAAGCATTACATTAATTGTGTTTGCTTTGCACTGCAGCAACCTAAAATCTTTTGCAATTTGGGAGTTTGCTCAAGAGAAGCTATTTCTTTCTGCTTAGTGCATTGGTTACGTGTACATAATTCCAGGCAAAATGGGTCACTTCATTATTTTGGATGTAACCCCAAAGGAATTTTGACCCACTGTTGTGTGGAAAAGATTAAGAGAATCTCTAACCAAAAAACATCTGAGGATGAATAGTCCCTGTACCTAAAGTGGAACAGTAGTAGTTGTGTTACTGTCTGTCCTTTTCGTGATTGTAAGCGAAATATTTGAGAATGAGCGCAGACTGAGTGCACAGGGCTATGTTGCAATAGAATAGCTAATATGATGTATATTTTTATGATGTTTTCCTCTTTTTTTCTTTTTTGTCTGCATATGGAAGACACATTGTAATCTTAGGTTTCAGTCTCTTGGATAAAAGAAGGGAAAAAACTGTAAAAAAAATGCTGAAAATACTTTTAAAATACAATGGATAACTTTAACACTGAAAATTGATAAATCAGTGAAAATAATGACAAATATCTGCAGCATATTTATATTTTTAGCTAAATAAAATAAAAAAAATACTTGACATTAAGTACAGTTGAAAAAATATACCATTTTGGAATCCCTAATGTATATATTTTTTCTTTTCAATAATGGCAAATATTAATCAAATTACCTGTTTGGCTGATTTTAATACAGTGAAAAATAGTGTAATTTTACAGTCAATCATTGTGTAAAAACTTTGCGAAATTAAAAAAAAATAATAAATGTGGACATTATATTCAGTGTTGGCCTGTTTTCTTACAATTAGCTTGGAAATTAATACTTTTCCCTAATGATTTTACTAGTTATTATTTGTAGTTTAACAAAACTGGGAGGATCTGTAAAGTTATGGTAAATTCTTTAAAAAAAACTACACTTTTTTTTTTTACAGTGCACTGACCACTACACCCTTACTTTCCACCCCTTTTCTTGTCTACATATCACACTACATATAAGACAGCTGACATGGTTTTGGAAATACATTGCGAGATGCAGTTAAAATGGCTAATTTCCCTTTAGAGGTTATGTGTATTTGGTGTGTTAGATTTAAGGGTAATTTATTTGCCTGTAAAGCTGCCAGCTCCAGTAGAGCCTCATTCCTGCTTGGACTGTTTGAGAGCCTCCTCAAATATAACTGTACAACCATTAACTATAAATGATCAATTACTTGACTACAGCGTCCAACATGGGAGCTGCTTATTATAACCACAATCCTCGCTAATCCTGTTCATGAACTCTCTCTCTACCTTTTACATGAAAATGCTTATGAATATAAGTGGTATCTGCTGTAAAAGTATAGTTAACCCGAAAAAGAAACACAATCAAACCTCTAGCAACTCGGGGAACGTCAAAACCTAACGTCAACTCACATTTCTGTCTCTAATTTCTTTAGTTATTAAAGTCTGAGTTTCATACAGCACCCTCTACTCTTAGATTCTCAATTTATATAGGAAAAGAAAGAAAAATAGTCTGATAAGAGGTTACTCCCAAACTCACAGCATCTAAAGGCTAAACTCCTGTGTTGTGTTAAGGGCTTTCATGTCAGTAATTGGCACCCTGGGTTCCATCTCAGGGTTGCAAGTTTTTCATTTTGGCAAAGCTGTAGAATAAATTTGGGACCAATCAGATTCTCCCCTGAAGGCATGATGAGAGAATCTAAACATCTAAAGTGCCTAAAAAAAGTCTTGTATAGAATGTCCCCAAGCAATTAGATGTTATGTTTATTCCAAGTTCAGAGACAGTTGCCGGTAAAGGAGTGTTGTCTAATCAAAAGCTGCCTCCTACTGCCAAGGAGGAAGACACCATTCAGAGACTGAGAAAAGAAACAAAACAATTATAAACTGAAAAGAACATTAAAGCTTTGAAAAATCTTGTTTACGTGCCACTATTTATTTCAGTTATCTATGAAGCGTATGTCTGTTTTGTCATGCTGAGTCCTGAGTGTTCTCTTGATACTTGAGTATTCATATGGAAAAAGCACAGTATAGCTAAATGTTATAGAAATATTTGTCCTTTCTGACATATTTGGACAAGCAAACCGTTAAGTCTCTTTGATGAAGGTGATATGTCAAATATCTAAAAGGAAAATGAGCCTTTTCAATCACATATTCAATAGAAAAATCAATAATTGTGATATTCTTCTGTGAGAAATGGTAGCACACCCTTCCCATCAGAGGTTATTATTGTTCCATTTATTAGAAATACCGTCTTGTAGATGTTTTGTATAATTGTCCACCAGTCGCAGACAATAATTTGCTGAAATTTTTTGATCACTCTCTCATACTCCTTCAGTTCCAACATGTTTTCCTTGCATGTATTGCCGGTTTCAGAGATCATCTCCCTCACAAAATTTCAATGGGATTCAAATCAGGGCGTTGATTACAGCTAACAACTCTCCATTTCTTCTTTTTGAGCCAGGCCCTGGAGGATTTACTGGAGTGCTTGTATTATCATTATCCTGTTGAAAGACCAACTTCCTGTTCAACTTTAACTTTCAGACAGACAGCCTAACTTTATCTTTAAGGACACTGCAATATGATGTAGAATTCATAGTTGAATCAATGATTGAGTCCATGGTTCAATGAAGAAACTCTTACTTCATAGTTGGTATGAGGTTCCTCTCTTGAAAAGGTGTTTTTGTTCTGCACCAAACATGTCCGCTGGTACTGTAGACAAACAACTCTATGTTTGATTCATCTATCCAGACCACATGGTTCCAGAAGGCCTGGTCTTTGCCTCTACTGGCTAACTGCACTTTTGTTATGTTCTTTTTGGACAGCTAAGGCTTTTTCCTGGCATGCCTTCCATGCAGGTCAAATTTGTGTGATCTCTCTCTGACTGTAGACACGTGGACTTTGACAGTTTGACAGTTGCTGGAGTTATGGACAGATGGGCTTCTTGGAAACTTCTTTTTGCATCAAACCAGTCCTGAATGAACTGGCATTTGTTTGAAATCTAGACAATTTTCCTCACACTTTGGGATAATTTGAAATCCCTTGCTGGAGCCAGAGGCATTGATCTTTTTCTGACCTTGGAGAGTTCCTTAAATCTTGGCATGGTGACTCGAGATTAGGTGACATTTCAAAGAACAAACAACACCAGACCCTGGATATTCACCTCTCACTTCATGAGGAGGTTGGACTCACTGATACTTAATCTAAAACCCATTTTCTAAAGGTGACATAAAAGTAGGGATGCATTTAGTTTTTCATGACTGATCTTTAGAAGTTTTTTATTCATTTGAATAATGACAATTATGAAACATTTCAGTATAATATTCTTATTAGTCAGTGTTATATCCAAATGGATCAAATGTCCAAAAATCTGAAAAAGTCAACAATTTCCTTTTACTAACTTACTTTATAAATGAAATTCAAGTGACAAATGTGACCACTACTACACTGTAGTAGATTGCAGGATTTTTTTAAATGGGTGTTTTTTCTTTGGGCTTTTTCTTGTATCTAAATCGAACTTTTGTTTCCCATTTTTTCATATTCTCTGAACATTGTAGAGCAAAATTCATAACAGTTGACTGCACACAATCAGTCATTGTGGATATCTAAAAAAAATCAATCACTGTAAAAAAAGAAAAGAGAATTTGGAATACGCAATCAGTCAAAAATGTGCATATGAAAGCATTTCTCTCTATTTTAAGGCATCCACTCATGTGTAGACTGATCAATATTGAACAATCAAAAATAAATGCAATGTATCACACTCCCAGCAGCGACCAACAAAGAACAATTGACCAGTGGCTGGTGTGATAAAACCAACAGCTGCAAATACGTGCTGCACTCAAAATGTTTTTAGGATATTATGTTCAGTTTAGCTTTCAACACCAGCATGTCCTTTATCTGAGATGTGACTCATTGTGTGCATTGACAAATTCAGTGTGTCAGCACAATGTGAATATCAGGGATCACTGCTGTCTGTCCTATGAAATATTTTTTTGTGTTCCTCTTACATTCTGCAACATGCAAATCCCAACAAATGATGTATCTTTTTACAGATGAGCTATTCACACCTCCAGGGCTTTGCAATTCGGGGAAAACGCCCTAGCTCAGCAAAAAGCAGTAGCTGTATGGCTGTAAATAAGAAAGTGATGCAGAAACGGGCAGGAGGGATGAGCGCTGATGGGCAAGCACAGCCCCTCTCCTTACAAGACAGTTCATTAAACACCTTTCACAGATTTCACAGCCACTGAGCCACTATGTCTGGAATGAAAAGGCAAGATATGAGCTCATGGGGGTCAAGGGGTCGGCCTGCTATAGAGGGTTCACTGATAAATGCTGAGACAGGAGCGGGGAGAGAACAGCGGCACACGAAGCACGCCAAGCTTATCACCGACACTGACTGCTTTGCATTTATCTGGTGTTCACTTTATCTCCACTGAAAAACGTGTGGTCCCTCAACTTTTTTTTTGTCCCGTATCGCATCACTGTACACTTGAACTGAAGGACAGTAATGAAGACAAATAATTAAAGGAGCATCAACAGTGAGGAGTCGAAACGCTGAATAGATCTACCATGAGCGATAATGCATGGCGGTGAGTTATGCCAGTAAGATAAGTTGGCTGTGCCCTATTTTCCAGAGCTGTCAGATTTAAAATGTTATATCGCTGCAAACTCTGCTGGGTGCAATTTAATTTTGTCTGAAACTAAAACACAAGCAACCAAAATAAGAGGGTCATCTGTCTTGCCAGCTCCTTCCAACATTTGTCAGGACACTGTAATTAAACGACCTCTTTCTAATGAGAATCCATACGGCTGTAATTTGTGGTGTAGCAAATGTAGTCATATAGATAAGCAGTGTGCAAGTTTTGATGGACTTTTTTTTGTGGGGCATTCCACTGTCAGAGAGGCAAATTAATGACCTCCCTGGAGAGTAGGACTGGTATATGGGGAGGCTTATAAATAGAGCAATGGTATGATGGAAAGTGTGTGATATCTGTGTGTGACTCCGACTGATTCCAGACGACCCAGCAAGACAGGAACAAAAATCTCTCCTTGGGCTGAAGCAGGTGCATATTGTTTCCTTTGAATGTGTTACAACTCTATGAAATGGTAACATTTTCAAGAACAATGATGTAAATTGATATTCTTCTCAGAGTAGCGGTTGGATTTGGCACATTTGCTAAATCTCCAAAATTCTTCCGACTTATCCCACCTGTGAATCGCTCTCTGATCAACAGATTTGCTTATGGAGACAAAGTAAATTTGAGCAAATTATTTTCAGCTGTGGTGAATTGTGGTACACAACTTTACGAGATAACAAGTCCAAATTGAAGGAAGCGGTTAAAGTTTATCAGCTGTGTTGTGCCATTGGTTTGGTTTTGACCTCCTCTGTCAGTGTACACAAAAGAGAAAGACAGTTATGACAGCAGTCAGTGGTGCAAATAATTACTATTAATAAACTCTTAATGTCTTAAGCTTGTTATCAACAGAGCCAGCAAGAATGCTAACTGATGCCAAGTTTGGTCACTGTCTGCTTTCTCTGAGAGTTTTTTTTTTCTCTTTTTTCATCCGTAATGAATTAAATTATATGTATTGTTTAGAGTAAAATGAGAATGAAAAATTAAGTCAAGGTGTTCAGGATACATCCTAATGCTGGGTTAAATGTGATTTTTTTTATTTTTTTTTATAGTGAAATGGTGTATGTTTCTTGACAATTTACCACATTGCCAGATGATGATCTTGCAGTAATTTTCAGAGTCTGGATGTGTTTTTATGTGGATTTATGTAGGCCATTCCAGAACTGGAAGACACTTTATGTCCCACCCATCAAATTTCACATAATTCATGTACAAAATACTAAGGCATGCAGCTGTTGTCTAAACTTACTTGTCCTGAGACCAAACCTAAAAAAAAACTAGGAGAAAAAAATGTTTGAAAATATTCTTTAAAATACCAAATATGTCTGGAGTTGCCGCTAAAATGCCAACAGTTTTCCAAAAGAATGAGTAGTGCAAAGCTATGTCTTCTCTTCTATTTTTCATATTTCCATAACATTGTCATTCTTGATTGAATGTCTCACTCTGCCTCATGCAACCCTGTTATGCATATTATCAGAATAAGACAAATTATTTAGACTTTTCTTTACTGTTTTACATCAGTAAGTCTGTCCTCTTGGTCAGCAGTAACAGCTAGCTAAATAGCTAGCTCCTACTCCTATGAAAAAGCTAACATTAGCATGGAGTAGCAACCCTGTTACTGTGTTTAGAGTAGGGTTAGCAAACAGCAAACAAAACATAAAATAAAAATTGTACCATATATGTGTAAGCTGAGCTATTCAAGCCTTTGATAGTTTATTATCAATTATTGATAAATATGTAGCAGAAAATTGTAAAATAGAAGGTTCATTTAAAAAAAAAATGAAGCCAAAATGTCCTCCAATTCTGGAATGACCCATGTGTTTTCGTGATGAACTTCATTTTGATTAATGAGCTGTGTGTATTGTTCTGAATCCAAGTCCTATAATATCCTATTGGCAGCACCATTTTTAAACCAACTCATGCAAAGTGTTACATTAAAAACTTCACATGTTGAGATTAGGTGTAACACAGAGTTAAAGCTAAGCCACCCAAAGTTTAGAATAATATTTAAACCAAACCAACTGCTTCCCATAGATTTATTTTTCACAGAATAAGACATTCATCTACAGATTAAGCCTAAGATGTTGCGTCTCTTGTGAACATGTTTTTAATACATAGGTTTCATGTGTGCTATCTCCCTTGTAGACAAAAATGAAATTGTCAATTTTTGACACACAGTCTCTTGTCATGCATATTTTGAAGCCTGGGTCTAGAGTCTATTGCAAATATATTCCATTTATCTCCAACCATTCATTTCCATGTTCATCCATCATAGACAGCTAGATGATAAATAAATAGACCTGCATGCATGCATATCATGCACCCATGATGTGGATGGAGAACTAAGTAGATATAGCAGCATACCTATTTATCCATCAGCTATCATTGATGGACAGAGATGCCAAGATAGGTCATATACATATATATATATATATATATATATATACATCCACTTATATATCCATATTTCCATGATAGTTACCAATCATATTCTGATGGATGATGGAGAGAAAAGTGACCAGATGTGTAGATATCAAACATAGACCACAAACAGTATTCACCTATAATATATACGGCAGGTAGAACTAAATTGCATTCATAGTGACATTTATACCAAATTTTATAATCAATCATCTCTCCATTACCATCACTCCAGCCAAATTCTTGCAAATATTTGTTTGAAAGTTTTAGTGCTACACAGATGTGTATGTTGTAAGTAACATAAATATGATTAATCTACCTTTAGTTTAGTTTTGTTTTTTAATTATCCAGCTAGAACCAAATTGTGTTAGGGTGAAACCCACCTCTCCCTTACATAGAAAATACATAGAAGCTCTTGAAGCAGTTGTCACTGACATACACTCATGTGTCCCAGCTGGTTTACATGTTTGTGGTTAGCTCTTCAGCTTCATCACACAGATAAATTACACTTCTTGATGTTCCTGACCATTTAGTCTAGTGCATGGTTTCATTTCTGTCTAATCGATTGTTATTTGAGTATAAAGTATATCTGAACCTATGGCTACAAAGTAACATTTTATATTTCTCCTGGAAAGCCAGTTGTTTTTCTGTTGTAATATCTCAAGTATATTCTAATGCCATGCTTCACATCACAAACAAGAGCACTTTACACTACCCTCCAATATTGGACTACATTCCCAAAAGTCTAAAAGAATCTAAGCAATCTTAGGCTCTACTCTTGTGACGAATCAATACACTTGAGGGTGGAGGACAGAAACGAAGGGCCTGGCAGTTAATAGGAAAGTGAAATGAGAGTCTCTTTAAGCACCTCTGTTCTCTGTGTGTGCCGCAGGATTCAAGTTGTCCCTGAAGAAAGTTTATCACATCAACTTTCCTGTGCTGTGTTCGACAACTCAGGAGAGGCTGCTGATTATCCTCGAGCCATCTTTATCATGCATTACTCAGCAGTTGAAGTTTCTGTATTCATTAGAAAAACAACTGTGCAGATCTTTTGAATTCTGGTTCTTGGTTCATATTTTATGAAGTACAATTTGTATACAGTAAGTTGTGGGTTCTCTTTTTTAAAAATCTGTTATGCCAGGACTTAAAGTTATTGGGATTTTTGCGTTAAATGCACTGCAAAATATGAATATATTCAAAGAATTTTAAATAGCAAAGTTAGAAACATCGATTTTGTTTTGTTCTTGAAATGCTTTGCTACAGATTCTGATTCAAGAAAAACTTCTAGTAGAGCTACTGGTCTGTGCTAAAATGGCTCAATAGCAAGTCAAGCTAGAGCAAGTGGTGTATTGTATTGTATCATCTTGCTGGTTATTTATACTTTTAGTTGTGCCTGAAGCAAGTTTTCGATTGTTTACTGCCAAACATGAGCTCCTGTATCCAACATGCAACAAATCAGAGACCAATGAACTGTGTAGGACATTGAAGGCAGCATCTGCACCTGGAGTAGAATATCTGCAAGTTCAAAACAAAAGCTCCCTAATTAAACCTTTGTTCGCTTTGATTAAACAGAATTCTATTGGATATTTACTTGCCTAATATTGGAATGGATCATACCTGGCATAAAGCACTTGCAAGTCATTAAACATGACCTTTTCTTCAAAGCAAAATCAATCACCTCAAAGTCACGGCCCTGCCTTGTTGATACTCAAACCAAATGAAATGTGCCATCCAATAGCGAGCCTTTGCAGTTTTCTATGGATCCCATTCCTTTACCACAGAGTCATTTCAATAATGCCTTTCATTGTTCTGCTGTAGTTGATGGATGTAGTAATAATCAGCGAGAGAGTGAGAGATTGGTGAGATTTAAGGAATTAGTTTGCAGATAGGGTCCCCAAGGTGTCGGTCTTTCTTTCAGTGATAATATGTATTTCATAGCATTTTCTAAGGTTGCAGTGGGCAGCCACATACAGGGAACACAAGAAGGATTGCAAAGCCCATAAGGCTCCAGTGTGTTGTTTGCTTTAATGATTTCGGTTTAGGATTCAGATGATTTTGTGGTGTGGGACCTGCTCTTAATAATCACTGCCATGAAATATAAGGAACTCGAGACTCGGGCTGTTAGCTATAATTTCAAAAGCAGGGTTATTAAACACAAATGTATCCATGAAAGCTTAGGCGATCATTGTATTTGGATTACTTCTGCTTTTGACACATTTCCATCCGTAAACAGAAAATCTGCAACAGAAATCAGAACCTATAATCCTGCCGGTCTTTTATTGCTCACTGATCCTTAATGGAACAGACCTTTGTGTGAACCTCTGAGCGTTTTCCTTTCCTGTTCATTCCTCTCGACTACACTTCAGCTGGTAATATCCCTTGATATGGTAATTGACCGTTGGTAAATATTATTTATCATGCAGCTGCACTGGGAAATTGCAATTTGAGAAAATCCTTCTCCTAAAAATCCGTTTCCATTGTGCAACGTTTCTGAAGGAGACGCAAAACCACCGAGTTCAAAATGCAGTTAAAGGACCCACAGCATTTAGAAAGTCTGAGGACAATGATGACCATTTTCTGTCTTTCTTCCCATCAATATGTTGGAAGTATCAGTTTCTTTTCTGGGCAACACAGTCAGATTGATAGACGCCGTTATAAGTAGCAGTCTAGACTATTGTCATAGAACCGGTGAAGAATACAACAAATCAGCTGATGTTAATTTAAAACTCTGATAATACAAGTGCGAGGACGAAAAGGAGAGCACACACTACACCAGTTTTAAATTCTGTACGATGATTACCTGTTAGCTTTTGTCTCGCTTTAAAAAAAAGAAATTCTTAGGCACAACATGTCCTTGCTCCTGACTACCTCTCTAAAATGACCCCTCAGATCCTCCAGTTCTTCTCTTTCAGTTCTTCCACACAGCAGAACAAAAGCATTTGGTGAGGCTGTTCTTAGTCATTGGACAGCCTTCAGGTCAGTGTGAGAGGAGATGAAAGTAATATTTTTATCGAACATAAAATAGAACCCCATTCATTCCATCTGGCTTTTTGTGTAGTGTTCAACAATTTTTTGCTTTTCGTACTTTTCATGCAGTTTTATACATTAATATTGTTCAATTCTTTTCATTTTATCAACATTTTACATCCATCAATTATCTATACACCATTTAGTCTTCATTAGGGTCAGGGAAGGCTGGAGCCTATCCCAGCTGACTCGGGCGAAGGCAGTGGACGCCCTGGACAGGTCGCCAGTCTGTCACAGGGCTACATAAACAGACAAACAATCACATTCACACCTACGGGCAATTTAGAGTAATCAATTAACCTCAGCATATTTTTTGACTGTGGGAGGAGGCAGTACCCGGAGAAAAACCCACACATGCACAGGGAGAACATGCAAACTCCATGCAAACATTTTGCATTTTTAATATCATCAATATATTTTGTGTAGTATTTATTTATCTTTATTGTCATTGATTGTTCCATCTTTTACTCACATTTTATCATCTAAACTAGCCACTGAGTTTTTCTTTTCCCTATTGTTTTGTTGCAAATTTGTCTCTAAATCTATTTTAAAGTTAGGGGACAAATTAAGTTTCATCAGACACTTGTAAAGTGCTTTGAACTGCATTTAACTTGTCACTATAGTGCCATATAAAAAATAATAGTTTGATTGACTCAACGTTTGACTCCTGAAGCACATTTCTTCCTTATATAAGATACCAGGGTATCTTGCAGGTTGTTTCTGTGGCTGGAAATAGAGATTTGTTATGCTGGTAAACAGCTTTGGATGGCAGTTTAATCAGCAGAATATTTTTATTTCACAATGGTGAGTAAGCACAAATATAGATAGACTGGCTGGAAAATAATAGAAAGACATATCATTATAATAGATGACTGGTTAAATGGACAAAATTCAGAGGACTTCATTGATTTTTTTTTTTTTAAATTAAAAATATCCACAGTGAAAGGATATTAAGCCCAGAAGTTTCATGTAAAAAGTCCCTGACACAAAAGGCAGAATAAAGCTAAGCCAGCATTTAGATGTGATTTTATGTTTTCATGAGTCCAGATTTGGGGTTACACAACACGCAAGTCTCTTTCGTGGCTGTGGTGTGCAGCTGATTACTGGCAATGCAGTTAGACTTTGAAGGAAGTGACAGGTCACACATTAAATCCGCGCAGCAGACAATGTGCTGAACAAAAATCTATTATTTAGCAAAGCAATGTAACTCAGTCAGGAAAACATAATTTGTCCCTTTGCGCCCTGTACCTCCATTTGCCTAGACAGGGTTTTTCCCGGATCAGAGGGCCTTTGGGGGTGACTATGCACAGCAGTAAGCATGACTGTCAGCATACACTAAAAGCAAATAGTCCTTGTTTGACAAAAATTGATGCATTTTCCTATTTTTCTGTCCTTTACACTAAAGAAAACTGAGCACAAATGGTGATCATGCTTGAGTAAATGAAACCCCAATTAACAAAACTCATTAAAAATTGCTATTGCTCCTTTCAATTATTAGCATTTTGGCACTGGTGATTCTTTGGATGGTGCCAGAAAATTCCACTATGCAGGATAAAGCAGCTAAATCAACATGCTGCATTTCACATATCCACACTGGATGAGTTGCAGGAGCTTTTTTTTTTCAGTCCCTGATATTACATCCGTGTGATGGAACACTTCTCTTCCATTTTCACCATGCAGCTGTCCATACCAGGTGTGTAATGGCTCTTGCTTTAGCTCACTTTCTCAGACTCTATTTGTCTTCCACTTACATTCAGCACTCTATTTGAAACATCAGCAAAGGTGAGAATTGAAGCCACAGAATCTGCAGTTCAGCCCTTTCTTCCCTGTTTGTCTTCAAAAATGTTTCATATTGCCCATGGTTACTCACCAAGAGGACAAACCATTCCATGATGTATATTGTTGTTTTGCAGTGGGTTCTCCTTCAGATCACTTCACATGCGCCCAATATGACACTTTAATGACTGAACGAGACCTGCCGCCTCCAGCCAGTGTGTTTTTATTACATGTCTTCTCATCCCAGTATTTTTTTCACACGTTTTCAGATGAGCACAGTTGAAGCTGCTCGTCAGCATCTGTGAAACTGGGGACACAGTGGTTGAATGAACTAGCTCTACTGAAGTTCCACTGCTGTACAACCACGTTGATACCAAAACAACACTGTGTCTGGGTACCGCTGTCATCATATTACAACCACAACTACAGAAAAAAAAATTCTGAGTCTCGTTTTTTATAGACTGTCATCTGTCAAATACAGGAAACATCTCGACAGTGTTAGTAGTGTCTTCGTAATGGAAAGCCAGTTAAGCTATACACTCCCATGGTTCCATGTTCCCTAGAGGCATAATGTGCCGAAGTGTATATTGAATACTGAAATGCTCCGAGGATTGCATATATTGTAAATATCGACAGCAGCAGGCAGTCTGGGTTCTGTCAGGCAGGAAAACGATGCTGTGCTTGGCTACACTGTCATCTCCGATGCTGAAAATCCAAATGTTCTGTGCATGCTCTGTAACAACAGACACACTACAACATCTTGCAAGTGGTAAGTTGTGTTAGTCATATAATCAGTCTTTAAAGAACAAATAACAATGTGACAATAGGCTGTTTTCTACTGCAGGAAGCACTAGAACACTTTAGGACGGCATGAACCTTTTGGTTTGATCTCACCACGACAACCACAAATGTGGAATCCCTTTCAGGACTATTTTCAGGGAAAGGGACCAGTATCTAGGGCTTGATGCTGATTGGTTAACATGGAGAAAGCAAATGCTGATTGGCTGAACTCAAAGGATGCCAAGCACCATCAATAATCTAGCACTCGTCAGTTATTAAGTTAACATAGCAAACACTCCACTGTTGTTTCCTACACAGACACCGGAATATTGTCAAGTAAGGACCATTTCTCAGTGTTTTATGCATTCAGAGCTGCTGTAGAAGTCTAAGTTGTTGGGTCATACACCGCAATCTAACCAGAAAGCCTGAAAGAGCTGATTTCAGGGTGAATCCTGTAAATGTTGGTGCCACCTTGTGCCCACCTTGAATTCCTGTAGTGGAAAGACTCCCAACCTCAAAGAGGTCGTTTATAGTGATGAACCCACCGAGAATTAGATGCAACTCCCCTCGGATTCAGTTTTATAGGGAGTTCCAGCTCATGGTTTAACTGTCTGACCCACATCTTTACTGTTCTGGTTCACTCTCACTTTTATTATATTATATTATTAGCTGCACCACATTGCTGTTTGTAAGAGAAGAGACTCTAGAACTGTACTGTGCATTGCCTATTTAGCACTAAACATTATACGGAGTTAATACCATGCTAAACATAGTGCCACATGTAGAGGCTATCATTATTTTCCACCAGCAATTGGTAGAGACCAAACATAAAGCTAAAACAGAGGACGTGAACACTGGACATAATTTGGCAGGTGACTGGGGACGCTATAAAAACAGATAATGTTCCTCCAAAGCTTCTGAATGTGTAAATAAGCAAGTGTCCACAACACGTGGACTAAAACATAATTTGTTTAAAGATTAAGCGTTCTTATTTTCTCTGAAAACTGCTTCCGCAAGGCCTCTCATTTCTGTTTGATGTGAGCTTCACCGAGAAAGACAAAACAAATTAATTTTATCAAACAGAAGCACTAAAGTGGTTCCCTCATTCACTGTTTTCAGTATAACCTCACTGTGACCTTAACCACTCAGTTGTGTCTTTGTTTATGGAGGGATGAAGGAGAAGAGAGGAGAGAGGAAAGCGAAAATGAGAGAGAGTACAGTACTGTAAGTCCACGGTCCGAGAGATCCCTCTACAGCTACAAAGAGCGATGACATGTTTGATTACATTTATGTTTGATTGAGTTTAGGGCTCCCTTAAGCTAGCTTGGAGAAAATGAGATTTCCCCTCCCAAAATATTACCCTGCATCTTTCTTCCAAGCCATCCATCACGGTCCCATACAGTTTACTACTTTGCCAATTTTCCAGATCCCATCAGGCACTCCCTGTCTGCTTTACCATCTCCCCTGACACATTGCACTGATCGGACCAGAGTAAGCCACCAGGTCCTAATAATCATTACACTCCTTGAAAGTCAATGAAATGCTCGAAACAAGCCCATACTGCAAACTTAAACCCTCCACATGTTCTTGAGCTCTGCAGAACAAACACAGCTCTTTAATTATTTACATAGCAACATAAATTTCAGCCGTAACAAGAGGCTGTGTGCATGTGCAGATCAGCAGAACTGCACGCTGCTGGGTTGCAGTAATACATTACACTGCAGCATAGTAGCGATGTGTCACAGCTTGAATGCTGCACCCCGCTCCCAACAAATGGCAAGCATTACCGCATGCCACTCATACTGGATGTTTGTCATTAAAATGAGGTAGAAACTGCCACATTACACGAGAGATGGGAAAACAGCGTCTTTCAATACACGTGGTCGATGTTTTTGCTTTATTTGTACTTTCACTTTTGCCTTTTGAACCGTGATGAGCAAAGGAAGATTCTATATTGCCTATGATTGCATCAGGCTGTATGTATGTGTTCTCAATCTGTCAACTTTATTGTAGACATCCATCTTTCTCTCATCACACCGATGCAGATTGGCTTGTATAAAACCGTGCAGCGTGAAGATTTTATGTGGAAGAATTAATCGGCTCTTTGTGGTGTATTTAATAAATACCTCGGTGTTCCGTCATTGTGTTAAACTGTGCTCATCTGATGTTGGCTCCTACAAGAGGCCATAAATGGATATTAATACCTGGTTTGCATAGAAATATCAGGAATCATAACTGACAAAACTATCAGCACTTAGTCTTTTTTTGGCAGCATTGTCCTCTCACATCACACCACTGTTGTCTCCCACCATTGCACACTAATATGTGGCACCATAATGGCCATCTGATTGATATTTTATATCTCGGTATGATTTATTCTCCCCTTTGTGAATCAGCATTCCGCTGCAACACTGAAAATTTGTTGGCAATCTGTGAAGTGATGCAGTTTGTCATCGATTAAAAAAAATATATGTTAATCGACTTCACTAGTCACCTTTATTTTTATTCTTTTGAGGCGACTAATAAAACATGAGAAGAAAACAGATTAAAACTCAAAGGAAAATCTTGCTATGCTTATTTAATTTGATTCAAAGTACCTGTGTGCATGCAAAGGTGGTACATGGAGAGACATCATGGCAAACATAATAGTTTGGCAAATACATGCAAAAATGTTTTTTGTGTGTGTGCATATGCAGCGTTAGTGTGTGGTGCCTTACTCTATGAAACCTACACGACAAACTGAAAAAAATCAAAGGCAAAACAACAGAAACTGCTCTCGAGGGAGAGGCTCATAGCATGTTGGGCTGATATTTGTGGACTAGCTGTGCTCTCAGTCATGTAGCCAGTCCTTACTTGACTCCGTTCTTTTCTATCTCAGTGCGTCTCTCTCTGCCCATAAAGCCGGATGCTGTTGGTTACCTTGACATGAAGGACGTACATAAAAAACACATTAGTCTGGGTTATGGGATTCTGTTCTCTGTTCAGTGTGCTACTGCAGGAAGTGTGGAAGTCATTTTGACATTAAGCATCAAAAGATTTTCTACACATGAATGAAAAGGAGCCCAAAAAAAAAAAAATCTTTGGTCTTCGCTCAGTATCAGATAGAATGACAGCAGTGATGGTGTTTGGTGATTATGGCACAAATTACCGGTTTATAGACCAAACCTACCAGTGAACAACAACAACAACAACAACTGACTGACATATCAGATATGGTTTCCTATATTATAATATTTTCCTTACGGGAACTACTTTTTGCATGAAGGTTTGTTCTCATCTGGCCCTTTTTTTTCCATCAGTGTTGACTGGAGAGTTTCCTATGGTTTTTAGTGCAATTCCTTTACCTCCCTACAGCAACTCACTTCAGATTCTTTGATCATGCCTCAGCTGAGACTCCTATCTCTCTGTTCGAGATGCTCACAGATTGCCATCATATACAAACTCCCTCTGGACTACTTGGGGCAGGAGATTTGATTTGCTTATCATCATTTGCGTGGAAACTGCCATGCAAGCCAGCGCACGATTGTGCCACAGTGTAGCGGTTACATGAGTGAGGAACAATGAGATGCAGCTCACATGCTACAGTATAATCTTTTCGGTGACACTTGAATCAGAGGTTCACATTCAAGTCAAGATTCTTAATTAACCTGCATTTATACAGAAATGACACAGACGGGGGGGGGGGGGGGGGGGACCTATATGAATGCAGGGAGAAAACAAAGCCCACACACAAATTTTACTTTACAAGAACTGGCTTCAACATTATAACTCGTCCTATTAATCACATCCAATTCCTGTTCTGTTACTTTGCGCTTCTACGGAGGCGAAATAGCACACACAAGACAGGCTGGGTAAACAAATGACTCCAAATTATGCAATCTATCAATACAAGAGGGACCTGCAAATACCAAGCTGTCAGACCCAAATGAAAGCCATTAGTTTGCAGCGATCAGAGCTTTTGACTACCTCCAACACAGACAACCTGCTGTAGTGCAGTCGGCAGCTATTCTATTAATAACGGCTATGATGGCACCTGCCACAAAGAGGCACAATCAAGGTCGCGGCGCTTACAGGTGTTCGCTGTAATTTGTTATTCAGTCTGTCTCTCAATTCCACGTCCATATTAATTCTCATTTTATCGCTGGAAAAGTGACAAAACTGAGTGCACTCAAAAATGTACCTATGGCTGCTGGCTTGGAAGCTGGGGGAACACACTGATTTGAGGCTGGTGAAGTAGCTCTAAGAACATATTGCCTTTTTGCTTGTGTATTTTCCATATTTTAAATTGGAAGGAAATGTCCAAGGTTGCATTTTGATTGACATCTATGCTTGCCTTTTGCTGTATAAAGCAGCATATTCAAGCATGGTATTTATGAAGGGGCAGCAAATAATGATTATGTAATTTTTGGAACTATTTTCCAAACAAAGTATTAGAAAAAGAGGGAAATGCCTTTTATCATTTCCTACCATATAACAGGCTACACATGTTAAAAGAATTGACAACATGTATTTTTGTCCTGCAGAAGTGTACATTGCCTTTTTCTGTTTTTCAGAGTGCAGCAACAACCAGCCTCACCTGTGAGTGTGTTTTGAATACTGGTCCAATTTTTCACTCTAAAATGTCTTAAACCATCACATCACATCATCACGTAGGAAAATATTTGGCTCCATTTGAACTCATCCAATTAGAAGGGTGAAATTTCAGAAGAACAGAAGACTGGAGCAGGCAGCTTTTTTTTTTATTACTGAGTGAGCATTAATTAAAAACTCTGCATGTCAAACCCACATTTGAATCCCCTCAGAGCATCACATCCAGCATAGACCACAAAAATAACAATCTACCATCACCCAGAATTCATCCTAACTGTATGTCTCGAATGTCTCCAGGGCTTTGCTGTTCAGTATCCAGTTCACCGTTTTGAGCTCCTCATCTAACTGAGCTCCTATTTTCTTTCCACGTTGTTTGATTTAATTATGTTATCTATATTTGTCTTGTCTGGATTTTTGTGTGTGCGCTGCAAAAGATAGATTCTTTGTTAAAGTAGGGCACCTCTCTCATTATATTCTCCCAGGGAAAAAAAAAAAACTGCAAGAGGGTTTTGCACTTCATTATCAGTCTTAACAACAAGAAACTACTCTTCTTTTTCCTAAATGATTAAGCAGGTCCTCTCCGGCTCAGCGTATTTAACTGCACCACTTTCGGCTGGCTGTTTTGGAGCCATTAGTGGAGGAGGAGAAAAAGTGGAGCTAACATTTCAACAAAAACGCCGCGCTCTTACCGGAGTCGTGTTGTCTCTTTCGCCATTGGTCTCCAGCAAATTTTTTTTTATCACTGTCAAGCGGCTGTCCCTCATACATTCTATTTAGAAAAACACGACTGACACAAGCTGTAATTACAGCGCACAAGATTCCAATTTAATATGTGGTTACTTATTTAATGAGCAAACTGTTGGCACGAACAAAACAAGCAGAGAGCCCCCCGTGAGTGATTCGGTGACCCAAAGAGAAGAACCGAGAGGGAGAATTTTAATTTCATGTTAATATTTGGGGATTTAGATGTAAATGTTGTTCCAATAACATCATCTGTTTTGTTTTTGTAATTTATTTATTTGCACTACGGGATAATCCTGAATACTCTGCTGCTTTTTGTCAGACCAATACTTCACACAGTATTTAGGCTAGAAAGTCTGACTGGAGAATTATTTGATTTTTCCTGAAGAAAAATATAGATTTTAATTAATAGAGAGTTAAAATGAGGACGACTGAATTAGTGTATAAATAAGGGGAAATTAGATTTATGTAATACTGAAAACATGTGATTATGTTTTGAAAAAAAAATTGAAATACTATAAAACATTATATTTTTGCAAAGTATTGTTTTAACTCCTTTGAACACCAATCAGTACACTTACAATACTGCATTTTGTTGATGTATCTTGCGAACTTGCTCATGATACATCTTGCGTTTTTGGTATTTATCTTGATAAAATGTCATTTTCTTACCTCTAATAATTGCTGTTGTTTTGAATGTCTTGTATTTCTAGATTTTTTTTTAAATGGATTTATCAGTCACAGATGTTCCAGATGCTAAAAATAAATAAAAATCATTCTCCACAGCCTTGGAGCACAGACTTACTCAACAGTATGTTGTGTGGTATATATCTAGATAATGATGCAACATTTACATAAACTGTTAATATCATTGTTTGTTTAATGTTCAAGTCGTTAGCAGCATTTACATACAGCCAATAAGCCAACAATGATCTCAGAAATGTCTCCAGTTTCAAGTCAATAAGCAAGTATTGTATTGTGCATTTGACAGTAGAGAGATGACAGTAAATGAGTGGAGAGAAACATGGGGAGTAGCAAGCAGTGAAGACTAAATATGAACCACAGTCATTGCTTTAACCTCTTTAATGAAAATAGCCCTCCTTTAATTTTTAAATGGAGCTGTAGTTTGTTTGCATGCCAACGACTGTGTTGTTTAACTTCGCTAATATCATAAAGATTTACATTTCTAATAGTAAATGCTCTAGTAACTCCCATTTAAAAAATGCAAATTGCAGAATTTATGGAACTGAGTGCAACAGCCACTTGTGCAGAGGTAACATCAGGACTTCTGCTCTCCCAGAATGAAGAAACCGCACATAACCTATTAACGACAAGCAGAAGACGGAGCTGAAAAGCCCTGGTAAATAAAACATTGTGTCTTGGAGAAGAGTTGTGGGATGTGTTTAATTTTGATGGACACTGACACTCGCGCTGGTCTGAAGATTTCCTACTTTGCGTGAGGCAGTGCTGTGCCACAGGGCTCACAGGGAGATGTTACTGCAGCCAAGGTCTTACTCTATGTGGGGCTGATACTTAACACAGGCAGCACCCAGGGCTACAGAGACTCGCTGCTGGATCAAAGCAACCCGATGTCAAACTGGGCTCCAGGACATCCATCCCCTAAGCCACATATCCCAAGCATATCCGAGCTAATGGGACTTCCCAGACAGAATCGTGTGAGTTTGAAAACCTCTAAATGATGGGAGTTGCAGGGCCACTGCACTGCCGTCTGAAAGGTTTAGATCTCAGCTCCAACAGAGATTTAAATTCCAGCAACAACATCATGCTGAGTCAAAGTCTTGCCTGAGTAGCAGTTGCTGTTATCTGAACTTTGGTAATACTCCTGTGACTGTGATTTAAAATGTATGTTATGTATCTAATTTTTCCTGCATTTTTCATCTCGCTGTGTGTATCATAAGGTCTGTTACTGCGTATCTTCAGACAGGAATGTCTCTGGGGCAGACAAAATGAAGAGCATGCATTCATTTCCTTTTGATATGCTATCTGTGAGACTATCTGAGTGACAGATCCTGTTGTAAGAGGGTAAGTGCTGCAGATCGAGGGAATAGGACACACAAAATACAATTTTATTCACTGCAGCAAAGTTTTCTGTGGAAGTCCCGAATGCTTTCACTGCGCTCTCACTCTGCGGACTTTATTTTGTTGGACATTCCTCCCTGAGTACTCAACCGGTTCACGTTAACATTAAGTATTAAGTAGACAGGGACAGCAGATACCATTTGTCTGAGTGATTAAAAAAATCTCAACAAGCCTTAAAATACAAGAGAGTTAGTGGTCTGGATTTAAAAAAAAAAAGAAAGAAAGAAAGAAACCATGTGGGGAGCTAGGGAAAGTTTAAGATCTTGACTTTTGGTTCACACATCCACCACTGGAGTTTGTTAAAAAAAAAAATAGTGTGATAAGCAATATCACCCTGTTAGCAGACATCCATTGGGCGAGAGTGCATCATTATTTGGAGAGGTCAAGGGAGAACGGCAAGACCTTTTCTATCAGGAAGTCTATTAAGTATTCAAGTAAGAGCTCAGTTCAATAAGTGCACAGAAAGGTCCAAACACACAGACTCCGTCGTGCGTGGAACTTTAGAATTCACTTCTCATTAACTTTTGCAGTAGACGGTCTAGCAAGTACCAAATGAGTAATGATTAAACATTATAATGCAGAGAAACACAATCATAATGCAAAGATCAAAAGGTGTTTGATAGTGCCCAAGTATTGTGACAGTGGCATATGCCAGGTCTTAAAAGGTATGTCAGCATTAGTTTTTGAAGTGTCACTGCTATCCTTCTGGTTCATGGTTTCTACTGCAGCAACTTATTTGAAGTGTTCGGGTTACCAGTACCTTTGTGCATGTTCTTACAGTAAGACCTGCCACTGTATGTACTTTTTTGTTGCTGTGTTCAGGAGAATAAAGAGTATTTACATCTACATGGCCCTGAAAAACTGTTGTGTGGTGCATGAAGCTTGTTGGTTAAACTCAGAAAAGACAGCAAGAGGAAGCAGCATTGTTTCAATGCATAGTTTCAGTGTCCATCAGCAACGTTACATTCCCCATAGCTAAGACAACAAACAGCAATGCAATCTTGGTTCCTTCCATTATTGTTACGCTGCGTTCTGAATCGTCATTGCAGTCAAAGCAGTCCCAAAATTAGCCACTATGTCACGGCGTGAGTCCAATGGATCCAATACAATAATGAAAACAGAAAAGGCACAGGTCCAATTAGAGGGCTGTTCTGTACATGTTCGATTCACCTCACACTTGTCCCAAGTTCCTGCAGTGGAAAGGCTAATATTCCACAGACACATGATGCTTTTCCTCATCACACAATGAGGCTGCATTCCAGTAACCATGCTACCATACTATATAATTGGCCAGAAAAGATTTAGTGTGTCCTCATGTATAGTATCCAGTCGGATTTTGATGTACTCAAGCCAGCATGCTTTTCTCACCATTCATATTAACACACCAAACAATATATACAACCAAAATATAAGAGTGCGTGATGAAAACGAAAGTTCATTGCAAACAATAGAACAAGAAAATTGCTAAATTGTGGAGAGCACCATACCGCTGCCTCCGCACACGCTGCCATAATGTCACATTTGAATAGCTTTGTGAGAGCAGCTGTAGTACATACTTCAGAAAAAAAAAAAAAAAAGCAGCGCGAGTCTTATCGAAATACTACAAGTACAATAACCTGCTGTTATACTCGTTTTGTACGTACAGATACCACCATCGTATGTGTCGTTCTCCTTTTAGTGTCAACATCGATTCGTTATAGTTAGCTAGTGGAGCCATAGCCAAAGTTCAACCATTAACCCTCACAGTGTTTTAAACGTCACTTTTATTTGTGCGATGTATTCAGTGGAATGGAAATGTTGTAGAGCGAATGCTATTAGCAAAGCAGCAGCATTTGTCAGCAAAGATCTACCACATGCTCATGAACATGGATATGACACTGACATTCAGTTTTCATGTGGAATATGCCCATCCGACTGCAGCAACACAACATTTGGAAGAGTTGCATATGACACAAAGCAGTAGTGGCCCTCCACATGAGACAGGCTGTTTATGAATTACACAAAGCCTATTATATTCAGCAATGACATTGAAAGTGTGTCTGACAGAGGAACATGTGTGGTATGTAGCTTATTACAAGGAAGCAGAATGGCAACGGCATACCAAAAGCCAACAACAGCATATTGCCAGCCACTTCTTGATCTTAGTGTGTAGAAATGCTAGTTGATATTTTATGGCCACTGCCTAAGATTTTCAAAGAAGTACCTCGGGCAAAATACTGGCTGTGTCATTATCTGCTTAGAGTTCATGCTGATAAATGAGTGAGAATACACAGAAAGCTTTGCTTCTGTATTTTAATGTTATGCTCATGTTGGAGAAATTGCAGCTCAACTGTCATTTTGTTTTTCTGCTTGACACCTTGCATTGCTGTTCACGAAGATGAGTCGTTCAGTTGCTGCTGGCTAACAGGTGATGTGGTCCATCATCATGGCTGACTCAGCCATCCCTCAGGAAACCGTGATGTATGTCATGATGAAGGAAACGTTGTGTTCTGCGAGTTGTTTCCTGAAAACATCGTGTATTTTTTTTCTTTGAATTAGACATATGCGGTACTGAACTGCACTGTTATTCAAGTGGCTCTTGATGCTGTATCATCTAAAACCAGATATATGAACAAGGCTCAAGCAGCCCCCAAGTTTCAACACAGCATTTTTGCAATAAGGTGAAACAGGATGTGTGTAAATTTGAAGAAGAAGCTGCTGGCGTCAGCACAGACCAAGATCCCTGTGCAGCCCCCTTGTTGAATCAGTGTGAGGCTATATCAACAGCAGCACAGGGTCCTGTTTGGTATATGTGACTATCTAGGTGGATGCAGGATGTTAACGTGTATATGAATATGGCTGTGAAGGTTGAATAAGAAAGACATAATTAATATTAATGTTCAGGTTTCAGCTGCAAATCTTTCAGAAAAACAGTCTTTTTGTGTTTCTCTGACATTTCAATCACAGCTAGATAGAGCTGGCAGGTTTGAAATTCACCAAGTGTGACAGTGCTGATGACATCATGCTAAAGCATGCAGACGGTCCATCTCTTCATTTTTATGTATGGCAGAAGATATTTTTGCTAATGTGTAAGATTAGAATTTGTTCTTCTTAAAGAATGTATATGATTCATACTGAAATACTGAAAACATAAGTTAGTCATGACTGTATTTCATCATCGTAGATTTGTTTGTGGTCCTCTCATAGAAGAATAATAGTCTTGATCAAATGAATTAAATTTCATTCATTTGCATATTCTTCTGTTTAAGGTTACAATATTTAACCTGGGCTAAGTTGTTTTTCCATTCATGTTTGAGTACAATCATATGACTATAAAGGTTTACTTCAATAAACTGTGGCATGCTATTTGATTAATTGATTTAGATGAAGAGATTTACTTCCTCCCAGCTGGTAAATAGCACGCTGGGGAGGGGAGAAAAACAAACGATAGCTCTGCTGATATTTCTGCTGAAGGGTGGAGAATATAAATCCCTTCCTCAGAATGCATGACTGCGCATTTCTTTCAAATCATCACTCAACACTGTGTACATTTGTTGAACATTGCTATGCACTCATCAATAATGCCAAGTGAAACATTAATTCATGGAAATGAGCTGATTATCTGTGTAGGAACCAGTCATTATTGTGTTGCCGTAATTGAACCTTCTTCAAAGTTTGCGCATGGATTTTTTTCTCGTTTATCTGCTGACAGTTACCGGATATTGGATTGGGTGCTGTTGGTATGTTGCAGGTTCCACAGCAAATGTGATTTTCTTTCGCACAAAATCTCACACACTACTCGGTATAAACAGCAGCAAGCAGTTTTGTCACAAAGTACCGAATGTTCACCTGCTTTAGTTCAGCTATTAGAAACTAATACTCAAAAAATAGGAAAAAGAAATGTCTTTGCTTGCCTCTTATTAAGCCCTGCAGGTATAGGATGACCACGCATTAGTGCCATTTTGAAACTTTTCTGACCATTTGTCCAGAACAAAAGAAAAATCCTTCTACGTCTTTCTCAGTGCCGAATAATGTGAAAATGCTGGGATTATGCTCATATATATTCCTACAAAATATGTCCCTGTCAAACACAAGTAAAAATATTCATTTTACAGAAAAAAAAACCCCAATCTATAACTGTACAGAATATCAGGACTTAGAATTGCTCATCTGCACACTTCAGAGATTCACACGACAAAGATTTTTCCTCTGATATCCTGTATTTTTTTTCCATTAGCCTACTACTTACTGTCTGCCTGTTGACTTCTCATTTTGAATTTTTAAGCTCAGTTTTGCCCCAGGTATGCAAACAGTGATGAAATTCTGTCTAATTCAGTGAAATAAATGTTGTACTATGCCCTATAGTGGTACACCCTCTGAAACACTAAGAGCCCAGTCTTGTAAGCCTCTTCTGTCTAGCAGGCATTTGTAGTTTTAGCTTTGTGATGTGTGAAATCTCAGCTCAGTAGCCCATGGAAGACTGTAGGTGTAGTTTGTTTTTTGTTTTTTGTTTTTTTGCTAAACCTTGATAGCAAAAAAGCAACATGATTTCTCTTTTATTTTTGGACGAAGCTCACATCCCACTCCTTCAGAGATGCGAGACAAGGATAGACCTTTTATTTTTCTAGTTTTTGAACATGCTAACTATAATAATTATGTTGGCCAATGATTTGATTATTAGGTGAAACAATGAGAAACATTCCGTTGTTATTTTGTTATATTTTTAAAAAGCTGACAAATGGTAATAGAAATAAAAAAGTAAAAGTCAAAACTGTATTTTCTTTATTAGCCATGTTACCATATATTTGGCCCACACAGAAATATCTCAACAATTATGAGATGGACTGTGATGAGATTTTGTACCAGTATTGCTAGTCCCCAGAGGACGAAGTCACGCATTTTTGGTTAGCCTCCAAATTATTCTACAATTTGGAAATAAGACTCTTTCATGTCAAAGTGATAATAGATTTCTGCCAAGTAATGCCAAATAATTAAACATGTAAAACATAAAATAATAGATTGCAAAAGCATTCACCCTCTTCAAGTCAGTAATTTGTGGGTGCACGTTTTTGCTGCAATGGCAGCAGGCCTGTGTGGATAGGTCTGAAGCGACCCTGTGAATCTGACCACCTCCTTGCAAAACTGCTCAAGCTCTGTCAGGTGTCACAGAGCTTGTGAATGAACAGCCCTGTTTATGTCCAGCCACAAATTTTCAGTTGGATTGATATCTGTGCTCTGATTAGGCCATTCCAAAGCATTTACCTTGTTGTTTTTAAACCTTTTCTGTATAGCTTTGACTGTATGCTTCAGATCATTGCCTTGCTGGAAAACAAATCTAGTTTTTGTGTATTTTTTTTTCATTAATTTAATCTTTACAAGCCTTCCAGGGTCTGCCACTAAGAAACATCCCTATATCATGATACTGCCACCTCCATGCTTCTGTGTTTGCGATAATGTGCAGTGTTTGGTGTCTGCATCTAGTCTGATGGCTAGGAAGCTTAATTTTGGTCTAATCGGACCAAAAAAAAATCTTCCTGTTGAATTTAGCGTTTTCCATATGCCTTCTGGTGAGCTCTAGTTTAGATTTATTACAGGCTTTTTTCAATTGTTGTCTTTTTTTTTTGTGCCACTGTCCCAAAAAGCTTTGGCTGGTGAAGAATAGGCAACAGCTGTATGCACAGTTTCTCACATCTCAGCTGCTGAAACTTGTAACTTATTTAGAGAAGTCATAGGTGTCTTGGTGCCATCCCTCACTCGTCTCTTTCTGTCTAGACAGCATGCTTTATGCAGATTTGCACATCTGCCATATTCCTTACACTTCATAGTGACAGAGAGATATTCAGTGACTGAAATTTCCTTTTTTTCAATCCTCGGACTGAGACTTTTCAGCAACCTCGTGGAGTTGCTTGTGTTTTCTTGTCATCACTATGTACTTATAGCCAGGAGAACAGAATCAACAAAGATTGGACCTTCAAGATACAATCACCTGACACACATTTGCTGCACTCTGATGATCTCCATTTTACTAAATTATGTGGCTTAGAAAATGAACATGTGATCATGGTAGCAGTGCTGGTTTGAATAAAAATGCCTTAGTGTATGTCAACTAGAGCTTAATTAAAACAAAACAATGTTAATGTGACATCATGTCTAACACGGATACTAATTTATATTAGTGGCCAAAATAATTAGGTTGTATTTTTCTGCTGCTGCACAAGCAAAAGCCACCTAAGTGACACCAAAAGAAAGAAAAATAAAAGCATTAATGAAAATTCTTTTCATCATAGAATCACATAGAACTTGTATATTGCTAGCAGTATTCACTCTGCGTCTTAGCTGAATGAGCACTAGAGAGGCACCCATTATATCCACTGCTTATGCCAATACAGCCGAGGTTGTGTTTGTGCTGCCATGCCAACAGAAGCCCAGAGCCAAGTCCAGGTATTGTTCAGAGTGATGGTGACAATAAAGATGAGGAGAATGAAGCACAGCTTCAAAACATGATGAATGATCTTGTGTTATTTTCATATTCAGGGAAGAGTGTTATTAATTTTCAAGCTGGATAAACAGTCTGGTGCCAGTGCACAGCTGTTAGTGTACCTTTGGCCCTTTGATTCACAAGCTGCTCAGACCAGCCTTCAAGGTAATGATATGAAAGTTGGTCTGACAAAAGAGACAGTGTCAATTATACAGATGTCACCATCAATCTACCTTTTGAAAAATTTCCACCTGTTATTTCCCCTTTTATGAAATATGTTCATACTATAAAGTATTAACTAAAATGTTCCATTTTGGAAAAAGGATCTGAGATTGTCCTTTTAAATGTGTGTGGAGGTGTTCGGCACTGCACATGAAAAAACAGAATACAACATAAGACATGATTGCGAAGGTCGTGCAATTTCCTGAGTGAAACTGTGTTGGTGGATTGCCACTTTCTGGATTTACATATGAACACCTGTGAAAACAGCTATATAATGTCCTCGTCTCTTGCAGGAGCAGAATCCCATAAATTCGATTTTTCTTTTTAAAGATCAAGATATGTCTAAAGTGAGACATTTTCCAAATGAATAATAAATTAGTCACTGCTGCCAACTGAATAAAACTATGTAATGGGGACATTGTTTCTACATTCACGGAGACCGACTTTGGCAGTCGACAGTTTCTTTATCATTTGACGCATTCTCGATTTTTCTTGCTTGTTTTTTTAAGTCGGCTCTCCAAATTGGGATTGTTACAAGAGAAATTGTAGGATCCAGTGTTTGAAGTAAAGTAGAGACTAAACGTCTGGATACCTCTGCCACCTCAGCCTGTTTTTCTGCTGATTGCAGTTGGTCAAACGGTCCAGATCTTTACAATCCAGACAGAAATATCTCAGCAGCCATTACAATCATCATCCCCCCAGAAGATAAAGAACACTGCCTGTGGTGATCCTCTGACTTTTCTGCCAGAGTCACTATGAGGTTGACACTTCGAGTGTGTGTGTGTGTGCGAAATATCTCAACAACCTATGGGTGGATTGCTATGAAATTTGACACGGACGCACATGGAGTTTTCAAAATAAATTCAAATATCGCTAAGAATTCCTTAACCTTTCATTGCACCATCATCATGGCAAAATGCAAATGTCTTCCATATTGTGATTTAGAAGCAGTTACCAAAAAATACCATTTAGTTCTCCTTCAAGCCCGTATGGATGGGGGCATTGTCATCCTGGAAGAGATCATCCCTATCAGGAGAGGATACAGATGATCAATCAGAACAACTTTGTAGTGATTTGAAGTGATTCTTCCCTCTAAAGGAACAAGTAGACCCAAGCCATGCCACCAAAATGCCCACCCCCGCCCCCATGCCAAAGCTACAGATTCAGGTTTTTCCCTTTACCTCACACCCATCTGGAAGTAAAGTCTTACAGGGCCTGCATTGCCAGCAGCCTCTCAGACGTATTTTAATTCGTCCCTTTCAAACCCTATGAAATTTGATGGAAGGGAATACTAAATCACTGAAGTACCCCTTAAATTGCTTTTGAATTCCTCTAGAGTTCATCCATCGCATGTGATGAGAATATTTGTGGTTCAGATCTAATGGAAGTTTACTCTCAGAGAGCCAACCAAGTTAAGTGGAAGCAATGAGTCCCAATCAAATATTAGCCTGTAAGTAAAGCATTACAGGTTGTGTAAACTGACCCTATCATGGCATGAGTGCATTGCAGGGGTTTTTCATCTGACACCACCAACTGGCATGCATTCTGGGAATCTTCTCATGTGTTTTCCATCATTTCGTCAAGGAGCGGATCTGCTAAATAACTTTGAATCAAGATTAGCATTTTGAAAACAAACACACCAAATGTCTCCTTCCTGAATTTAAAAACATATATTCAGTTTTGTAAGCAAGAGGGAGATTTGAATTTATTATACTTCCTCTGTGGATAAGCTCATCTGATTCATCAAACAGAGTGTCCCTTCCTTTTGATTGTATAAACTATCAGCAGTGAGCAATCCATACTCTGCCTCACTGCAGTCTAATCCCTATTCACATACTGCAGTCATTCCACTGCATGCAATTCATCTGAAATTCACAAATTAAACTTAAAAAAAAAAGTCTTTTAGACTATAACTCACACTTTGTTCTGGAACCCAGAAAACACATCAGTGGAAGCAGAATTTCCTTCACTGTATGCCTGCTGATGAAATGAGAAGCACACGGTATCTAAAATAGTGTAATATTCATGAGACGACAGTAATTTTAGTTTCCTCTCCAAAACTGACTGCAAGTTTATTAAACTCATAATTAGAGCAGGGCTAAAGACCATACCAAGACAACACATCTTATTAATCAAATGATGTCTGAATTGTGGCACCTTGTATCGGTGTGAAACTACACTTTCCATTTGTAATGAGAAACACAATCTGTCTGCTGTTAGAATGGCAAAGTGCTGTTTTGTTGTTGACAAGGGCATCGGTGCTCATCAGGAGCTAATGGCTAATTATGCCCCAGTGTTTACCTTGATGCTACCAGGGTATTTTATTTCTTCCACATTCAAAGCAAATCAATTCACCGCAAAGTCAAGTACCTACATTTCTCCAGCTGTGAAGTGGCAGTGACTGACAGATTAAAGCCGATTAGATGATCTATGGGCTTTACACAAAGAATTAATGAGAAGGACCCACTTCATGTGTCTGTAATGAGCGGTATAAATATTAATGTGAGGTTTTCAGCCGCAAAATATCTGAGAAATTTACAACTAATAGACGATCAAGATAAAGGACCAAAGCTGTGGTCTCTTCTGGGAAGGTGAAGCTCAAACATGTAAATAATAATAATGAGACTTCATGAGTCCACCCAGCGCCTATTTATTTTTTAAAAATGTCAGTGATGTTGTTGATATTGGCTTGAATAATCAGCAAAGTGAGAAACTGTGCTGTCAGATTATGAAGACCACCTCAGTGACTTGGCTTTGTGAATGTGATTGGTGAGTGTAAGAGCTAATACTGATCGCCTGATGGACTGCATGATTGCAGTGTTCTGCCTGAACAAATGCAATGCTCCATTTCACTCAGAAACGTTGGAATTTGCCACAAAAGCCTCTGCTCTCTCATATACCTCCTCCAACGAAGCCATGCAGCTTGTGTCAAATTCTGTGGTGAGTACAATAAAAACACACAGCAAAGAAAAAGCAACACCTGATTTTGCAACAGAGCACAATTGAAACGGACTCAACTGCAGAAGCAGCAGCATCATCCCAGTGCTTTGTCCTGGAACATGCATGTTGTACGTCTGACTACTGCGTCTGAATCTCTCCTCACTGGAGGTATAAGCTCAACGAACACACCGGTTGCCCTCAAATGGCCAGAATTGCAGCAGAATATGTATTCAAAGGGAATCTTCTGAGCCTCTCCTGAGCTTAGATACAGCAACATGCTGTAGGTTGAAAGAGAATGTCAAATGGTCTCAAATATGAAACTTGCAAAGCAGTCTGTGTCATGACAGCTGGTTTTGTTTTGTTTCTGCTGCTCATTTTTTCTCAGTCGCTCCCTTTAGCCACTTTGTCATTTGTTGCCACCCCTGTATCTCTTTTCAGTCCTGGCGTTTTGCCGATCTTCGGAGTTTCCCATCAGCTCCAGTCACTTATAGGCATGTATTTTCAGAACTGATCGACTTTCATGAGTTCAGCGCATTTGTTTCTCTGAATAGCATTCAGCCAGCTAATAATGTACACAATGTAAATTTGTCACCTTCAATCTAAATGATTTTATTAATTTCACTGAAATTATACATTTTAAATATTCTGTAGCAAAACAAATTTTATCTTGAGGGATGCTCCCGTGATTTTAAATTCCACTCTCTTACAGTTGGAGGACTTTACACGGCTTTTATTTGCTTTTTAAAAAGTCAGAACTGATGCAGCAGAGCCTGAGATAAACTATTCTAAAACTGCACTGGATTAAAATCACCGAGTCCACATTTAAAGCTGAAATAATGCATATTTTTACGTTTTCAGTGGATTTTCATACTTACAGGTCTACTCACCTGACTTCCACACACTAATCAGCCCCTCAATATTTATATCAGATTGTCTGAGAGGCATTTTGTCACTCTTCCTGTCACCTGTTCCCGATGTCCTGCCTTGTGTTTGAAAATCCTGCCTGATTTTCGATCCGTCTGCCTCACCCCTCTGGATCTGTTCGCTCATTTCGACGTCTTTCTTGTGACTGACACAAAGTCCATTTTCATTTGTCCGCTCTGCTTCAATTTCTGCGTTTGAGTACTTTATTCTGTTTCCCTGTACACACACACCTGTGGCACTGCACAGTGCGGTATTGAAATTGAGTTTTATTAGTATAGCATAATTTTTTCTCTGCATAAAACTCAGCCAGCTAATAATGCTCATAAATTAAAAAGTTTTTAATTAAAATCTTTAGGCTTGAATCGAAATGGTTTTATTAATGATGCTCTAATTTATGACCCTATATATTCTATAGCAAAAACAAATGCTCTGTCTTGTTAAAGGGACACTTCAATGATTTCATATTGTGCTTTTATTTTTCTTTAAAGTCATAACTGATGCAGCAGAGCTTGAGATAAACCATCCTGATTTTACAGTTCCTTGCGTAGGACAAGCGTGAAAATGCGCACCTTACATTTCCCATAATGCAACTCAATAGAGTCTTTCACTAGATTCTGTGTTCTTGGTAAATGCCCACGTCTTTCAAACTCCTCACCCTGAATTTGTGAAGCACACCTCCAGCTATAAATTCCCCAAACCAAACAGATGCACAGATGGCATCTTAAGGATTATTTTATCAGGCTTTCAAAAGCTCCCTGCAAAGGTTTAGAAAATATTATACAACTGCTCTCAAAGGCTGAACTACGATGAATTAGAAAGAAACAGTCAGAGTTGAGGTCAAGGTCTGTCCAACACTGTCACAGCAGCAGTGGCTGGCCTGTTCTCTGCATTATTATTACCATGCACTGTGCTGTTTGTGTGCCCGTTCTGTTTTGTGAGTCTGCACTAGTCAAGAGCAGAAATATCAGAATGATGTTAGTCTTGAATGATACCTCGTCTTCATCAGAACTGATTGATAATTCCTGCTTCTTGTTAAAAGTGAGCGAGTCCGACCTTCTGAAATACCTTCTGATGTGTTCTCCATAGTTAAATACAGAGGCTGGGACTGCATTTCCCAGCAGTCTTAGAGATGTCTTTGCATGGAAATGTCTTTGGAAGTGAAGGTCCTGGTGTTTAATGAGTTGACGGTAGAATGCTCTCTCCTATGAGCTCCAGTATTTAAAACTCAATGCATGTGTGCTTCCCAATTGAAAGAACCAGATAATGAGCACTTTCCAAGGCCTGAAGCAGAAATTTATGACTGAGCAAGGCCTTGATATAATGAAAGGCCACTGGCTTAAAATAATCCTAGTTTGGACTCTTGGCTTCTTAGCGGGTGTCGCCACATACGCTGACAGCAGCTTAATTAGTTTCAGTGGCATGCAACAAAGAAATGGTGAGGAGCAAAACGGCAGAGGCATTGGGAGTGGCACAAGGACGAGGAGTCAGATTTTCAGGATCACCTCACTGATTTCTTTATTTTAGGAGACGTGTGTCAATTAGAGTCATCTGATTAGTGATCATTTGATTCGTGCATAACCTCAGCGTTCAGCCTTTTGAGCATCCAGCAGCACCGAGCTGTTTTAAGTCAGAGTTAATGCCGGTAGTGATTTCCTACCTCACTTCATTCAGTAATGATCCCAGTCAACTCCCGAGCAGTGGGCTTCTGTCCTGTCCTGTTAATTAGTTCAGCATTAATAGTAGCTTTCCTTTTGCCTGAATCTAACTCATAGACAGAGCCTAAGATGCAGAGGGAAAGATGAACTTCCTACAAGGCCAAGCAGTTTCTCAAGTTTATCATGTTGCCAAGGTCTGAATGTCCTTCTCCTTTGTAACATCGTGAGCATCTACCTAAGCACCAACATATTGACGGTGTGCCTTTCTCTCCTCGTGTAATGAAGGCAGAACAGTTAGATGTTTATTTCTATAGAAATTCTAGTTTAGTTCTATTTTTATATCGTCAGAATCAATGCTTTTTAATCAGTATGACATTTTGTCTGTTGTGTCTCTTGTTTCATCTCTCTGATTTTTAATCTCAGGAAGTAAAACAGCAATGCTCCTTTATCTATCCCTTCATGCTGGTCTAATTACAAGAGAAGCAAAAAATACACATGGGGGATGATTACACAGTGCATTAGATGTGAGCAGCACCTGCCCACTTTACATCCAAAGTTTGTTGCTATTTCATAATTTAAAAGACAAAGGAAAGCTTGGCATGGCGTGACTAAACTTGTTTGTGAACCTTGTGCCAGTGCATGATTCTAGAGAAAGTGCTATCATATTTGGAAAATTAGCATGTGCCAAATTTAGCATCATGAACACGGTCAGGATTCACTGGAAAAGTGCTATGTGGAAGAAAACAGAGAGCAGACAGCCTGCAGACCGTGAGAAGATATGTGCAAATTTTACAAAAAGTGTATTACTAGAATTAGGTACTCTACCTTTAAAGCTAAGATATGTCATATTTTTATATCATCAGTGGATGATATAAAACTCCCCACTCCACCCCAACCAGTTGAGGCAGATGGCTGCCTTCCCCAAACCTGGTTCTGCCAGAGATTTTTTTTCCCCTCCCCGTTCAAGTTTTTGTTTTCCTTTCCACTGTTGCTGAAAGCTGGCTCATAGAGAATCCAGGGAGGACTTTGGATTGTTGGGTTGTCTGTTAAAATTCATAACGTCTTCACCTTGTGTTCTGAATTGGCCCTTTATCAATAGCACTGAATTGGATTTTCATGTCTACTTCTATGTAAATGAGGTAACTCATTTTGACAAACCCACGGCGAATTATCAGTTCTCCAGAGTTCATTGTAGGAATACAACCAACTTTTCACACTTGCATCACCAAATAATGCAAAATACATTAACTGTTATCAAGTATAAAGCCAAGAGAATAAAACAACAAAGACAAATGATTTCTCCTTTTGAAGCATCTTATCTCTGCATGGATTTGTGGTAGTCTAGCAATTTATCCGTCTGCTCCACGAGGACATCAAAAGTGCCTGCTTGTGTGAGTCCACACTGTTAATCATGTTAAGTTCATTCAGTGTAGAAACATAAGTTCCCCTGCTGCCTTAAAATATGAGTTAACTACACTGTGGATGATTAATTAGTTTCAAAGTAATGTGTAAAAGCAGCTGAGGTAAATTAATCGAAAGTCCAATAAGCTTATGATGTTTAGTTGAATCAAATACTCACACAGGCAATGGTTACAGACAGATTTGATTTCCTTTAACATTTTCTGAGTTTGAACAGTTTCTTCTTCATTTAACATGAAGAATTTATATCTCATCTGCTGATGTTAGTCAGGACAAACACAATCTGAGTGGTTTCTCTTCTGTTTACACTGAGATTGTAAGTCTACAGCTGTAGGGACTGAATTCAGTAGGGACTACGTTGTTTTGACTGTTTACAAAAGAAACAACCACAGCTTCATTTAACATGTATTTAAACACACATCAAGTTTCCACCATGTCTGTTTTCTAAAACTACAAAAAAAGAAATATCAAGAATCACTGGGGAGTTTAAACTCTCTAATAATATATTCTGGGAGGTCTACTAATACACTAGTTTTGTTTCATCTGTAAGTGAACTCTCTGCTGTTCATTTATTTAACTCATCATTTTAAGTAAACTGCCTCAAGTAATAAGAACTCAAGTTTTAAAGTTCTAAAGTGGTCTGAAAAAAAAGAAATTTTAAGTCCAAATAACTAGAAATCAGTTCAGGAAAAACTCATATCTACATTATGTAAACTAGAAAAGATACCTTGATTTGACTAAAGTCTCCTCAGATGTTTTACAATATAACATGTAGCAGAGCATGTGCTACATTGTGTTTCTACCCAAGTAGGCTATGATCGGACCAGGAAGGCTACGAACAGGACTCGTGTACAGTATCATTCAGGAGGTCCTTGCTTTAATCTCTAATTTCTAAGCAGCTATAGAGAGGCACAATAAAAGTAAACAGTTTCTCAATTATTTGGATTCTGCTTAAACTCGTTCAAAATATTCACAATTATGAGATTCAAGTAATTCTACAAGTTCCAGTGTGCGCCAATGACGTCGGCCCATCGGTCAAATCCGATTTGTGTACCAAAAGTCCGGTAAAACTTACTACATTACTGGTCTCATGTCCGGTGTAATTTTTTTCCTGTAACCCCGAAGTTCCACATAATGCGATCGCGCCGCGCAACGGAACGAAGCGCCGCTGTCTTGCTCCGAAAGTCAAAGCACACAGCAAGCGCAGCTCAGCGGCGCGCCGTCCGGATGGGGAGGGCTGCTCCTCAGAGAGGCGCTCGTGTGAACAGCGATATCACGCGATAAAAATGCATGATAAAAACAGAAAATAAATAAACCACACCTCATTTCGCTTCTACAAGGTCGCTCTGCTTGACCCAGCCACATTGCTCTGTGATTTATAGTACTTCTAGCATGGTTGAGTACATGATTTATGTTTTGATCTCAAATGAGTGCTTTTCTTTATCCAATAGTTAATTTTGTATGGTTTATTCTATATAAAAACGGTAATTTCTCTTCGCCTATGGTGTCGTGTTGTATCTGGGACATAATTAATAAAGTAGTAAATTTGTATCACAATTATTAAAATTAAATTATACATCAACTTTTGGTACATTTGTGCATAAAATATTCGGTCCAGTATTTCAGTCCAGTAAAAAATTACTGTTTACTGGTCCACGGTCCAGTAATAAATTGTGCCCATTCGCACAGACTGAAGTTCCATGCTAAAAATTTAAGCAGCACTGTCAAGATAATATTGATGCAAGATGAGGATTTCCTCAACAAAGCCACAGAATGCAAGCTGACAGCATCACATATTAGATGAAGCTGGAGATACAAGAGCAATTTATGCACGATTTCATAAAGCACAAATAGGAATAAGATGTCAGCAAGCATCTTATTACTGTTTCATCATTGCAAATGTCTCTTCCATAAGATCCCATTTTAAAAGTGATGACTGAAAGATAATGTCAGCTCTCAGAAAATGCTCGTGACAAAAAATGAACAGTGGAAAGCTGTGAAAATTGTCGAGGTTGTAGTGGAAATTTTGCACATATTTTTGATGAAAGCTTGCGCTTAAAACGATGTGCTACATCATCATGTGTTAAAATATATGGATCGAAGATGAGGTGAATAACTTCACTTTCATTTCTTTCAGGGGGTTTCACTGTCCAGAAGCTGTTCTTGTACCAATTTCTACCATCACAACAAACATAAACTCTATTTCATGAACCAAAACATCTGTTGTATATTTCTTTACACCAATTTAACATAAGTCATCACTGAAATTTTGGCATGTGGTGTATTCCATACCTGCCAGTTTTCATTAAATGCTGCGACACCTGGCTGCATTTTGTATGTGAAGTGTTCCCATATTCCTGTACCCACAAACTAAGGATAATGTTAAATCCTCCCTGGCCAGCTTTTTGCCATTCATTCACACCCTCAGGTTTGCCAGTGTTGCTGCACTAAATTATACTCACAGTGGACCGCTGTGCCAGGGGGCATATCAGTAACAGTCTAATTCACCAGTGAAATACACAGGCCCCACATGAAGACAATGAAACTCTAAAATATGCAGTTCCTTCTCAGCCATGATATCACTGGCACCAGCACTCTAATCCATTACCCTAGACGCCTACACTGGAAGGGATCTGTGGATGCCTGATAAACACAAACAGAAACAAAGCCTCAAGACTCTGCCCACATTTACTGTATGTTTTTCTTGCCATTATCACTCAGCGGTTTCGTAGGAGGAGGTAAAATACATGCCTTTATGTACACCCTGTCTTTCTTGAAACAATTTGGGGTTATATGACCCCAGGAGGCCATTTCACAGGCTGCTTCAGCAGGTTTCAGGACTCACAGGTGTCTCTCCTGTGAGTATGGCACCTTTTCTCCCCAGCACCAATGGAGCATCTCCATGTCTTGAAAAAAAATCGCTTTTGTTCTCTCTCTTTTGTGCCATTTTATTTCACTCTCCCGTTTTCTGACAAATAATCCCTCAAAGATAGCCTCGAGCGACAAGCAACTCAGAGTCTCCCCTCTAACCACTTTATAATTGGTCAAGAGCCATTACAGATAGCTAATCAAAGTGGAAGTTGATAATTACTGTTCAGTCGCAGGGTGTCTGGAAATGAGGGATAGCTGTGGTTTGGAGTTGAAAAAAGGAGGTTGAAGTTCCCCCCGCTAAGGAGCGAAATAATTAGATGTGGTCTCCCAGAGCTCCAGCTGACAGGTCTGAGTGTCTGAGTCTTTTGGGATAAATGGGAACAGGTGTTGACTGGAGTAGAGCTGTGCACATTTTTTGGTTATCCACTCCTCTGCCATCATCTTTCAAAGCATTTATGACAGACAGGTTTAATTAATTTTCCAGGACATTTCTCTTTTGATTAATACACACATAGTGAATCGGTGCATGTACTGCTGAATTTTTGCTTTCACAATGTGACCACTAACATGTTCCTGTTATGCATTTGCTTTTGTTTTAAGTGTTAGTCAAATGCAATTCCACAATTTATGCTACATGAAAGATATTCACATCTACATATCATTTTTGTGCATTCTCACATTCTTCTTTGTAGCTGGCATTTCCTCTGAATTTCTAACATCTGTGCATCATGAAGCTCTGGTAGCTCCACACAACTCCAGATCCATATGTATTTACCAAGCAGCAACCTCTTGAGGCTGACTCCAAACAAATCAATCCCCATAGACCGCCATGTTAAAATATCCAACTTTAGAGCAGAAATAAACATGTTTACAGTTTTCCTCTCAATCGCCAATTTCCACTTTCAAAACAGCTGTACAACGGGTCATTTTTAGTGTGACTCATCCACAGAAATTTTTGTTAAGGCTTAAAAGTATGCACACTTAAGGGTGTGGCCAGTTTTTCAGTTTTGGTTGAACCAGGAATTTCAAAACCACTCAGAGGGTACACAGTCTTTGGCATTTACTGCTCTATTTCCTGTATGGCATGAAACATCAATCTGCCATGGAAAGGTTCATTGTGCTTTTGTGGCTACGGTGTCATAACTACCCTGCTCACTCTTCTCTAACAGCGTTCCTTTGCTTGCAAACATATCTGTAATTTTGCATCATTTAGCTGCACTTTCCTTCAGGGCTTCACTTCTTTTAATGTGCTCCCTCTTGGCGCCAATTTCTCTCTCCCTCTCATTTTCTCCACATGCACTCCAAACACTAACTGATTGCTGCGTTGTTGGCTATGTGCATGGATTTGTTCGTGGGATAACGGGTAGAAATCATACCATCAAGTTAAAAGCATTCGAGGCAGCTGACAGTCTACAGTTTACCCTTTTCATTTTGCTTTTTTACTACTAGCCTGACTCCCCATGCCAGTCTCCTTGGACTGTTTATAGCTAACGTTACTCTTCACTTGTTATAAACATAAAGCACCTCAGGAGCATTGATCTGCTCCTGCATGCACCGCCTGCCATTTACAGAAATCTGTCACGTCCAGAAGAATCCTTGCTTTATGCTGCCCTGTCAGGACCTTGACAGTATTCTCAGCCTCATTTTAATGTGGAGCCTTGGGCAGAGCAGGTGCCTCAACATGTAGTATGTAGTGTGGTGGAGGGACTGAAAATTGGTTGCAACTTGGTGGTAGATGTTTTTTTTTTTTCCCTGCTAGTTTCAGTTAGTGATTGCATATATTTTCCTGATTGCATTTTGTGGCTAAAGCTGTGATTTTGCAAAATTGAAGAAATGGCTGCTTGACAAACAGCAGTTGAAGCATTTTCAGTGATTTTTAGTGAGTGGCTAACGGTGGATGAAATTACCCTGGAAGAAATAGTCACTCGAAGAGGTCCACTTTAAAGTAACACACATATGTGTCCCTGTGTATTTATGTAACATAAAACTAATTTTAGAACATCATGTCCGGCATTAAAATGGAACTATTCCATCCATTATGTGAAATGTGGCTTCATCCCAATAGTTCAGCTGCCAAAGCTTGTTAGAATTAAACCCACTTTCAACACTGTTTTAAACAGCGTCCACTGATGAGTCCTGGGTCCATCGTGTTGTTTGGTTGTGTGTCTTACTCGTTCTTGTCATTAGAGGACCAAATGTGTCAGCTGATTGCTGTAATTGACCTGAATGCAGTTTTGCCACAGGCGTGTTTTACACCAAGTCTCACATCCTTTGTGTGGACAGCTAACACAGCTTCCTACTTGTTTTGAAAGAAATCGCCTTGACGTCATTTCTTGTTTTGTTTGTCTCCGTTTTTTTTCCCTAAAACATTACAGTGATTAGCTCCATCTCCCAATAGCAAATTACTTTTTAAATATTGATGACTTTATTTGTACTTAAAGTGATGTAGTGTTTCTCTTCCAAACGTTAACACAGACAGATGAAAAGTTATGAGTGAAGCGTGTCTCTTCTCATATTTTACGTCTGGGTCCCTGCTCTTTTGAATGTAGCTGTGTAAACAGTCCTGTCAGCGCTAAGGAGACTGACAAATCCACAACACCATTGAATAATTCAAAGCACTCTGCCATCCATTCATCCTGCCAGCTTTTAAAGCTTCTGACTGCACTATTGATCTGTGTGCTTTGGCTGTACCCCATTGGATGTGTATCGAATGACCAAAATCAAAAGAACGAGATTGTTGGGGGCGGGGGGATAAAGTTTTAAACTTTAAACGCAGATATTGAATCCTTCCAACATATCCCAATGGCAAGTTCCTCAACTCAAACTTATGTGGACCGTGTGTTGTCAACTCTAAACTGAATCTAGGGTAAGTTTTATCTGTCCTTTTGATATTATGGGATTTGAGTCCCCTCTGAATATCCCTTAAGTACTTGAAGGCAACTGATTAGTACCACTTAATTATCTATTAGAGAGCTATTAAGAACCCAAATAATAAAAAAAGAAGTAATGAGGTTATTTCTTTCTGTTCTGACAGACCATTAAAAACTATAAAGCAAAAGATCCTATTAATTAGATTTTAATTGAATCACATCTTTACCATCAAACAGAAACATATTAGCATAATAATAATAAATAAGAGCTGGTACAGTGTTTTAAGTTCCGGCAAAAAGTTTCTGAGTAGAGTTTGTATGTTCTCTCTGTGCCTGCGTGGGCTTTTCTCCGAGTGCTCTGGCTTTCTTCCACTGTCCAAGGACGTGCATGGAAGGTTAACTGGGGATTCTAAAGTGGCCGTAGGTGAGTGTGCATGATTGTCTGTCTCGTTGTGTTAGCCTTGCAATGAAGTGGCGTCCTGTCAAGGGTGCACCACCTTTAGCTCGTTGTCAGCTCCCACGACCCTCTGCAGGATAGAACTGGTGGAGCTGATGGATGGATAATGAATAAAGCAAAGAACTTACACAATCAACCTAATAAAGCAATGAGGAAATATGTTCCTAAATGTTTAACTCCGTGTTCCAGGGCTTTGAGCATTGTGCACATTGTGTGTCTGCAGTGTGGGGGGTCGCCTTATCGCCCATGTTCCAAAGCAGTTTAATTGGAAACAACTATCTGTGCTGAACTGCACAAAAGCTAATGCAAATCATATTTCATTTGCATAGATTGCTTAATCAAATTAGAACCCATCCCACAGAGACTAGCTCAATAGAATCTTCTGGCAGCTCTGCCTCAACAGTTGAAACAGTGATGTAAACAAGTGGGTGACGGCCCACTCTCATTTGCTTGACTCATATTACCTCAACATCTACATCTTAATGGAGCCACGCGGTGATTCTTTATCATGAATTACATCCAATCCGAGGGTAACCCACACCTACATGTGCAGCTTCTCTGGGACTTAGAGAGAGAAAGAAAAGCACTCCTCTGCACACCCCAATAGTTTGAGTTTAAATATTTCATTACTCCTTTTTCCAGCTTAACTTGCAGAAAAGAGAAGTGGGGCGGTGAAAAGCATTGATAGCACATGCAGTGTGCAGCAGTTATGAGACAACAGAGTGGGCTGAGTGAGTGTGCCTGCAGTCTCTCCTGCTCAAAATCAAGCTGTGCCTTGCTAATGTCTGTAAGCAGTGCAGGCTGATTGCCTGAGTGTTTCAATCTAGTCATTCCTGTGTGCGCTTTGACATTGATGCCAACAGACAGCTAACTTCTCCGTGTGTAAGCAAAGCAGGCTTTTCACCTGAGGCAGATCTTTGAAGTTTAAAACCTGCAAATGGAAATATAAGAAATCATGTGTGTAACACTGGTGATGTGGCTTTTACAAAGACTGATGGCAGCATAAAACATTTAGAGCTATAAGGCAAATTTGCTGAAAGTCATAAAACTCTGCAGACTTTTGTAGAAGTGGTTCAGAGTTACAGTTGATTCTTTATTTTAACAAAACTGTTGCCGTTCACGGTTAACTCCTGACTGGTTGTATTGCTTTTAGAAGTAGTAGCTGTTAGTTGTGATGCTTTTAGCTGACTGACTAATATGCTTGGAGTATTTGAAGACATGACACAGCACATAAAGATGCACTGGCAGGCTATTTAAGGCTCATGCAAGACTGATATTATTGAAAAGTGCAGACAATAACCATCCCCTTAACTTTTTCCCCATTTAAGGTCAGAGCACAAAGCTACGTATGATATTAAACATATTCCCTTTAGAAACAGTGGCTTACAGTACATCATATAATAACCAATATTAGAAATTAGAATTGTGTTTTGTTTGCTTATGTTGCTCACAGCACTAAAAATGTGCCTTGAAAAGAACAGCATGTCTAAGTACAACATATTAAATTCCACTTTCGTCCCATTCCTGCTGTCACGTGTAAAGAACAAAAGGAAATTTCATAATGTTCCTCAATGTCGCAGAGCGTTTGCAAAAACAATTAGCCTGTCACATCTTATTGTTTACCAGCTGAAATTGTGGCTTTAGGCTTGCTTCCCCTAAAGACACAACATTAACCACACTTTTGGCCGGTCAAAGTGAGCTTTTATGCTTTTAAAAAATTTAACAAAGGTGAAGTAAAGCAAAAAAAACCCTAAAATAAAAAATGCACTCTGCAGCAGCCGCGCAGTCACTGAAGGCCTCTGTGTCAGGATCTGATGTCTCCATTAACACTGACTAGCTGATTAACTGTGAGAACGGTACACGGTCAGGTAATGTATTCTCTGAGTCGATGGTAATGGCTTTTACACAAGAGTGTCACTGTCTGCGCAGGTTGTCTGTTTTAGAGGAGGCGCATACTGTCAGAGGACGAGTGAGCGGCTGGATACATTTGTTGTTCTTATTGTAAAGACTGACTTTGCTGTTAAAAACATTTCTTTTCCTTCACAACCTCCCAAATAATTTCTCAGCTTCAGACTAAATTAGATAATTGATATAAACTATGTTATCCTCTTGATCCAGCCATGGCCTGTATGCCTTGTAGCTGATCAAACCAAAAGAAAACACACAGCGATTAAGCATAAAGCTTCCTCAGGGTTTCTCTTGAACCCTCTAAGCACCACTGAAGCTAATTTCTATTTGTGCAAAAGTGAGTTTCACACTCACATTGGGCATAATTACCTGCTTTCATTAATTGAATGTAATCATCTAAAGCTTTCTCCCCCTTGGCTGCTTAATTGCTCATCAGGAGGAATATTTCCAGTTTTCTATAAGATCTATGACTCTGGTTTACGAGGAGTATGTCCAAAAAGAAAATGAGTTTCCTTTTCTTTTTGGATTTTGCACACGCCAAACATCACATCTTGCCCGCAGTGTGTCTACATATACAGTGTGTCTGATTTTATATAGTCTGGAAAATTAATGCAACGGAAAAAAAATGACGAGGAGAAAATTAAGACAAGAGCCGCACTAACTGCTCTTGTGATTCACATAATAATGATAAATCTGCAAGGATTGTTTTGCCTTCAGACACAAAGAATCACTAAGTGAGTTCATCTTTCTCCCGAGGCACTTTACAGACTGTTTGACACGATGAAAACTCAACAATTTAAATCATCTGTGCTTTGAAAATACCAAATGACAGAACTGATAGAAAGTTTAATTTGTAATGCTCACTCACACACATTGATTTGTCTTGCATAAACTGCACTACCATCTAAAGGCACAGCATCTTTGAGTGACTTTGGAACGGGTCCTTCCACCCACTGTATTCATCCCCACGTCGATACTGCTCGGGGTTTTAAGTAATGGTCGAGCTCCTGCAGGGGTCAGTGGGATCTTGTGGGTTTACCATCTGTACTGTTGACTTTGCAGTGTCATTGAGACACATAAGACAGTAAATCTGGGGTCAAACAAAAGGCAGCAGGTTGTAATGTTAAGAGTAGTAAATCCTCCCCCAGATTTAGAAAGGCATGTGCGACAAAATAAGGAATGTGACATTGTTAATGGGATTAAACTGCTGCCCTGTTGACATTTCATTTACTGTGAATCAGCAGCGTTGTGAGATGCCAGTGGCTCACAACACAGGCTCGATTTATGTCTCGAGTTTTATCGAGGAGCCCAACAGGGTAGAGATCTCCACCCTGAGATGATATCATGGTATACAAAGGCACTAAAGGTATCTTGAGATGGGGAACTGCAGCATCCTTCACAATGACACTCGAGCCCCTGCAGGCAATTCTGGCATAACCTGCAACAGTTATGTGTGGATAGACAAGAAGAAGAAAAACTCACAGTACTCAAACATTATGGAGGTGCAAAGAACACAGTGAGTTAGACATGAGATTTCTGTAACTTCTGCCTATAAAAATATGTTTTTTCATCACGTCTATGTTAACGTATTCACTTAAATGGCATTAATAGTACAGTTTTAGTACAGATCTCTAATTTTGGACTCATATCTATTGACAGTCACAGTTATAAATGGGGAAAAAAATACTACTTGCTTTAATATATGGCCAAAAATGACACATTAATGTTCAAGTGACAAATCCCTCAAGCTGCTCTCGTGAAAGCAAAGCAACAGAGTCAATGGTGGTTTCTTCTGAACATAATGATGTTGTTTACCCAGCTCTACCCAGGTGGTTATTTTAACACAGATCTCTCATTTTTGTGGCCAAGTCTAACACTAAGCCTTAACCAGAGTGGAGAGAATATAACAGTAACTTGTAGTGCTTTGGAAAGGCTCAGACAAATGATGTTGCTCCACCAGTAGAAGCAAAAGATCAGAAAAAACAAAAAAAAGTGGGGAAAGCTAATTAAAAAATACTAAATAGCATTGTAGAAATTTAAATAAAATCAAAAACTTTACACGACAAGGATTTTGGGGGATGTGCTTAAATGATTTTTGTGATATATCTTCCAACTTTATAAGCAAAGTATGTTGCTTGGTCCCACCCTTGAAAATATTTCAGAGTTTTTTAGATTAATATTATTACTTTGCTTGGTCATAGTTACAGTGATACTTGCTTGTACGGGGTTTAAAAATAAATAAATAAATAATTATATATAATATATAATTACTAGTTGATGTTTTTTCCACATCCATCCACTGCAAACACTGTTTACATTCTATAATAATAATATCTCTTCACTTCCTTCTTTCAGCATAATTTCTCAGCTCTGCGGAGGATTTTTTTTTTTTCATTGGAATAGAATCGTATAATTTTGGGACATTTGCTTTTATTTGGGAGGACACTTTTCGGCATTTTTATTAAGGGTCATCAAGCAGTGTCCACTGATAGACGCAATTATCCAAGTTGCATTGATGTGATTTGGACTGATGACCAATTCCTACATTCACACGTAAAGCAATACCTGAGGGGAAGCCACGAGTGCAAAACCATCATCTGCAATGTAGTGCAAATAAGATTAGATAAGATGACCTACAAGATATGTTGCATCACAGGGCAAACTGCATATTTAACTGGAACAAATGGTATTACATGAGACAGATCAGGAATGACTAATGCAAAGCACCTTAGGATACAAAACGGCGCTTCAGCATGAAATGGAAAACGCTGGTTCCTGAGAACAGGATTTGACAAAGAGTCTGTGGCAAAGTAGCCTCATGAGAGATGACTATTAATCTTCTTTATTCCGATTCTTATAACTGTTTTTGTAGGGAGTGATAAATGCAGCTGCACGTGAAGAGTCGGTTGGTCCCATGGGGGGAAATATTATGTAGAATTTTAAACATTCAATCGTCCTCGGCATTGTAGAATGAATTCTTATTGACACAGCATTTTATAACAAAGCACAGGAGTTCAGAAATTATCCTCTGAGGAGTCAGAGGGCAGGATGCTGTTTATCATTATTATGTAAGCAAGGGAAGGGAGGGCAAGAAGTGAGGCTGGTATCAACCAGATGTGAAACATTGCTGTTGCACATATTTAAAGTTTGGGCTGGAAACATAAGTTGACATATTTATGTGAAGTTTAATATCAACATTTTTGATGAATCAATAGTAATATGTTCCAGTTCTGCACTGTAGGAGTCCAACACCCCAGAAGGACAAGGTAAACATATCAGGAAATGAGGCATGTTGGCGCGCCAGCCTGAAGACAGCGGGTCAATACGCAGGTGTCTGTTTGTAATGGAAGGTTTAAGTCTTGATGGCTTAATGATCGCAGGTTAAAGAAACAAGGTGATGGGGTGGTGACAAACAGACAGCTAGTCTCTAAGGATTTATTGTGTTTTTTACCAAGTGAAGAAGCTCTTGGGATGATAATCAGATGAGAACTGATCCCCCCTTTTGCCAGCTGGCAATGTGAACTCGTGTAAATATTTGGAGAGCGTGTTCTGTATGCCTGGCTTCTGTTTTTACTCTGTTTGGACGCTGGCTTTTGGATACTAACTGATTTCATTAAAACGGGGAGTCACTGTAAAGTCATGTAAATGGTGTTTTTTTCTTGAAAGACAGTGCTCCACCTTTGTACTGGTGATGAAACGCAAAACTGGGAAGGCTCAAGGGTATCACAAAAGCAGCAAATATAAACAAATTCATGGAGACTAGTGGGACCATCTGGTGTAAGAACATCAGACATGTAGGGTGGGAGCTTTTGAAATCAAGACTCAAGGAGTTGAGAGCGTTTTGAAGCAGCTTTTAAAAAGCGGAATCAATAAAAAGTGTACTGCTGCCGTAATTTTTTCTGTATTTTAGTTATTTTTCCTCATCTCTTTTGCCTGTTAGAACAGACACATATCAGCTGTCACAGCCAATAAAAACATTTAATTTGTGCAGCTTTGGTTCACGTTTTTGCATTCTTAAGAGTTTTGAGAGCACAACAAGCCTGTAATTGCTTTTTCTTAGCATGTAAAACCAACACCTTCATATCCCAGAGCAAATATTCTGGAGCGAATCAATTCTGTGCTCATCACATGGAGCTAAGACTTAAAAAGAAACTTAAATTACATCCCTTGAGCATACTTTAAACAGTTTTTCAGGCATGGCACTTTCAGTGATTTTAAAATGGTAAATCATTGGAATTTGCATATTAAATGTTTATTCCTGTTATTTAAGGAAGTATGACACTCTAAACATCACTAAGGAGTAACTGTAGTTATTGCACAGATTTTGGTTTTTGTACATTTTTTAATATAGGTTACTGGCTGGTTGATGGATTACATTCATTACAAAGATGTTCATATCCAGTGCTGATATCTGCGCATGTTTGTTACCATCACCCTGCTGTGGTGGGTTTTAAATGCCGTTAGGGACCCATTTTTGACGACAAGTGCAAGTAGCAGGTATTGAGCTCGCAGACTGTGTAGGCGTCTTCAAGACACCTGTTATTTTGGTTCATATATTTGTAGCAATGCAGCATACAAAAGGCTTCCAGCAGGTGTGGTGAATAAACTTTAGCCAGTCACATCACTGGTCATTACCATAGACAGTCTATGGTCATTACACAGGACAAGTGCAATTGACTGAATGGAGAAGAGGAATTCCAGGTACAGAAATTGAGACGTGTTTTGTGCAACATGATGAAGTGTTCGGTGATTTTAACCCTGCAAGTTCATCAAGAGTGTGTCAAATGTTCCTGAATTAAGCATTGTAAGAGAAAGAAGGTGTTATGATTGCAATTTTGCCACCCTGTAAGCTGGTCTATCCTGTCCTCCCAGTATGGGATATTTGATGTGTGGCCAGGTGTTAGCTTGGTTTTGTATGCCAAATTGGAGTGTTCAGGATACAAGCCAACCAAATTGGGTGGATCAACTGCGTGGCCTGCAGATGATTGGCTCCGGCCATTGACAGCCCACAACAAAGGAATTGAGATGGCCTGAAGCCACTGGGAATCACCAACCTCCCTTTCCTTCTTGCCCAGCCACACTCACATCCAGGCTCTTCACCTGTAGTGTTGTTTATTTTTGACATACGGTTGATTTTGTAAAATCTGTTGGAGTTTGTAGGAGTGGACAGTGATTCATTTCACCCTTGTTTTCTACCATTTTCTTTCTATATTTTCTGTATTTTGGTTTATTGATTTTGATTAGGTGACCTTGTTTGCTTTCTTTAGACAGCCTTCCTGCACCCTAAAGATGACTTTGACTCCTGAGGCCGGTGAATATATTCTAAATAAATGCTCCTATTATCAAATCCAAACAGTCTGCTTCGGAGACTGTTTGGGACCTGGGGAAGATGGGTTGCTATTATGCTGTGTCTCTGTCGCGCCGAGACAGGGCATGACAGTATAATAAAACATGTTGATGAAGCCGTCTGTGTGACTGCATCAATCTGAGCCATTTCCTTTTTTTAATTCCACTGTATCGCACATCATAAACGG